>NW_020209250.1:2886837-3486649 GCF_003025095.1 Trichoderma harzianum CBS 226.95 | reverse complement strand
AAGACACTTTGGCCGAGTGGTTAAGGCGATGCCCTGCTATCTACAGGTATCATAGGCATTGTGTTCGCACGCGCAGGTTCGAATCCTGCAGGTGTCGCTCAATTCTTTTTTTTTGCCCTCATGTCCTCTTGAACGGCCATATGGCAGACTACTTACGATTGGTATCTTCTTCATTTTTGCTTCCATCAATGTGTATGTTGCTGAGCTCTCTACACTCAATCTTTATATGGTCAAACCACCAAGCATAATGGCGCCTCAGGGGCTGTTCATCGTTGGTCAAACACATTGGAATCAAAACATCACGAACGGCCATTGTATCCATCTGCATGTAATTTGTGATTACCAATCTAGCTGCATCGACTCAAGAGCAGGCTTTGTTTGTTCCTCGTCAGTTGAAATATTCGTCAACCCAGCTAGCCTCCTCTCCCCCTTAAAACAAGTCACCTATTATTCTAATCTTTTGTTTTTTCCATGAATACTATTGCTTCTCATCCATGCTATCCCCGTAGCCCCAATCTTTCTCTGAAATAATGAACAATGAGGGAGAAAAAAAAGTGGTTTTCGCTCCCAAGGACTGCTATCGAGTTCCTCCCGAGCCAGTTTGAATCCGGACTTTCTACACAATGATACTAAATAATCAACACACACGAGTCATTAAATCTGTAACCCTAGATTTTCGCTTTTTCCATGTCCGCCTCCAGGCCACGTCTAGGTCATCATTATTCTCTCTTCTTAGCGCGCCCCCATCTTGGAAAACTCATTCTGGAACCGCAGCTTGAAACCATTACACAGGGCACGCATGTCGGGATACTGATATCCCCTGAGCTCGAATCCTTGAGGAATGGTTCGCACCGGTAGGCCGATGACACGTGCCGTCTTGCTCGCCTTGAAGCATAGCCAAAAGTATCCTGGATGCTTGGTGTCGATGCAAAAGGCATATGCAGATCGGTTGGGGTTGGCATCCACATAAGTAATGAGCCATTTCTCTGCTTCGATGTTAGAAAGATATTCACCTAGGGATTCGGGTAACAAGTTGATCAAAGATGACTTACCAGTCTCGTTGCGTGACCTGTTTTGGTACTTGTCGTTTCTCATCATCTCTTCGACCTTTCGGGCCATGGCCTTAACATGATCCACGATCAACTCGTCAAGATCGCTATAGGTGTATTTGCCACCTATCCGGAGGAGCTTGCCAACAGAAAACTCTGTGTCCTTTTGCATTTCCAGGACGTCAATGTGTTGGTAAACGCCATCAGCAACCTTCCAGGTAATAGCCAGGTGGTCATTACCCTTTGAAGAGGGTCGAATGATGACCTCGCCAGGAGGCTGCGATCCAAGGTACTCTTCCGCCTGGATTGAGTTGTAGGGCTTGAAGTTGGGATGCTTGACCACACGCTGCGTCCTGCCTGTGGTCTTGTCTTTCTCACGAAGCTCCTCTTTGTCGGCAGCCTCGAGAGCATAGTCCCAGCCATCGCGGCCAAAGTTGATGGGAGCCTTGTAGGGGACGCGCAAAGACTCTTCCCGCATGGAAAGCTTGGCCATGAAATCCTTGTAGTTCATCTCAAGGATCTTAGCTTGCACCGTTTGCCCTGAGCTGAGGACGTCCTTGACAGAAGCCCGGTTCGATACTTCGTGGCCTTCTATCCTGCCTTCAATGCCGCAGTCCAGCTTCACAATGGCAAAGTCGTCTCTGACCATGCGCACGTTGACTGGAACAATCATGCCCTCACAGAGAGTCAACTTGGTTTCACCCGTAAACATGGTGAAAATGTCAGACGGCGTAAGGAGCGCAAAGCTTCTGCGCAACTCTTCGTAGGGCGCTTGCAGTTCGGCACTGATGGCCTCGAGAGTAGCTCGCTTGCGTTGGCTGAAATTCCTCTGCAACTGGTCGGCGTACTCATCAAGCACCAGCTCGTTGACCCTCTCTTGCTCGTCTTGCTTGAAGAGCTTTCGCACGATGGCGCCAGGTCCGTTCTCATCCGTCTCCGCTTTAACGTCCTCTTCATCCAATTCAAGCGCATCTGCCGCCATCTTGCGGCCCAATTCGTAGTCTTCAGGGTGAACACGAGTGTTGTCAAGAGGATCCGATGAGGGATTCGTTGCGTCGTACTCGATATACAGAAAACTGGCACAGTTGTTCCAGACACGTGGTCCAACAACTGGTAGCTTTCCGCTGTCTGGGTCACCGACAAGCTCGTCTCTTGTGTTGACTACGCCTCCGTTTGCGTTGATGGTCTTGATTACGCTGGTGGCCTTTCGCGGTCCCAATCCTGCGACAAAAGGGAGAAGATTGGCCGTGTAAGTGTCCGTCATGGCATCGTTGATGTTGACTCCAACCATATTGACAGTATCAACCATGGCAGATTCCAAATATTTCATCAGCTTATCCGGAGGCAGCAAGCTTTGGCATGGGTGGAATGAAAGAGACGATACATCTTTGCCAAGCGCAGCGTATTCTTTCATCGGGTTCTGCAAATATCGCGCCAAGGCGATGCAGTATCTTGTGATGGGGTTAAGAGAAGGGTGCTCAGCCATGGCACGAGGGCTATCTTTGTAAAGGCGTGCGACTTCATCCTCGACGACGATGACTTCAAGCAGCTCGGTTCGGTAGTCGTTCGTCTCGGGGTCCTCAAACTCTGCCCCCATGAGACTCTTCTCGCTCACAAGGCCCTCCAAGTCGCGGACCAGCTTTTGCGTATCCGATGACCAGCCGCTGACACCAATGACATCAGGCCGTCGCCGCCGCACAAGCTCAACAAAATTCTCGCGCTGTGTTTCGTCTCTGCCGAGGTTGCCAAACTTGCCTTGTTCAAGCACCCTGCCTTCTTCCTCCACCCAAGCCCAGCACACGGGGTCGCGAGTAGGGTCGCCACCTCCGTTGGACAGAACAAGCACTCGCGGTGTGGTACCCAGGATCATACCCTTGGGCTTGTAGGGAGCTTGATCAAGCTTGCGGTAGAACTCTTGTCGACACATCTTGAGAACTTCATCCTGACAGAAAGTCCGAATAACTTCCTTGATGTTCTTGGCCACAATCTTTTCCAGCTTAGGGTAAGCAAGATCCAACACCTTTTTGCGCTCCTCTCGCCACTGCTCTGCTCGATCACTAAAGTTCTCTGACTCGAACTCTTGATAAAGCTGCCTCCGGAAATCGTATCGTGAAGGCATCTCGAGTTTAATCTCCACGAGGCCCTCTTCCTCAGCGCGCATCATCTTGAGGAACACTTCGGGTTGGTGTACCAGATCCGCGATGGCCTGGTTCTGGATGTACTTGATTTCGTAGTACGGGTGGGTGTCGTCAATCTTTCGCAGGCCCTTGTCAGTTCGACGACAGCTAATTTCAGCCGCCTGGTAAAAGGAAGCTCTCAAGTACTTGCGCATCCGGGGACTGGCAAACAGCTCTTCAGCATACATTTGACGGGCAGCATTCATGACTTGATCACCGGTGTTAAAGCTGTCATCAAGCAGGCTGTCTGCCAGATCCATCGGATACTGCTCGTGGTCATCCGGAGCGACTTTTCTACCTTGACGAAGGGCATTCTTCGCTAGCTGGTCGGCAGTTATACCATAGGCTTTGACAAAGTAGTAGGCTTTTCCATTGCGAACACGGTCAAACAGTGAAGATTTTGAACCTGGGCGTTTCGTTTGCGATACGCTACCGGATAGAGTCGCGAGGTCCTTCAGTTTGTTGGCATACTGGAACTGCAGATAATCCTGCAGGTCTTGAATCTCTTCCATGGTGGTAGCCTCGGGAATCATCTCCTCGACCATGTCGTCTTGGACATCCATAGATTTGAGGTTCTCAAACGACTTTTCAAGAGAATTCCTTTTTTCCACGAATGAGCGGAATTTGATATCGAGCTCGAGAATTCTCCATAGATCATCCTGGTTCAGCAGCTTGTCTGACTGAATCGTATAATCAGGGCCGTCGGGATCGTCCCTTGTGGACTTGCGAATTTTCTTGGAGTGAAGGAGGTAATCCTTTCGGTGCTGAAACACAAATGGAACCTCGACTTCGTCGACAATGAAGAACTCGAGTACTTTACCAACTGCCTTGCCAAAAGGGGCTTGGAGTTCCTGAGCCAAACCCTTCTTCGGCCATAGCTGGTTGGTAATCCATCGGGCCTCCTCCTTGAATTGATCGGGAGTGAGTTGCAGGTTCTTGAACGCTTTGCGGTCGAGTTGAAAGCGTTCGGGCTCGTCTGTAAATCGAATCTCGTTATCCTCGTCGGTGAGCAATTTTTCCTTGAGCTGTGAAGGCTCAAAGACGTCCTTGAGCTCGATCCCCTGCTCCTCTCTCTCTCGGTCCTCCTCCTCTTCTTCCATCTGGAGTGCCCAGTCGTAGTCTTCGCCGTTGCCAAAGATGGCCTCCATATCATCCAGCGCATCCTTGTCCAGACCGGTGGTATCGACGACACCACCGACACCGCGATCCCTAGGGCGGGCGACTTCGGCATCTTCCTGCTGGCGTATGCGCTCATCCTCATCTTCGGGGTAGTCTTCCTCGATGAAGTCGTCGAACTCGTCGACTTGGGAACGGAAGCCAGGTCTACCGTAGCCACGTTGCTCGGCAGCGTCCTCGTCATCGTCTGCGAAGATTTCTTCCAAGCCTCGCTTTTCGTGGGCTGAATCGTCTTCGTCTCGGTGGCCGCGTTTGAGGCGTTTGAACTTTGACTAAATATGAGGTGTTAACAAAGAAAAAGGGTCAGACGAGCAGTGAGTGACTAACTGGTGCCTGGGGCTTTGGCTGTTCCCCAAACTGCTCGCCAATGAGTTCCAAATCTTCCTCGTCGAGTGCTTCTTCCTCTTCACGATTTCGATGCTCTCGCTTTCTCTTTACCGGCCGGCTGTCGACGTCGGACTCGACCTCTTCTTCCTCTTCGTCCTCATCGACAATGAAGCCCTCGCGGATCTAGGCGAAGTAGTCGCGTTAGTTGAAGATCGTGTCAGCAGTCAATAGCGGTCCAGTATTACCTTGCGAGCCTCTTCTTCGTCATCATCGTCTTCTTCTTCTTCGCTAGAATCGTCGACACGGGCGGATGGCTTCCTTCGACGTTCCTCGCCAGTATCCTCGTCAAAAGATTCGTCATCTTCCTCGTCATCCAACTCGGCCTCTCCCGAAATCAGGTCGCGCATAGCGGAGCTCATCTTGTCGGTGCCTGGCGCTATCGCGTTGGGAGGATGTCACAAGGTTGATCGAGGGACTCGCGTCCGAATTGGGCGCGGATAACGCAATTCAGCTAATATCCGGAGAGATTTCCGATGAAGACTGGCAGAAGGCCTTGATTCCGGCGAAAATTGTCAAAGAGCTCGATGAGGCCAACTGACTTCTCTCTCCTGACAAGCCTACATGAATTTTTGAGCAGTCTCGGCGACCACCTTCAGCCTCGTGTCGCGTGTGGCAGGGGGTAGAGCGGAATTATATTTATCCGTTTTCGAAAATGCTTATGTAACTACTGCGAGCTGCATGCTCCGCCATCAAATCCTCCGAAGCCTATCGAGAAATACACAAAGTTAGCTGCAATAGGGTTTGATTTCTCAAAGGGCCGAAAATGAGAGAAAAGTAACTATATGCGCCTAAAGGTTTCCAGTACATGGACAGTACACTAGTTATGAAAATTCTTTTGCAAAATTGCTCGGCAATTCTGTTCTTTTTACTTTCCACTATCTCGTTTGCCATTATCCCATACTTGAGCAGACTATCAAATGTGAGCATAGTTTGAACACGGCCGGGGATAAGGAGAATTATCTGCTCTTGAAGATGACTAGCAGCAATTTGTTGTGCTAATAGTATCCGTCTGCAGCCCAGTCGACATATACGATACGCTCCCCCACCTCCAAACATTCGGCAAACGGCAAATACTGCAGCTGGCTCTAGTTTCAAGATCGGGCCTCAGCTCTGGATTGCTACAGTACAAGCCAGTGTGGAGTCGCAGGCCTGATACCAGCATGTATTGACGAGTATGGCAGAAGCTGGCCCCGCAGGTTGCGGCAGCCCGGAGACTTAAATTAGAAGACGGATTGAGGACCCCACATCGACATCTAGCTATTGATTGGTATTGAAAGAGAGGGAGCATGAGAGCTTTGGTGAAGCAGTGCTGCAAGGCGGTTCGTATTGGTTCACTCGTCGGCCAGTAGAATGGCGAGCTGGATTATATCAGATCAGGAGATTGAGATATCACCTTATGAACTGGTCACGTCTACTATCGATTAGACTGTCAAGCGCCTTTCTGTTGCAATGCCAAGTTAACAAGAGCTTTACTGGAGTTGCATGTCTATGATACCCTGGAAGGGAAACTTCACAGCTGAAATTGGATGATGCTGTATTATATGACTGATCGGGTTTATGACAGGTACAAACGATGATCGATGACATTTACTCCCTAGATGCTAAACGAAATCCAGAAAAAGATAAAGCTGCGCCGGTGAGCTGTCGTTCTAGGGGAACATCGCAATAGGCAGGCCAGTTCATCCAAGTCATCCTAGGGACACATGTAGATGCACTGAAACAACTTTTCGTAACACTACGTCATGGGGAATAATGGGTCAATATCCAAACAAGGCAACGCTCATGGAAGATGAGACGGCAACGGTGCGCCTGGACTGGCATCAAAGGGACATTCGCCTGCGCTGGAGTCGTTTACATGGCCCTAGAGAAAGGAGATGACGGATTCTTTCACCTGAATCGTCCCGCAGCCAGACGCGCTAGTCGGATGCCATGCGTGTGTTCCATTGCACCTCTACAGTATTATGTATGCACCTTTAGGGGTCAATGCCAGATCTGGGTACCTGATGCATGATTGGTGAGGGTCAAGCGCGCCCAGGAGCGTTTAACATGTTAGCCGGGTTTCATCCCTCTGTGCTTCGTATACATGAGGCATCCCCATCTTTCAAAACATGTCCAAACGTGCCGGCTCTTCGCTAAGATGCGCGGGAATGGCCCCGGCCCCGCTGATGAGCCCAGCTGCCCGCGACTCGTGTGAGCATTTTGGTGATGATGAACACAACAAGCACGGAGCACGGAGTTGTGCTGATATTATCAGTGCGCCGCAAAGCTATGATAGGGGGAGCCAGGCTTGGGCGCCTAAACAAGGCCAGCGATTTAGGGGCTGGTGGTGGTGGCTCTTGGGGTCGCCCAAACAGGCAACGTGCATTCAACAACGATTCTTTTGGTGGCTGCTTGGCTATAAAAATAGAACTCGGTACAGCATGATTGGAGAAATTCTCCTGACGCGGGATTTCATCTCATGTCCTGGCGTTGGCAACTGGTCAAGTGCATTGTTGAAAAATCCTTTGCAGCCCGTCCGGAGATATTTAATAAAGGACAAGTGCAGGCCTCCATGGGAGTCAATCTCAGTTGATCCACGGTTCTTTCTTTGTTCTGAACTGCCCTGAGCCTTTGTAGCTTCCAGGTTTCGCTCCAGACCCCAAACCGACCAGGATCACGTTATCTCTGCAGGACCCCACACTGGACCGCTGCAGCGCTACAAGGCACCTGGGCACCACTAATTAACGTGCCCGTAGCCTCGACCATTTCGTGCACGGAGGACGGACAACCGCCCGTAAATATCCCCCACGGCTCCCGAACTTCGAGGGGTGTCCTCTATTCTGCGGAGAAGCGAAACGACCACCAGAGGCATTTCCGACGTGATACTCGCTTGCTTCTCTTCGTCTCTCTGAGGCTGTATACGACTTTTCATCTAGGCAGGGCCAGCATAGTCTGAACCTGTTCGAAACCGACCGCCAGCGACTTGACGAAGAATCTGCGCTATTCCGAGCGGCGACGACACATCGCTCATCTCTCCTACACGACAAGGCTTTGAACTTTCACCCACAGCCTTACTCGAAGAACACTGTCTGCTGGGCTAAGAAGGCTTTGCTTGTCTTTTGATCTGACTCTGGCGAGCCTTACCCAAGTGATTTGGACTTGAGCCCCCTAATCGACATCGACGCTCGCCCCTCGCCTTGGTGTGCCAAGCATCACCAATTCACCACTTCTTCTCCCGTTCAGCATCATCAAACTTTTGCCCAACATGGCTGACGCTTTCGCACCGCGCACGATGAAGCGCAAGAACGTCAAGGGACTTGCCCTGACGCCAGCAGCGCCACGACCTCCGCCACCGGCGGAAAGTGGCAGACGGCCTTCAGAGGTTAACAAAGACGAAGCCGGCAAGGAGGAACAGCTGGAAATTGGCATCGAGTACAAGCTCGACCTGAGACCAGAGGAACTTGAAGTCATAAAAGAACTCGGATCTGGCAATGGCGGTACCGTTAGCAAAGTCAGACATCTGACGACAGGGACCGTCATGGCTCGCAAGGTACTGTCCCTCCTGGCCCTCCCCTGACCTACTTCCTTGGTGTCCCTAATGGAGCCTCTGAGCTAATGCTGGATACCTAGATTATACACGTCGAGGCCAAGAAGGAGATGCGAAGGCGAATTGTTCGAGAGCTTCAGATTATGCACGGATGCCACTCCGACTACATTGTTACATTTTATGGTGCCTTTTTGAATCACAACAACGATGTCATTATGTGTATGGAGTATATGGATGTTGGGTAAGTTTCATTACATATATCCAAGACACGAGATTGGACCAATTGTACTGAATGTGACTGACTCTGATATCCGAATAGTGCACTCGACAGAGTTTCGAGAGTCTTTGGCCCAATCCGCGTGGATGTTTTGGGCAAGATTGCAGAGGCCACTCTGGGTGGCCTGACCTACCTTTACATCAAGCACCATATCATGCACCGAGATATCAAGCCGTCAAATATTCTCATCAACTCTCGCGGCTCCATCAAACTGTGCGACTTTGGAGTGTCTGGAGAGCTGGTCAACTCCATTGCCGATACCTTTGTCGGCACATCCACCTACATGGCCCCTGAGCGAATTCAGGGCGAGAAATACACAGTCAAGTCGGACGTCTGGAGTTTTGGTTTGACTATTATGGAGCTTGCCATTGGCAAATTCCCCTTTGCAAGCGAGCACATTGACGAAGATGACTCGGGTCCCGCTGGAATTTTGGATCTGCTGCAGCAGATTGTCAACGAGCCTGCCCCGAAGCTTCCCAAGAGCGACGCTTTCCCCAGCATCCTGGAGGACATGGTACAGAAGTGCTTGTTTAAGGAGCCAGAGAAGCGGCCTACCCCGCAAGAATTATTTGTAAGTTGATACCAGCCCCTTACCCTCGGCTTTTCGAATGGTGACTGAGACAACATTTTTAGGAGCGTGATCCTTTTGTGCAAGCTGCCAAGAGAACACCGGTAGACCTTAAGGAGTGGGCATTTAGCCTTATGGAGAGGGACAACCGCAAGTCTCATCTTGTACCCCAGCTTTCGCCTAGCGGCACCCACGAACTGCTTCGGTCAAGCGACTCATCGCCGCAGTCGCGAAATGAGGAGCTGCCGCTCGACACACCCCAATTCGGAGACATCCCCATTGCTGGAGCTGGAATCCTCTCACCAAGAGATCAGCTGGCTACGCAAAATCGATCACCATCGCGAAATGGTGTTGGCGCGAGCCGGCCCGCTCATCCGGGTCTCGGACAACGAGTTCCCACAAACTCGTCTTCTGGCTATTCAGATGGCTCCCATCACTCTTCACCCAACACCTTCAACCTTCCAGTCCGACCAGCGCCACCAACAAGTGCTTTTGCGCAAGGAGGATCGCAAAAATCAGCGTCAGACGAGGCACGAGGTCAGAGCCGGAGGCAAGTCAAAACCTACGGGCTGCCCCCGAACCCTTCATACGGCGTATAGGATCCGCCGCCACCTTACTATTGACCCTCTGACCTACTTATATCGACATCCTCTCGACAACTCTCTCTCTGCCTTAGCATCACCTCGGCGCAATTTCTTTTTTGATGGACATGTCTCTGTCTCCTCACGTCTGTTCTGATGAGAGGCGCCAAACAAAAATTGATAGCGAAAGAAGAAAATCTCTGGAACGATTATCTGAAATGAGCTGTGAGACAGCTATAAGTTACACATGGAAAGAAAAAAAACACTTCTTTTTTGTTGGTACACTTCATCGCAATGAAACCGCTTGGATCGTGTTACATGTTCTAGTGTGATGTACCTTAGGTATATGTAGCAAACGCAGAGCGTTTGAATCTAGCAACCCAGCTTGAGCTGAGAAAATAACAGATGAGATGAAAGAGAGAGAAAAGAAAGTGGCTTTTGCAAGTGAGCATTAAATGAATTTTGTATTTGCCATTTCCCTCCCGTATACAAAGAGTATATATATATATGCCTATGTCCAATGTAGTGTTGGTGGACTTGTTTACATGTATTGTGCTTGATGCTGAGAAGCGCCTAAATCTAACGTTTGGATATATGCGAAAAAATCACAATGGTAAACGCCCTGGTTCTATCACTCTCCCCTGAAATCCATTTTCCAGGATTTGAATTAAGTCGTTGAGCTTGTGGATTACCAAGTCGGTATGCTCATGGGTGGCCAGCTCCTTGTTCACGTCGTTGAGCAGCAACACGGTGGCAGCGCCCGCCAACCTCCCCGCCGTCAGATCATCGAGGGAATCGCCCACCATGATCAAGCCGCTGGTGTCCACGGCGCCGGAGCCGTCGACCAGGCCCCAGCTCTGGGCGATGTGCATGATACCTGCCGGATGGGGCTTAGGAGGGCGAAAGTCGCGGGTGATGACGGGATAGAACTGGGAGGCGGGCAGGAATTTGGAGATGAGGTGCTGGACGGGGATGTCGAAGTTGCGGGTGCAGATGGCCTTGGGCACCTGGTAGGCCTCGAGGTAGGACATGAGGTCCTGGAGGCCGGGCTGGGGCGTCTGCGAGGCCATGGCCTTGCGCTCGATGGCGCGGATGGCCTCGTGGGCGGGCGGCTGCTGGTGAGGGGGGAGCTTGTCGATGTGTTCGAGGATGTCCACTGACTGAGGGATGCCGAGGACGGAGCGCATTTCCCTGAACATGTATGTTTGAGGCTCACTATTGAGGATGTCAGAGGCAATGCCAATTTGTGAAGAACATCTTTTCCCATTTCATTCTCTTCATTCTCTTCTCCTCCCTTCTATTCTGTTCATCCTTTTGCCGTTCTCTTTCTTACATCTTGTTCCGTGGCAGAATGAGGGGCACATAAACGCAGTAAGCAAAATGAGTCAGTGACAAGGCTGTTGAGCAAAACTTGCCATTGCTCAAATGCCACCCGACAATATGAAAGACAAATCACTTGATCTTGTCCCTAGGACTATAGGGCAATCGCACTTGAGAGAAATATATAAAAAGAAAAAAGATTGAAGGCTTTTATAACAGAATGGGCTTCAGAAGAGAAGAGAAGAGCGTTGAAGTAAAAAGAAAGAAAAAACAATGGAAAAGAGAGGGGGCATTAGGTAAGACAGCTCAATCATTAGCTGGCTGTAGGGTGTTTCATACCACAATGTCCCGTCCATGTCAAATATGATGCCCCTCAGTATCGGATCGCTGTGGAATGGTGACAGGCCTGCTGCTGCTCGCAAAGGGGCGAACCTTCGAGGCCCCGGAGCAGCCATGGCGGACATGAGCCGTCGTCGGATGAACGAGTAGGTGGCCAGCGTGGGCGATTTGGCGTATGCTGATGAAGAGGGAAGCGGGACACCAGAAGCCAGACGCAGAAGCAGAGGCGTCTAAGTGAGTGGACGAGCAGACAGCGCGCCTGGGAGACTGCAAGACGGGATGGATGGGAGAAGGAAGAAGCGGCGCGGAACGACGTGAGGAGCAGGCTTATCGTGATTTCTAACCAGCAACCAGCAGGTCAGATAATAGCACAATGGCACTTGTTTTGGGCTCCATGAATGTGCACGGCGCCAAGCGTTAGAGTCAAGATCCGTTGCGTCTGGACATATGCAACAGGCTCAAACAGGCGACGGCACTGGAGCAAGGCCCGAGTTTAGGAGCACGCTGGAGCGCCTGATAACGGAAGGCATCAAATCAGATCGTGGCTAGTGGGCGGTCGGTGGTGGTGGCGCAGCCCGATGACAAGCTTCAAGCTGCTGTTGGACGTGCACAAGCGCCCAAATCAACAGTAAATCACGCCGTCCGTGATGCATCTGATCAAGTTGAGCTGCAATCCCGACTCCCGCTAGCAGTGCCACTCGACTGTCACATCTAATAGTTTATTGCTTCGGCACTAGCATTGCCGTGGGTGCATGGGATGGCGACGGCCGATTGGAGGTGGCCCAAGAGATCGCCAAGGGTTCAAGGCTCCATGGCTCACGATCTGGCGGTAATTGCAAATTGACAGCTTGCCCCAACCCCAAAGCCCGGAGTACATACAGCTGGCCCACCTGCTGGCCCCGCTGCAAAGTGTCAACATACCTGTTCTACTCCGTAACGAGTGCCGGTACCTGAGCAGCCCAGCACTGGCGCTCCAGCACGCTCAGGGCCGCTAACGACCGCTGCGCCCCATGCCATAAGCTCCCGGCATTCGGTCCCGCCAAGTGTTTACAGTAGCGGACAGTACGGAGTACGTGCACCTGATTCAATTTTCAAACTTGTTCCCGTCCCGTCTCAATGCTCTCTTGTCACCGCGGCAGCTGGCTCAGCTAGCTTAGTACCTGAGCTTCCCACGATAGCAGCCCAACCCTGCCCTAGCCATCCATCAACCACCACACAGACGCCAGCTGAACAGCATTGCCTCCAGCAGCCGAATCGCGGGCTGACCTGGAGACACGGCCCAGGGCCTTTCTCGAGCCCATGAGAATGCCCGTTCTGTCCCGCAGCAGACGCGGCCGACGCTTCCAGTCATGAGCAGCTCCAACGGCAGCAGAGACAGCTCCAGCTCCATGTCCTCGACGACGGCCGCATTGCCGCCCGCGCGTCCCTCCAAGAGGAGTGTACGTGAACTCGCCTTCCCCCTTCCAGATTACTCTGCATGAGGCGCTTTGCTAAACTCGGCCGTTTCGTTTCCTATCAATAGAAAATGCGCAATGGCACCTTCATCATCCCTGCCACGGGCGAGCGCTCCCGGCGCCAATTCACCCTCCGCACTCCCAGGACCCGGTCACACTGCAATGGATCTGAGCGTCGCCCGCCAACAACTTCGGTGAATTCGGTTGGTCAGCATCTCCAGGCAGCTTCGAGAGCTGTGCGGTCCAAGTCGATGGCGGCCTGGCGATGGCTGCAGACTGACGAGGGCCGGCAGGTGCTCAAGTGCACGCTGGCATATTTCTTGGGCACTACGGCGACGTTTTGGCCGCCGTTGTCCAACTTCTTGGGCCGTCGGGATGGCAAACACATTGCGGCGACGTTGACAGTGTACTTCCACCCGGCCCGGACGGCTGGGTCTATGCTGGAGGCCGTTGTGATTGCTATTGTGGCCGTGGTATATGCCGAGCTGGTCTGTATGCTGTCGATGGGGATAGCGATTGCCTCTCGCGCCATCTCTGGATCTGCCACTCCCGCACATGCCATCGTCCTACTTGTATGCATTGGAGGCGGTCTTGGCTTGGTCGGCTGGACTAAGCAGCGATTGAACCAGCCCCTTGTCAACACCGCCTCTACCTTGGCATCAATGGCCATTATATCCATCATTACCAAAGAAGAATCCGTCAATAATGGCTACTTCTCCGTGGATAAGATCATCCAGATGTTTAAGCTGTTATTGCTTGGAATCACCTTTACCGTGGCTGTTAACCTCCTGCTATGGCGCGTGTCGGCAAGAAAAGTGTTGCGCCAGTCTATCCTTACTGCAGCGGTGGCGCTGAGTGATCGCTTGTCTTTTATCACCAGTGGGTTTTTAAACGGATCGGAGGACGAGGTCAACTCTCCTGAGTATGCCCAGGCATCCGCTCAGTATAATTCGGCATATGCTCAGATAATGACGACTCTTCGGGAGTCTAAAATCGAGCAATACTTTCTCGGGAGAGAGGACATATACCGGTTGGATAAACGTCTCATCAAGTCGTTGGAAACGCTATCACAGGCGACTGGGGGTCTGCGTAGTGCGCTCCAGACCCAGCTGACGCTTCTGAAAGAGGGACCCAACTCTATTGTGCCGCCGCAATCGCACCTATTTTCTCCTGAGCCAGTGTCTGGAATGACTCGAAGTGTTTCATACTTTTCTGACGGCCTATCAGTCATTGAAGAAGACGAATTCGAGCGTCGCTCGGCCCTCAATAGCCACTCAGACCCTACTCTCGATAAGTCGCCCATCTTTCGTGTGCCATCCGATATATTCGCGCTCTTTTTGGCACTGCTGGGCCCTTCGATGAAATCTTTGGCGTATACTCTATCAGAAACGCTGAAAGAGAACCCCTTTGGCAAGCACCCCGAAGACCAGGTGGCTGTCAATGTGCATCTGCGTGCTAGCCTCCGGGATGCTGTGAATCTGTACAACAATGCCAGAGGCAAGGCCCTTCGCGAATTATATCGAAGCATCGAGCTCGGAAGATCGCGAACCGAAAATATTCAAGCTGATATAGAAGAAGTTGCCGCTGCTTGTGGCCACTTTTCCTTCAGTTTGCAGGCAGTGGCTGAGGAAATGGATGCGTACCTCGATGTGCTTGAATCATTGCAAAATCCGGTGGCACATCAAGATCGAAGCTGGAGGTGGCTCAAGTTCTGGAGGCACTGGAAGCTTTTTCAACGCCGCAGCGACCGTGATGCAGAACATGAACCCCTCCTGGTCAGAAAGCCGAGGGGCCGAATGAAGTCACCTACCCCTCAGGGTCTACCCAAGGCCATGCTGAAGAAGAGAGACTCGTTTCATTGGGATGCCTCACCGCAGAACTCCAATTCCTTTGTTCGCAAATGCTCCCAGGCTTTACTAAAGTTTCTTCGATTCCTAACGCGCGAGGATGTGCTGTTTGGAATCAAAGTAGGTATTGGTGCCGTTTTATGGGCCATGCTTGCTTTCATTCCTGCTACGAGGCCAGTGTATCAACACTGGAGGGGCGAATGGGGTCTTCTGTCCTACATGATTGTTGTCGGAATGACAACTGGTGCCTCCAACACAACGGGTAGCTCCCGATTCATTGGAACCCTAATAGGGGGAACCTGTGCTTGCTTCGCATGGTCGATAAGCATGACCAATCCCTGGCTCCTTGAGCTCTGCACCGTCATTGTCGCGCTGGGAAACTTTTATGTGATTCTAGTCATGAAGAAGGCTCCCCTGGGGAGAATTTCGCTTCTGGCATACAACGTCATTGTGCTGTATGCTTACAGCTTGACGCAAGATGTTGATGATGACGATGACGATGAGGGTGGAATAGATCCCCTCATTTTCGAGATTACGTACCATCGTGTAGTGGCGGTTACGTTGGGAATCTTGTGGGGTATTCTCGTCTGTCGACTGCTGTGGCCAATCTCTGGGAGGAAGAAATTCAGAGAGGGACTCTCGGTGCTATATCTGCAGCTTGGGCTCATTTGGAAGCGCGGACCTCTGGCTGCTTTGCTAGAGGGGGGTGATGATGGTATGGATTTCATGAAGGAGGGCGAACAGATAGCCCTTCGGCGATATGGTATGGTTAAACCCCCTTTACGTGTCTGATTACTCTCGCTAATCAGTGTTATCTGTATACAGTTTTCAAACTGGAGTCGCTGCGAGACTCTGCTAAATCTGAGTTTGAACTTCGCGGGCCGTTCCCTGACGCTGCCTATGGCCGCATTATGCGCTCTACGAAACACATACTAGACGGCCTTTACGCTATGCGTCTCATTACACAGCGTCGAGACACGCTCTCAGAGGGCGAGAGTGCCCTGCTGGAAATTACGGCTGCTGAAAGGGTACAGCTGTGCGAACGCCTATGCCACGTTTTCCAAGTCCTGGCGTCGTGCGTTATGCTGGAGTATCCTCTTACGGATGCCATTCCTACTATTGACCGTACCAGAGACCGCCTCTTGAACAAAATCTATCAATACCGCAAGAATCATATGGAGATGAACTTGAGAAACGGTGAGGACGATGCTGTTCAGGCCATGACGGAAGAAAAAGATTATGCTTTGCTTTATGCGTATACCCTTGTCACGGCGCAGGTGGCCGCCGAATTGAAGAAGATTAAGAAGGAGATTGAGGGCCTGTATGGAGTCTTGCATCAAGATGAACTGCTGTTGGAGTAATATACGACGAGAAGCAAGACGAAATAGGATGAGTGAAAAGGTGTTTTTAGATACCCAAGCATACACGACTTTTTGGGGTAAAATAATATGGGTTTGGATATTCATGACGGGAAAGGATCAAATGAAGCATATGAAGCGAATCATGATGGCGCAAGGCTTTTGATTTCTTGAATATTTGAGATATATAACATGGCAATATTGTGTCTCGGTTTGATCAATTTTCATCATAATGTGTTTCATATCCATTGTCTAGTCGTCCCTGACTGGGTAGTTATTTCATGCGTTACGTGATGCTACATCTAATTCCATATCCCACCAAGCAAGATTCCCTTTTCTTCCCTTATATCAACAGACCCTATTTCCCTCTAATGCTTGTGCCTACATGATTACAAAGTACACTCCCTCAGCTTCCCCAACCGCCCAATCTCATACTCTACCCATCTTCCGACGCCCTTCCGCCCAGGCACGAGAATGCTCCCCGGGTTCATAACATGACACCCTTCATACGTGATGCAAAACGGCGGCGCCGTCGTATCAATAAGCGCCATGGCAGTGGGTAAAGGGTATAAATGCAGCGCGGAAGCGTAATCCCAGTGCACGGGGCGGGTAGACTGGCGAAAAGGGGAGAGGTAGCCCTGGTCGAGGATCGTCTTGACGAGTTTCTGGGCTGCTTTCACGTCGAGAGGAAGAGAGGAAGAGGTGTTGGCAGAGGGCTTGTCAGCGGCAGCCGAGTCAAGATCCATGGCGTCGTCCTCGACAGCAGGTGACGCTGATGGGAGATCGGGAGAGGCGTCGTCTTCTGGCGCACCATCTGTTTCGGCGGCGGGCTTGCGCTTGAGAGTTACCGAGGTACGTCTCAGTCTGGCGGATATATCGTCTCTAAACAAGACAAGCTCGTGGTTTGGTCCGAAAAGCGACATTCTGCTAGGGTTGCTCGTCCATATAGCAGAACCCTGAACGCCCGTGTTGCCAGCTTCGGCATTGGCCGTGGCAAAAGCGCGACGGATGCGCGAGGTGAACATTTCAGGAACAGGTTTTCGAGGCAGTGGCACGGAAGCACCGCCCGTAAAGGAGGAGACCCAGCCATCGTTGTCACCGGGAACGAAGACAAAGGTGGAGGACTGGAGAAGCGTGGGGAAGTCGGAAAAGGTAGAGGCAAGGGCGTCAAAGTACTCTTTGTACTCAATGCTGCCGCCGCTGCCACCTCGGGCCATGACAGCGTGTTGCGTGAAGTTGCCGGCCAGGACAAATGTGAGGGGCGACGTGCCTTCGGGCTCGGCGGCGTATAATGACAGGATCTTGCGGAGGGCTTGAAGGGCTCGCGGCTGGTCGAGGTTGATTTCACCAATGATGACGACGCGATTCCGCGAGGGCATGTCTTCTTCAGGGGCCGGCTGTAGTAATCTTCTCTCCAGCCTTCGCATTTTGGATCCGACTGCACGCTCACTACCGACGCCGAGGAAGTCGATCCAGCCGAAGCCTCCCCCGATGGTCTGGTCATGATCGGTTCCATCGAGCCCACTGATGCCGAGAGTCGACTTACGCTTCTCGCAAGGGGGCTGTCCGATGAAGAATCCCTGGAATCGGCCTCCAAGAGTGCCTCCAACGCCGCTACTACCACTCAGACCTTTACCAACTGATTCTTCCTCCTCCTCGTACACGCCGTCTACAAGGACCATCATTCCGGGGCAGAACCATGCTGAATCATCGGGGATGGCAACCGCCTGTGAAACATCAAGGGCAATGGTGCCTGTTAGGTCACTTATGGCGAGGTCTCCTGTCGGTAGGATATTCAGCTGGCCCAAGAGCATGTGATTGCTTCCATGTCGACCGAGCAAATTGGCAATGGGCGTGATTCTGAGAGATTGTTGGTTGGAGAGCGAGCGTTGTAGAGTATGTTTACGGGATGAAGTGACGGAAGAGGTCTGGAAGGATTCGTTTCGGAGGAGGCGTTGGTGAATGACGTGGTAGCGGTTTCGGAAGACGGTGGTTTTGTGAGAAGCTGGAGGTAATAATGAGGGCTTGGCCGTATCTCTATAGTCCACGTGTGAGCTTGAATTGCAATATAACATGAGTAGAGGGTAATGTGGCATATCTCACCTTTCAAAGTGTTTCTTATCCACGTTGTAAAGGAGCCGCGGCTGGTCATAGGCGTCAATGACCTTGAGCCAGGCCCGAGCATCGCTGGCATCCTCATCATCATCCGCCTCCTCTTGCACCCCCAATCCAGACATGCCAAAGCTAACATTGCTGTCTTGCCGAGGGAGTGCCGTTGGTCTGATGCCGAGTCTGGTGTTTATTGTATCATTGTCGTTGATCTCCAGCATGCTATCTCCCCGTGGAAGCCCTCTGCCCTGGCCCATGATCTTGCCGCCACTCATATTTCCCTCCAGCGTCTTGAGGATGTCTTGCAGCTCCTTGCTCGCCCCCTCCACCATGACGCCGCCATTTCGATTCTTCCAACTTCTCGCCACCTCCTCCAGCACTCTTTCTGCCAAGCCTTCCTCACGCCATCCCGAACCGCAGTGTCGCCCGATGAAGGACGCAAGCTCCTGCAGTGCCGACGAAGTGAGCGTCAGCGAGTGCTTCTTTGTGAATGTGCGAAAGGCGAGCGGTCGGAGAGTCGCCGGCGGGAGGATGATGGGGAGGATCGCGGCTTTGGGGGCATTGATGCTGAATGGCTTCGGAGGGTGGACTGGAGTTCCGAATGCCGGCGACGATGAGGGCGCCACCGATGATGATGGGATCAGTGGACGCTGCTTGCGGAAGATGGGGGCCGGTGTTTTGTCCATGGTTTGATGCTGTCGAGATTAAAAGCTTGAAGTCGGCATTGCATCAAACACGAGATAGAAAAATCGAGACAGCAATTGCCCGAGTTTTAGCTGATAGCCCACCTAAGCTCATCTATCGCGAACTTTTGGAGGGGAGACCGCGTCGACGCGTCTAATTGATTTCGCATAGATGCATAAATGCGCATACCGGGGAGCGTGGGGTAAAGTCTGAGCTGCCAGAAGCTCAAGCTCTGAATGACCTCATTGGCGATTTAATTTGCTGGGCTATATTTTCATTAACCTCTCCCTCTATTTAAATCCGATTGGGGGACTTGTACAGCCGCAAACATGATATCAACCAAATTTCGAATAGCTCACCAAAGCTCAAGAGTGTTTCTCAGAGCAGTGTCTACTCTGAAGAATAACTCATACATTGTCAGTCGCAAAGCAACCCCGTTTTACACTGAGAACTGACGAGCTGACCAAATCACTCCAGAAAGTCTTTGACAATGCAACAGCACCGTCATCACATATCCTCACCTATCTAGACTCAAATCCTCCTTCTCAAACGCTTGCAATTGGCGTTACCACAGCCGTTCCCCCGACACCTCATTCATTTACACAGAACCCAAAGTTTGTATCGATTCTCAACGAGGTCGTATCTGAATACGGCCATCAAGATGAAGATGTGATTGCGCAAGCAAAAGCCTTTGCCAGTCCAGGAGGGTTCAATCTCGGGTCCGGCGGCTCATTCTTCCCCGGCCAGCACCAAGAGCGCCATCGAGGATCTTCCCGGAAGCAGGGAGGAGGCGGCGGAGCTGGAGGGGATGGAGCCGGAGGAGCGAGTGCGCAGGGCGGGCCGGGCGGTGCAGGTCGAGGCGGGTTCGTTCATCTGAGTGATCGCAGGAATCCGCCTGATTTTGGCCGGATTGCCTGGCCGGAAGATATCTTGGGGAGCGTTGAGGTGGACGAGTCTGGAGAAGTCGTCGGAAAGCTTCAGCCAAGCGGGACGTACAGAATCGTGACAAATGAAGGAATGTAAGTTTTGAACAAATCCGACTGCTTGTCATCTCTCTCTTTTCTTTCTCTCTGAGCTAACCTTGCTGTTTCAAGCCTTGGCTTGAGCCCGTTCTTGAGAGGCAAGCTGATAGATAGGCTCCGTAAGGAGGAGGCGAAGGAGAGGGGATCTTAATGCCCATATTGCAGCGACACAGCGCGAATGTACACTAGGAACAAAAGAAAGCTAATTTGTAGTTCGGATGACAAGTATACGGGACCAATCATCTCAACAACGTGAGTGCGCTGTATTCCTTAGCTTAGGACCCGTCACGAGGGGGGGATATGAAATCCAGTGAATCGAATGATGTTTAGGTAGCCGTCATCTACCAGGTCTATTCTACTAGATCTATATCCATCTACAAGATCTATCTCCATCTACTTCCGGAAGCGTTAAATAGTCGGCATCTCTATGTGTTTTCAGGACGAGGCCATCGCCACACCTTCATGTATATTAATAACTGATTTATTTGATAGTAATTTGTGTGGTCATCAGCCTCCACATCTCCCAAGCTCCATATGCCGTTTCATCATCTAATAATTCGCCGAGTATCTCAGCTTGCCCATCATGCAAAAGTATTCATGTCAAAACCAAACACCTCGTTCATATTCACATCCCCATCCAACAGGTCATCCCAGTACGACATATCCATCGGCACATCCCAAAGACCCTGGTTCATCGTCTGGTTCACGGACATATCGTTATGTCCACCCAGCATCGCTCCTGGTGATGAGCTATTCTCAATTAACTTTCTCACGTCACAGGATAGCCGGTCAAAAGCCACCCAATGTGGAGTCACCGCTGTGAACTTTAGAGAAATATCTTTTAGCATCTGCCGACAGTCGTCGAGGGCTTTGATGATTGACTGAGGTTCCGGAATCTGGTTTGTGGCTATAGAAGAAGCAGCGGCTTCGCTTTGGCTGCTGAGAATGTTTGATGTGTGGATTCCACAGTATAGAATCATGAACCCGGAGCGTAGTATATCCTGTATCCATGTCCTATGTAAAATCCAATTAGTATATTCACCAAATTAGAGCATACTTAGATCAGATGTCGCTTACCATAATGTCGTCTTGACACCCTTGGCCAACAGAGTTTGATAAAGGAAGATGATTTGAACGGCTGGGTCTAAGCAATGCCTGAGATATGTCACGTCAGGCTTAAACAAGTGCGCCTCCTGCCCCGTCGGTACGACTAATGTAGAGAAAATAAAGAGCTTCTCTCGATGAAAGTTAACTTCCATGTACTCTTTTGTCAGAAAGATGCATGGGGAATGAGAGATTGTGCTTGTTTCTTCGTGTAAGAGGCGCCACTGTTCGAGCTCCGCATAGAGCAGAGTAGCGGCTTCTGCCTTGGCTTGGAAGCTGTCGTTTGTACGTCTTGCATAGAGCTGTTCGCGGACCTTTGTTGAGATTCTTCGCAGCTGAGATTGTCGGATGAGTACAGCAACCTCAGATCCATTTGGTATACTTGTGTCAAGCCCCTTTTCCAAGTCATCCAGACAGACGTAGTCGGGCATCTAAATTCATCTGTTTAGCACGCGAGTACATACAATGCCGCCAATCTTTGAGTACGCCTACCTGAACGGTAATATCATGATCAGCAATCGCTATAGGCCGCCCCAAACCGCATGCAGCAAATCGTTCCTGGACGTAGCAACACCAAAAAAGCCGTCTGCGCCTTTGTTCAGTTACCGCATCTAGCAGCTTGGAGGGAGCTCTATGGTATCCGAGCTGTATACACGTCCTCATAGCCTGTCTTGCCAGTTTCCATCTGCTACCAACTAGATGAAGGATATGAGTCAATACAGCTTTCCACAATGTTTAGTAGGGTCACTCACTTCCAGTAGCGTGTTGATGAGCGAAAACAAGGAGTAGCAGAGTATTTTGTATTTGTGTCTCGCCATCTGTGAGTGACAAGACTTCTTCGGCGTATTGCATGGCGGAGGCATAGTAATGGATTGGAGATTTACTTGATGATGGTCGCCTCGAAAATGGTTGCCCAACAGCAAATATCATGAATAGCTGATACAAGTCATTTTTTCTTTCCAATGGGGAACTCGAGGCAGAGCGATTGTCATACAAGCGTTCAATCTGCTCATATGCCCGACTTTTACTCATAAAAGGAGAGACTCTGTGAAAGCCAATCTCAAAACTGAGAATGATGCATTAGCAGATTGACCATGTCTCATTTAATAGAGTGAGTTGTCAAAAACTCACTAGGCATCAGTCAGATCACAGGCCTCTGAGAGAGGTGGCAGGTTGTCCTCGTCACTCAACGAGATTTCAATACCATCGGTTTGAGGCTGTAGTAGTGACCCTGTTTGAAATCCCGTTCCCTGCGAAAAGTGCATGGACAGCGCTGCTGCTACTAGGTGTCCAAGACTGGAGGCCTATCAGTCTAAAGGGCATTCAATATTTGATGATAAGCTAACTCACCTAAAAATACTGCCGTCGGTGAATTTGGGAGTTCCTGTAGCCTTGGATGAAGACCCGGCGATAGATCTCACGTTTGGCGAGATGCCATGCCCTTGAAGATCAAGAGGAGTCGAGTCATTGGTCCGTACGGCCTGTGCATATGGTCTATTGCCTTGGGCTTCAAGATAGGCGGCTCGAAGATAGGCTGCTCGCGCCTTCAAGTCTTCAATATATCTAATCATACATGAGCACACGAGCAATTACCGGTTTTTACATAGCATGATGTGCTGCGAGATCCCAGCTCACCCTCTCTCGTAGTGCTCCCCCGAGACCGGATCAATCTCGATGCAGGGAGTCTTTGCGCGGCCACAGTTGGAGCAGACTCGAGCATCTTTATCGCACTTGGAAGCAGATTCATTAGTTAGAATGACAACTTGAATCCCAAAGAGTGAAAACGGAGAAAGAAGCTGAGTGCATTGTTCGCCGAATCAACTCATTCCATTCGTTCATTACCTTGAGCTTCTTAGCACGACAACGGGCGCACGCGCCAGAAAAGTTGGTAATCTGACGAGGCATGCTCAGAAGATGCCGACAGTATTGGATTCTTGCATCTCCAATGCAGAAGTCAGATCAGTAAGATTTCCCTTTCAATGAGATGTTCGACGCGGATGTTGGCGATGCTGCTCCGACATACGCCGCTGCAGCTGACACTCGAGCTTAATCACTTCAAGGCACTAAAATGACAAGGGCACTCATAGCATGATAAGCCTGGCATCAGTGGCGGGTGGCGTCTTTGTCCAAAATGCCCCGTCCTTGCAGCACTTGGGAGAAGAAAGGCTCGGAGTGAAAACAGTTCGACGATGTTGTTGCCAGAAACGTCTCTCCGAACAACGGCAGAATCCATCACATCACAACATCTGGGCGAGATGGCCGAGTTGGTTATGGCGTCAGGTTAAGGCTACCTTAACAGCAATTCCTGGTGGAGCAATCCGCGTGGGTTCGAGTCCCACTCTCGTCAAGACATTTCTTTTTGCGTTTTTCATCTTTTTTTGCCATATCTACTTACAGCCTTGCTTCTTGCAGAGTGCTCGACAATCATACAAGACTCCGGGGTTGTCTGTTCCTCGTCTTTGGATTTTGCCTTTCCTTATCACTTCGCTTTCCATTGCGGTGGCTGGAGCTTCTCCATTCGACTATAACCAAGATCATCTATCCCCCATCAAGCCAACACAGCTAATCCGTAGATTCCCGAGATCCAGCTGGGAATATTATGGGGTAACTCCCGGAGTTGCGTCCGCCTGAAAATTGCTCCTGGCGGACGGCTTTCCGAGACTTGCCTATTTAGGAAATCTTGGTGGAGTTGAGTTGAGTCCGCACAGCATCCGATCTCGAGGGTCCTGAAGAGACAAACGATGGGACAAAAGGGTTTAAGGAGGTGTAAAACACAAATGTTGTTGGAAAATTGTAACTCGAGATCTTTTGAAAGAGCCAATTGCGGTTGCTTCGTGGAAAAGTAAGGGGTTTTCCACTGGTGATAGGTTTATAGTTATAAACTCGACACAGTCTCACAACGAAGAACAAGCGTAATTGGTTTAGTGGTAAAATTCTCCGTTGCCATCCGAGCAACGTCGGGGAGCCCTGGGTTCGATTCCCAGATTACGCATTGGATTTCATTTTTTGCCTGTGTTTCTTCCTTTTTGGCCCCTTTGCTGTTCCGAAATACCTACCTAAAAGCAGGCAGTTGGGCATTTCAGCTTGTCTGACTTGGAAGGGAGCATTATCATCACTGTCAAGGATGGATAGACAATGTGCTTGATAAACTTCTGTGTGTATTGAGAGAATCTCGTCAATGGGAAATATTCATGCCGACGGATATCAGAGCATTCGTGCAGAATTCGTACAGATCACTGCCATCGAGAAAGTCGATATTATGCCGGAATTCGACGTCAGAAGATGCCATCTGCGTGAGCACCTTGTTCACAAGCGCTTTTTGAGGGTACAGGCCTGGAAATCTAGTGCTGATAACAGATAGAATCATCTCAGCCAGGGATAGCGTCTGAGAAATCTGGCTTATCCTCTGTTTTTGAGGAAGCCCGCCGCAAAACAAGAGTTGTAACAGTCCAAGCTGGAATATGCTGTATCCTGTGATCCATGGCAGAGCAAACCACGTAGAAACTGAGTTTTGAAGGACTGCCAGATGGTCTTGCACCAATTTGTCTCTGCCTTCAAGCGCAGAGCTGGCCCCAGCCGACCTCTTTATACTCTGAGTTACGAGATGGAGTCCAAATATCTTTGATAGGAACGGTATCTCGCCTTTATGGCTCAATATTCTGCGACGTAGGTATTCGTTATAGTGTGATAGGTAGCTCGCACCATCGTTCTGGAAGCTGCCGCAAAGCTCATATGCCCAGCTGAACATCTCCACCAGGGTTAATCCTTCAGAGTCGGATGTACAGATATCCGGAGGCTTCACTATACATGTCTCCCAGTCGGAGGAAATGTCGCGGTTTTGGATGCTCATTGGCAGTCCTAATCCGGAGCTAATAGAGCTGAATTATCACGAAAAGGCATGGTTAGTCTTGATACCGCAAATTGGATGGAAGTTATCTTACAAGTCAAGTACGTAAGCTGCCTGAAATAGCTTTACTCCATCTCCATCTGCCGCTGCGGTTCCTCTTGGTTCAGGCTGAAGTTGATGATATCCCATAACAATACAAGCTTGCGTGACAAGATCCATGAGGTGCCACGAGCTGCCTGTGCCGGGGTCGAAGAGTGAATAAATGGCGAGGAGGAGGAGAATTTGCGCCGTGGTAGCAGATTCGTCGTAAGAATATTGGGTTTCCATGGCGCGTATAAAATAATCTGCCGAGTTGCGCGTGTCAAAGGCGGCCGACGACTCTATTGGGAGAATAGCTCCAATGGAAATGATGAGATAGAACATGACACGGTCCCCAAGATTACTCTGACTGCCAACCGTGACTTTGTTTAGTATGCTCTGAACTACAGCTTCAGAGACAATCGGGAAAGTCGGGTGGATATAAGAAAAGTATTTGCTGGCATAATAAACTGCAATGTCGTAGTCCAGATAGTCGCCTATGCCATTGGGTTTTGAGTAAATAGAGGCGTCATATGATGCTAACAAGCTCTTCTTCGGAGTGAGATCCAGTATACCGCGAGGATCGCAATTTGCTAGTCGGAGTGCCCTGCGAGTCATCTTTTGCAGGCTGTAGAGTTCGCCACGGTAAAGCGACACAGTCTCAACTTCTCTGAGAACATCCAAATCAACCGTATCTATAGATTGCTCCCTAGTATCAATCGATGAGATAGAAGCTTCAAATGGCACGGGGGTTGGATTAGTCTGCTGTTGAAGGACGGCGGGTGTTGAACGGAGTGCTGGTGCAGTGGTCTGCAGCCGTGATAGCTGAGCTTCGAGGTTCGATATTTCCTTTTCAAGACTTTGAACGGCTCTGAATGATCGAATTAGGGCGTTGCGGTAACCTGATGACAAGATGTGATACTGACCCTTCTTGTCCATCGATGCTCTTGATGACTTGCATGACGCAGTCCAGACCTCGCCTTATACACGAACCGCAACGGGGGACTTGACGGTCGCACTACAACACATTAATTATCAATGATATAGAGACAAGCGGACTAGTTGAAGAATAACTGACCTTTCTCTTCCTTCGTCTGCAATTCTGACAGGCGAGGCCACCCCGCAAAGAGTCCACATTTTCAGCGGACTCGCTCATTGTTGGCCGCTTTAATTAGGTGTGAAATGAAGAATTATTAGGCCAATGTTAAGTTTAGATGAGATTCGTGAGTGTGAGAAAGGATGTCTCAGAAGATTGCCTCTCATTCGCGCCTGCCATTGCCGGGTAGGTCGTCTCGAAGCGATGCGAAATGCGAAGAAAGAACGAAAGTTTCAGTTTCTCAATCCAGAGGACCCATGGCCTAGACCTTTTTTCCTCCTTTAAGGCAATATATGGTAACAAGTCCTTTTTTTCTCCTTCTGTGAATAGAAGAGCCAAAATGGAGTTTCTTGAGGAATCATAACGAATGAGCGCGGAGATGGTTTAAGTGGCTGATAGAATAGTATTAGCACTGACGCTGTGGAGGATTGGAGCCACCATATCATCTCGGATCAAAGTCCGCCCCGTTTAAGCGGCGTCCAAGAAAGCGGATTCAGACCCGAGGCAGTGCGGCTTGCCGAACTTGAGGTCGCAATTGTATGGAGATTCCGATCTTGAGCTTTCTACTTGGATCTGTCAATTAACACAAATGATTTTCATATTAAGCTCTTCGCATGTATAATTGCTTAGAATACTATTTGCATATCATAAAGCAGATGCAGAAGTGCAGATGACAACGGAGATTGCATATTTGTTAGATATACTCCATAGTTGATGACAATATAATCAGGCACTTAGGGCTTTGTCAAGTTGGGTATATGCTTGTATTCTCACTTCATTTCCTATTGATACTTGGCTGAGGTGCAATCTTTTTTCCCCGCACACTTTGCCACGAATTGTTCTGAAATCTTGCAATCGTGTTCTACTCCAGGGTAAAGCTTGCGGCCGTCACCGGCAGCGGTGCGTGGATCACGGAACGGTATTGGTCGGGAAAAATGACAGACCCTTATAAGGCAAAATAAATCTCCCCTTCGCCACACCGGATCAACCGGCTTCCGAACGGTTCCTTAGCTCAGTGGTTTAGAGCGAGAGATTGCAGTTTCGCGCAGTCATCTCTAGGTCGCGTGTTCGATTCACGCAGGAACCTCGTTTTTTGCTCTTTTTTGTGACCAATTTCTTTTCCAGTTCCTACGATGCAAGGAACCTACCAATTATTCTTTTTTACTCGTACTACATAACCTGTTCACAGCCTTATCCCGCCTCAAATCAAGCCCGTTTAGGTTTAATGACGATGAGCTTTGGAGCCATCGTGGCGAGGAGCGAGTGAAAGTCAAAAACGGGACGGCACGTTGTGGCAGGGCAAAACGGCTTTGGCACCGGTTGCAAGTCTCGATAACAACACCCGACGGCACGTATCGGAATGCCACCAAAGTCGTATGACAATTGCTGAGTGGCAACGCAATGATGATGGAGTTTATCAGAGACGTGAACTCATCCCATCCGTCTCGGCTCGCCCTAAACAACTGGGCTTTGGAGGCCCAATCAGAGTGCATGGCAGCGGCAGGAATGCGATACATCTCATGCAGGTCTCAGGCTAATGCTGATGGAAGCTGTCAGCGGGCGAGGCTGCTGTTACAAATAAATGGTGTTGACAGCATGTGATGGAGCTGACTAGACGGGAAAGCCATCCATGGTGTTTCAATGGCTCGATTTGTTCTTGTCTTGTGCAGATTGCGATATGATGATTCTTCATCTCTGCGCCATATTATTACCGGGTACAAGAAGTACCTGAGTACTACCTATACCTCCATGGATTCTCTGCTTGCATCTCGTCCCAAGTTCTCACAGTACTAATGAATGTACCCTGCTGTCAAAACCTGCAACTCTGAGCTGGAACACTGCGGCATTCCATTGAATTCAATGATTCAATGATTCAATCCATTCATCGCAGCGTGCAGCTCTGCTCAGCTGAGAATGAGAACCATGGCGCATGTCCGTCGTAAGTTTAGCAGTTCCTCAGCCCGGCTACGCTACGGTGGCGGCGTGTTGACAGCGCTCAATTTCAGCGAGCAACCCCGAAGCCTCTACAACGGCGCCCTGTAACTGCTCCAGCCTTGGCAGCTTTTGTCCGCTAATTCTCCTTCGCAGTGGAGCCCGCACACCCCCTAGCGCCTGTCCCACGGCTGGCCTGCGACCTGTAATTTTCCGGACTTGGTACTAGAGTGACGTTACCCCTCCATCTCGACCAGACGTAGACAAGGTAGAACTCTCGCTCCACCATTGCCAAAGCCAGCGCCAGTCATTCTCCACGTCTGGCTTTGATTGATTGACCGCGCATCTGAGCGTTGATTGACACCAAACACAAATATCCATCATCCTTACCGTACCCTTGACCAGCTTGAGCGCCTATAAACACCCCCAGCGAGCGCCTAGCCTGTGCTCCTCCCGCTGCCCGCCATGGCCCCCCGAGGCTTCGAGGATGAGGAGCTGACCATCTCCATGTCGTCCACCCACGTCCGCCGGCACCAGCCGCAGCCTCAGCAGGAAGATGTCGCGACGGCGCCCAAGAACATCGCCCGGGCCGATCAGCAGCCGCAGGAGAAGAAGTCCCGGGCCGAGCAGCGCATCGGCGCCTACACCGTCATCCGCACGCTGGGCGAGGGCTCCTTTGGCAAGGTTCGCCTAGCCATCCACAATGGCACCGGCCAGCAGGTTGCTCTCAAGATCATCACCCGCAAGAAGCTCATCAGCCGCGACATGGCCGGTCGAGTCGAGCGTGAGATTGAGTATCTCCAGCTGCTCCGCCACCCGCACATCATCAAGCTGTATGCCACTACCTCCTCCCGGCCCTTCAATTCTTGCTAATGCTAACCTGCGTGTCGTCGACTAGGTATACCGTCATCAAGACCCCGGCCGAAATCATCATGGTGCTTGAGTATGCCGGTGGCGAGCTGTTTGATTACATTGTCCAGAACGGCCGCATGAAGGAGGCAGAGGCACGCCGTTTCTTCCAGCAGATGATATGTGCTGTCGAGTACTGCCATCGCCACAAGATTGTCCACCGAGATCTAAAGCCCGAAAACCTGTTACTGGATGAGAATCTCAACGTCAAGATTGCCGATTTTGGTCTCAGCAACATCATGACCGACGGCAACTTCCTCAAGACGAGCTGCGGCAGCCCCAACTATGCTGCCCCTGAGGTCATCGGTGGAAAGCTCTATGCCGGCTCTGAGGTGGACGTGTGGAGCTGCGGAGTTATTCTCTACGTCCTGCTTGTCGGAAGGCTGCCCTTTGATGATGAGCACATCCCTAGCCTCTTTGCCAAAATCGCTAGGGGTACCTATAGCATGCCTCAATGGATGCCGGCTGGTGCCGCCGCCTTGATCAAGGGCATGCTGGTTGTCAATCCCGTCCAGCGAATGACCATTGACGAGATTAGGGCTGACCCGTGGTTCAACACCGACTTGCCCACGTACTTGCAGCCTCCCGTCGAGGAGTTCTTCCATACCGGTGTTGATCCTAACAAAGCCATTCAGAAGAGCGATATTGCACCCAATGCTCCTGAAAAGGTGCAAGAGAAGCTCCACAATGAGGTTACAGAAAAGATTAGCAAGACCATGGGATACGGCAAAGACGATGTCGAGGAGGCTCTCCAATCCGAGGAACCCTCAGCAATCAAGGACGCCTACATGATTGTCCGAGAAAACAAACTCATGCTAGCAAATAGTGAGTCCATATCCTTCATCTCCCACTAACCTGCTGCTCGTTTGTAACCAAGCCAGCTGGATACTAACTGCCTTCCAGATCCAGAATCTGGCCTCACTGGTGAGGAAGGCAGTCCTATGATGAGCATCTCTTCTACACGATCCGCTATTTCACCTGGAGGCACATCTCCTCGTCCATACGTCAACAAGGTCGGCATCCTACCCAGCAGTCTCCCCGCCTATCACAGAGACTACATGGAGAGGGAAAAGAACGGAACCGATCACGACCCTCTACCCCCAACTATAGCTATTAACGATGAGCTACCCACTACTCGAACCGAGGCCGAGAAGGAAGAGGCAGCACGTCGTCTAAATCCCCACGCACGCAATGCTCTACGCCTGGACGAATCTAGTAAACGCCCACAGGGAATGACACCAATTACTACACCCGCCAAAAAGTCCAAGCCTGTGCGCTGGCAATTTGGCATCCGATCTCGCAATGCGCCATGGGAGGCCCTTCTCTGTATTCACAAAGCCCTCCATAAGCTCGGTGCATCTCATCTCCGCGATGAGGGTTACGATGAGGCGCACGGCAGAGGGGGCGACGACGCTACAAGTCGTGATAGCAGCTTTGCAAACGGCGTTCCTTTGGCACGCAAGTTAAATGACACTGATCCTACTAAGAAGTATAAACTACCTGCGGATCCATGGCATATCCAAGTCAGATGGCCATCGTCTGGTAAGTCTTTGAGTGAACTTTCAACTCGTTATGCAACGCAATCTTAGAGAAATTGTAATTCTAACACCAATGATTAGACATCCAAAGAGAGGCAGAACGCCGACAAGATTCCGAAATCAAGAGCGGGTCGCCAGACAGCTTCCACGTCTACTCTCCCGAAGACCCGACTTCACGCAAGGATTTCGTCGCCCTGCACATGGACATTCAAATCTATGAGATGGAACAGGGAGTCTATCTTGTGGACTTCAAGTGCTCGGGCTACGAGACCCAGGACGGAAGGCTGCTCGAAGAGAAGGAGGTCACCAGCCCGTTCCCCTTCTTGGATCGGGCCGCCAAGTTGATCATGCAGCTAGCCGAGGCTGACTAGGCTCGGCCCAGGATCGCTGCGTTTTTGAACAACATTCGTGCGTGGAGTATTACCTGGCTGGCTGGTGTCTTTAAGGGTGCTTTGGCCGTGTTCCAGAGAGAATGGAGGGGATAACAGCGCGCGTGGTCCCTTATAAATGCTCGTTGCCCCTTTTATCCTATGCTGCTGAGCTTTTTCTTTGACTTTTCTCCTTTTTTTCTTCTTCTCGGGGGAGAACGTTTTCTAGGGGGAACATGCGACATTAGGAATCACACATTGATGCTCTGTGTACAGATGCCTCTTGTTTGCTAAACATTTCATCTTACTTTTGGTTTTTGCTTCAAACGTCCGTGATATTCTGGGTGGGCGTCAATGGTTAGACTGGGAGTGCGCAGCATTTTTGTCCGCGCCATGGGGAGCGAGGACGGATCGGTGGTGGCTGGTGTTTCGACGATGATGAATCAACGTTCAACGCCAATAGCATGCTGACTGCGGTTCAAGGGTCTTTTTTTCAAAGCCGTTTGCATTGCTGAATCTATGGGAAACAGTATTGACTACAAGTACATATTTTTAATGTGTAACATTTTTTTTTTGTAATTCTGTTTCTGCGGCGGTCAATCTTTTAATCCCAAATCAAGTGACGTTACGTATTATCCAAGAAACTAAAACTAATGTACTCCTCTCATGCTCTGGAACAGGGTATAAAGATTGGCGGAAAGGGTTTTGAGGGAATGAGATGATAGACAACGAATGTCCCCTTAATGGAACTGGTCCTCAGTAACTCCTTTACCCATGGCCGCCGTGGAGCTCACTCCACCAGTCACCATCTTTTGCAGCTCATCGACGTAGTTGGCTCCGCTCCACTTCTGGTGCTTGACAACGTCGACACCCTGCTCCATTTCGGGCTCCTGGACAAGCTCACCATACGCGCGCATGCCAACGGAGGCGTATGCGCGGGCAAACTGGTCGCTGATGAGAGCGGTCGTGTGCAGACCAGCAAGAGTGATGAACTGCCAGCAGTAGCCCAAGCTTGCAAGTCGACGGATGTAAGTCTCCTGCTCGTCACGAGGCATGGCAGTCTTCCAGTTGAAAGAGGGCGAGAGGTTGTATGCGAGCCTATTTGAAATGTTTGTTAGATAAACAACCTAGAATTATAGCAAAGGGGGGGTTTAGAGGGTAAAATTACTTCTTCTCAGGCCAGACAGCGTGGACACCGTCGGCAAACTCCTTGGCTTGAGCATAATCGGGAAGCTTGCTCTCCATCCAGACAGCGTCACAGAAGGGACCATAAGCAATGGCACGGTTGATGGCGCAGTCGCAGCCACCCTTCAGGCGGTAGTAGCCCTCTCGGGTTCGGGGAGCCTCCCAGTCGAAGAAGACGTCCTTGCCAAGTATACTCTTGGCGAGAGCACGAGACTCAGCGTTACTCTTGCCCTTGGCGCGAGCAAGGTAATCACTCTTGACCTTGGCTGCGTTGGCGCCAGAGCTGGCCTCAATGGCGGCAACAACAGCGTCATCAAATCGTTTTAGGCCAGCAGAGGCAATCCACTCGTCCTCAATGCGCTGAAGCTCATCACCAGACTTTCCGCTCTGCTCGGCGGCGATCATCAGGTCGTTCAAAGGTTGCAAGTTGGGGTTGGTAGAGCCAAGGATGAAGGCATGGTCACGAGGATCAATTGTGGTGGTGATGAGAGTTGCAGCCTCGGCATCGGTACGGGCGACGGCGATCAGGTCAGAGCCCATGATATCGGCTTGCGCACGAATGGCAACCAGACGGTTGATGTGCTCGCTAATGGGGACGAGAACCTTGCCGGCCATGTGGCCGCACTTCTTAGTGCCAGGAGCCTGGTCCTCAATATGGATACCAGCAGCACCCTTCTCAACAAAGAGCTTGGTGAGCTTCATGACGGCAGTTAAGCCACCATGGCCAGTATCGGCATCGGCGATGATGGGTCGTAGATAGTCAATATTGGCTACGTTGGCACGCTGAGCCTTGGGGATGCTCAGGCGTTCCTGGCGTTGCTTTCGATCATGGAAGAGCTGGGCCGTGAAGAGATGGCCAACTTTGTTGGGCACAGTGGTCTAAGAGGAAGGAAATCAGCCAAGATGGTTCTTGTGTACATGTCCAATGATGGCGAGTCTTACGTATGGGTAGTCTGCCAAGTCAGGGCCGGGCTCGTCTGACGCAGAGGCGGTTGAAGACGATTGCCAGCCGGAGACGTAGACGGTGTCGAGGTACTTGGCCATCTGAGTGACCATTGTAGGTTCTAAGCAGCCATAGGTATAGCTAGCATCTTTGTTCTACATCTTCTTGTTAGGAGGCTTCCTTGGAGATATCGTCATAGCAAAAATGACTGCAATGACTCACCTGGAAACGGTTCTCCAGGATGTTCCATAGCTTCTTGGCCTGGGCATTGCTGGGATACTCAATTTTCAGATGGCCTCTCTTAGAGACGATCTGCTCGGCAGTGAAGGGACGCTTGGTGTGCCTCCATCGTGAATCGCGCCACCAATCTTTGACTTGCTGGACTTCTTGGAGGAAGAGGTCATCTTCTTTGTCTGGATTCACAGCCAGCGTCACCATGTTGTTGGAAGCCATGATGGAATGATGCAAGTGGTCACTGCCTGTTAGACACGGAATGAATCAACTCAATTGAATAGAAGATGAAGAAACAAGGAAATCCAGAGGAGTAATCACACAACCAAAGTTGCTTCAAATGAGGAAAAGTGATGTAGAAGAAGGATAAAAGAGGAGGAGGAACAGGAAGAAGTTAAAGTTTGAGCCGAGTCACAGGCCTCGACCCGTGCTCTCACGCAACCCATCAAACGCGGCGTCCAGTCATGGCTCCGAATCCAGCCACAGCGGCTGTCTCTCCCTTTCCCCCATAACAGTATCACCTCGGATCTTGGAGTCTGACTCCCACGGCTGCCACTCCACTCGCCTTCTGAGCGCCGGAATGGCCCGACACCTCAGCGAGGTCCAGCCACTTAGACGAGGCCTGGGGACTTGAAGCTCGGCACTCGAGAGGGCAGCCCATGCATATGCCAGCCCCCCTTGCAGCTTAGACAGCGTGACGTGACCGAGCTTCACTGCTGTTTAAGCGGGAAAGCCACAGGCGCTGGCAGAGTCCACATGCGGTGCGGCTCCAGCTCGGCTCAAAGGGAGCTTCAATGTCGATGGAGTGGGTTAGCCGCCATTGGCCGAGATGCCGAGAGAAGTCAGCCGTCGGCCCCGCGTTGTCGTGTGGCCTCCATGTGTCCGTAGTCTGCGTATAACAGCTTGATAGTTCCAGCCGGTGCTCTGACCTTGAGAAGTCTAGAGAATGCAGAGAATGGAGGATTGAACTGATATAAATTTATAGATAGCTATATCTCCTACCTCTCTCTTTCCTTAATTTTTGGTCTTCTTTCCCTTCTTTCCTTCCTTCCCTCTCAACGACGTCCTCTCCTACTCAAACGTGCGCCGTCCGGCAGTACCTTCTTTCCGGTTTTAAGTGGCGAACCCTCTCCACAGCACGCTCAAATCGGCAATGCGCCAGCCAATCCACTTTCCCCACGGCCCACCGGAACTCTTTTGCATGTGAAGTGACGCATTCTACTGCACATTGAAGCGAGACGCTCCAGCTAACAAGTACTTATCCGTGTAAAGAGGTGCTGGCTCGGTAAAACGATCAACCGTCACATCGCCGGGCCAGTCTTACACCAGCAACCCACAGGCTGGTGCAATTGATGGCCAATATGACTCCTACCCCTCGAGTTTACACAGCCCAGCTATCATCTATCTATTCTACACGAGAGCCTATCAAGCGCATAATCACATGGAATTGCATTTACACGCGCGCGAATGAGCTGCATGATGTTCCCCCTTCATGAGGTGTTATTAATTTCTATAGGGGAAATTACCTAGCTACTATCAACGAGTATCTAGTCTACAAGGTTGGTCGGACTAAAGCGATTCAAACAACGTCATTTTATTGCTTGCTTTCTGTTTTTACTTTCTTATGCGTTTCTGTTGACCTGCGTTTCTGCTGACTCATGGACTGCCAGAACAGCTCTCACGACATTTTCTAAGTCGACATGTCTCCAATTTCTTCATATTCCCCTTTCAGCCTTGGCGGCCTACTGGTGACATTCTTCTAGCCGCTCATCGTATCGTCTCGGGACAGCCACCGCTTCGGTATTGGTCTCCGAATCAACAATGTCACGTCAGGGTCAGACCGGCCAAGGCTCGTTCATTGTTCAGCTCAATTGCCCTGATAAACGTTTCGTACGGAGTCAACGTTCCCAGTGCTCGTCGCATATGCGCATTCACAATCTGGAGTCCGTAAACGTAACTGGCATTGACCCATCCGAACCTATTGCACCTTTACGTTAGCATCCCACAATAGCATCCATGCCGTGCTCACATAGCGGCAGGGGGTGCGCGAGACTTACCCTTCCTTCGCAACGCCTTTAAAATCCAGGCCTTGGTTTCCATACTCGGCGTCAACACGATGAGGGTCAACCGGACGCGTGACGTCGTACTTTTCAACCACTACTCCGTTGAAATCGACAAACGCTTTGGTGATCATGAAGAGCCATTTATAGGCGAGGCGCTCAGCTTCTTCGGTGAAGCTGTACCGAAGCAGTCCTGTCCAGGCCAGCATCTGCTGCGGAGCCCAGCCATATGGGTAATCCCACTGTCGGTTGGGGCGTTCCAATCCAATTGCACCCCGAGACTTCTCCGTTCCAGCCACCACACCACCAAACATCTCGAACCTGGGCAGGCCCTTCTTCACCAAATCGGCTGCCTGCTTGGGCGTTGCAATTCCAGCCCAGAGCGCCCACAAGGTCGTGGCAGTCTCATACGTACACCTCTGTCTCTTGGCTGTATCATAGTCAAAGAACATGCCCTCCTCTTCGTTCCACATCAGCTTGTCCATTGTCAACTTTCTCCGCTTGGCGCGTCGGTCCCAGACCGCCGAAGAGACGGACTCGCCAGGCTGGTATGGTGTTCCCTGGCAGAATTCAGCTGGAATGACCAACTTGTCGCCAAAGAGGCTTCGAATGGTCCGTCCGATATCTGTTTCATACTTGAACAATAGAGAGTTCAGGTCGATAGTGGCAAGGTCAGCACAGACACCCTCGAGACGATACGATGTGTCATGGCCAGATTCACGGACTGCACGATCGTGCAAAAAGTACTCGTCAAGCTCAGGCTCTTTGATCTCGCCATAGTTGTAAGCTCGGACAAACTCCTCAAACTCCATCTTGTGCTTCTCAATGTAGGGCTTCAAGATGTGGACGAAGTGGGTGGCCTCCGTTTCGGGAGGCACTCCTAGACCCTCTGGTCGGTACCTCGAGAGGCCCGTCACCGGGTCTAGCCGAGGCTCGCTGGTCCAGACACTGTGATACTCCTTGATGGCTGCGAGGATGGCTCGTCTCAAAAATTCCTTGGAATCCGGCTCATGCTTAATCTTCTCATATACTCGAAGAGCCATGTCCGTCAGGAAGGGAGGCTGAGATCGGCCAAGATAGTAAGACCGAGTGGCATTAAGAATTTTGCCATAGTGCTCGATGCAGAAGCAAAAGTTGAGCACCATGGACTTGGCTAGGTCGACCCGTTCATGGATCAACAAGCCCAGAGATTCCATGTAGCTATCCCAGCCATAAAGCTCGTTGAAGCGGCCACCAGGGACGACAAAGGGAAGCCCCTTTAAGCTTGTCGTCTTGTTGCCTAGTTCATCTTCCTCTTCCACCTTCTCCACAGCTACGGCCAGCAGACCTGGCTTGTCGTTCATGTCGCGAATCAACTCTGGCGTGATCTTCTCCGGCAGTTGCTGGACGTCAAGTCGGAGCTCTGGTCTGTCGGCAGCCACCTTTTGATAATACTCATACTGTTCCGGAGCTCCAATTGGGACATAGATTCTCGGACGAGGGTCGTCTGTCCAGTCCTTGGGGTCACGAGCCGCAATCTCAATGCTAGATGCGTCAATTCGCCTGGTAAGTCCATCCCAGAAATGATCCCGGATGAGGCGGGACAAACGATCAACAGGGTTCTCGTTCAAACGACCTTCATCAAGGATGATTTGCTTGCGGCCATACTCCTTGGCTAATGTCAACTCCTGCAGGAGATTGGACAGCATGTAAGTTCCTCGGACTTCGAATCGGTTGTGGCCAGCCGAGGCAGCTGTTCTCAGAGAAATGACTTTGGGGCCATTATCCTCAATCGTGATTTGCATGTTTCCGTCAGTGTCCTCCTGGTTCTTCAGGATTTCCAGTGTGGCATCAACCTGAACAAGAAAGCGGCGGCCCGTCTCCATGGTGGTCTCGTCTACATAGCTATGGTTAAAATCTTGCATATCCGCCTCTCTACTGAAATTGGAAGAGAGAACTAACCGTGGCTTCCACGTCTGAATGGCTCCTGTGCCCCCATCCTCTCCAACTGCTTCACCAAGCTATTCTGTAGCACATCCCATTAGTATTGTCTCGTTCCTCCTCTGGTATCAATTAAGCACCTACCTGCGAGTATGTTCGAGTTCGGACTCCATAGCGGTTGCTGTGACGCTCCTCGGAAGCATAGTACGTCTTTGCATCATCGTACACCCCGTACTCCTCAGAACCGCGAGAGCGGTGGCCGGAAGTGCCTTGCATATGGAATACGTATATTCTGAACGTCTATCGAGTCGGCTGGATTGGCTTGGCTGTGATGATGGAAAGCTATCGGAGGGTATCAATTACAGCAGTGGTGGTGTCGTGATGGACCAGTAGAAGAAAGGGCCGGAGAACCGCAGCAACTCTGGTCCAACAGTCCCGGGGGATGATAAATAACTGTCAGGGCTCTGGAGGTGACACTGGTGGCCCGGGTCTGGAGAAGTCAGCAAACAGGAATGCAAAGTACAGGCTACCCGGGCTCGCATCGCATCAGGGGGGTCACGAGCGTGGGCGAGTCTCCCCAACTCCCATCTCTGTCACCACCTTTCCAGGTATTGCAATGACCACCACTACGAGTAGGTACAAGCTTGCATGGACCCTGCGGGGCAGAAATCTGGTGCGGCCAAGGGGCGAAGCTGCTACGTACCGGTACGCAGCGGCAGGGCGGGAACTGGCGCGCCTGCAAAGTAGCTGTAGGTATCGTCGATGGTGAGATCAGGTAGGATGCAAACGACGGACTGTAATAATGATACAACTGGGCGAAGGACAGATGTCGAAGAGACCTTGATCGACGGAGGGGGAAAAAGGCAGAGGGATGTTGGCGGTTGCATCAACCCGACGCTGCTGCCAAACCAGTTACGCAGCTGTGGGTTTGAGCTGCTTGCTGCTCAACTCAATTCGTTCACCGCCCACCCCACTGTGGCACCTGCACGGGATGCGTGTACATACACAAACAAGTCATTCGAAAAGTGACGATATGACGCATGGTCGCCCTGCCGGCCAACAAGGGCCCGCTGATAGTGACATCGACAGCTGGAGCCCCCACGTTTCGGCCCCTACAGGCCGGTTGCCCCCTTTCGCCAGTGACGAAGTTACAGGGCTCGCAAGCCCCAAGGGTCCCCCCTCATTAGCGGGCAATTACAGTACAGAACAGGTCAGCGGTACTGCCGGGATTGATGACCTCGACACTCCGTAAATTGCCATTCATGGCCGCGCTGAAGCCCGCTAGAACGCTCGAATCTACCCACAGCGGTCCACCGTTTGCGGCAGCACAACATGATTACAGCAGAGCTAAATCTCACGGAACCGATGGACTGCCGAGGAAACGACCGAACACTGGGAGCATTGGTTCTTTCGTGCGTACTCGTAAGATATGCTAGATACACGGGCGGAGAGCGAGTGACATATAAAATTACATGTACTCCTTATAAACATTGACCACATTTAGTGTGTTTATTTAGTGTACTGGTGCTCCCACGGCATCCCGCTCAGGGGCTTGCACCGGACTTGCGTTCCCCCATCCTACCACCCTCCTTAGCACAAGGATTCCAAGACCGAAAGGGAGAAAAGGGGGGGGATGAAGCTGAAAACACGAGCCTCACAAGTACTGTCTACTTCGCACCGGACGGGCTATTACCTGTTATGCTTACGGCGCTCCGTACAGCGCATCACGCCTGGCATCAGCCCCCTTACATCTGGTGATGGCCTCCAATGCTCGAATGTTGCCGCCAAATCTTGCCCTTGGGCCAGCTTGGACTCATGACACATCAGCCTACATCTACACCGACTGCACGTCGTACCTGTACATGTAGGCGTCTTCATGTTGTCAGCTCATCTTGTCCGGTTACACATGTTCAAAAGATAAGTGCCCAATGTACGACAGGCTACCTTGGTACATGCGGATAGATGGTGTACAGTCACAAAGTAATGGGGAAATCAACAGCCAGATTCAATCTCACCACTGTAACCTCATTACCGACGTACAGGTACTATTACTAGTTCCCCGAAGGAGACGTCGAATACAAATGGTCCGATCATTCCACCGACACTGCCTAGCAGTTTTAGTAGTGCACAGTCTCAAAGGAAGGGAACGCCTATTCAGCACCTCAATTTTGCTATTCAACAGGATCCCATGTCGTAAATAATACTGAGTACTAGACGACTATAGCTATAGTAGTAAAAACTACAAATATACAATTATATTAGCAGTCACTAGACAAATGTAGATGTAGTAGTAAATACTAGGGAAATATAGCTATAGTAGCAGATATCTTAAAGAAGCACCTAGTATATAGCACCAAGTATCATGACCGGAAAGAATCCTAAAACACCTGCAGTCAACCGCTCTGTAGAAGGGGCCATGTTGCTCACAAGACGCACACAAAGATCAACTTGCGTCATAGTATTAATGCTTCGTAGACTATCAGAGCATCTTTGTAGAATCAACAAGAGCCAAAGTATGATAAAACGAAAGACAGAACTGCTGTTCGGGGTATTCCTCTTTACAAAATTTCCATGCAAAAAAAAAAACGCCAACAATGGTATCTCATGAATGATAATTTCAGCGCCCCCAGCGACATCATTCGCCCTGCTGCTGAGCTGCCCTCGGTCTAGCCGCCAAGCGGTTCCTGCGCTTCGCAGCGGTTTCCGCATCCCAAAGGCCAGCAAAGACGGCCTCACACTCATCCTCATCCGAAGAGTCAAACTCAATCTCGGTGTCATCATCGTCCTTTTTCGCCGTGTCTTCGTTTTGTTCCGTTTCGTACATGAGCTCCTCCTGGCCCTCGGAAATGGTGGTGTCTTCCCAGCTCCGATGTGTCACCACCCGTTCCGTCTCCAGGATATACTTGCCCACCTTGTACTTTTGTGATTCTTCTTTGGCGTCCACGTACTTCCAGCCGAGCTTGCGCGAGCATATCCCGCAGCAAATGTCCGCCACCACGTGCCAACCGGTGACAAGCTGTCTGTTCTCGTTCTTGCCAATGCGGATATTCAGCAGCGACGAGTCTGCCGGTGGAGGGGCGATCAGATACGCACGGCCGTAGCGACCTGTGAATCCCTTGGAAATGATTTGAGACGTAAAAGCTATGTCTGTAGCACAGCTCGAGCAGCGCAGCGTATCCGCCGCCGTCCGAGAGAGACGTCGAGGCTCTGCTGTGTTTTTCAGGTTGCTGAATGCTGAATCGCCATCTGGGGGAGAGCCGTTTGGCGTGGTCACTGCCGATGAAGCGTCATCGCTACGGCTACTAGATGGTTCCGACCCTGTTGAGGATGTGGACGATGCAGAGTGGCGGCGACGCCCAGGAAATGTAAACTTGAAGCTCGGCAGGAGATAGCTGGGGAATATCGGCTTGGTCGCCGAGATGCCGCTCTCTCGCACCATGGCCCGAATGTCGTCTTCAAAAAAGAAGGCCTCCCAAATGCCGCCCGCCATAAGACAAGCAATATGGATATCCACGAAGGCGGAAGAGACGAGATGTCTAGTGGAAGAAACGATGAGAGCACAAGAAATGAGGACGGGAAGCTTGGCCTCGAATGAGGTGCTGCTGCACAGCTTCCGCTGATCTGATGGCTCGACTAACCGCCGACACCGCCCAAACTCTCTTTGCGGTTGGGAGCTCACCTGCTGCTTGTTTTATGTGCAAGTATCTGACGAGTACCGCAGTTGATGTGATTGATCAACCACTAACCCCGCAGACAAGTCTCTCTTTTAGCACGGTCAAGGGATCCCGTCTTTTCTTTAACACCGCACGGCGAAGCGATTAGGTTCAATGGTACCCAACCGGCCAACATCGGAATGATACGTCAGTGTACGGAGTATGTCCGCTGTCATTCATCTCCCTGACAGTCATCAGCTTTTACTACAAGTACAAATTATTGGCATGGCCTTGTTGAAGCACCATGTAATTTCACATCTGCACGTATTCTGTTGCAAATCACACAACCCTGACAGAGCAACGAATAGGCCACTTCTGGAGCTTTTGAACCTCCCGCCCGTCCGATCGAGGGTCATGGGGCGTCAAAATGCCCTTTAGTGATTAGCGGCCGGCCGCAGCGTCGGTACTTGTCTCTGACTTGCTACCAGTCGATCAATCAATCAAAGCTCAGCAAGCCCAGTGATCCATCCATGCTCGATTGTCCACTAATTGGGCCGCTAGCCGGAAGCCGCGGCCGCACGGATGGGGAGGGGCACTAACACGAGATTGAAGCCCGATCGAGATTGTTCAAATATTTACAAGTAGAATATCTGATTGGCATTACTGCGCCGAGATAAATGCACATGCTTGGAAATGGCTTCATTTTGGATATTTGCAGCATCGGTCCCTGCCTCTTCTAGCTTTGAGGAGACTCTGGAACAGGATGTAATGCAAATAAACGCAGAGAGTTCATGCTGCGTATGACGTAGGTGCGGAGAGCCGATAGATTTTCACATACACTGCGAATTTTCATGCCCGGTATCAATGTCCTACGAGTTCTTAACGTACACGTTTTTGCTTCCAATGCATCTTGATATCTTGATTTATTTATTCGTTCATTCATGCCCTCTGAATTTAGTTCTGGGGCTCCTCGGCGACGTAATGCAGGTAAGCACCCAGCAGCTTGATGCCCTCAATGTAGTTGCGCTTGTCAAGCTTCTCGTTGATGGAGTGGGCGCCATCTGTTGAGCTTCCCATGGGTAGCAGCAGGACGTTCTTGCCAGTGGCCTCCTCAAAGGTAAGGGTGACAGGGATACTGCAGGATCATGTTAGTATTTGGTAGTAGATGTTGGACGAGTAGAAATATAAAAAAGACAACTTACCTTCCACCCTCACGGGTGAAGTCGGGCTCAACGCCCCAGACACGCTCAACCGCCTTGGCAGCGGCGGAAAAGTTCCAGTGCTTTGGTGAGGCAACCCACCACTTTCCGGTGTGCTGGGCATAAACCTTCATGCTGTTCTTGCTGCCAAGCTTGGCAAATTGCTCCTCGACATACTTGTAGACAACCTTGTTGGTCGTCTCAATGTCCATGTCGGGGACAGTTCGGATGGAGAACTTGCCAACAACCTTGGCAGGAATGACAGTCTTGGCGCCAGGGGCAGAGAAAGCACCCTCGATACCGTGGAGAGAGAGTGAGGGGTATCTCCAGCGAGCCATCAGAGTGGGCTTGGTCTCCTCGTGGATGGTGGTGGTGCTACCCAGAGACTCGTGCAGGTTCTCCATGGTGAAAGCAATGCTTTCGTAGAGCTTCTCCTCATCAGCAGTGACGGGGGCAACCTGCTCCGAGATACCAGGAATCAGGATGTTGCCCTTGGAGTCAACAAGGGAGCCCATGACGGCAACGAGATCGGTCATGGGTTCGTGGGCCTGTCCACCGAAAACACCGCTGTGCAAGTCGGCACCAGGGCCAGAAACCTCGATGGAGTAGTAGTTGCAGCCTCGGAGACCATAGGTCAAGCAGGGCTTCTCAGTTCCGAGCCAGTAGTTGTCCGAAATGCAGACGGCATCGGCATCGGCGAAGAACTTCTTGGCCTCCTCCTTGATCAGATCATCAAGACCCTCGGAGCCATACTCCTCCATACCCTCAAAGCACATCAACAGGTTGACGGGGAAATCAACGCCAGCCTTCTGGTGGGCCTCAATGGCGTTGAGCCAGCCCAGGACAGGTCCCTTGTCGTCGGTTGAGCCACGACCGAACATGCGGCCCTTGTCGTCGACCGTGAGCTCAAAAGGCTCAGTTGCCCATCCGTCGCTCTTCTCCGCAGGCTGGACATCGTAGTGGCCGTAGACCAGGATTGTTCGCTTGTTCTTGTCGTTTCCATATCGTCCGAGGACAACGGGAGGCAGGTCGAGATGCTCCTTGTGAGGCTGCTTGCCAAGCGGGCGCAGCTCAACCGAGGCACCCAGAGCCTTCAGCTCGTCGGCCAGGAAGTGACCCATGCGAACGACATCAGGGCGACGAGCATCCTCGGCCGAGATGGAGGGGATGGCGACAGCCTTGCGCAGACGCTCGATGAAGACATCTGTGTTGCTGTCAACCTGCTTGAAGAAGCTGTCGAGTTGAGGCGCCATCTTTCTAGCTTGGTGAGCACGGATCGAGTCGGTGAGATACGGTCGAAACGAAGGAGTCGCTACTCGAGGACTCTGTGTGAATTGGGAAGAGAAAGGCTTGATCCTCGTCCAGATTTGTCGAGGGCAGCGGAGCGAAGTCATGAAGAAAGATGGTGCGGGGCATGTCGCCCTACCTCTTGCAGCGCGAAGATACACGCACTTCTGCTGGCTGCAGAAGCTTCTCGCGGCGGGGCAGATTGGAGGGCTTGGAGGGGAACTTTTTTTGGCGAGCCGGTTACCAACGGCAGCTGCTGAGGAAAATGGGTGCAGATACCGTAGGGGTACCTACACCACGAAGCTATCGTGCGGTCTCAACCACCTACATTGTGTGGGCAGAGACGCACAAGGCTTGGTGCTAAAAGTACCGTCCAGGTCACCCCTGTCGTTCCTTGTCACTTCTTTAGCCTTCTCCAAGACGGAGTTTCGGCACGTGAGCTCCCCGGGGCTGGGGGAAAGTTTCGCCGGCAAAGGCAAACGCTGCCGGTTCGTTACGAAAAAGTGGCCTGCGCTCGCTATCAATACGCGCTTCCCATTAATAATGGACTAACGGTCCCCAGGCCTCCGCTTCTCTTTTTTTCTCCTCACTTCTCCTTCTCCCTGTTTGCATCACGACTCATCGCCTTCCCATCGAAACCATCTCCGATCCATCGACGATTTGCGCCCAGGCGATTGTTCGCTCGCCATCCATCGATTTTCATCGCGCTGAGCGGTGGCTTCGACGGGTTCAAAGCTCTCGCAGTCTCTGTTTGCGTGATCGATCCGGTAGAACCGTCGACGTAGCCCAACCCATTTGGCGGCCTCTCGACCGAGACGACGCTGATATCTTCCACCTCCTTTTCTCCTGGCGAATAAACCCTCGTTTATTCGCTTCGTCCTTATTTTTGCTTTTCTTGGGAGTTTGCTAGCCTGTCTGACGGAGGGTCCAGAGACGGCTAACAGTTGGTTGTTTATTTGCTGGTGCATAGGCTGGTCTGTTATGGTGATCAGGAAGTGAGGGGGAACTCTAGGGTTGTCTTTCCTTCTGGCTTATTGCCGCTTGTACTCCATTACTCAACATACCCATTTGCCCTATTGTCTTTGTCTTTCTTCCAATTTACCATCAGAATTGATTATTTTGAGTTCATCTTGAGTTGAAACAGCACCGAGGTGCAGAACCAAGAAGAGAAGAATCAAAACAAGAAAAAAGTTCGCTAGCAGCAAGAAAAAATCAATACTCACTTAGTCATTGTTTTATGGCTGAGGTCTTCCGACGTATTTACTTTACAGATATATAGCCCCTTCGGTCTTACTTTGACGAGCCTAACATCCTTTTGACATCTCTTATTTTACTTTTGCATTTTGCATTTTGTTACCGTAACCCCAAGAAACAAAATCACCATCTTCAGCAACAATGTCTTCCTCGGTGTTCTTCAAGTTCAAGTCGCAGAAGGAGCCCACTAGAGTGGAATTTGACGGCACAGGTATCTCAGTCTTTGAGCTCAAACGTGAGATTATCAACAAGAGCGGATTGGGTGATGGCACAGATTTCGACCTCTATATTTATACAGACGACAACAGTGAAGGTGAGTCTACAGACAAAGCAGCGCTCATGTCTTGGTTAGATGCTAACTCGGAATTACACAGAGTACGATGATGATACAACAATTGTTCCCAGATCAACGACAGTGATTGCTCGGCGACAGCCCGCCGTTAAGCCTGGAGCTGGGCGAGCCGCTCGATATGTCTCAGGCAAAATGCCCGTGGCGGCCAAGAACGCCGGCCGTAAGGAACAGTTGGCAAAAGTATCGGCCTCCAAACCAAATACAAATGCCTTCAGCCAGATGAACGATGCCATGACGGAGGAAGATCGAATGGCCGCCATGTTTGCTGCTCAGACAGAGCAATGGTCAGCCCAGCAAGAAGAGTTGTCTCAGTAAGCTGTCATCCTGTGTTTTGACCGATTCAATCAATTGCTAACCATTCACACAGCCAAGCACCAGTACCCTTTGGTAAGCCTGGCTCCAAGCGGCCGGCAAATGTTCCTGACCATGACCCCCCTAATGGGTACATTTGCTATCGATGTGGAAACAAGGGCCATTGGATCCAGTTGTGCCCAACCAACGATGATCCCGATTTTGACAATCGACCTCGCGTCAAGCGCACCACTGGCATCCCTCGTTCATTTCTACAAAAGGTGGATAAGTCTGTCATTTTAGCTCAGTCGGAAGGTGATGAAACCAAACGGCCCTCAGGAATCATGGTCAACGCTGAGGGAGACTTTGTCATTGCTGAGCCAGACAGTGCCTCTTGGGAGCAATTCCAAGCCAAGGCCAAGTCCTCTTCTGCCGCGGCCAAGACGGCGCAGGCGGAAGACAAGGAAATGCAAGAGCGTGGTCTCGAATGTTCAATTGACAAGAAGATGTTCATAGAGCCAATGAAAACTCCGTGCTGTCAGAAGACGTTTTGCAATGACTGCATAACCAATGCACTCATCGAAAGCGACTTCGTCTGCCCTGCTTGTCAGACTGAAGGTGTGCTAATAGATGATCTCCAGCCTGATGAAGAAGTGTCAAAGAAGATTCAAGAGTACCTCAAGGAGAAGGAAGCTGCCAAGGTCACTCCCCCGTCGTCACCCAAGGGCAACTCGGAAGAAGTGCCTGGCAGCTCGGAGAATGATCAAGCTAAAGATGCAGCAAATAAGGAAGATGGAGCAGCAGACGCTGTGGAGGACAAGACGAGGCGGAAGAGCATCGAGTCTTCAGAGCAGAAGCCCAACTCACCAGCTACAGAATCAGTCGATTCGGCATCCAAGTCCCCTTCAGCCGAGTCAAAGAGTCTCGTTCCCAGCTCTCAGGCTGCAGATGGCAAGACTGAAGTAGTCAAGGCAGAGGACGCCGTCTCGAAGAAGAGACCGGCTGAAGACTTCCTAGAGAATCCCAAGATACCCAAAGGACCCCGCGCCATGCAGAACCAACAATCCCAGAATATGATGAATGGCAACATGATGAACGGAATGCCCAACATGGGTATGAACAACATGATGTTTAATGGAGGCATGGGCATGATGCCAAACATGATGGGCATGGGCGGTATGGGAATGAATATGGGCATGAATATGGGTATGAACATGGGCATGCCTCCTATGCCTATGCCTATGATGAACATGCCAATGATGGGTATGCAAGGCTTCAACAACATGAATGGGGGCTACGGAAATATGAATGGAGGATACGGCATGAACAACAACAACAACAACAACAACATGAACGGCATGAACAATATGAACATGAATGGCGGTGGCATGAACAACAACTGGGGCATGAACAATGCCAGCGGTATGAATGGTATGAACACCATGGGCGGAATGGGCGGCAATATGAACGGGATGAACGGCGGAGGCATGATGAATGGCTTCCAAAACGGCGGCAACTTCACACAGGGAGGTGGTGAAGACGATGCCTACTTCCGAAAACCTGTCAACCCGCATCGACACCAGAACAAGCAACGCAGAGTCCGGCCAAGCGACTACCGAGAGCTCTGAGCGTGGCTGAGAGAGAAGTTGTTATGACAATATCCACTACAAACTTGCATTCGACGGCCATCCGGAATGGCTTCAAGTCGCAACAACGGAGCAAGGGAGGCATTTTCTCTTTCGTTTTTCCTTTCAACGACTACATTTAATACTGGCCCCGCTGCGTACTTTCACACCGCAGACATATGCCACAACAAAAAAAAACTTGGAGCCCATTTGCATTTAGCTGGCAAGCACTTACAACACTATACAATGGATGAACAGGAAGGAAATACCACGCAATATTTGAAAGGGCTTGGGGGGGTGACTCTCTCATATCAGAGCTCAGCTTGGCTTGGATTAGGCGTTTTGTTTTTACTTTTCGGCTTGTGCCGTTTGAGTCTACACATGTTTTTCTTTTTCCTTTTCGTTTCTTAAGATGACTGCCCTTGATGGCCAAAAAGGGGAGAAACGGCTCAACATCCTCTTTTTTTTTGTGCCCCTCGCACTCCTAAGTAAGGTGTGCAGCATGTATGGTGTCTTTTTTTTCGAGCGAGAATAGCTGGGAGGTTTATTATGCAAACGAGATGAGCTGAGGAGGGTATTGATGAAAGCGCATTTTAGGACTTTTGGTAGGATAGGAGGCAACAGCTTCGAGAAAAGGGAGCTTGAAATACAAGAAACAAATTCCATCAACTTTAGTGTTTTGAATCTAGTGATTGTGAATGAATTCGGTGAAGTGTTGAGGAGGAGGCCCAATATTAAAACAAGGATTCAAATGTTTGTTTATTAATTAATAAATTATACGTATAATTATGAGATCAACTGCTTCTACTATCCTAAAGTAGTTGAAAGCACCCTAAAGTGTATGTGTACATATATATCTTAAGGGGGGAATCTAGACGCATACATGGCCCATTAAGTATTTACTCGTACATGAAATAGGGTTCTCTTTTCATAATTTTTTTCTTTTACAAAAATATTCTATTGTTTCTCTCCTCGCAGCCCCCCTCTCGCCCTTACTGCGGCGGAACATACGGCTTGACCAACATCTCGCTAAACTTCTCCAGCTTCTCCTTTCCTCGCACCTCCTCCACCAGCAGAGGCATCTTAACAACATTGAAGTCCTCAGAATAGAGCTCCTCATACTGATCGAGGTACTTGAGCTGCATCTTCCTACGAGCGTTGCACTGCTCACAATCGTTCTCCTTCTTGGGGAACAACAGCTGGTTAACAACAATACTGTGCGTATCAATGCCGTAATTCGCCAGCTCCTGAATCATGCGCTCCGTCTCGTACAAGCTAAGGAACTCCGCGATGCAGACGCACACGAAAGTGGTGAGCTCGGCGTCCTTGAACTGGGTGTTGACCTCTGAGATTGTGCCGCGCAGGGACTCGAGCTTCTCCATCATCTCGTTGAGGTTCTGGCCGTTGGGCAGGGCGCCGTTGGAGCCGAGGAAGCCGTTGAGCAGCGGGCCGTACTGGGAGGAGAGCTGGGAGACCTTTGCGAGGGCCTTTTCGAGGACCGAGGGGAACTGGAGGAAGCGGAGGGTGTGGCCGGTGGGGGCGGTGTCGAAGATGATGGTTTCGTAGGAGAGGGACTTGACCTGCTTGAGGACTTCGGCAAAGGACATGGCTTCGTCGATGCCGGGGATCTATATACGGCGAAGAGGTTAGTTTTTTTAGATCCATATATATACTGCATCCTGCCAAGGAAGACCAAGAAGAAAAACGTACAGCAAAGGCAAGATCCTGCATCATGCCCCCAATCCCGCCGCTCATGGCGTTGAGGTCCTCGGCGCTCTCGCCCTGGCCGGCCAGCAGGTCCTGCATGCTGCCATTGGGGTCAATCTCCATGGCGCTCAGGTTATCGAAGCCATTAATAAGGCGGGCCTCCTTGCCGAACTTTTGGTTGAAGGCATCGGACAGGTTGTGCGCGGGGTCGGTGCTGATGAGCAGAACGGAGCGGCGGACTTTGGCCAGCTGGATGGCCAGGGAGCACGAGGTCGTGGTCTTGCCGACGCCTCCCTTGCCGCCGACAAAGATCCAGCGGAGGGAGCGCTGGTCGAGGAGGGTTTGGAGGGACGGCTCGAGGGCGTCTTCGTCGATGACTGCGGCCATGGTTGGTTGGGAGGAGAGAAGAGACGGAGGGGGGAAGAACGGGAATATTGAAAAATAGAAAATGGGAAAAACACCAAGGAGAGGAGGCCAGAAGCAGTAGAAGAAGAAGAGAGAAGAGAAAAAAGCAGCAGAGGGCGAGGCTGGCAGTGACGCGGTCAAACGAGGCTACGGGACAAGAAGGGGGGGATTAAAAGGTGGCGCTTCGAAGGCGGAAGATTCCCATGGAGGGGCAATTCGCGGAGGAAAATAAAGGTGGCGGCCATGTGGTGAGAGCAGCCACCGGCGTATTTTGGCCCCCCGGTTGGAGAAGCGATGCGGTCATACATTTCCATCGTTCCTCTTTTTGCTCTCTGTTTTACTTTAGATGCTAAAAAGGAGATGGAAAAGGAGTGTGGCAGCTGTGACGACATGCCGCAACCCATGGACAGGACAGGCTGATTCAGTCATGTCGCCTTGCGTTGCATCTTGTATCGTATCATATCATCAAATCATATCATATCTCCATCGTTGTCCGTGGCTTGGCCTTGTTTAGCCTGGGCTGTGAACTTGAAATCAATAGACGCGGATGCAAGCAAATCACAGCCGTCCATCACAATCTCTAGATCCATCACAACCTAGGCCTACAGAGACCTACAGGACAGCCGTCTGCTAAACAGCAGCGCTCTCCAGGCGGCCACCTCCACTAACGGCACCCGGCGCACAGCGTGGCTGAGCCGTCCACTGATTGGGTGCCCGGCCGAGTTCAAGTCCAAGTCCTACACTAGGCGCAGTAGACGGGACTCCAACGTCGACTAACATCAACATGCAGCTTCAAGAATAGAAACACGCAACTCCCAGCCTTGCTTGGCCTTGCTGTTGTCCCGTCACATCACAGCCCTTTGTTCGTCTCACACTGAGCCTGGTGCCTTATAAAAGAAGCAAAGAGATCCGCCTCTTTTGAAGCTCCTCTTCGTGGCTCTGCTTCTTGTGCATCTCACATTCACTTCCTGAGGCCGCATCTCATTCAGCTTTACCCCACCATCTTGCAGCCCATCGTCTCATCCAACTTCTCACCACAACAGCACCTGCATCTGCAAGAGAGAACACTTCCCTCTTAAAAAGTAAACCTACCATATTAAATCAAATCAAATCCCCCCAAAGAAAGACCATCATGGCCGACAAAGACCGCATCACCTGCCACGTCCTCGACACCACCGCCGGCCGCCCCGCAAAGGGCATCCGCGTCCGCCTCGAAGGCCCCGTCCCCAGCTCACCCAACGCCCACACTCTCGTCAACACCTTCGAGTCCCTCACCAACGACGACGGCCGCATCACCGTCTGGCTGCCCTACAGCTCAGAGTCCTCTGCCGGCGAGGTGCCCGTCTACACCCTCGAGGACGTCCTGGGCGCCGTCAAGGGGCCTTCTCGGTGGACGCTGCGCTTCGACACTGCCGGCTACTTTGGCGAGGAAAACACATTCTTCCCGGAGGCCACCATTGTGTTTCGCGTTGAAGAGGGCCAGCATTACCATGTGCCGCTGCTGTTGAGTCCGTACAGCTATACGACTTACCGAGGAAGCTAAAGGGGGCATAGGAGGACAACGCGGCTTCACAGCCACAGTCGTTTCAGTTTCAGAGTCAGAGTCAGTATGGAGAGATACATATGACAACAATGATAATGAAAGCGTGCTAGTCGTGGCAATGTCAACACTGTCACTCTTTTATTACACATCAGCTACTGCAGTTCTTTATGTGCCGTGTCGTTATTTCACAAAACAGATTCCCAAGCAATGTACTTGTTGCCAAGTTAAAGACAGATCCCTTCTCTTGAAGGAAAAGCCAATAGTAATACCCGTGATTACGAGACAAAGGCCGTGTCGTCCGTCTGTTGTCCGGTTCCCAATTTCAAGTCCGCCCCAAAACGCCGTCGCTTATAGATTAAGAAGGTGAGAGATATGCTGTAAGTCAAGTCACAAAAGAGAGTCGTAAATTCGTTCCGTCTTTTTTCTTCCCCTTTTTTTCTTCCAGTGTCCAAAAGATTCAAGAAAATGTATGATGCATGTCGCCCAGACGGGCATGTTTGTCAAAAGGCGGTATGTACTCGTATGTAGCCCGTTGCTCAATCCCGTTCTTCGCCTCGGGAGCGTCGCCACTTGCTGAACCGGTGGTGTTTCTTGGGACTGTGGCCTATGCTGTCAGGTGAAGATGGCGGTGTCTCGTCCTCCTTCTTGGTCGACTCTGCACTTTCGCTGCCGCTTTTGGACTGAAAGCTGGCTATCGAAGGACTCGTCAACTTAGGGGCTACCTCTCCGACTTGGAGGCTGCTGCTAGAGCGGGATAACGACAGTGACAAGACACTGCTGACGAGTTCGGTTTGCGGGCCGATAATTCCATGCATCAGGGTTCGCCTAGTCTTGTGTCGGTGTAAGAACGAGAGTCGCTTTCTCTTGAGAGCATGGTCGCCAGCCAGGTCATCGTGTGAGATGCAGGCATTTGGCGAGAGGTCGGCGTCAGGGTGAGGGAGAGTAGTATTGCTGACTTTGAAGAGAAAACATGTTAGTAAAGTGATGACCAAAGATGAAAAAGAAAAGAAAACTCCCTTCACAACATAGGAATGGATATGTCTACTCACATTGATCAAAGGGTTCTGGAAAGCCTGTATCCCGATCTGCATGGCGGGCGGCCCGAGATGTCGACTTAGAAGAGGCCATGATGAGATGCCAGATGGTTTGACTATCCGAGAGACAGTTGAGAATAATAAAGAAATCCCGGTGAAGACACAGGATCAAACAAAAATAGAAGACAGAAAAGGAATAAAGAAGAATAAGCTGGATGGGCCTGACGGCAAGCTAGATAGCCGAATGACAGCAAGGCGCGTGGCCTTGTAAGAGGGAGCAAGCAAAGTTTGGTGGCTGGTGAGTGAGCGCCCCGCTGGCAGATGCGTGGACGTAGGTGTAAAGCCAACCTTGAAAGCAAATGTATGCTACTTTGTATGCGTAATGGGAAATGCGGCGGGGGCCAGGTTCCTCTTAAGGGCCTCGGTGAGATCTAATCGTCAAAGAAGGCTTTGAATGCTTCGGGAAAGTCGAATGAATCCCTTCATTTGAACAAGGATTGCTTAGACAATGCTTCAAGGAGCCGAACCGCCCGGGTCTAGGGTGTGGGAAATTCAGCGAGATGAGGGCGGCTACACTCAGGTTATAAGAGCAAATCAGTGAGTGAGTAGCGCCAAGTTGGGGACAGGCACGAGCACTCGTACAGATACTTTGCAGGGCCCGTTAGCCTGTATATGTAGTCTGTCTGTCTAGCACCTAGGCCTAGGCACTGCATGCATGCAGGCGATGAATCGGATGAATTGCTAGTGAGCACTTTGTTGTTGAGGCAGCTGATGGCACCACGGCTCAGAGGGCCCGAGACGCTACTAACAGCGATCCCCGGCTGCCGTCGCCCTCGCCGATAGCTCGGAAATCCTCAAGCTGCCTTCAGGCTGCAGAAGCTAGTACACATCATTGGAAGCACGGAGATTTGGAAATTCAGCGAACTCCTGTTGTGGGGGGAGGCCGTCCATCAATGGATTCGCCTTGTCGAGCGTCGAGCATCTTTCACCCAGCCGATGGGAGAGCCTCTCTCTACTGCGTTATAGCCTTCTAGGCAGGTCATAGGCTGCAGCCTGATGACTGACTACCTGGCAACCTGATTCCAGCAGCGCTCGTTCTCGCAAGACACAGCACAGTCGCTGGCCCTGCTGAGCGCAGGTGTCAGACACCCGGCGACTTGTCCTGTCCTGTCCTGTCCTGTCCAATCCAGGCCTGCCGAATCCGAGTAGAGGCGGCAAACAGGGGGGCCGTCAGATGGGGCTCTGCTTGGCCTGGAGGCACTTTGACCGTCAGTCATGTCGATTTTGCTGCGCCTCGCCCTCGAGTGGAGATGGGGGTGAGTTACTGTCTCCAAGCCAAGACGAAGAAAAGCTGGGGACTCTTCTAGGCGAGAAGCACAAGTTCTGGCTCTTGTGTTAGCGGCAGCCAAAGAGCTGAGCCAAGCAAATCGCGTGATGGCAATAGTGCAAACCACGTTCTGAGCCTTTTGCAATTTGTTTGCTGTTAGTATCTGATAGTTACCAATCTGTCGTCTGTTAGTGGCCCACCTGTCTAGCCAAAGACTGGATCTCTGAGACAGTAAAGCAGTTCATCACAGCAGTTGGAGTGAAGAAACGAAGAGATGGAGGGAATCTTGTTTCACGTAATACTAATCAGCGTGGTGAGAATATGACGTCCGTTTGTACAGAGTACAGAGTACTCGTACTCGTATGTATTTCGACGGCAGGTGCTCCGTTCTCCATACTTGGCATGTACTGCGCAGTGCTCATCGCGCCTTCCTCGATTTGTACTTCCAAGACATGAATGTCTCACACATGGCCTTTCGGTTAGTAGGCGGTCAAGTATCTTGTCTAGCTGGAAATCTATGGAGTAGAGGTAGGGAGACTATCCACATCACTTGACGAGACGCACTGCCAACAACCTGAACCGTCCCGTTGATAATGCACTATATAAGTAGGTTGCTGTACAGAGTACGAGTACAAGCGCTCATCAAGGTAGATTTGATCTTATTCTCCCAGCCACGGCGGCTCTCTCGTGGCAAACTCTAAATCACTCTGTGGGCAGGACATTGACATGATGACGAGCAGCGCGGCAAAGGCAACAGACAACACACAGCGAATCATTGGTCCAAGTTCTACTGATGCACCACTCGGCTCTTGGCCGTGAGTCTTGGCATCTTCAACAACAGCCGGACCTCGATTCTCAAACTAGTGGCTAATCTTTAGAGGCGGCAACGCTCAGTCCTGAGCTACCATACGCGTTCCGCAAAGGAACAACAGGAGCTAATCATGGAAAGGACGGCATGGCTGTTCAGACGGCGCCACGCAAGCTGGCAACGAATTGGAATCGCCCCTTCAAAGTTCGGTGCGTCAGGTTGATGCGGAGGAGCGGCTGCTGCCACGGCCGGACATTCAGCCTATCAACCGCCGTTCTGGGGTCGAGACGAACCAGACACGCGCGGAGTTTCGAGACCGGGCGGCCTGGGCCACTCAGTGGAGGGCGAGGTGCATAGCCCGTCTGGATCAAGGCGGCACAGTTCGACAGGTTGGCGGTTGGAATCCGAGACGTCGTAAGTCCGACAACATGCCATCATGACAAAACACCCACAGAGGAAATATGACGGCCATGAGGAACCTTTAAGAGAAAAAGCACAGCATTCGCCTCTCCGGGGCTCGGCGTTGTCGTCAGCCTTCCTTCAGCCGTCGAAGAATTTGGCCACTTCGGATATGTGTGCCGGACCGGCATACTCGTACCAATACTACGCATTTTCACCCAGCAAAGGGCATGAACCGCCTGCCCGGAGTGCGCACTCGCCGGTTTCCCAACAGATTGGGACCATGTCTTGTCTCGTCTGCATCATGGGGTATAATACAAGCATTGCTTTGTGCTGCGAATAGCACTAGTGTTATGTACAGCAAGAGCATTGGGAAGCTGAGAGATGAGGCCGGCTGAACCCCCCTTGACCATCCGAGATTGTCTGACCATGCTTTGCACGGCTTACTCAGGATTCACTCGTGCACCGGAGTGCTGTACGTTTGATATTTACCCATTGCAACAGTTTTTCTTCCATGACCTGAAAACCCCTGTACATCTGAACGATGTGCGATGTGCATGTGCATATCGATGACCAGTCTGGCTCTTCGGCTTCGTCCCCAGCTTTACTCAATCGGGCCGCATAAGCATGTCTCGCAGCCGTAGCCAGCCAACCATGACGCCAGGAGTCGCTAGCTCCAAGCTGTGCAGACAACTACAAGACGAAAGGGCAGACGATGTTCTGATACATCTACGAGCAAGTACTGTACAGAGGTGCATTGGTGGTGGCTGGGCCGTTCCCTCCGCCCTCCGGTATACGAGCGGTAACTTGGACTGCATGAAGCCCCAGGTCTCCTCCGCCTTGCTACATGAGCGAGTTGCCGCTAGCATCTGGCGGTGACGAAACTCATCGTTACTATGCATACGCATACGATGGTTCTTTATTCATGGGAACATATCATGAGTGAGAAGGACAGGGTTGGGAGAGGAACAGAGGAAGCTAAGGCATATGCGATGGGCCGGTCCAACGATACCCGGTTACGATGACGGCTGATCACCCTCTCGTGGAAGACGGCTTCAGCTTGCATCGGTTGATCGGCTCCGCACCTTGACAAAGAGCCCCATGTGGTGTTCCACTGACAGAGATGTCATTGAAAATCACTCATCGCCATAGCCGATGCTAGTTCGGGTTGTCCATGTGCTGGCCGGCCCAGAGCTTGGCAAATCATATCCATGAATAAGAGAAACATGGTCATCTTCACCAGCTGTTGATCAGAATTTGTCCTTCAGCTGGCTAGGCAGTGATGGACAGTGATGGACAGTTCCCGATATTAGTTCGATCCATCCATAGACCATTTCTTGGCGCTCCAAATTCTAGAAGATTAGAGACACGCCTGTGGAAGCTATGGATAAGTCATGCGCTAGATTGGCTTCCACGGAGACGTTGTAGAAGCGAAATAGACTGGTAGGCGCTCCCTCAGGCCAGACTCCTCTCTGACCTCCTTTCTTCCCGCGGTTGGAGCAATAAGTTCAGCCATCGAAATAACAAGTCGGTTCCGACGAAATGATTGTCATTGGAGGCCTTACGAGTATGGAGAATGGAGAGGCAGTAAGTCTCAATACTGTTTTGAAGCGGGTACCGGTATTGTATACTCCGTACCTTTAATATGCTGTGATTATATGCAGCGCTTGGACTCCATATCATCTTAAATGAAAAACACCAATCACATAACCACACCTGGCTATAGCTTACGGGGGTAATTGTTAGCCGATACGCGTCATCTCGCAAGGACACACAGAACACGTGCATAGAAAAGTCGAAGAGGGAGAGAAAAAAAAAAAGAAAGAAAAAAAAGAAATGGAATATGCCAGCCTTACACACGATGATTCTCCGTTGCGCAACGCCCGCCTACCCTAGAGTCCGCCAAGTGTTATTAATAAATCACGGACATGGAAAGTCCGGATCCTGCTGACGAAGTGCACCGCCACACACAGCCTTGGCGAACTCGTAATTCGCAGCCACAGCTGTGAGCACTCTGAACATCCCCGTGTCGAAGACATTCAAACAAACCCCTTGGAACGCAAACTCCGTCAATCATCACCAAGTAATCGCCAGCCTCTTCTCGATATCCGCGCATTGTTGTTCCGGTCCAACTCGCCGACATGTCCGACTCACCGCGGGTTGGTCATACCGACTCCCTCGACTCTCTTGACACAGCCCCGAACAAGCCGGACAAGAAGAAGAGCCGTCGCCCTGCGAGTGAGTGCTCGACGATGCCTCTGGATGCGCTGCTGGGAGGTGCCGGATTGCTGACGATGAGGTTATCATAGACACGGCCTTTCGACAACAGCGACTCAAAGCCTGGCAGTAGGTTTTCCGGACGATTCAACGGCGCAAAAGCCCGAGTCTGCAGGATGCTGACAGCCTCGCAGGCCAATTCTTACTCCAAAGACAGTTCTGCCTCTCTTCTTCGCCATCGGCGTCATATTCGCTCCAATCGGTGGTTTGCTGCTATATGCCAACACTCAGGTATGCTAGGAGATTCTGGCTTTGATATCTGTCCTCTTGTATGTTTTGCTTGTATCCTGGCGCTGACGGATTTGCCCATGGTTTAGGTGCAAGAGATTCGCCTGGATTACACCCACTGCACAGCCGATGCTCCGGCCTACAACAACGGCAAGGGCTTTGGCTCCATGCCTAGCAGCGACATAGAGACTCAGTTCAAAACCTCCAACACGTCGATTGATGCGCAATGGGCCGTCCAATCCGACGTCGATATCCCAGTTAACCCGGGCGTCAAGGTGTCCGGACAGCGATGCTATTTGAGATTCAACATTCCCGAGAGCATGGGACCCCCGGTTCTGTTCTACTACCAGCTCACCAACTTTTACCAGAACCATCGTCGATACGCCGATTCGTTCGACGTCAACCAGCTCAAGGGAGACAACAGGTCCTATGGCGATATCCACGGCTCGAAATGCACCCCTCTGTATGGTGAGACCATCGACGGCGTCAAGAAGCCGTACTATCCGTGCGGACTCATTGCCAACTCCATGTTCAACGACTCCTACACCAGCCCCGAGCTGTTGAACCCTCCCGGAGGCCGTGGCAACGAGACGCAGACATACCTCATGGCCAACAACACCAACATTGCCTGGAGCAGTGACAGAGATTTGTACAACCCAACCACGCAGTCGCTGAGCGAAATCATTCCGCCACCCAACTGGCGTCTGCGTTATCCGGACGGTTATACTAAAACCAACCCTCCCCCCAACCTCAAGGAGTGGCAGGCGTTCCAGGTCTGGATGCGTACTGCCGGTCTGCCGACCTTTAGCAAGCTCTACCAGCGCAACGACACCCAGGCGATGGCTGAGGGACGCTACCAAATCATTATCGACGATTGTATGTGACAACATGCTGGACTACGGCGCAAACTTGGTGTGCTAACTATGAAATAACAGTCTTCCCTACAACCGAATACAGAGGCAAAAAGTCCATCATCATCACCACCCGCACCGTTGTGGGTGGTCGCAACAACTTCCTTGGCATCGCCTACATTGTTGTTGCTGGCCTGTGCATTGTTCTCGGCGTCATCTTCCTCGCTTCTCATCTCATCAAGCCAAGGTTCGTTCTTATTCTAGTCTTCTCTCCATTTCCATTCCGTTTCTAACACATCAACCACCAGGAAACTCGGTGACCACACTTACCTGTCGTGGAACAACGTCCCTACATCCAAACTCGGCGGCAATACCGCCGTGGCCTCGGGCCGCGAGATCCGTCCTGATGCTTAGGCAACTCGCGACAGCTCCCGCGCCGCGCTCCGCATGGCCCCGATGCCCTCTGGTGGCAGCTCCAGCTCTCACATCTTCCTGGCGCCCATGAACCCGAGGTTTCATAGCAAATTCTATGACCGCTTGAGCCACCGGCTTGCGTAGAATCCACAAAATGAAGAAAAAATGAAATCAAAAGCAGCGGGGGACAATGTGGCGTGGTAGATGAGATAAAAGAGGTTGCTCTACGCCTACCTCTTCCCGGTTTTTTTTATGCGCTTATATCGATGTAATGCCTTGTTTGTTCCCCGTGCGCTGGCCGGTTTTTGTTTAACACTGTTTTCTTTTTTTGTTCTCTGTTTTTGTTGGGGGGTTGTTCAGGACTGATTGAACGTTGTCTTATTCTTACCATCCACATTCATTTTTTTACTCAAAGTTGAAACATTGGAGGTCGTCAATGCTGGATGAGAAAGAAGAAGAAGAAGGATGAAAAGACCACGAAAGATCAAAGGACACGAGTTGCGAGAGGGAGCAAGAAATGGGGGAAAACTAAGGTGAAAGGGGTTTTTCCTACCCTCTCGATGAATTCGACAAAGGGGGAGGTTTTTGCCTGTTGGAGTTGAGGAGTTTTGAACCGCCTATTTTGTTATGTTTTATACATTTTTTACTTGTTTCCCTCTAGTTCCGTCCTTGTCTCAAATGCTGGGAAGGGGGCTATTGATAGAAAAATGTAGCACCTCTTGTTGCCAACTCAGCATATCCAAACTCCAAATCCCTCTTCTTAAGTGAACTACATCATGGGTTTTCACAACAAAGATCAGTGATGTAAAGCGGCTATCTTCACTTGCAAAAATGATATACTCCGTAATATTATTCAGACCACTCAACCTATACCGAGCCTTCAGAAGCCATGCTTGGAAAGGAAAAAAATTCATCATAACAGAAGCCAAGAGGCCATTACGCAGCCGCATCAGCACTTAATTTTTTCTTAATACAAGTTCCAGTATTTAAAACACACTGCCCAAGAAATAAACTTAAAAAAAAAAGCCCATTCACTCCCCTATTTAATGGTTCGGCTTCGAGCCACTTCGTCTGAATTCGTATCCCTTGCTTGTCCAATTATCGCTTGCGTGACTTCTTTCCACGGCCTTCGTCATCATTCAGGCCACCCTCACGGTCGCGCTTCCTGGCCTTCTTCTCCATCTCATCCCAATCTTCGCCCTCATCCTCACTATCGATGTCGGCCTCTTCATCATCGTCATCGTCGCTGGCGTTGCTACCAAAGTCGGAATCTTCCTCGCTGGACTCAGACACTTCATCCATCTCCTCGTCGTCCATCTCAAAGGCCGATTCTTCCTCAGACTCGTCTTCGGCACCGGAATCGTCCGAGTCGGCCTGCAGGAACGACCAACCACCATCGACGAAGAACTGGTGGGTATCTTGGTTAACTGTCTTCATAATGGTCGGCCAGTTGAGGTTAAGAGGACCCTCGGTAAAGGCAATGTCTGAAGAATCCAAGAAATCCTTGACCTGGTCGAGGAATTCGACGGGAATGGTATTGATGTGATATGGAGCACGTGTAAAGTCCTTGAAGACGAATACCATGTCAAAGTTCTTCAAACCGAACTGGACACGCTCTAGATGGGCGACTTCAATGTCTTCAATGGTGATGACCATGAATGGGGGCTCAACAACCTGGATGAGGCAGTCGGTAGTTGGCTGAATGAAGACGTTGCTGCGGAAAGGCACGCCGTTGAATCCGAGGTCCCGGATGGGCATATCAACCTCGATGTTCTCATTGCGACCGGCTTCGGCAATCTTCTGAGCAAAGCCTTGGAATAGCCTGTCCAATTCGGCGCGGCGACGGCGCTCCTCTTGTTCAGCCTCGAATTCGTCCTCGTCTCCATAGCGGTACTTTCGCTTTCTGTTACCAGTCTCATCAAACTGGATGTCGGTTGCTTCACGGTAGAACTGTACATCCTTCGTCTTCTTCTTGTTACCCACAATGATGGGGTCCTTCAGATGGATGTGGATGATGACAATCAACTCGTGCTGGCAAGGCTGGAAGAAGAGGTGCTTGACGTTTGAAAAGAGGATATCCACGCGATGCTGAGCATTGAGAGGAGACTGGTAACGGATACCATTCTGGTGTATCTCGACCTTTCCAGGCACTCTCTTGCCCTCCATGGCTGGTCGGATATACACGTTGTCCAACACAGCCGGGCGTCGGTCTTGGCGGAATAAGTTAGCATCCAGTATTCAGGTATTGGCACTTTCAGTAGTGGGTAATTGGACTTACTTCTGATTTCCGCCAGCTTGTCTTGCTCCACCACATCTTCCATATCCTTCTTCTCTTGCTCCTTCTTGACGACGTCGCGCTTCAGGTTCGAGATCTGAGTAGCTATCTCACTATATCTGTCTCCATCGAGCGATCGGAATGTCAAGCTGCGAACAAAGTGGGCGGATGCGTCCTCAAAGGGCTGGTCATCCTTTCTACCGACACCCTGGCCGGGCGACAGGAAGTTTATCCGCAAGAAGGCGAATTCTCCCTCGTCGCTCTTACTGGCATTCTTGATGGTGTTGATATGGAACGGGACAGGCCGTCCCATGATGGGGAGAACGACAGTACTGTTCTTTGAGTCAACGATAATCTCAAGGTTCTTGATCTTCAAGGGGAACTGATTGTCCCGCTTGTATGACTCGAAACGCTTGAATTTCTTGACCTCTCCGCCATTTTGCCCACTGGTTGACTCGGAGAATCTGGCTAAGCCCTCCTTCTGCTTCTTGGCAGCCAGTTCCTTCTGATGCTCTCGACGCTTCTTGTCTGCATCATCGTCCGTTTGTGTAGTCCGCTCGGAGCGAAGGCGAGTGCTGGTAATGTTCTTAGTGGCGACCGCGCCTACTCTGGAATCCTTCTTCTCCTTCTTGGGAGTGGGCTGTGCCTCCTCATCATCCTTGAAGAAGAATGAGTTGGCGTCGGCGCTTGTCGGCGCCTCAGCAGTGAAAACGACCGGCTCAGCAGCTGTCACTCTAATGGTATCAGTCAGAACTAGTGAGTAAATCTTGCTGTTCTTGTCTTGAGGCTGTGGGTTCTCAATATCCTGGAATCCAGTATTGATGATCAAAGTCATTCCGTCTTTGAGAACTCGCTGGTTCTTGGCACTTAGTACAAGAGTAGGGTCTCTGTTCTCAAGGCCAACACCCCAACCGACATTCTTCAAGAAGTGCTTCTCCATTTCTGGCTTCTTGCTCTTGATGACACCCAACGCCTTGGCGTAGACATCCTTCGCAGTCATGCCATCGCGGATCTCCTTGATGATTGTGTTGTGCACCATCGAAAGGAGCTTGTAGTTGCTCTCCTGAGACTTATTGGGATCTACGAGGTACGTTCGCGCAATCGTTGAGCAGTATGACTTGTAACGCAAACCCAGGGCGGCAATGATGATGCCAGCATGTAGGTTGTCGTCATTTGGGTCGGTAGAAAATCGCAGATCGTATTTACCACCACTCTGAATGGAGGGGGGCAGGATCCAATCCAGCTGCGCGGGGTCGAGGTCCGAAGGCAGCTTGCCTTTGCTGGGGAGCTCAACAGTCTTCCAGAAATTGTTATCGTCGAGCTTCTTATCGACCTTGTCGGCTAGAACGGAGTGCTTGACTTTCTTCTCGGCATCGAGAATGTTGGACATTTCGTCGAGGAAGTAGGGCGTCATGAGGGCCACGCAAGCCTTGGAAGCCGTTCGCATCGCTCGTAGTTCGCTTTCGTCTTTGATGGAGAAGGCATGAGTGGACAAAGCAGTAGAAATGTCAACCTCCTCGACATCTTTGCAGTGTTCGGCAAACACCTTCTTCCATTCATCGACGAAGGGGCCCTTGGACGTGTCCTTGGAGATGACGCCGACTTTTTTCTGTTGTCAAGATGCGTTAGGTTTTAAGCCTGTAGGTGTAAACGAATTGGCATTGAAGGTGGCCTTACCCCCGCTTCTTTGATCTTGTCTGCAATAGTGACAAACAGTTTCTCGTTTTCGGCTGCATCCTTGCCTCGAACAAGCACCTCGATGGGGAAACGACCGCCCTTGAGCTGTTCAAGATGTTTTGCTATGTCGGGTGTTAGCATTCGGCAGGGCTTCGCAGTAGCGCGGCCTGGGTGGCAGGCGATTCACGATCCACGTACCCTTCTTTGCCGTAGTGAGAATGTAGAGGGTGTCGACGGTGAAGAGCATCAGGGTCGTCGGAAACTCGTAGCCCAAAAGCCAAAACTGAAACAGGACATTAGCTTTGACGGTCGGATTGCAGCGGTATCGGGGCGCAGGCTGGCTCTTACGTGAACGGCGTTGTTCTTGTGGAATTCGGGAACCTCCTCGACCTTGCCCATCATGATGACGAAGGACGAGACGCCGCCAAAGAGTCCATCCTTGGCACGGAGGTCATTCTTCCAGGCAGTGACGAAGTGCGAGAGGCGCTCCTGGAAGAGCTTGCTGTCGATCTTGATCTCCGCCATTGTGGTTAATGGATGAACATTTGGCGGGAGAGGGAGCTATTGCAATGGATCACGGCGCCTTGACGCGCGAAGGAAAAAGTGCAGTCGCGTAAAGAGCCAGAGCTGCTGCAGACTGCACGTGACCGAGCAGCTACTGCGCCTTAGTACTTCCCGTCCGTACCTGATGCTCCATCCGCGTTGCATCTAATACTGGACTACTGCAAGGAGGACAAAAGCCGTGCCGTTTGAATCGCATCATGGCGTGAAATGCAGATTCTTTTTCTTTAATTGTATAATATGAGAAATATTCAAACCTACCATCGAAGAAATGGTCAAGCGTAGGATGGAATATACCCGAAAATATGCAAGCTCTGATTAAAGCCCTTTGTAGGCAACAACTTGTGCAGCAACTAGTGCTACAAGACGGACTTTGAGTGATCAGTGATACGCACTCGACATATCATATCGAGGCATAAAATTCACCCACACTTCTTGAAGTAAGTCGTATCAGTAGCACTCAGTATGTGGCCCTTATTGGCCAGTGCATAAATAGGTAATGCCACTTGGTTGTATGTGGAAAAAAATAAATCTCCTTTGCAGATGGTGGAGGGGACTGGAGGCAGCTAAGAATGCGGCTCTGCTCTGGATGCATTGTGTGGCATCCCCCCCTGTCCATACTAACTTGTGTTAGTTACTCCGTACAAGAAACTTATATCCTCGCGAGGGAGGCACCTTTGAGTTGTGTAACATTTTAACTCACTAGCAGAAGCCAAAGTCCAAAGCCAAGCAAGGCCGATCCATCGTTCGTGTTAGCCGAGCTGAGATATCATGTTTTTGACTGCTGTTTGTTGAGTCCGAGCGCCATTACAGCCGCCATGGCGCTGCTCAGCCTTTTTAGCTCCTCATGCTCCCGGCTAGTTTCCATGATTCAGTGAGCAGAATACCCAGTACAGTAAGCCCCGGAAGGTGATCGAGTCTACTACTAATACGGGGGGTGTAGCACAGCTCCAGGTCCTATCCCTGCCTTGCGGCTCAAGCTGTGTTTTGTGTGAGGGAGAGTCGAATGCGGCTTGTGTCTCAAAGATGGAACTCCGTACTACAGCGACCAACTACTTATCTGGTACCTTGTCATTTCGCAACAGCCCGACCTCACCGAACTTTCTCATCTTTCACTTTGGCCGTCCGAATGAGAGACTGCCACGGCCTGGATTGCTGTGACTGTGCCCAACTTAAGACGCGCAATAGTATCTGGACGCGCTTCCTGATATCCAAGCATCGCTGCCAATCGAGCCTAGCAAGTGTTGAGGCTCATTTGATGCTCTCGCTATCTAGCTGAGGTGGTGCAGCGTCCGGGAATTTACGTTGCATCCGAAAAAAGAAGAGGAGGCGCCGCGGATCTTTCTTTACTCGTACATACATATATGCAATCCTTGGTCGACTGTTGCCGGCATCTGAAGGAAACAGCCCCTCACCAGCTTGCTGTTCCCCCTCCCTCTGAACTGATTTACCATTTGCATCGCCTGTCTAGCCCGCAGCCATGAGCCTCTCCCAGGTGCCTTCTGAGATTCTTCGGCTGATCGCCGCTAATCTTGGACCTGATGATTTATTCCATCTGGCCATCAGCAGCCCCCAATTCGAACACATTATGTATGATCCTGTCATATGTCGAAAGGTCCTGGAGGTTCGTTTGTCACCGCAACTTTCAATCTATTCGTACTCACCAGGAATGCTAACATGGCACCCGCCAAAAGAGCATCAAGTTTTCGTCAGGCTACAGGCAAGAGCGTGAAACCGGAAAATATGCCAAAGCACTGAGGAGGCTCATCAAGCGACGCGAGGCTCTCCAGATGGCAAGACCGTTTCACGTGCTGGAAGTCTCCAGCGAAGCTCTTCATTTTACGTACACAAACGGCGCTTTGTGTTACACTACGAAGCAACTCTCACCTGTCTACGAGCACCGCCTGCGAACCCTGACTCTCGAGGGCCCTTCTGTCGAAGAAGTAAGCATCGATGTCCCTAATCTCATAAAAGACTGTGATATACCCCATTTTGAAGAAACTCGACCCTACCAATTCCGGCCGCTGTATCATGCAGATGGCATAGTTTCATGCTTATACGAGCAGAAAAAGTCCCCTACCACTGTCCGCTGGTTGATTATATACAGCCTTAAAGAAGGAAAGCTTCTCAATGCCCGACCTCTGCTTTCGACTGCCAATATTTTTGTCCGCAACAACTGCCAATATCTATATTACGGCACAAAGTCTTATCCAGCCCAGGGACAGCGCCGATGGGTGATCGAAGGCTTCTCTCTGAAAGACTTGGAATGGTTTCCTCGCAGAACCATTCTCTGGGATTTGGCTGGTGCCGAAATGGGGTCGACCATCTGCTTTGAGATTTTTGGCAACCATCTGTACGGAGTTTCTAGCCAAGAGTTGGCCGAAGCCGAAGAGTATGAGTGGGACTCACCAGGACATCCGATAGATTCCTTTTATTACGCCTTTCGACTCCCTTTACGTGACCCTGGCGGGATTCAAATCTTACCACGATCAGCTCTATGGCGGCGAGGTGCGACGGACGGACCCATCGATGACCGCTGGAACCACCTCCAGATTGCGCAAGACGAGAAATCAGGCCAGGTCTCTATCTTTGAAACCAGAAAAGAGTGGCTCTCTTCGTGGAGCCGACGCACCTGCTACCGAAAACAGTTATGTTGGCCTTCTGTACCAGAGAGTACAGACGGCCATACAGATGGTCATCCCGATGACCGTCCTGAAGATTCGGAAGATGAATGCCCCGACAACTTGGACAGCATGGCTCATTATGAATCAGCCTCAGAGAACAGTGTCCACCGTGGTGATACTGGCTTTTCCTCTTCGACGTTCGACTTTCGTAATACTTTGGTTCGTTCTTACAACCCAAGCTGCCAAGCCTTTATCGACATCGTGAGCACCACAACAGCAGCCAGTCCGACAGCCAAACGACTCCGGTTGCGGGTCAGAAGACGACCACAAGAGCCGTGCCCAACCTCAGAATCAGGCCATATGCCATCATCACCCACCGAGCTGGCAGATGTTGCCAATGACTCGGAAGATCAATATGTCAGACTATGGCCGGCTGACGAGGGAGAGCAGGGGAGTAAACTGCCTGACCAGTCTCTGGATCACTATTGCGATGAGCTCCTTAATCCCGAAGCGCCCTTTGACGAAGTCGACTGGGCAATGGATGAAAGTGTTTTGGTCTATTCTCCCAAGTCTTTGAATCACCCTGATGAGCCACGCTCCATCATTCTCGTGTCCTTTGACCCCGGCCTGCATTTCCCAAAACAGTGCCATTGGGTTGGAAGCTCGACACCGCCAGTTTCAATGAGCTACCAGCTGAGCAAAGTCGGAAATGCCCCGTTGGGCTCAAGCACAACGATGAATGAGGAAATGGTGGCTCCTCATTCCTCGAAGATCCTAGGTCTCGACTTCACAGGGGAATCCCGGCAAATAGCTCGGGCCTCCACCTCGACACCGAAGGCATCTCTCAATGGATTCACAGCATTCACAGCCCGGAAGAAGCCCCGTCTTGAGGGAGTTTTTATACCAACAAACGCGGCCAGTATTCATTGTGGATGATTTGGGGATCAATGGCCCGAATTGATCTATCATTACGCAGGTAGAAGTGGCGTGGGTTGGTATGTACTCATGAAGTACTCAAAACAAACCCGCCATTCGGGGTCATACCGCCAATTCGCCCAGCTCGACCGCGAAGAGCCTCTTTGAAACCCAACAATGGGGGTTCACATGCAAAAGTTCTCTTGCGACAATTTTAGTTGCATTAATTGAGAATTAATTCGCGCAAGCACCCTTTTTTCTCTGCTTGGGTGTATGTCTATCTCCCGTCATTACGTTTCACGGGCGAGATGTATGCCTTACCGAGGCTGAATCCGACTGGGCGGGCGCTGCACTTTACAGTTATGCAATGCACGGCTTAATTGCTATGACGAGAGGATCAATATGGAATATATCACTCTCCAACTCTTTTTGGGCTTGTTAAGACCTTTCTGCCTAGGATGCCAATTTACCTTGCGCAATACTAGGACAAACGTGGCTTGAGTTGCATCTTAAGCGAATGATGTCGGGCACAATTACAGATACATCACACGCAACCAATTCATCGCCATCTCACCATCACATATACGACATGACCAGTCGCTTTGTTGATTTTTCATATGTCAGACTACTAAACAGCGGCTTCTCGCGGCTCAAATGGGTGGAATCTAAGAGCCGTCGGATGGGAAACCCTACATATATTATATGCAAGAATGCCTCACATTGCCCAAAACGCGGCTGAGTTTCTTATATACTTATTTGTACGCGCCAAGGCGGCCTACCACTTGCTACCTATATATTATTATGTATCTACTATAATATTATCTCCTGCTACAATCGTAAACTTGTCTCGTCATCTATGCTAGTCTTCAGCTGAACACAGTCAGTCTCTCTCCCTTTGTACAATTGTCAACGTGCCATTGGAAGCGCTCTGCCGCGCGTGCATCTGACGAATGATACACAACGACGGCTTTGTGTAACCTCAACACGTATTGTCGCCCCATATTGAGTGATCCACTGTTAATACCATGCGAATTACTGACCAATACCAGACGGCATATTTGAATATAATCTCACAGAATTGGTCACATAGAGATACGTCGTCATGGCTGGGACTCGACGCCTTGTCTTCCGCTTTAATCCTGATTATCAAAGTACACTATACACATATATAGGCTAACCTGTTGATTCCCTGGCATGCTCTAATAAAGTTGAGGAAACAAAAAAAAGAAAAAGAAAAACCATGGGTCAAACTCCTTCTACTTCCCCCGTCTCTCTCCCCTTCTCCCAGTTTCTCTTCGCATCCACGCTTTACGTGATGGAACACGCTGCCATCTCCCTCTTTGTTGCTACTCTCCACAGGCTTTATAGCCTCTAGTTCAATTTCACATAGTTTCCTACAGTACGGGTTAGCATCCAAATGCGCAAATAGGGCATTGCAGCAGTGGCAAAGAAAACAAAGCATACCTGGAAACTGTCCTTGCTTTCCGTTCACCTTGCCTTGCCACCATTCATTCTCGTTCTGTGTTCTTTGTATAATCTCAATGACATCACCCGCTCGAAAGCTCAGGTCGCCCTCTGCCTGTGCCGCGAAATCGTACAGGGCCGTGACTGTCTCAGGCGGCGGCGCGCCGCTCAGACGGGTCGGCTTGGGCTTGGGTGGCGGCGGAGGCTTCGCCTTGCCGGCAACAAGCGTTGAAAGGCCGGGCTTCGTAGAAGGGCTATATGGCGGCGGCGCAGTGGTTTCGCCTGCGTCTTCTGCTGGGAAGCCACCAAATTTGGGGCTCATCTTCTCTGGTGTTGCAGAACCTGCGGTGAGCAATCCCTGAGGCTTAGCTGCCTCGATCGTCGGGCGACCACCGACCTTGGGAGGCGGCCGCCGCTGTCCAGTAGTCTTGAACCGTACGATACTGAGCGCTTCAGCTTGCTCTTGGATATCACCTCGTTTCTCGTTGAAGGCCTCTTCAATGTCCCTAGTCAGATCAAAGTATCCAATATCACACCGCTGCATCCGCTCGTGTAATGTGTAGAAAATGTTGAGCTGCATGTAGTAGAAGGACTGGAAGAGCGGCTTGATGAACTCCTGCTCCAGCTGGAAGAGCTTGGGCAGCTCGTCTTTCAAGAGATTGTTGTAGTATTCAAAATCCTGCGTTGCTTGCTCACAGTCGCCTTCAGCCTTCCACATGGCCTTTTCGTCCTTGGCCGAGCGATCCTTCTTATCTTGCAGCTTCTTGAGAGTGGTGCGATGCCGATCGTAGTCGAGCTGCTTGTGGTCTCGCTTCACAGCAGTTTTTCGGATGACCTTGATCACATCCAGCAGCTCGTTGGCCGGCCGGATAACTCTGGACTCTATAGTCTCTAGCTCTGGAGCCAGCGTCTCCTGTAGCTCTTGCACAACAGCCTCATATTCCTCACAGGCAGCAATACCCTCAGGGTTCCCTTCAGGCTTTATGGAGTCGGGGTCGGACACGCGACCAGAGATGGGCTTGTAGACCTCTGTCATTGCTTTACTAAATTCAATCTGGTGGTTGAGCATGCCATTGATGGCCTCGAAGTATTTCTTGGACTCATCGTGGAGCTTCTTTGTCTCCTTTTCCAGCTCCTGGAAGCGTCGCTCGGCGTCGATGTATACGGCGTCTTTGGTGTGCTCGCCAATGTTGAATTTTGACTTGAATTGTTGCGGCGCCTAGAGTGCGATCACGGGTTAGCTGTTTGGGGTACATCGCAGTCTCGATCATGACGTCTCTTATTTTCCTTCTCGAACGTTCGGAGGGGCGGCTTTGTGTTGCTGCCGCTTTGGGTGAGGGGCAAGGGGAATCAAAGAGAGAGAGCATTTACCCTAACAAGGCTCTTCTGGAAGCCTTTGAAACTCATGGCGACGCGCTCGTGGTCGAAACTGTGTACGGGAGCAGCAAAGGAAGCGGAAATTCTGGTGGTGATAGAGAGCAAGTTGCGCGCGCAAAGCACCGGCGATCCGGGAGACGGACAGAAGCCCTCGCCAGCTGGGTTGGAGGTTAAATCCTACCTCTAGGACTGGTGACGAACTTTAAGTGGCTGTGCGAGCTTGTAGCGTCCAATGTGGCGCATAGTCCAACTCCGGGCCTCCGCAGCGCTGTGGAAGCCGCCGGAATTTGCCTGGGGCAGAAGCCAAGCTATTATACTTACCTACCTAGTGGCAGCAAATGCTCCATGCTCCGTAATATGATGATGACGGCTATCGACTGAATTTGATTTCCCCAAGATGGGGCTGCTTACCATATTGCTGTGTATCTGTACCCAGGCCAGGTCAGCTTAGCAGTGGCAGTTTACTTGTTGCACCTTGACATCTCGGACTGACATGCAGCAGATGCCCTAGCGCTAATGGAATCAAATGCAGCACCCCAGCTTCTTATCACCTCTCACAGGACGGGTCTGATGGGCATAATATGGATGCATCAATATAATCAACAGAACCTACTGATAATACACACATTCAAAATTTACAGTGATTTCAGTGCAAAAGGAAGCCTGCACACGGTTTATTAAGGTGCTGAACTGAGCACCAGCTTGTGACATGACGTCGTTGGCCTCGATATCCGAGACCTTTTTTGCCGCCAACGGGGTCATTTTACTGCTGAATCACACAAAGGCCGCCACTACCTACTGCTGCTATGCCGCACGCTAAAGACACCGGCCTATCTCGGCCTTTCACGTCCAAAAGAACGATTGAATGCGCCGGAGAGCTGGCTTTCCGGGATTCAGCCGAATATTCCACGCATTTTCAGCCAATTACCCGCACGTATCACCGAGCTAGGTACCGAGCCGGACCCCATTGACAAATACCCCAAGTACAAAATTCACGTTGGTTTAAAAAAAAACTACCTCTCCTCAACAACAACTCCAACCTTCTCACCTGGCTGGAAGTTTCTGTCCCCATGTAAACTATCCATCCGCACAACAGCCATGGCTAGTATTGCATCGTCAGCGCTCAGGTCGGCGAGCCGCCTTGGCTCCAGCACGGCCGTCGCTACGGCGCCGTTGCGAGGAATTCACAGAGCTGCCCTGGTGGCGGCTACGAGGAGGAGCGGGAGGCGAGGCTATGTGACCGAGTCCAAGAGAGACAATGCGCGGGTCGAAACAGCCATCAAGCTGGACAAGAAGGACTTTGCAGACATTCCTCAGTCGGTGAATATGACCTCGCCTAACATGAAGGTCAGCCCGATGGCCGGTATGTCGTCCTCGGTCACCTCTCGTTGCGAAATGCAAGAATGAACACCACAGAGGCTAATGCGCAATTGCAGAGGTTCTCAAGACCGCAGCCGTCATGGAGGAGGGCCAGCGACCCATCTACCTCGACATGCAGGCCACCACGCCTGTTGACCCCCGTGTCCTTGATGCCATGCTGCCGTTTTACGTCGGCGAGTTCGGCAACCCCCACTCAAGAACGCACGCTTACGGCTGGGAGAGTGAAAAGGCCGTGGAGGAGGCCCGAGAGCATGTGGCAAATCTGATTGGCGCAGACCCCAAGGAGATTATCTTCACCAGCGGCGCTACGGAGAGTAACAACATGAGCATCAAGGGTGTTGCGCGATTCTTCGGCCGATCTGGCAAGAAGAAGCACATCATCACCACTCAGACCGAGCACAAGTGTGTGCTGGACAGCTGCAGACATCTGCAGGATGAAGGGTTCGAGGTTACCTATCTGCCTGTCCAGAGCAACGGCCTGATCAAGATGGAGGATCTTGAGGCTGCCATCCGGCCTGAGACGGCCTTGGTCAGTATCATGACTGTGAACAACGAGATCGGAGTCATCCAGCCGATCGAGCAGATTGGCAAGCTCTGCCGTGAGAAGAAGATCTTCTTCCACACCGACGCTGCACAGGCTGTCGGCAAGATCCCCATTGATGTCAATGCCATGAACATTGACCTCATGTCCATTTCATCACATAAGATTTACGGCCCCAAGGGCATTGGCGCATGCTATGTCCGCAGACGCCCGAGGGTCCGGCTCGACCCCCTCATCACTGGTGGTGGACAAGAGCGAGGCCTACGAAGCGGTACCTTGGCACCACCCTTGGTTGTTGGCTTCGGTGAGGCATGCCGCGTTGCCAAGGAAGAGATGGAGGTATGTCAGCACCTTTCCCCCTCTTGTTCTTTATTGTTTCTCCCTTCTTTACAACCACCTCATCAAATCCCTTTCCGCATCCATGTGATGATTAGCTTATACATGCATGGCTTTCTGAATGGCCCGTGACAAGGCCCTTCGTGTTGAGTGTAGCAACCTGTCTGATTCTTGCGGTTTCTCTTTTCCACGTTGTCTTGGTTTCATATCATTTGCGTGTCCTATTACGGCATAGCTAACCGAGCATCGCTGTACAGTACGACTCCAAGAGGATTAAGTTCCTATCAGATCGACTCTTGGGTGGGCTGCTTGCCATGGAGCACACCAACCAGAATGGCGATTCGAAATCCTTCTACCCCGGCTGCGTCAACGTTTCATTTGCATATGTCGAGGGTGAATCCCTATTGATGGCCTTGAAGGACATTGCGCTGTCTTCGGGTAGCGCATGTACTTCGGCCTCGCTTGAGCCTAGCTACGTGCTTCGTGCGCTTGGAAACAGCGACGAGAATGCGCACAGCAGCATCCGGTTCGGCATTGGCCGTTTTACCACGGAGGAAGAGATTGACTACGTGCTGAAGGCGGTTAGGGAGCGTGTCACGTTCCTGCGTGAGCTCAGCCCACTGTGGGAGCTTGTGCAAGAGGGCATCGACCTGAACACGATCCAGTGGAGCCAGCACTAAAGTGTCCCAAGATTGAGCATGACACAAGCTGGTGTTTTGGGTTTGGGAAGTTATCAACTGGTTCTGGGTATAAGCAGAACCCAAGGGGTTTGGCCAAAAGGCGCCGGGTTTGCGCCAGCCAAGCCGCTGTAATAGCATATTGTAGTATAAGATACCTGATTTACGAGTACGAAATAATGACAATTCCCCAAATGAACAGACTGAATTGCTTCGCCTATCGTGAATGCTATTGGTTCTACTGCTTGATTTTTGAATAATACGCTTCGTAGACACAACGAGATGCCATTAACTGGTGCTTGGTAGAGACTTTTGAGATGCTTCTATTGGTAGTGGCCACATCTGCCAGCATATGATTGCCCTCCTGCCTCTTACAGCAGCCATCCAACCGATGCCAGTCATGTATCCCAAACTGGCAATGGGGCTCTATTCACTGCAGCCAATGTGGCAGCGCGTCAGCCAAACTGCAGCGCCGGCATTATCCCGACAATATCCTCAGCACGATCTGGGTACAGGTATCTTGTCCTATCAAAGCCGTATCGCGATTGCCACTCAAAGACAACTTGGCTTTTATTAAGGCATCTATCTATCTATCACATGCATCTGCCCCTCTATCCAGTTCTCTTTGTTGAGGGTCCAGTTTCCAGTTTCCAAATGGCGAGTCTCAGTTGGTGGCAGTCAATGATGAATCCATGACGTCAGCTGCGCCACAGCTTGGAGCACCTACCCAGAAGCTTTCACAGGATCAAACGCAACTGGCTTTTGATGACATCAATTGTGGATTTTGGAACAGTTGGAAGCTGCCACGCGTGGATCGTGGATGGCCGTTGCATGCATCGTCATCGCAATCATAATTGTGGTTTCCCTTGATGGGATGATTTGCGGGCGGGTGATTGTTATTTAAGGGCCAGGCTGTCTTGGCTTTCCTTCTTGCATATACTTCTTCACTCACCACAATCACAACAAACAAAGTCTTACAATCTTCAATCTCAACAGCCTACTATACACACACACACTTCTACACTACAGTCCTTCACACAACAACCGCAATCATGTCTGACAACTCCAACAACAAGCCCTCTACTCTCCAGTCCTACATCGACTCCGCCACTGGTGCCGTCCAGAATGCCGTGGGCAGCTTGACGGGCAACTCGGGCGATCAGGCCAAGGGCGAGCTTCGTCAGGACAAGGCTCAAACTGAGTACGACGCTTCACAGGCAGCAGTCAAGCTCCCCGGCGGCACCATCTCCAGCACAGGTGCCTTCGCCAAGGATGACCCCAACCGGACCGAGGGTTCATGGAACCAGACCGTTGGTGCTGCTAAGGAGTCACTTGGTGGTCTTATCGGCAATGAGGTATGCTTCCCTCACAACGACAACCCTTTCGTGATACCCTTCTTAAGCTAACATGTTTGGCATCACAGTCTCTGAAGTCGTCAGGCCGTCAACAGAACCTCGAGGGCCAGCAGCAGGAAGCCAAGGGCCAGCTGCACGACTATGGCCACGGAATGGGCGATCGTGTCCAGGGAACTGTCGGCAGTACCGTCGCTGGTCTCACCGGAGACACTTCAGGCCAGGCACACTACGAGGAGTTGCACGATAAGGGCAAGACACAACAGCGTGGTGCCGAGCACGACATCCAGAAGCAAGGTGAGGCCAACTACTAAGGCTGGCAGAGCTGATGGTTATGGGGAGGAAAGTGACGTTGAAGGCGTGGAAAGATACCCTAACCGTGTTATGATTTGACGGAATTCCTATGAATAGTCTTTAGCTTTGATCGATTGATTACTAAATTGACTCAATTTCCTTAATCCGCTGTTTACTCCTGAATCTATCTATTGTGTTGCTGTTATTGTGTCACTATATTTGGCAGAGCTGTGTGCAATTTGCTCTATGGAAGCTAATTCTCATCTGTCGCGTGCCAATGAAGTGCTATCAAGAAATAGAAAAGCCGAGAAGGAATAGGTGTAATAAAAAAGAGTTATTGTATGCGTATTGCTCTGGCCAAAGTGTCGTCGATTATATGGAATATATGGTATTCATGTGGCGTGTGGGTATGGCCGGTACATATACTCGCTTGAATTCCACCCCGATGATTCTGAAATGTGATATGACGGCGGTCATGACGAGAATTGCGCTTTGGGAGAGCTACATTGTGGGACAGCGGAAGAGGACCGTGGGCGTGGATTTTGTGGAAGTGAAGGCAGATTTACGGTCGTTGGTCCTACTGCTTATAGGAGTATCTTCACCCATTTGGCCTGAATGAGATGCCGTTGGAGAGTGTTTCGGGCATCAGCAAGACGGGAATGATACCCCTGACGGCAACGAGGCTGAATTTGATGAGGAGGGGGTTTCTAGATGGAGGTTTGGAGGGGGTAGATTGTGATTAGGGGGCGAAGAGTTGGGTTGAGAAAATGGTACTGACGATCCATTGGAAACAAGTTGCTCTAGAAACAGCATTAGTAGAAACGGGGACAATTTATGAGCGAGATTTTGGGAATTCGTCATGGCTAAGACCTGTGTATCGCCCCAAAGATGCCAGTGAAGGTGATGGCCTCTGACTCCTCGTTGGCTGCCCAGGAGCATGATGGCGCCCGAGTCCCGGATGGCTCTCAGAGGTATCTGATGCCATTTCTAGCAGATGAACAGGGCGTATTCTGTGGCGAGAATTGATACACAGCCGACTCTGTCAGATAACACGCCGAGAGTTAGAGTTTCGAGAGTGCCTGTTTTGGCTTCTTTGTTTGCGGTTTGTGTTCTTCTCTTCGAGTTGTTTGTCCAACGTACTACCAAGTAAGTATGATAGCCACTAACGGTGATATGGACATTAGTGAGCTCTTGCTGTACAACCCGACCACGAAATTCTGATCTTGGGAGAAGGACGTCAGATAAAAGGTTGCCATGGTGTTAAAAGGTGATGTTTTGCCATAGTTTTATCGATGGGCAGCCGCTCCTCCGTGATAAGCGAAAAGTGCGGCTTAGCTCCGTTTTTGTCTTTACATTCTCCTCGAAATGTCTACATCTACTATGAGATGGGAAGGCCTATCTAGCACCCCTATTTTTCCACGGTATCTAGTATCTACTTGTCGTGAGTAATAGCGAATACTAGAAAAACGTAGCTATAGTAGCAGATACTAGAGAAATGTAGCTACCAGCAGTGACGGCACTGGCGAGCATGTGAACGCTGCCAGATGAATTTGAAAGTTGCACCTTCCTCCTCCACCAACACCAAGCTGCTCTGCCCAAAATGGTATTTCCCAGTTCGGCAAAATCATCATGTCTTTCTCTTCTCACATCTCTTCACAATCTACCAGGACATTCGCACACACTCCCACCTACCAGATAATGGAGCCAGGCGAGAATCACGAGCGTAGACGGCCAAGAAAAAGCAAAACCAGCAGTAAGAATCGCACACCACGGGTAAGCAACCCCCAAAGGTAATTTCGCAACCTCACTAACGCCCAGGTATAGTAGCAGAGAATGGCAATAGTAGAAGATACTTGAAGAACTGGGTATTTAATACCTGCTGCTCCCTATAAAATAGAGCATCTCGAGGAGGCCTCATTTCTCGGTATGGAGAGGCTGAGATTGATGACGAAGAGGTTCACAACGAGGAGCGGGATGAGCTACTGCAATTTGAAGGCTAGACAGCAAATTTTCGAGTGAATCGACCCTTTTTGTTCCTTGAGATTTAGAAATGATGGAATGTGTTGTGAACTGAGGTTCTCTGACTTGTAGATTACCTGGGAAAACGGGTCGAGTTCGTGCATGAGAAGAACAATATATTTCTATTTAGCCCTCTCTTTCGACTTAGTCCGTTGGGAATCATGACTCTTCTCTGATATTACTCTTCTTATACTGAGCCGAGGATTACGGTGCGGCGAAGGTGTTTGGGATGTGTCAGTTGGTCGTCATGGTGTTGAAGCATGCCAACACGATTTCCTGCTTTGTTCATCTGCACGGAATTGAGATAAGTGACTCCCTGTTTATTATATCGTCGAAAATTTTGTTGCGCATTTCTTACCTCGGTGACTATGATATCTATTACACTTTTTACTCTAAATGCCTACATTGCAGCTGTTGTATGTCGTAATTGATCTTGTTACGCCTCTGTCACGCGGCGAAGAGATATTCGACCTACACACCCGTGGCAGCAAATCAAAATGAGCTGCTAAGTTACCATTTCAATGCGCTTCCAACAGTACTATTAGATAAACCTAAATTACAATTTGTTTAAATCTATTCTTAGTTACATGGGAATTGTCGTAATGTGCATCAAGAGGAAAGCAAATAGTTGCCACCACGAGACTCCTGCTCCGGCTAAACAAGGTAGCAAGTAACCATCCTCTTAATTCCTGTATGTTTTAAACCATTCAAAGAGTAGCACACAGAGATACAAGACTGTATTTTCTGTAGACTCAATGATGCAAACATACATTGTCATCCTGCCTGGACAAACGCCGGTGACTGAAGCCACAAACACCGATTGCAGCGTTGGCAAACCTTTAGGTAGACCCTATGTGCATAACACAGCTTACAACTACATACCAATACGAGTTACTACCTATCTGTAGCAAGCAATCCTCTCGGAGCAGCATTTTCAAGCAGGGATCGGGATATGCCATCGAGTCGCACAATAGAGCCTTTCGTCTCCAGCAAAGTGCGGACGTCGGGCTTCGCCGAGCTGACATCCAAGTTTGCGTGGGTTTTTCGACGGGAAGCGACTTTTTTGTGCCACGCACCTCACCTTGTTGCTGCGTGAAGGACGCTGATGCTACAAAAGGATGCCGATGCGGAGCCATGGCTCTGTCGATCTCCTAACTTCTTTTTTGGGGGGGTACGGAGGATGAAGATGTCATCCTTTCATGAAATGAACAAAGCTGACTGACTAGGTGATGCTCTGGAATTGTACTCAGCTAAATGTTCCGAGAGCAGTATCGATGGAAATATCTCTCCAAGTAAACCGTTGAGCGGTGAGTACTATTGGGTTACTTCATTCATGTCTATTCGCATGCAGACATCCGTCTGTTACATCTACTTTGTTTCCTTGGAAATGCCGGGGCATCTTGTTCAACTGCCGCTGTCCTTGCTGGTTGGCTAACTTGCCCATACACTTCGTAGTCGCACAAGCACGGCAGCCCCGGAATAATGCCTTGTCGAGCATCTAACAGGGCAGTTTATGTTAAAAAGATTGTCCTATTGGTGGACAGAGCAGAGCCCTGATACGGTTGCAGAGAGTGTATCTCGCGGTGCTTGTATGCGTTAGCAAAGGTGATCAATGCAGTCAGCATCAACTCTTCAGGCAGGTGGAAACTCATAGTGCAACGCTCGATACTACTACGTATTATACCACTGCTGCTGCACTTTCTACTATAGGCAGTATCGAGCACTGGGCAGAAGCTGGCTCCTCCTGTATACAAAACGCCTCAGCGTCTTTTGTCTGAGGAGGAATTCGTATGCTCCGAGACATGCACAAGACCTACATGTACGAATGCTCCGCTGAATGCAGGGCTATATTGCTGCTACAGGGGCAGGCTAAGCTGCCACGATAAGCGATGGATGAGGCCTGGCCAGTCCCAAGTTTAATTCTGCCAGTGGCTGAGAATGCCCTGCTCCCACCTGCGGTAGAGTATTTGGCACGGACTGCGGAGCAAGTCTGCTAGTATGTACTAGTAGTTATCACCAGATCAGAATAGAAGGCTAGCTGGAATGTCGACAGCAAAGACTCTTAGCGCAAAGCCAGGTCGCCGTCAAGTTCGAAACGAAACAACCCTGGAAAATCCCCAAGGCTTTAACCGACTCCGGCGTGTTTCGCCTTCTATCCATTGCCTCGTAGTCGTTTCTTGATTGGCCCAGCGTCAGGACAGGCCAGATACGCCACAAGGCCCGGGGCTGGCGGCCATGCCGGCTCGGGATTTGGGGGGATGCTCTTGGGGGCCATCTGTAGTGAGCGGGGGACGGATGGCCAATGCTTCGTCGTTCATGGGTGAGGGGGGGAATTAATCAAGGGACGGATGCTCCGTAGCAAACCATGCACCGTGCCTTGCACATAGCCCACGTGTATGAAAGGCAGCAGCAGTCTACGGCTTATCGCAAGGACTTGTATTTGTTTGGTGTTCGGTACTCAGTGGTATTATGGATGGGTTGTCTGCAAAAGGATCCAGGAGTGTCGTCCGGAGGGATCTCGTTTTGGCAGCGCAGTGAGGCTGTTAGTGCTGTTGGCTGGGGATTCACTTCGTCATAGTGGCTGGGTGGGAGCTGAGATTAGCTCACAATGGCGCTGCGAAGACAAAGCTGGGAGCTCAACGGGTCGGTGCGAAGGGGTTCCGGAGAGATTCGCGCCAGTGTGCGCCATCCTGAGAGGATACTGTCTGGGCCGATGTTGCGATGCTTCTCAGGAACAAGCGGTCTTGGGTGGCTCGTATGGGCCGCAATACCGCAAATAACGTGCACGTTTTTGAATACTGTAGCAAAACGAAATCACCTTGAGACAACTGTCAGCATCAAATTCTATACACACAGATGTCGTCGTGCCATGATCCCTGGTGCGTGGAGCAATCGCGCCGCATATATACAACTAGTCCGTGAGGCTAGCAGGCCAAACAACGGAGTTTGTCTCGTGTCGTTTCGCCCTGCTTTCAGAAACTAGCAAAGCAGACAGACCGTGTCCGAGTCAGGTGCATCGATGGCGAGCGAGCTGAGCTGCAAACTGTCGATAGCCGTGCCGTCCAGGGAAAAGAAAAGTTTTCTCTCTGTTCGGATGAACTCCGCAGCTCGATTCCATCACGACAGCTCTCGATAGCGCCAGTAAGCGTTGGCCCGTTGATATCAGGACTGCCGCTTTAGGCAGTGTTGGACTAACCGATGGGCACCTTGGCGATACGACCAGGCTGACCTATCCAAACTCCGAGGAGGAATGCGGATGCAGATGGTGTGGAGGCACGATGTGAGGGAGTCATAGTCGAGATTGTATGTGCGTGTGCGTATGTGCTCTGCAGTAGCATGTAGTCTATATGCTGTGATCAGCCAACACAGTGTGCACAGTCTGTCGAAAGGACGGGACTCGTCAGCGTTGTTGCACCAGACGAGGCAGCAGATGGACTGAGAAACACGTTGTCGCCTTTGATAGCCTCCGGATCCCAAGAAATGAGGCATCCCAGCATCGAGGCTCCAAATCTCGTCCCGATATTAATTTGAGAGGCACCGTTGATGCGACCCCTGAAAGCTTGCGGGTTCGAGTGCTGGCAGGCTCCTTCTAGCGGCTGTGGGAACACGGCTAAGGGCCCCAAAGAACACGCTAGGCGCTCCAGTGCTAGACCCCTTCAGGCATCCTGGCCAGCCAAGTTCAGGCAAGCCAGGGCCCGTCTCGCCATGGCCTGGGGCGGAGTGGAGGCGGGACTTTGCAGGATTGGGATTGGAAACGGGCGAGCGAGTCGGCCGTTGAGGGTCAGGGCCGAAAGGGCAAATGAAGAAAGAAAAAAGATCCGATGAGGCGGGGAATTGTTGTTAGAGGAAGAAGAAGGAAAATGTCAAGAGGTGGGATGGAGGAGAGAAGGGAACACGGGCTGGGAGAGGCGCAGACGGATAGACAAACGCTAGACATCAGCTTACAAGTCAGGTAGCGTTTGATCTGCGACTGAATGGAAGAGACTGCGTCAATCTCGTCGTGCAAGGAGCATTTTGACTGGGTGAGCAATCCGAAATCCCAATTATACATTCATGCAAGAGAACACTTGATGCCATGTCGATCCTTTTCAAGGCTTATTTTAGACGAGCCCTGTTCGGCTCATTCTTTTTCTCTCTCTAATCCAGCTGCTCTTTCAACGTCTGGTGCAGCTAACAACTGCCATCCAGGTACTAGCAGCAGCATTAAACTCTAGCGAAAGGGGTCCAGTCTTCATTTAAAGAAAAAACAGACGGAAGAAATCCCCGTCCGCTGCAGTACCGTAAGCCCCATTCATATCTGCATCTCGACTTCTCTTCGTATCACGACGAGTGCTTTGTTTTACATTTTCAACCACCTGCAGCAGCGGGCATGTCACGAGCCGTGCTTTGTCTGCATTGACTTGCCAGCGCACATCCTCACGTATGTTATTCAACAGGTATGGAAGAAAAACACACAGGTAGATTGCTGTTCATCGTGAGCTATACCTCAAGCTCAAGCACTCTTGCTGCACTAAGAAAAGTACCCGTACCAAGTGGTGCCGGCTTTCTTTCTTCTCCCCCCCTTTGATGCACGTCCTCCCTCTTTTGCTTTACCTCTCGACATCGCCCGTCACAGTTGCATTTGATCTTCTTCCTGCAACCTCATTTTGATGTCTTTCCATCATTAGACATTGCCCTGTGCATTCAGTGTCATCGCGCGAATCTGATTGCTAGTGCCAACATCAGTCTGACCTGCTCCGTTGTGGCACCAGGCTGTTCTGTTCCACGTCGTGTCTTTTCCCATCACAGGCTGGACTCACTTTTAGCCAGCATTTTACCCTCCTGTGTCTCATCATCCCGGTCCCCAGAAAGCCATGTGCTTGCGGGCCTGTCGCCATTTCAGTCGTTCGATTGTGTCCCGATTCATGAACTAACTAACGACCAGGGGGCCTTTATCTAGAGCATTGATTACCTTTTTTCTTTTTGCGGCCCCATTTCCACGAATAGCTAGGTAGTCGCACTACTCTGCTCTGCCTGTCGCCTGTTCGCATTAACTGCCGACGAGCTGCAGAATCCGACACGAGGTCGCGGGATTCTCTTCTTCTTTCCACTTGATTTGGTATCACGCAAGTCATTACTTCTGTCAAAAGCGATAGACAGGAAGAGAAAAGAAAGGAGGGGGCAAATATCAAGAGAACCCCCTATTCTATTCCTTACGACACATTCGATAGACATCCAGCTTCAGCCATGACGGGCTCCGCCGTCGAGTCGCGCCCGACGAGCAGCGTCAGTTCGCCGCGCCAAGTGCGATCACAGAGTATCTCTAGCGACAGGCCTTCGATCGCAAGCCATACTTTCTTCGCACCTCCGCTCTCTGTATCGCCAGAGGCCGCCTTCATTGCTTCGACTGCAGCTTCCCAAATTGTCACCAACGATCACGATGGTCACGAAGCCACCTGGTACGACCAAAACGGTATCGAGCCGTCTGGAGAACCCGCTCAGATATCCCCTGCCGCCCTGCAGCTAGTCAACAGTTTCCTCGACCAGCTGCTATTAAACTTTCTACAAGTTGCCAGATCTACCTCACTTTCCGCATTGCGACCGGCTGTCTCCGATGTGCTCAAGCCCAAGCTGGCTAAAGAAACTATAAGCAATGCCGACGAGGAGCTTAGAGAGTATCTTGGAGGCTCTGAAGAAGAAGAGTATGCCGACCCTCAAAGCCCGAATACGCGGGATTGGGACGTTGAATTGGCTTGGAAGCGGGCCAGGTTGAGGTGTATGGTCTACTCGTCTCTGGGAGATTTGGAGGAGGAAGACGAAGACAAGTACATGACGCAAGAAAACCTCGAGATTGGCGAGAATGAGAAAACTTCTGACATCATCTCGCCCGCCGTGGCCATCTTCCTGACTTCAGTCTTGGAATACATGGGTGAGCTCACACTTACTGTTGCTGGACAAGCAGCCAGCCAAAGAATACGCTCCAAGATTGAGAAGGAGCTCAAAGATGGAACGCGCAGCCCTGCTGCTGTTTCTGAAAGAATTGTAGTGGAGGATGTCGACATGGAACGAGTTGCGCTTGATCGAACTCTAGGTCGCCTATGGCGAGGATGGAAAAAGAGGATGCGCTCACCGCCAGGCGAATTCGCAACCGCCCGGTCTCTCTCCATTAGCCACATGAAGGCAGATAGTCCAGCCGCTGTGGTTCAGGATAAGAAGAGCCCTGCTATTGAGAATGACAATGGTTCTGACGAGGCGCAAGATCGCCCCGAAAACGAAAACGCCGTTGCAGAGGAAGTCCACCCCATGAACATTCCGCTACCTATGGGGGACAATGACGTTGCTGAAATCGAGGTGCCGGGTTTGGCCCACCACAGTGACGACGAGGATGAGGAGGAGGAAGAAAAGGTCGATGTTGACGCACGCCGCGTCAAGTCATTCGCCGGGACAGCTTCCTTGATAGGCGATTCTCTGGCCACGGAGTCAGGGCACTACGCCACCCTGCTTGGACTTCACAGGAGATCTACCTCACTGCCAACTTCTAGAAGGTCGGTCTTTTATGCAACGGCACGACCAAGCTCGAAATCGGCAGAGGCAGAGCAGGACGCCCTTGAATCGAAGGAGCACAAAGCGACACCCGAAGACAAGGAGGGCTCTCTCAAGAAGAACCGCGACTCAGACGAAAGTGGATCGGATGAATTCGACGAGATTGTTTATGAAAAGGCCGAGATACTGACATCGTCCAGAGTGTCAGTCTCTAGCACTTCTTCTCGATCCGCCTCGGATAGACCCATCCATCTGAGCCGGTCTTCCAGTGTTCACTCTGCGCGCCTCATTGACGTCCCGCCCCGTAGTCCCGCCACTACTCGGCCACCGTCTCTGGAATCGACGGAGCGGCCGCGCGCAAGCACCGTTTCTGGCACAAGCCCTCTGTCACGCTCGGGAGGCGCCGACGAGCTGCGAAAAGCCAAGGCAATCGACACCAGTTCGCGGACGGGAGTGCCTCTATCAGCGGCTAGGTCTCCAGTCGAGAGGATGAGGCCACCAATTCCAAACGCTGCCACCATCTCCGAATCCGAGGAAGACACCGACCAAGTGAACCCTATTGTCAAGCCTGTAACAGCGTCTCGGACTCGAGAGCAACTGGATCGTCTCCCACACGGCCTGCAGACAAACGTTGGCTCTACTTCCCCAAGCGAGCACGCTCGCCAAAGATCGTTCTCGTTGAAAGCCACCAAAAGCGCTGCCGATGCACAGTTTTCAGATGTTCCTCACAGAGCCGGAGCGCATCCCAATCGGCAGATTCCGTTGTCCGCAGTCGACCTACCAGTGCCGGAGGAGAGGGAGGAAGCAGCGCTGCATTCCATCGCTCCTCCTCGTCAGATCCACACGTCTGGCTCGTCTGCCTCTTCGAGTACTGCCAGCCGATTCAGGGCGGTCAGAACCACTTCGGACGACTCATCAAACCGCGCCGAAAGCATGGCGCGCAACTTCGAGGAGCTCATCCAAAGCAACCAAACCATCACATACACGTTGACGCCGGAGAATATGCGTGACATTGACGTATGTTCCCGCCTCTCTTTTTATGTAAGCATTGATAGAGTTTGCTGACTGACTCCGCTCTAGGTCAAAACACCTCATGACAGCCCGGTTGTTACCAAGGTCACTCGTAAGAGCGAGGATTTAATGCGGTCTTCACCGGTTGTCTCGAGTCCATCGCCATCCATCCCAAGAGTACAGCCCTCCAGTCCTCGGGCTCCTGAGCATAAACCTAAGCTTTCTGGACCGATTCCTCGTGCCCCTGCAGGAACCGCTGCTATGTCTGGCCGAATGGGCGGAGCTCAGGCTCGTGATGCTCGCGCACCTGGCGAGTCACTTGCAGACTTTGCCGACTTTATCAAGTCTACAGGCCCAGCGGGTGACAGAGGCCCAGCCGCTCTGCGCAATATTCGCGTTCCTGCCAGCCCGACTGCAAGCATCCCAGAGCCCAAGCAATCTACTTCTACTGTCAATAGTCGCAGCAGCATTCGAAATCGCTACCAACCTCGAGAGGCTGCTGCTAGCAGCAGAAACGATAACTCGGATTTGATCGACTTTATACGACAAGGGCCACCCATTCCAGGTAGCCAAAATCACATTCCTCGGCATGTGGCACCTTTCCGCAACACGATGGACGTAGACATGATGTCAGGCGCTGTGGGCGGCCGAGCCGTTGATGCCGTTCTTCCCGACATGCGTCATAGCCAGGCATCTACAAGCGTGACGGATAATTCGATGCCATCGATACAGTCCTCCGTCAACTCCAGCTCCGCGCTTCTCAAGAACAGGGGCATGCCAAAGGCGAATAAACTCTTCGGTGAAGAAGACGACGACGACATGGGTATGCCTATGCCTGTGAGAAAAACTCGCCGCGTTCGCGACCCATACGCAATCGACTTCAGCGACGAAGAAGAGGATGATGATTTTGACATCGCCCCCAGGCCTCCTCCTAAGAAGGAAGAGAGCCTCGCGGAATTCCTGCTCAACTACGACCCCCCGCCGGAGCCCCCATCTCCACCCATGAAGATGCCAAAGAAGAAGACCAGCACACCTGGTCTTATTGGCCGGTTTACTCGCAGTGGCTCCAAGGAAGTCAATACTTTCAACGAAGGTCGGGCACCCAGCAGTCGAGCCAGTGCCTTGGGATTTGGTGGTGAATCGCGTTCGATGAACGGTCGAAGCAAGCACACTCCGATCCAGATGCCAGCGGGCTATGATGCGTATGGGCCGACCAACGTCAATCCTCCTCCTGTGAGCATGAACAATATCAACAGGGCCCCCATGAAGAGATATGAGACACGGGAGCCTGTCTCCTATGGACAGACCGCGGACCTGGCGAGATTTCTGCGCGATTCAGAACCACCGCCGGAGATTGTTCCCACTCAAGTCTCAGTCCCTCAGGACGAGCCCAGTGGATTCGCCAGAATGTTTGGGCGAAGGAGAAAGGCATCCGTTGTTTAGGAGCCAATTTCACCGTATTTTCATCATATGAGCTTACATTCTTATTTCTCCCTCCCTTTTTTCTTCAAATACGCTGTTTGATAGCATTGCCTATCCTCGGGTTTTTACATTTTGCATTTTGCATCTGATATTCCTCTTGCATTTGATATATTTCCTACTCCACGATATTTATCCCTACTTAAAACAGTATTGATAAATGGTCCAGTCGACGGGGATTGGGTAGAGCATTTGATGGCAGCGTGCTCTTTACATCACACATTATTCATTTTATTACATCTACGATTACTGATACCCCGAGATTAATCATACGGACTGGAGAAATTCTGCGTAAAGAGCAGTTCGAGATATAGGGACTGATAATTACTAAATGGGGGGACATTGCGGAAAAGAAAAATGCTGGGCGGACTCGAAGGCTGGATTCGTTAGTCTTTATATTTTTTATCTTTCTCGCTTCTTATTCCTTGCAGGCATTTCTTCGTTAGCCGCATTATTTAGATGAATGGATAGCTCGTGCTACATGACTGTATTGTGTATCCGGTGAAGAAATTGAATGTGTGTGTTGTTGTGTCAAGCGGAGGACAGAAAACCCGAGACCCGGAAGATTTCGAACACCCCCGAGTTGAACCGTACGCCTACAACAGGAGTAGCTGCTATATCTACATTTCCCTACTATATCTATATTTCTCTAGTAACTGCTACTATATCTACACTTTTTCTAAAAACTGCTACTATATCTATATAATAAAGTTCGGGTGCTGGCTGAATAGGCGTTTTACGAGTTGGTTAGGTGCTCATATTACCTTACTAAATATATATGTACGTATTCATTCCGCGGTCTCGCTTTTTCTGGCCTTTGCTAGTGTGTTTCCCAAGATCTCCCATGAGGACTCGAGCCTGCTCAACTTGTTGATTTACTTGCAGTTGCCGTAATGGTTTGATATACGACTCGAGGGACACATAGTAGCTAGCACAAACAGTGTGAAATAGACGTTTTGAACATATGGTGAGCATTAAATACTTGAAAAACTAAATTGCATAGCCGGCCGAATCTCAGAAATAGAATAGCCATCGAAGCCTCTTGCCAGCGAGGCGGATCGGAGCATTACTGCGTTATATATATGCGTGTACCACGTGATTCCATACAATAAAAACAAGAAAGAAAGGAAATAGAAGAATAAAGAAATAAATAGAAATAAAGCAAAACATGTCCGCGAGGATATCAATAGATCCAGGCTCAGACGATAAATAAAACGACGTAGCAATAAATGATAAATAGCCACCCTTCTCACGGAGGCAGCCACCAATTAATCCAAAAATAACACAACACAATGAAAGAAAATAAGTAAATGAGGCGAATAAGAGAAATAACAAAGCCAAGCAAAAACAAAGACAAATGGTAAACTCCGGGCGACGTTGTTCCCAGTCGCTCTCACCGACCAGAAACCAAAACCTTGCGCCACGCTAAAGGACACAAAATCATAATCATAGCAATGATAAAGCATAAAAGCATAGCGGGGGGTGAGAGAGGCCCCCTTCAGTCGATCCAAACCAAATTAGATAAGTAGCAAGCAGGAGTAATGAGGCGGGAGGTGGAGAGGGGAAAGGAGCTCGAGAAGAGTTTCGGCAAATGTAGCTCTCCTTTTCCATGAGTTGCAAAGCTGGGAGTGGATATGAGATAGGTTGAGTCTTTTCATGCAGATTGTTGGAGTATAGAGGCGGACGTGGAGGTCATTTTTGTCATGACAGAGTGCATGTCGTGTTGAAAAAGACATGACGTTTCGTTTGATTGGATTGGAGACAGTGTGGTTGACAAGGCGTCGCCTTAAATCTCCATCTGTCCTGCAACATCTTCGCTCATAAGTCTCTCCCGCCTGGGGCTCGTCATGTCGTAGTCGTCATCTTCGTCTTCGTCCTCGTCAACGGGCTCATCTTCAGCAAAGTCGTCGTCCGAAAACTGCACAATATCGCCGTCCTCGCCGCGGTTCCAGTACAGGCCATCGTCCAACGGCTCTTCATCGTCCTCGTACGGCGGTACTAGCTCAGCGTCCTGGTCGCCTAGCCAATACTTTGTGCGCTTCTTTGCGCCGTCTGACTCGACTGCCGTGTGTCGCTTGTGGACGCCCCCCTTTACGGGTCTCAATGTCGGGCTCTGTGATGAGATGACAGGGACGACGCGGACATAGAGATAGGCAACTCTCTTGAGCGCCCTGTTGAAAAAGAAGTAGTGCACCGCCCAAATGGCGCTTTCGTCTTCCTCAAAGGGGTCGACCTCTGGGTGGTAGCTGAAGATTGTGCACTCGTTCAAGCGCATCTCTTTGTTGATCAATGACCAGCACTGAGGCCCCCACTGGGCGTTGACGTCGCTTCCAGCGGAAGAATCATATGAGGAGCCTAAATCGAAACCAGGTCGTGTGTTTTGCAGGATAGAGTCCAGATTGGCCATGACACGCTTCAGGTTTCTCTCACGCTTAAAGTCGCCGGGCCGCAGGACGTGGGAAAAGTCGTAGTGAGGGTGACTCGCGTTGAGCGTCGCAATCAAGTAAGCAAACGTCCGACGACTAGAAAGCTCTGATAGCGGGCCAAATGCGCTCGAGTGTGAAAAGAGCTGCATACTGCGCGATGTTGCGAGCATGTGCTCTCTATCGGGTGGTGACAGGCTGGCGCCCAGCTTGAGCAGCGCAGCATGTTGAGAGCTGAGATCTTTGTCGATATTCTTGTAGAGTTTCTTGTCGGATCCGGTAGACTTAGTTGTGTAAAGATCGCACCCGCCTGTGACATTGCAGTCGGGCGTGTTGAAATTGAGAGCGCCGGTTACGGCCTCGAACTCTTGGACTGGGAGGTACTGCGTAGTGGGGATGTCTCGTCAGCCGGGGATTGTCTCACGTCGGAGTTCAGCCGGTCATGTATTCCGCTCACCTTCATGTTGGCTGCTGGATGCTGCTCTGGTTCTTTGCATGAATTGATAGATGACGGGGAAAAGCCGACGGAGAGAAATAACGTGCGGTGAAGACCGTGAATTGCACCGAAGTTGGATCTCCGAGCGATAAACGGTGAATGAGACAATAATCAAGGCGAGATTTAGAGACGGAGACTCAAAATGTCTCTAGAGCCGACAAGATTGGTAGCAAATGACGTGCGGTATCGCTTTGTTCAGGCGTTCGTGTTGCGCGCAAAGAGCACTCAAAGGCGAGGTCGGGCTCGTCGTGGTGACGCTCGTCGGTTGATCGGTCTCTACTCTGGGGCCGTAGTCGCGGATCCGCACGGCGATCGAGTTGAAGCAGGGGGGAGAAGCGCTGCGATACAATCAAGTCCAGCGTCCTTGTCGGATTCTGCCGTGCAATAAGTAGGGAGAAAGGAGAAAAGCCGGAATCGTGTTCTTGGTATTGATTGTCTGGTCACCCAAGGCGAGGAGGGTGAAGGAGAAGGAGGAGGAATCAGGGATTGGTGGTGTTGCGGCAAGGCTCGACTTGAGATCTAGTAGCGCAGCCGTTGTTGACGCTAAGTGCAGCTGATTCGCGAGCAAGGAAGACAGGGCTGGTGAAGACCGACAGATTCAAAGGCAGGCTAGGAGGGCTAATGAAGAGAGAGCGAGAGGGAGAGATAGGGAGAGGGAGATCTGGCGGCACTGTGTGGTTTGTCGGGTTCGGTTCATTAGTGGACAGGAAGCCGGATCGGGGGGTGACGCGCATCAGCGTCCCGACATTGGCAGTGACATCAATCAGTCGCCAGATGGTGGGGGCTTGCGTGCTGCAGTGGAGGCGGAGGCCGACGGTGGGTTCACTGTACTCACTGTATCTTGGGGGGCAATAGGGGGGATTGAGCGCTGTAGCCATCCATGGATGTTGCCCTCAGCAGGTTTCTCTGCCGGCGGCGTTTTCAAACTCCCACGTCGTGCTGTTGATCGGAAGCAAGACAAGCCAGAGCAAAGTTAGAACGTCAATCGCCATTCCGTGCATAGCCCACGTTCCTCAAGCCAGAGAGTCGGTGGGTTTTTGGCGCTTCTCCTTATAGTTCCGAATCCGATCGCCGCGTCGGCTGCGCCCGGCAAATGGCCAGATGGCCTGGATAGTAAGACGACCAAGACCTGCACCACCACAACAAGACTCAGCTACTGCTAGTCATGGTGCGGGAAAAGAGGGGGCCAAGTTGGCAGAGTGGGCGGTTCGTGCGAGCCCATTTGCTGGTGTCAGTTTTGGTAGTGCAACGAATAACGATGCATGGAGCTGCCACGCGCGACAATGACAAGACGATGTGATGCGGGAGGCCGGAACGAGAGACGAGATGAGACGAGACTGTGCAGTAAGTGGACTGGATTGGAATCAATGACGATGTGGACGATGTGGAAATGTTCTTGAATTGGTTTCGACGTTGTTGCTCCTTCTTCTCGTCTCCTGGTATATTAGATTCACACCTCAACCAAATGGCCAACTCATGGCCCTTGTTCATGAATGACGGCAACACGTCCGCCGACTTTGGAGACCGTTCCCCTGATGCCTCTGTTTTCTCTTGACACGGGAGAGGATGGTTTTCCATCCTCCAAGATCTATACACACAAAGAAAAATGACGCCATATTCTCTCTCCCAGCACATCCACGTCCACATCCCTATCCCCTTCTCCCCAGTATGTCCTCTCTTCCCATCGAAGAGATGCTCAGTATCCTGAGGCTTGTGTATCAAAGAATCCCCACTTCGCGAAGCTTCTCTGTGATTTGCTCGGCCTGCTGCACCAATTGTTAACTATCAAATCCATCTCAACTCTTGCGCCTCGACGACTCCAAGAAGCTGGTGGGACGATAGGGGCATGTCCTTGTGTGGTAGGTGGTGATGACGGGCCGGTCGGTGGAAAACGAATCGCTCGTCCAAAGGCTGCGCGCTTGAGTACTCAATGTCGTATGCGCGCAATTTATAGGATCTTGGTGACCTCGTCTTCGACCTTTTGCGTTGAGGAAATTCGGTGTCAGCTGTGTCAAAGTCGCATAGCCTTAACCGGAACGAGGCGGCGGAAACGCATCACGCGAGGGGAAGGGCCAAGCAAGGGTCGATGCGATGCGGCCGTCAGAATGAACTGTGCATAGCACTTACCTCCATGTCTTCGAGTGAATCCTGCTGTCCGATACAGCGCAGCACGTTCTTTTTGCTGCTCTCCTGTAGCTCTCCGGCAAGAAGTAGCTCGTCTAGGATGTAGTACGCCTTGGTGAAGGAAAAGATGATGTCGAGCTCGCACACGTTGCCGTAGTACTTGTCCATCTGCTCGACGTATCGGTGGATGATTTCAAGCGTAATCAGCTCGTTGTCCTCGGAGGAGCATCCCGCAATAAAGAAGAGCGAGGCGTATCGTCGATATACAATTTTGGTGTCTGGTAGATGACAGATATTCGTTAGCTAAACTTGTCATGGGCAACGAGGCAATGAATGGGGTTTGACATTCATCACGTACCTTTGTACTCCAAAAAGTTGCACATGCGTGTTCTTCGAGCGAGGACCAGCTGTGAGACGTCCTTGACAATCTTGGCCTTGTCCTTGGGGGACAGCGTGGTGAACCACTTTGCAAGACGCTGATGGGGAGATAGTCGGTCAGCAAGAGACATTCGTGGCATATTCCACCGCCATTCAACAGCACCGGCAGCAACGAGAGCGACGAGGAGCTACGCACCACTTTCCCCTGACGGGACAACAGAATCAGATAGCTAGAGAGAGATGCCAGTCAGCATCATTCTGACGGGCGCCGCAGCAGCAGCAGAGACGGTACGCACTGAATCGCCATTGTGACGGGCTCTCTCACATCACCCGCGACAAGGTGACAGAGGCGAGATGTGGTTTGAATAGACTTGAGCTGGCGTCTCTTGTTCGGACCAGGTAAGTTTGCCAGGTCGGTGACGAGGCAGTAGCGCGTGCTTTCCAGTTGGACGGGAGAACAGGCTGTACGTACTCCGGTACCTTGCTCCGTGCCCCGTTTTCCGCTGGTCTGGGCCGTACCTTGTGCCCCTCTCTTTGTCACCGCGAACCTTCAGCGCTTGACGGACGATAATAGCGCTAGAGAGCCCTGCGTTTTTAGGGCCCGGACCAGATTGGCTACATTGAAGGCTCAACCCCGCGTGGCCTCTGAGGGTTCAGTTGATTCCATGACGTGCCCGTGTATTTTCCCTTACAGGGTCCTCGCTACATATTATTCCGCAAAAGTCCATTTGAGCCAGTGATATTATCTATACGGAGAAACATGAGGAAACTGAAAAACAACGAGACCAAAAGTGGAGAGATTCTCTCGTTTTCTAGGTCGTCACCAGTTCACATATAAATCATCCCACGAAAAGTCCGGCTGTAGAGAGCGGCACACATACATCTTCCCCCACCTCAAGCAGCCTCTTCAGTATCGGTAAAACTATCAAGAAGAGGTCCATTTCGTGTCAGAATAGATAGCTTATACCATCTGTTTACAAATTCTATCGCCGAGGCCGCATCCCCCCAATATCCACTCAGCAACCCTCATTAGTAATGCGTGCTATGAACCGCCACAAGCGCCATCTGGAGTAGGACTACGGGATATTACCATCACATTTAGTTAGGCATTTTTGTGAAAGAAAAAAAAAGTTATTGCTCGCATATGCCGAGAACCGGGTTGATTGCTTTTGCCTTATAGAGCACTATCGAACCAAGGTCGGCCTCTTATCTTCCCATCTTCTTATCTTCCCTCGTTTTTTATTCTTCAAGTCTTCCGCCCTAGGCTCTATCCCATTGCAGATATCTAGGATCCCAAACCAACATCACAATGACCAAGATCATTCTCTCCACGGGGTTTGTCCTTCCTTCAGGTCTAAGACACTCTCTCTAACATGCTCCCGCTAACAACCTACGCCATGGCAGCAATGTCATGTCCGGCGGCCCATCCATCATTCGCAAAGGCGGCGGCAACTCCAAATCGAACCAAGAGCTCGTCAACTCTCTCCGAGATAACTTCGTTTCCACGCGGCTAGACTATGCGATTGATGCGTCGCCCGCCAACGGCTCCAACACTTTACCCTCACCCCCTCAGACGCCCGTGGAGGTGTGGACGGAGCTGGACGACAAGACTCTCTACATTCCCAGAATCAACTGGCAAGCGGCCGGTCTGCGCGAGGAGGCTAGCGACTACGAGATCACCGTCAAGCTGTTCCTCCTCCCCGGCACATCAGTTTCGGCGCGAGAGCAGTATGCGCGCGAAGCACTCGATTTGGTTCGCAAGGAGCTCAACATCCAAGCAATCGACCTTCTCATCGTCTCATTCCCCGGAATGTCGTTTGAGGGCACATGCGAAAAGGAAGCCGAGCGCATCAACGCCCAGCAGGGCAACCTGGAAGAGGAACTGGCATCATGGAAGGTTTTTGAAGACTTTCACAAACAGGGGCTTGCCAAGCGACTCGGTGTTGCTGAGTTTGGCACCGAGAAGCTTCGTGCCTTTATCGAGCGCACGTCGATCCACCCAAGTGTCGACCAGGTCAACCTCCAGGACTGCTGCAACGTCCCCGCGCCCCTCCAGAAACTAGCAGAGGAAGAGGGCATAGAATTGAACGTCCACACTGACTGCACCGATATCCTTCCTCGTGGCACATTGCGAGAGCTGCTCGGCCACGGACCCCGGGGAGCTGGAGTGCTGGCAGATGCTGCTCATGGCGGTGCTGGTCTCGAGGGCGAGCTCTCTCCTCAATGGGTTGTTCGATATGTGGCATTTGTCAAGGACCGCGGTGTCATCGAAAACAAGGGCTACTTTGCGGGAGCTGAGCTTCAGTAAACGGGTGGATTGTGTCGGGATTTTTTGGCCATCATGTTTCTTTTGTCACTAAAAGCGATATTTATTATTTGTTTGATTTGGTCTGTCCATTGGGATATCATATAGCGGGCATCATTACAGGGAGCTATGTCACATAATCTCCTCCCTTCTTTCTCTTGCTACTGAGAAAGAACAGAGAATAAAGAATTTTTTCTCTTTTTCTTTTTTCTTGTCTTTGCTTGTCTCATGTCACGTTCTAACCGAGCATGCTTCTCTTGCGGCCCCTCATTCTCACTTCTTCTAGCTTCTTGAGGGCCACGCCAGCCTGCTTGAAAGACTTTTTGTATGCATCCAGGACCTCGCCAAATACACATTCAGCACGAGGGTGCGTGCTGCCAAAGGCACGCTCAAGGACGTACAGGTCGACGGCCCGATCTTCATCGTGTACTCCTCCACTGGCGAGTCCAAGGTCGATAATGACAATCTCCCCCTCAAGTCCGCTCACGTTGTCGGTTTCGGCCTGACCCGCAGGAGGGTTCAGCATCATGTTGCTCGTCGTCAGGTCGCCGTGGATGATGCCGATGCTGTGCATCTTGCCCACAGCTGCGCCGATTCTTCGCATCAAACCCTTGAGCTCCTCATCGTCTTCAATGCCCTCCGTCCTATTCCCCAGCCTCTGGTTGATGTTCACTCGCACAGGTGTGCCCTGAACCCATTCCAACATCAGCCACCCCGCCGACTCGTCCAGAGCATAGACATCAGGAACACGGAGGCCATCTCTGCGACACTTGGAGAGAATCCGAGCCTCAGACAGGATGCGGTGCCTTGTCAAGCGCTGGTCAAGGATCGGGTGTCGCCATGGCTTCGGCGGCCGGTACTTTAGGGCGCAGGGGATGCTGGGCAGCAGGTATGTCGTCTTGTAGAGCCGACCTTCGGCGCCTTGAGTGATGAGCGTTGGCGGGGTCGACGCGGGGTTGGTGAGAATCGCGGGCAGTGGAAATTCATGCACCACAGCTTCCGAGGCGGTGGCCGCCATGGTTGGAGATTTTGGTGGGAGGGCGGAGGAGAGAAATTTGGTTTAGGCACAATCCCGGATAAGATAACAGAAATCTACAGATGGACGAAACAAGTTCTGCTTCGGGGTTGGACCGCTGCGATGCACTCTGCAGGTCATCGCAAAGTGCTTAACCGCAGTCACGGCCCTTTTTTCCTGCAGCAAGGTCTGGCAAAGAAAAAAAAGAGAAAAAAAGGTACTACGCGCTGTAGTGGGGTTGACAGCGAGGGATTGCCGGTGCCATTGGTTGGGGATCGACGCCCGCCAGCAACCGGCGCAGCAGTCAAGCGTAAAAAGAGGCCGATATGCAGGACAAGGAAGACGATGGAAGCACAAGTCACTGGACAGTCTGCCATTTGTGGGCTGGACTGGGTCCCGTTTCTGCAGGGCTGCTTTTTTTGGGAATCAGCAGGGGAGAGATGATGAGACCGGTTTGGGATGATGTTTCTGGAAGAAAACTATCGACACATAATGTATTCGATCGGCCTCCCGGTGTAAAGCAGATTAGATGGTGGTCTTGATGCCTCAGGTACGATATCTGCAGTGAAATTAGGTACTTGTACTTTACAGCAGCACTCTCGGACTCCCGTGTCATGAGAATGCCGTACGACAGAAATCCATGTGACTCCTCCAGTCTTAACCCTTCCCCAACGAATTTCTTCCCCGTCGTCATAGCTGAGTCTAGCTGATGCCCTTGCAGGGGCTGACGCAGGCGAGTGCGGAATCCGGAATCCGTCATGTTTGCTTGCTTGCTTGCTTCGCCTCTGTGCGCTCCCAGAGCCCGACACACACACAGTATCTGCTCTTTCGCTAGTAGCACTATGAGTCTACCTGCTTCTCCTCCCTCGGCTTTTTAGCCCACGATGCTTGCACGCATGCCTTGGTTTGGTTCTAAAAGAGAGAGTTGTTGGCATTATTATTACCTCTCTGCTGCCACACCAGCCCAATCAGGGCTTGGATCAGGGCTCCTCCTCCTCCTCCACTACGTAATATCGCAATCCGTTTCGCCGCATTAGCTGGTGATTCTTTTTTTTCCTTTTGATTCTTTCTTCTCTCTTCCCTTTTCTTCTTCTTTTTCTTCCTCTTCTCTCCTCTCTCTCCTCCTCCTTGTCAACCACCAAAGCTCCCGCCTCCTCCCGCCGGACCATGCCTTTGCCCTCCCAGGACGACATCACGACTTGTGCTTCGTTGCCCTCCGCTGCATAATGGCCGACTCAGGCTGGCTCCAGTGGGCCTACCTCTTGGCCACCACCGCCACTGGCATGTCCATCGTGATGATCGCACAGACTGCGAACTCGTACTGGGCGGCATACAAGGTTGCGCCGCAGGAGGTGGCTAGCTTTATTGACACTCTTGACTTTTCCATCGAGGAGAACGAAGGTTACGACCGGGACGTCTCCAAGGTCCAGCGCCTCGAGGATAAGATCCGCCTTAACCGCCTGCTGAGGGAAATCCAGAAAATCGGTGATGACTTGCGCGATGAGCTGAGCTGCCTGGTCCTCGAGGAGGGCGCAACCACGCTGCGGACCAGCTCAAGGCTCATGTGGGCGTCGAAACGCTCACAGCTGGAGGAGAGAATGAGGCGACTGGAAACGCTGCGCATGCGCTTCATGATGGTCTATCTAGGCATTATAACCTCAATCGCAGAAAAGCAGCCGCCGCCTCCGCCACCGCTGCCCAAGCAGTTGCCGGACAAGACCACTTACACAACACCCACCAGACCCTCGGCAAAGAAGTCGTTTGATGATCTACACCGGCGTACGCCTACCCGAAGACTTACCACGCAGGCCATCGGCCACAACGAGCATGTTGAGACACCCCAGCGCAGTGGCTGGGCTGGAGTCGTCCAGGAGTTGCAGATGTCGCCGCGGATGCGGGCACGACACGCCTCCATCGAAAAGCTCATGGAAGACTCGTCACCCTAAAAGCAAAACCTAGCATCAACCTTGGTTTTTCTTGCTTTGTTGGCCGATCCTGTTCCCTTACTGTTTCTTCACTTCCTCCCTTTTTTATTACTTTGATTTATTACATATCCGGTTCCTATCGAGATCAGCCGGTTATGATTTAACATACCTACACACGCAACTCAACGGCATGCAGACAGTAGAAGTTTACGATGACATGGCCATGACTTTCGTTACGAATCTTACACGACACCACCAGCAATGAGAACGAATAAAGAGAGACAGTTTGATAAGCTAGAACAAGTGTTCGACGGCTAGCTTTACTTTACGACGTATGAGAGAAGAAAAAGAGTTAGGTTTACGAGGCACGAATTGATTTCCTTTTTTATGGCGCGCGCGGATATGGTTGGGATTCGGATGGGATACGGATATGGGCGGTGGACTACAGGTCTTTTGGTGATTTTTTCTGCTTTTCTCTTATTCAACCACATCACATCACACTTTGTTCTTAGATAGGATACCCCATTTATTCCACTTTCCTTTCATTTCACCAAGATTGCTCACGCAGCTTCTCCCTGTCCAACTTTTACCTCTATCACAGTTAATCACTTTCTTTTCTTCTATGCAACCTTTTACAATCATTATCATTCAGCTCTACGCTTGCTCTATTTCCTTCCCTTTGCCTTTTCCTGTTTTGAATCCACAATGAGTACTGTCTCCGAGGCACATTCCTATCAATGAGCAGATAAAGCAGCACCTGGGCCAGTACCATTCTTCTCACCCACTGTATGCAAAGTTAGAAATTGGCAAACAGAGTCAAAATAAATGAAAATTAGAAAATGAGCTTCAACTTCACCTACCATCCAGAGCGACCAAGAATCTGCTCACGCAGTTGTAAGCAGCGACCTGTAATGCCAATATTCCGTTGTCAGTAATTCATCGAAATGTACAGTTTCGTCAGCCGCGGGAAAATGCAAGTAAAGGAATCTTACCGTCGCCGTTATCTCTACAACCTCCTGGTCGTTAAAGTGCTGCTTCAACGCCGCAAATGTCTCGTCCGCGACTTGCACATTCTTGGTCATTTCATCCGCATACACCAGCGCCGCCCACTGCTTCTCGCTCAACAGCCCCTCCGGCCTCTCCCCCAACGAGTCTCTCTTGACAGTTTCCATGGCGTCCTCGCTCACGCCGCCTTTAATGGCCAGGGGCGCGTGGTGGCCCCATTCATACCACGCCTTGTTGCACACGGCAACGCGCGAAATAGCCAGCTCACGCACATCGTCGGTGAGAGAGGTCTTGGTGCGGACGGCGCCGAGGAATGAGTTCCAGCCGTCTGCTACGTTGGGTGAGTGCAGAAGGGTTAGATCCAGGGCTTGGAGAGGGCGAGGGGCGCGACGGTCTCGGATGCGCTGCACGATGGCGGCGTCTTGTTCGGTTTGCACCGGGGGAGGATCGGCGACGTAAGGGAGACGCATGATGATGTGATGTCTAGGTGTTTAACTGTTTGGTTTTAAAAGGAAATGAACGAGAATGATGCTGTTGATTGTTCACGTTCTGCATATATATCTCAAGGTCCGGGGGGGGATACCGGGCGGATTCGGTAGAAACGCGCGGGGTACCGGAGTCACTTCCCGACCCGCAGTCCACATCGGGGCCGAAAACCGGCAATTGCTTCTTCCATGACAGAGCAGAGCAGGGGCATGGGGACTGGGGTCAGGATGAATATTTATGAGTGCTACAAGCTGTGAAATAGGTTGATAACACTGACTCAACTCTGCTTGGAGTCATCAGATATCCTAGCTATTTACAATATTCGGAATTACGAGGTGACTGGTTCATTCTTATGAGTCTGAAGCAAATGGAGGGAGATTTTTCTCTTCACGCGCTGCACTCCTAGAAAAGGACCACAGGTTGCTGACTGGTTGCTTATGATTGACTCAACTTCAAAAAGCATAGATGAGTCTACCTGTACTCAGGGTCCTGGCATTTAAGGATATTTGATGCGAAAATCGGAGGACGCAAAGCCCAGCTTGTGTAAATCGCCCATATTCCCAGGCACCTAAGAAGCATGATGCAGATCTCCAAATGCCACTTCTGTGCCAAAAGAGCAGGCCACAACGAGCCTAATACTGCCCAAGTGGATTCGCGCGGCATAAGCACAGATCAAATTCCAGCCAACAGGCAAAGGGCAAAAGAGAAAAAAAAAAAAACCTGAAACAGGTTCTGGAGGGAGTCGAACCCTCGCTGCCGGAATCAAAATCCGGAGTCATAACCGTTAGACCACAGAACCATGAAGGTTCATTGGTCAAATTTCCCGTATTTAGCATTATAAACCTTTGCCCCTACAATCTTTTCTTTTCACTCTAGGGTAACTTCGCGACTCCGCGGAAATGTCGACGCTGCGTGAACCGGATTTCAAATATGGCTGAAAGAATTTGTTCGCTGGTCGATTCATCTTTTTATGAAGATTTCGCATCATTGAAATAAGAATGGGAATTGTGCATTGCTTTGAGCTGTGTTCTGTAGACACTGAGACAAACCTGTATTGTTGCCGTGCATTGACCGTGATCCCTGGACTGGCACTCAGTTGTGTCAGCGGCAGCGTATAAGTTGATTGAAAGGGGAAAATGTTAGAAAAACATTGTCTGCCTGTATATGTGCCCGGTTTCACGCATGCTTGACCTGATTTGTATAATGCTCGATGCTACATTGCATGGTGGATAAGAGTTGCTCGGGAGTCTAACCGGAAAGATTCAGCACAGTGCGTCGATGGAGGATTCTATCCGTGAACGACCAGGAGGACACTTTGGGTGTGTAGATGATATAGACGACTGTTATCTAAAGATTGTAAATAATCATTAGATACATATGTTTGAATTAGTCAAAGACGATACATCGGATCTAAGAAATCGGATTTAAAAAGGAACCCATTGGTCGCAATCGCGTTGCGCTGTCGCTACAACTTGCCTATTCTGACTCAGAGCGAGCGAGACCAGCCAACAGTGTGCAAACTGTATACAACAACCGTGTAAGGCGCATAGCTTTCAGCAGGATTCGCACTTGCACCTTTATTAGATCTCTCTCCTCCCAACTTATTCTCCCGCCGCTCTCCTCGACAATAATTATAGAAATTAAAATGAAGAGCTCTTATTTTGATGATCTTGCGGCGCCTTTCGAGGCCGACCGGCTTATCGAAATCCGCACGTCCGGAATGAAGCGAATGCCGGGCTTGGCCATCATGTCTGGCATTGACAAGGAGCTTCGCACTGTCTCGATGAAAGTCGACAAGCTGGGACTGGAAGGGGATTGGCACGATCTTACATTTCATGGTGGTCTGGACAAGGCAATTCTTGGATGTAGGCATTCCGCAATGAATGCTATGAACTGCAGATCAAACTAATGACCGTCCTTGCTTTTATTAGACTGCTCCTCGCATTATCCATCCTGGCAGGAATCTTATCCCGAACGTGTGGACAAATTTGTCCCAGGAGGCTTCGGAGAGAACTTTGTCACAGCGCACATGAACGAGCGAAATGTTTGCATAGGAGACGTTATATCTGTTGGTCCTGAAGTGGTCCTCCAGGTATCCCTTCCGCGGCAACCGTGTTTCAAACTCAACCACCGCTTCTCATTGAAGAACTTCGCCCCTGAAACTTATAAGACTAGCCGTACTGGATGGTACTATCGGGTCCTCCGTGAGGGCAACGTTAGTACTGGCGATGAGTTGAAGCTGGTTGAGAGGAAATGGCCCGAGTGGACAATTGAGCGCGTGCAGGAATATCTACACCGCGTGACTGACAATGATGAAATGAATGAGAAGCTGGCAGAGATCGAGGCTCTGGGCAACGAGGCCCGCGGCCAATTCAAGAAACGCGTGGCCAAGGCACAAAAACGGAAGCAGCAGAAAAAAGAAGAACCCTGGGAAACTTACAAAGTGGTCAGCCGGAAGATGGAGACGCCAAGGACCGTTTGGCTGGCCATTGAGGCTCCTGCTAAGCCCCAATCTGACGGCTTTCCATCGGCGGCTCATGCCAAACTGAGGCTTCCTAACGGACTTGTGAGGACGTATTCCGTCGTGTCAAATAGCGGCAAGAAAACTGAATCGGCCAGAAGACTGGAGTTTGGTATTGCTCTCGACGAAAACAGCCGAGGCGGCTCGCGTTATATCCACGAGTCTGTCAAAGTCGGAGATAGCATTGAAGTGGGTGGTGTGACGAGCGATGTCAACGGACCAGTCAGTGCAGCAAGCAACCACGTTTTTATAGCTGGAGGGATTGGCATCACGGCCTTTTTGGAACTCATGAAGATGTATGACTCTATTAACTGGAGCTTTCAACTTCACTATGCGGTACGATCCTCGGATGATGTCCCCTTTCGAGAGCAACTGGAGTCGTACGGAGAGAGAGTCATCATATATGACAAGTCGAAAGACCAGCGGATGGATATCAATAACATCATGAAGACTATGCCCTGGAACAGCTTCCTGTACGTTTGCGGACCCAACCGTATGATGGAAGCCGCCAAAGCTGCTGCCGAAGAGGCTTCCATCCCTCCCCAAGAGATACACTTTGAGGCCTTTTCCGCCGACACAACCGGAGATCCTTTCGAGGCAGAAGTTGTGAATAGGCAGAACAAGGTTGTCAAAGTGGGTGAAGAGGAGAGTCTCTTGGAGGTCCTTCAGCGCGAATTTGGAGATATTCCTTCGAGCTGCGAGGTGGGTAATTGCGGTACCTGTAAGGTTACTCTCAAGAGCGGAGAGGTGATTCATCGAGGCTCGGCACTCATGCCGGATGAGAAAGAATCTTGCATGTTGACGTGTGTGAGCCGTGGTGTTGGAAGGATTGCAATTGAAGTTTAGACGTTAGGAAGGGTGTCTTCGTGTAAGGGTGTTACGCATATGCAGTACCAAATTTTTTAAGATATCTGCTTCTATTTCTACATTTATCTAGTAACTGCTCCTATAAGTTATATATCTTTAGTATTTACTATTATAGCTGTAGTCGTCTGGGTAGTACTCAGTATTATTTGCGATGTGGATGCTGGATAGCAAAATCGGGACTCAACATCCTGGGCGGTGGAAGGGCTCTTGATGCAGTTATTCCATTCGTAAATCATCGAACGGCGAGATGGCCGAGTTGGTTATGGCGTCAGGTTAAGGCTACCTTAACAGCAATTCCTGGTGGAGCAATCCGCGTGGGTTCGAGTCCCACTCTCGTCATTTTTTGATGTTTCTGAACATCTTTTTTTGCCGATAATAGCATCATGAGCTTTGTTCTTTTAAAAGGAGTCATGGGGAATTTCTTTTCATGTTGACGGTTTTTTTTTTTCGCTGCATCGCTCACTTTGTTTGTTCAGATGGGAGAACCAATCCTTTCTGCACAGAGTGTCAATTTGACCCACCCGTATCGATACAGACTGTGGGGCCATTTTTTTCTCTAGACTTCAAGAGTGTCGAGCTGCTAAACAAAACTTCGTCCTGCTGCTACACGCAAAGTCGAATCACTTTTCATAAACACGCACATCTCCTTCAGGGGCCATAATCGCCTCAAAATGGTCCCCGTAGATGCGGCCGGCGATCAATTCGCCATTCTTCCTATCCAGATGCCCCCAGTGCCTTCATTCCACGAGACTGCTCTCCACGAAGTACGGATACGAAGGAATGCACCCAAAATTCCTACGGCGAATGATTCTCGCAGTCTTTTTTTGAAGAATATTCCTGCAGACAGCACAGAACCCCATTTTAGAGCCGTTTTTACCGCGCTCGTCGGTGCTGGACGATTCGAGACGATAACATTTGAAGGAGAGGACAAGGCTGCGGTTGCCATTGACCCTGCCAGAGCAGTCAAGGCTGCTGCGCTTGCGCGCAAGCGGAAGAGAAGTGATGTGGAAGAAGAAGAAAAAGCGGAAGAAGAAGCTGCACAGCTACCGGAAATTTGGACGCGCCGACTTTACCGAAGCAGCAGTACCGCGATTGTGTTGCTCGCCGATGAAAAGAGTGTGCAACTCGTCCTGAAAGCGATTACAAAGCTCCAGAAGACCAAAAAGTATCCTGTATGGGGACAGCACTTGTCAGGCGATGTTCCACTACTGGGAGCTCCTTGGGTGTCTTCCCATCTGCGTCTTAGCCGTGCCAATAAGGCCGAGATACAAAAAGCTACACATGCATTCTTCAATGTGTTCAACAGGAAGGAGAAGGAAGCTGCTGAGATCAGCAAGCGACTACGCAACGAACCTGACGAAGATGGCTTCGTTACTGTTACTCGTGGTGGAAAGGGTACTCCTGCGAACCAATTCGAAGCCGAGGAGGCTAGACGAAAGATGATCGAAAAGGCGGCCAAGAAGAAGTCGGAAATGAAGGACTTTTACCGATTCCAGCTGCGAGAACGACGGAAGCAAGAGCAGGCGGAACTGCTGAAGCGTTTCGAGGAAGACAAGAAGAAGGTCAATGCCATGCGGGAAAAGAGAGGAAAATTCAAGCCCGAAACATGATATGGATGAGCCTGTTACACACTGTCTGTGTAATGAAGTAAGTCGAACTTTTCATTGTTCACTTTTCTTTGCCCTCAAGCATGATGACGCACGCGGGGCCATCGAGAGGCTGGAATGGGCTCGGGATAACCTGAGCCCTGCTCGGCTAATGTCGACAAAAACCGCGTAAAACAATCTTCTCAAACTTTTCTGAAGCTTGTGTTATAACCAATGGTGCTTTATATGATGACTGAGGATGAGAAATGGTATTAATGCCATGCACAGGAACAGTAGAGTTTTCGGTCTGATGATGGCGTTGAACAAGCGAAGAGAAAACGAGGCATACGTGGAGCAATTATATGATCTTGTTATCACCTGTTGGGATCATGCAACTTCATCAAATATTGCATCGGATCTACCTACTCTATCTTGATGATTGCCATCAGACTCACTTACAAGTTGAGAGCTGCGGGCTGCTCATGCAGCAGCAAAGCTCATCATGAGGATATCGCGCCGCGGAAGCGTAGGTGGATAATGATACCCCCAATGTATATAGATAATAAGGAACATTTTGGATATCCTCAGATCGACTATGGCGTTTAAAAAATTGCCTATCGCATATACAAATATTTGAAAGCAGAAGCAATACATGATTGTTCAGTGTACATTGTTAAGGCGGGGCTGATATAATGGTCTTTGGCCCTTAGAAGATCTTCCAAAAAATAAGAAAAGGAAAAAAAAAAAATAAAAATAAAAATAAGAGATGTCGAATCAGAAGTAATAAAGTAGCCTTGATAGTAGAATTCTTATCTGGCGATCTGGTTCACAGATAGTCGCGCTTAGTCAGCCAATCACTCGCGGCAACTTGGGCATTGTTTACTTTCTCCGCCTGGCAACCAAAACTTCCGATAACAGACAGCAATACTGGAGCGCATCATCGAGTGCTTGTGTCTATAGCAGCTTTGAACAAGAAGCATGACACTGCAAAATTGGAGATAAGATCGATATATACACATATTTTTCAATCGTCTCTGTTTTGCCTCTCCGCTGTGGCACACCATGATTGATACGGACAATCTTCGAACCGCCTCGCTGTACATCAACAACCAGCTGCTTTCGAGAGGTCTGATCAGAGATGGCCATGACATTAATTTTGCAGACTTTGGAGAGAGGGGACTTGGACATCCTCGCAATGCAAGCCGCGTCATCGGCCTATTGAACGATCTGATCCTTCGACGGGATGTAAGCTTTGCAGTATTTCTTTTTCCTTGCGCAAACATTAGCTGACCCCTCCTCAGCGCGACGCAGAGCAACGCGAATCCTTCTCGGCAACGGTTATCAATCTTCGAGCAGAGAACTTGAAAAACACAAACGACATTGCCCGATTAAAAGAGAAATGTGCCGAGGCACAGCGAAAGAGCGACATCGCAGCGACGTCCGAGGCGAAACTTCAGACGCAGCTCAAGTCGGCCGAGTCTGTCGTGAAAGGACTTAAAGACGAACTAGCAAAGACGAAAGGATTAGTCGCTCAGGTGCGAGCATCATGCGCAACCGAGATACGGCGGCGCGATCGCCAAATCGAGACCCTCAAGAAGCAGGTTGGCGAGGCGGGCCGTGCCAGAGGGACAAGGTCTGGCTCTGGAATCGTGTCAATTACTGTAACGGGAGAGGTGAATAATGAAGAGAGGAAATCACCCTTGGGTGGCAGAAACCTTGAGGACAAAGATTACTCCTTGCGCAGCGAGACGAATACTTTTCTGGCGAGTCTGGCACAAAATCTGAGTGAGGAAAATGAAGTCCTCTTGGGAGTAGTGCGGCAAGCGAAGGACCAATTGCAGGAAATGAGTGGATGGACCGGAGAAGGGAAAGAGGGCTCTGAAGTGGTCAAGCCTCAAGGCTGGGAGGAGATTGCAGCAGAGCTGGGTGCTGTGATGAACCACATGAGAAACATCCTGACGAATCCGTCGTTTGTACCAATCGAAGAAGTCGTGATGCGAGAGCAACAGATCGACCAACTCAAAGAGGCCGTGATCAAAATGGAGAGCCGATGGGAAGATACTGTCCAACTGATGGATGGCTGGCGGAAGAGAATGGCGACAAGCGGCAAGCCCATTGGAGAGGAGGATATTATGATGGGGTTGCACTTGAGCCCAGTTCGTGTCTCTGGTGTCGAGGAAACGAGATATGCTCGCGAGCCTGTCCTACCAGCCGTTGAAGAGGAGGAAGAGCCCGAGGAAGATTTATATGGATATACTGATGACGAGTTCAGTGGCTTCTCTGGCGACGGCAATGACGGCGAAGAAAACGGGGACAATGATAACGATAATGACGATAACGGCGACGACGACGATGTGGTAGCTATGGAATGTGACACTGAAGAGCCGAATGACCACAGAACGGAGACAGAAGAGGCCGCGATGGCAACCGACGATATGGGGCAATCTATGGAGTTGGAGTCGCAATCTGAGCAGTCTCAGACACGCCCTCTTCAGAATTCTTCCTCGGCTGGCAACCGTGGCCCTCAGCAGAATACACTCCGGCAGAAGCTTACTTACACTGCCTCCGCCGTAAGGGGGCTACAACAGCCAGATGCAGCAGCCAACACCGATACCGCCAAGCAGACATTTGACCGGGTTACCGGATCTCTTGCTGCCCAACGGCAGCTACCTGTTCCTACAAAGGCTGCCAAACCCGCAGAGGAAACCCGTATGGGTTCTACGACATCTCTGGACGAAGCTCTACTGGGAAATAATGAAAAGGAGACTAGCAAGAGAGAGGACAGCCGTTCCGAAGAGCATGCTCCTTCGAGAAGCGGACTCGCCGTTGGTACTGCTTCAAGAACGGGACATCTACGCTCAATACCACGCCGTGTGCCCGTTCGTTTACCACATCCGCGACTACATGGCGCGAGGCCTCAACCTCCATCTCCATCTAAGACTGCCATTGCTGCCAAGCTCGCTGCTGCAGAAAAACAAGCTGATGCTGCCCGCGCCCGTGCAAAGCTCAGGGCTCTCCACAATACGGAAGGTGTCCAACAGCCTACCGTGGCCTCTGCTGAAGGATCGGCGAGGTCGGCACCGACGAGGATGGGCGCTCCAGCGGTTGATAGCGCGAGAGGCTTGAGTCCGGCAAAGAGAGAAGTTGCGCAGCCAGAAGCACAGCAGCCGGAGAAACGCAAGAGGGACAGAAGGGTGGCCAAGGTTACGTCGAGGCGGAGGAGCACACTTAGTCCTTTTGAGCTGCAGAGTTTGATATCCGGTAATGTTGAGTGAGTGGCTGGTGGGAGTGTCATGATGTGATGATGTGACGATACTGCGGCAATCTTTGACATTTGGATAGTGGCGTTTTATTGATGCTGTCTAGAGTTGAGAGAAGCATTGCCATTGGCGTTTTTATGGATATTTGAGCATGGTATATACAATATTGGTAGCCACGGAGTATATGAATACCACAAACCCCTGATTTAATATTATATATTATATTACTCTGGTCATTGTAGATATAATTCGTTCAAACTTTAGCAGCTGAAGAGAAGAAGTAGTGCTTGATGCTAAAAGCGCCGACAACAAAAAGCACAAAGATGATCAATCTTGGTAGTACATCTGACTGCTCTTATTTCCCTCCCAAGCTTGTCCCAGATCCATAAGTTTCGTAACCACCGCCTCCCCTTCAACTGAGCTTGGGCACGTATTGATGAGCGAAACGCCATAGTGAAGAATACCCATCGCATCACTCAACACCACTACCCCTTCGTCTTGACCGGTGAGAACGAGCATGTGCCTCTCGCTCCAATTTGCATCGCTAAGAACAGGATCTTCAGGAGCGATGTTGTCAATAACGACGATGGAGAGCTCAGGAGAAGCAGACATGTTCATTCTCGGGTCTACATCCATGGAATCGCGTGGCCAGGGATCTTTTGGCGAGAACGGCGCTGGTTTTCCGTGGCCTGGGCTGGATCCAAGAGTAGAAGCCGCCCAGAGCGTCAGGATTGCTCTATGTACGGCTGTTGGCCACCACCAAGGGCGCATGTCGTCGTTGATAGCACGCAAGTATCGGAGCGCTTGGCCGCAGTGATAAATGGCGTCTTGGCGGTTGAAGATGCTTCTCTCGTTTTGGAGAGATTGCTGCCAGAAGCTGATGCTGAGACTCTCTCTGTCGGCGAGCCGCTCGATGTCGACGAAGTTGGCTACAAGGTTGAGGCATGTGAAATGATATAAGATTAAAGCTGGTGTAGTATCTTGAGTATAGAGGTTTTCGTTATGGGATTCTATTGCTAGATTGTGCCACTCTTGGAGGAGTCTTTGCGTTTCCAGTAGAGTGGAATTCGCTGCGTCGGATAATATTGGAGAATAGCTATGCTTTGCCCAAGAAAGTAGACTCTGCGAGTGATGAACTAAAGCTTGCAGTGGATGAAGAAGAAGCTGGAGATGCCGTGGTTGTATTGTTTTTGACAGTGTCCCGTGAAGAAAGTCTTTAAATAGTTGATTCAAGGTAGGACGAAACTCAAAGTCGAGTGCTTCTTCCGTTTTAATGTTGTCATATAGACCGTCTAAAAGATATAAATCGCTAGTCTGCGAGAGGGTTTTCGTGTCCCATGGAAGCGTGGGATCGGGGAGAGGTCGTTCCAGGTCGCATGCGGAGATGGTCTGCTCAGTATCGTGAAAGAGGCTCAGCTCGTGATCCATGTTGACCCAGTTATATAATAATCTGCGTAATGGTTAACATCTGACACACGAGTTGCCATAAAGACATACCTATCGCGAGTTGAGTATCGGGTTTTCGCCTTTGGTTGATGCATCTGCATCGATTCGCCCACAGTAAAGTCTGGAGCATGGCTATCAAATAGCCCCTTCTGTCTAAGCTTTTTGATCCAAATCCTTGCACTGGATAAACTTGGGACTTCTTGTGAATGCGGCAGGTTGGGAGTGCTGCAGATGTCGCGCCCGGATTTGTGACTGCCCCCTAAGAAGCTAGAGTAGTCTTCACGAGCATCTGGTGAGTGGACCAGACTAGCATAATCTTTTATCTTCGGCAAGTGTGATACCTCGAAGAGAGGAAGCGAGCTATTGTGGTCGTTGAGTAGGTTCTCTGGATAGTATCGATGGCTTTTCGGTATCCTCATCGAGATGTCGTTGTTAAGGAGGTCAAGGTTGGTTGAAAATTCGGAAAAGATAGGAATGGGCGAGTTTTGTTTGTTTTCAAAGGCATTCCGGTTATATGAATAAGATGGGCTGCCACCCAATGATGGAGCAGTGACAGAGTAGCCAGATAATGGCGAAAGGGGGTTGAGGATATCCCAAAGACTATCATCTTGTTGATCTGCATCTCCACGTATACGCTGTGAGGAATCTTGAGCAGTGTTTTCAGGATAGTTGCCCACATCAAAGGAAAAGGAAGTCTTTTGAAATGGCTGTGACCCAAAGCAGAAGCCGGCTAACGGACTCTTTGTCGATGAGGATGTCGCTTGTGCTGCCCGGATCGCAGCCTTGGACGCTCGTCGGGCATATCTGGCGGTGCATTGTAGGTTTTTATCGATACATCTAGAACAAGGGATCTTTTTATCGCAGCCAGTCTTTGCACTTGCGCAGTTTTGACAGGCGATGAGTGTGCGTCCAGAGATATAGGGGCTGGCCGCAGTTCCAGATGAGGGCTCGGTATAGTCTCCCGGTCTGTGAAGCGTCATAGTGTAACTTTGCATCTGGTATTTTGAATTAGAGGGAACGAGTTTCAGGTCACAAAATATGAGTGAACATGAAAGATGGCAAGGCATTTAGCGGTCAGGATATACTCGTAAGGGGATAAGAGTCTTGTGAAAATCGCCGTTGTGGATCACCACTTTCATAGTTATGAAAGATTCTGCAAAATATGGTTATAGATAGCATTCAAAGAAGTCTGTAGTGGACAATTCGCCTTTGTCTGCAATGCAACAAAGCACCAGGCCTGAAAGAAAGCCTGGTTTGCACCAACCTCTTTGTTCCTCTTTGTTTGTGTGGCTCGTCAGCAGTGCCGAGAGCGGCTAAGAGAGTCCATGTTAACCGATTCAAGAAGGTGTCGCGAAGAAGCCACTTCTGTATACGACAGCTGAGGAAAGAAGGATGATTCTTGTGGACAATGAAGTTTAGTTGTGTTGCGCGTACGTCTCCAGTATAGGCTCATCCGTATTGCGTAAAGGGGGCTAATGACTGGCTAAAGGAAGCTCGGTGTGTATGATTTAATCGACGTGAAACCGCCATACGGCATGATCTCTACAGAAAGGTACAGCTTTGAAACGGCTATTGACATCTGATAGACGATGATAAGCACAGAGCTTTCAGAGAATGGGCACAGGCGCCCAGTCCGACAGTGGAGAAAGAAGCGGCTAAGGTATTAGTTTTGCGGTCTGTAAGGCGAGGCTCTCATATCTCTGGGTGGTTATTTGCTGACTTACTACAGCTATTGACTTCATTCTTTGGCAAATAGATTCGAATATTGACGGCAAAGTAAGAAAACGCCCGATGGTTTGCTTTTTCACGGCAAGGGGAAAGGCTAGACACCACTAAAAAGATGACATAGAGCAGGGGCAAGTCTTTTTGAAGATGACAGATTCCCTGCAGCAGGTCGAGCTGAGAAGATTGAACAGACGCCAATAGTCCTTTTGCTTGGGAATTCCGTGTTTTATGGTCATAGGTCGATTAAAAAAAGAGGCAATCTCAACTGTAAAGCTAGGACTTGTGAGGGCCCTGAAGTTGAGAGTTTTAACCATTATCAGGATGTTGATTCACGGTAGCATCTCGGCTTTACAATTAACCCATTCAATTTTGCCATCATGCACTTGCTTATGAACGAACAGAAGTCAGTCATGCTTGTTTATGATTCTCTGTACAATCTTGACTTGTGTGAGGCAAGCTGCATCTGATGTGCAAACTATGCACTCCTATGCAAGCCAGCCTGGCCGAGAGTTGGTGTCTGGGAGCCTTCTTCTGTTAGTGCTGTGATCTCTGAAGAAAGTATACGAGTGGTTATTTTAGGCTTCCATGATTGTCTCACATATAATATCCCGTATAGCTAGGCGGCCACGACTGTGAAACTGTGCGACCATTGATATACGTGTTCTGGCTGACGTGTGGTTTGAAGGCAAACCTGAATCCACAAGACTAAGCATGTTGTTGACCCAGCAGCTAGCCGATCTCTGGGGTGTTGTCTTCATCGAATCTTCTGCGGCCTGCATTCGTCTGTCTGGCTTTGGGCGGAGTGAGGTGGCGGCGTTTTGGGATGCGACTTGAATACAGCATTGCTGCCCATCTGGTTGTTTCACGGATTGTGCAAATTGGGCAATTTAAAAACTTGGCCTAATTGGTATATATATAATTGCGCCTCCATAATCTCAAGACGGATAGCCGTGATGAGTCGAAAGATTGATAGAGAGTTGCTGTGCATCATTCTAGGTTGCTTGGCGTGAAATCAAGTCAAGTCCTTGACTCTCAAAGATGCAAGGATGTAGAGTTAAGATATCTGCAGTCTGGAATACGACGGCAACGCGTCACTGGATATAAATCCTTGATGGAAGTGGAGGGCCTTGAAGATCTTGAAGCGGTGCGACTTATGCCCCTCTGAACTTGACGAGGGGGTTAAATGTTGAATGGCTCGACGATTCAAGATCCGACTTCTAGCTTCGTGTGACAACTCATGATTCTTAGATGACTAGTGTTAGCATAGGGAGATAATGAATATAATGGATTTATTACATGACCTGTGGTACGCTAGGTACGTTGGTCGGAATTGGGAGTGGCAGATGATTAGACTCTGTGCTTCACTATGAGCTCTCGCTTACGTTTTGTAAGTGAAGCGGCATTCGGGCCACGACGGATCGCGCCGAATGCAACACATTCTCGAATAATGAGGGGAGAAACATACAACGGTGTGGAAATTGAAGAGTGATGAATGAATGATAGTAGCTCTGAAGCACTCGGGCGTCTTGGGAGGTAAGAGTGGGAATCCGAATGGGAAGTAGAAGGATCACCTCCATACAATTGTTGAGAAGGTAGAGCACCAGCTTGACCCTGCTTGCCTGCCTATACGCAAGCGCCAGTGCTTTGTTGCGCCATTGCTTAGGCTATTGCTACAGCGCCTTATTAGTGGACGAGGACGATTACGCAGCTGGAGCTGATAAGCAGCTAGTGAGTACAGGCGAGATAAGCGAACAGCTTACTGGCCAAGTTGGTACCTTAGCATGGAGCGTCTCACCTTTTGGACAACTTACCACATGCGTTGCCCATAACATCTACAAACTCGCCCGTGGGACGAAACAGCGCATCCTCGTCGCATCATGAAGCCCGTCATTGCCGTTCCAGCAATCGCAGCCCTTGTGCTGAGGGCCTGGAAGAAGAAGTCTCTAACCCCCGCAGGTCTAGTAGCTGCTACAGTCACAGCTATTGCACACGCCTATCACCCGTGGAATCTTCCCTTTGTCCTCCTGGTTGTCTTCTTTTTGGCCGGCACGCGAGTCACGCATGTGAGTTAATGATGGGATAGATACAGTGCGCTGCAGCTAGAGGTGCTAACAATAGAACCAGGTCAAGGAAAATGTCAAGGCCTCTCTCACAGTGAGTGCAAAGGGAACCTCAGGCGGCGAGGGCCCCCGAACACATGTTCAAGGTAAGCAGACGAATTCCATACACTTTTGCGTGCCTAGTTGCCAGGATGAAGCTAATTCCATGCCCAAGTCTTTGCCAATTCGCTCGTGGCATCCATCTTGTCTGTGCTCCACGCCAGGCAGCTCCACGCTCGAGCTGCTGCCTTCAAGACTCCAGGTGCTCCGGAACCGAATGGATCAATGTGCTACTCATGGGGAGGCGATCTCTTCATCGTCGGTATCATTGCCAACTACGCTGCGGTTGCGGCTGACACGTTCAGTTCGGAGCTGGGCATCCTGTCCAAAAGCGAACCCCGCCTCATTACGTCGCTTACGCTGCGAAAGGTGCCCCGCGGCACAAATGGCGGGGTGACGTTGTTGGGTTTAGGAGCTGGACTTCTTGGATCTCTTACAATTGTCACGTCTTCTATGCTATTCTTGCCAGTCTGCAACGAATTAACCGTTTCGAAGCGCGGAGGTGGTGACCCCTGGACGGCAGACAACAGGCGGCTATTTATGGGTTTCCTGGTCTTGTGGGGTACCCTCGGCAGCGTCTTGGACAGCTTTCTCGGAGCCATCTTCCAACGTTCCGTGAAGGATGTGCGGACCGGAAAGATTGTCGAAGGTGATGGTGGCTCTCGAGTGCTAGTCTCTAGCGAAGCCGAGGGCTCAGAGAAGCGGGCTGATATCAAGGCTTCATTGCAACACGCAGGGGGTGCGAGTGAATCCGCTGTTGATGAGTCAAGTGAAACCACTGACAAGTTCGACCCCAAGAACAAACACCGGAAACCTAGCTTTGGTGACGAGCAGCCCTCTCGTGTAGTCGAAAATGGCTGGGACTTGCTCGACAACAATGATGTCAACTTTCTCATGGCCGTAACCATGAGCGTCAGTGGAATGGCGGTAGCCAGCTGGTACTGGGGGCTTCCTTGGCAGAGCCTTCTGACCCCATGAGGTGAGCAAGATGGAAAGGGTTGGCCATACAAATTGGCGATGCGCCTTGTGCTTCCTCTGCTGGGCACATGGCACTGGGTGTAATATCAGAATGTGTGTAGCACTGATGAAGACCAGCCAGATGAGGGTTTTCATAACCTAATACATATATTAGAGATGCCTTGCCTAATTACTCTCACCAAGATGATCTGAAGTACGCCACGATGCTAAGAGAAAAGGTGAACAATGAGGAAGAGGAAATCCAAGTACCTATGTTTAATCCTTGCTCATTGTCCAAGTTTGAGAATGAAGCCTGCTAGATGGGTGCACTTGATTGGCTCGGACACGGCTCGCGACGGTTATTACAGACGAACAAAGAGCAGGGTCGGTCGGTAAAACGGTAAAAGACGGGTTGTCGCGCATGTTTAAATTGAAGAGTGTCTTTCTTTAATCATACGATTTTACCTATTCCGGTCTACGTTCTGCGGCTGAAAATATTTGACATGGGTTCTCGTATATGATTCCGAAAACTTCAGCGAGGATCATGTTCAGTATAAACTAGCATGAACAATCATATACTCATGCATGACTAACAAAAGAAATAATGTGTCTAAACTATTTTCAGATACTATCAACATCTGTTCAAATTCGCAGCACCTGTATAAAGGACATGGTCTACCGGTCAATCCTTTTATCAGCGCAACCCGGCCGCTTGGTTGGCTTTTTCCTCCAGCGAATAGAACATCAATTGATGCCAACTCCACGCGAGATCCACAACGACAAGCCTTACAAATTGCTTTTTATTGCATTAGCTGAACAATTGCACCGTAAAAATGGGACATTTCCAAGATATATCGGTAGCTGTGTTGCAGTGCCTCTGCGGTTCGCACCCCAGGTAATTGTCATTCACCCCCCGGCCAGCTGAACATGATACATCAAAACATCAAAGGCGTTATTGTTTCGCATCAACGCATAAACTTACTGAAAGAAGCCACACCAATGATTTCGTATGCGCCACAGGCGCCGCGGCAGTGGAACGGTTCATCTTGTTTATTAGCGATATTTCGTATAGAATCCTTGGCGTCCTTTTCCCGGGGTCGTGGGTCAAGCCGAAATTAAAGGCTGAGACGCCATACAACAGATGATGAAACAACGCATATTCATGTGAAAAAACTAAGCCATTCATTAGCTTCACGTGGTTCAATATTGAATTACCGCCAACCCGGGTCCGAATATCAGGTAGGGGTGTAGGAGTTCCCCGGAATGCGGTCCGCTGCCCTCCTTTCCGCTCACGATCGCGATACTATATCTCACACCAAAATTCCTTTTTTCCTTTGTCTCCAGCATTGAAAATGTACCGCATCAATCATATAGTTTTGAATATAATTTCGACGTTTGTCAATTGGTTCTCAATGAATTTCTGCCAGCTGGCCAACTGCTCGCCCGATTTTGCACTCACCCACCGGCCCACACGCTGAGGGACCCCCCCCCCCCTCTCTGGTCTCTGTCTCTGTCTGTCGTCCGTTTGCTTTACTATGAATTGATGAAGAAGAAAAATTTTTCTTGCTGCATATTTTTCATCCCTTCTTTTTCTTCTTTTTCCTTTTCTCTTTTCTTCAACCTTTGCTTCTTCCATCTCAACCCCCTTCATCCCTCCTCCTTCGAGCTGCAGGACCATCATCAGACGTCCTCAACATACTCTTTGCTTTTGTTAAAACAATTCTTTTTTGGAAAACCATAAAAAAAAGAGAGAAAGAAAGAGTAATTTCGAGTCAAGCCAGAAAAATGGAAAAGACGACGTCCTACTCCAGCCCCAAGGAGCACCAAAGCATCCCACTGGGTGCCCGCATCGAGATCCCGCCCATCACGGCCAACATCACGGGAGGTCTCGACTCGCCAGTGACGTCTTTTGCTATCAGCGAGGAGACGAAGGTTGCTGAGGATGACTTTGCTGCTGGAATTCCTGATGGCGGATTCAGAGCCTGGCTCGTGGTTGTTGGCGGATTCTTGGATTTCGCTATTGCTTTTGGTAAGTCCTAATTCGATTCATGTTTTCTTCTTGAAGTAAGCTAATATCATCTATTATAAAGGTCTTGTAAACTCTTTTGGAACATTTCAAGCTCGCTATGAAAGCGAGTGGACTTGGCTCTCCACCTCAACCATCACTTGGATTGGTAGCATTCAGGTAAGCACACAAAGAGGGATTCCAACATCATGCTGTTCATTAAAGCAAAACATAAAAAAGAAAAGCAAAGCAAAGTCAAGTCTATGCTAACTATTCTCTCCCTAACAACCAGCTCTTCATTCTCTTCCTCGGTGGCGCCGTCGTCGGCCCCATCTTTGACAAATACGGCTCTCGTGCTCTCATGTTTTCGGGAACTGCCGTCTGTCTGCTTTCCTTTATTTGCTCCAGCTTTGCTACTCAGTTCTACCAATACCTCTTGGCTCAAGGAATCTTGCTTGGAATCGGTAATGCGTTGCTGTAAGTTGAAAATCTCCCTACTTCCACTCCAGAACTTAAACAAACTGACACGTCCTCTCCAACTCAAGCTTTTACCCTGCTACTGGCGCCATCTCAGAGTGGTTCAACCACAAACGAGGCCTCGCCCTTGGAATCGCCCTCTCAGGCTCCTCCGTGGGCGGCATCTTCTGGCCCATCATCATCAACAAGCTCTTCACCGTCGTCTCCGCCCCGTGGGTGCACCGCATCATTGCTCTCATCTCCATCCCCGTCCTCCTCGCCGCCTGCTTCCTCGTCACGGAGCGCAAGGACGTCGCCGGCCACGACACCGAGGGCAATCGCGTCAAGACGTCGGAGAAGAGCAGCAGCAGCATCCGCAAGGCCGTCGTCGAGGGCCGCTTCTTCGCCCTCTGCCTATCACTCTTCTTCATCTACGGTGGCATGCTCATCCCGTTCTACTACATCCCGCTGTTCGCCATCGAGCACGGCGTGGGCGCCACCATGGCCAACAACCTCCTCGCGATTGGATACGCCGGCTCCGTCGTTGGCCGCGTGGGAAGCGGTTGGATCGCGGACCGCTTCGGCCGGTAAGTTCCCCACTTGTCCCCGAGCCCGTTCCCGAGACGACGGCTCCTGGCATCTCATCTCTGCCCGATCCCCCAAACTAACGCTGATAAACCCGCAGATTTAATGTTTTATTCATAATGGGCGTCTTGACCGCCGTAATCACCTTTTGCTGGGGCGCCATGACCACGCTCAGCGGCATGATGGCCTTTGCCGTCCTCTTCGGCCTCTTCTCAGGCGGCCTCATCCCCCTGGGCTCAGCCTGCGTCGCACAAACTACCCCAGACATGGGCCACATCGGCCTACGCATCGGCTTCATGATGGCATTTGCATCGTTCAGCGCTCTGTCGGGCGGCCCTGCCAGCGGCGCCATCAAAGACGCGACCATCTCCTGGTTCGCCGTCTTCTCCTTTTCCGCCTCGCTTACTCTTTTCGGAGCACTGATGCTCCTTGGAGTGCGACTGTGGTGGCAGCCTCTGGGAGGAAAAGCCATCTTCTAATGTAATTCTTTGTTGATTACAATTGTGGGCTTGCGATGTTGGATTTTTATTTTTTGCAAAATCTACATCTACTCACGTTGCACACGGTTCCCGGCGTTGGGAGGTTTTATGAAATGGCTAGATATGGATGTCATGAAGGCGTTTAGCTATGCAGATTTAGCGCTGTTCATTTACAGCAACATGCAAAGGACAAGTCAACAAGGGGAAAATAATAAGGACTGGTAATGAGACAATGACGGTAATGAACAAGGGATGATTCTATAGATCATGAACATTAAAGGTAGCAACAGCAATCCTAATCATTAAACAATACTGCGGTGCCTGCTTCACTGACTGTCTCATGTATACGATTACCTCTCGCGGCTGAACTTATTTTTTCTGTCATCTTTTATAATTGAAACTTCTATTGATACTATTGGAAACTAAACTATGAATTCATTTTATTGGTATACAGCAGCAAACCACTGACAAAAGGCCCAACCTAATTCATCTCGCCATCGCCAATCACCACTAAGTGTGCAGCAGAATAATGAGAGCTCTGTTGCGCTCTGAATGACCATTATTCCGATTCTAACAAGTCAGTCGTTACGTAACCCATATTCAAAAGGAAGAGAAGAGAAGAGAAGAGAAGAAGAAAAAAATAGGCCATAAAATGATGATAGGGAGCGAGGGAGAGAAGACACCCATATTTCGTGGCACTCTAGCTCTCAAGTGCTTCGCAAAGAACCGAAGAAAGAACATTCTGAAAATAAACCATGCTGTCAATGAGCTACCTCTTCCGGCCCTTTGACGGTTTCTGGAGTGGTGAGTAGTCTTGTATGAATTGTGCATCCTCCAAGCATTCTATTACAACCGGGTTGATGAAGACGTGATTCTGCAGCCCGCCCTTGAAGATGGTCCTCATCAGGCTTGTTCTGAAGTAGAGAGACCAAGTATCAATCTTGGCAACGTGGTTACCCAACCTCAGCTTGCATCGATAACCGTACTCTGCTTGTCCGTCATCAGTGCGCTGGGAGACGGGCACATGCTCACCCTTTTCGGGAATGTAGAGGGCGGTAGAGTAAAAAGGGCCAACGCCCCTCTCGAGAGAGGTCACCACGCTCATCAAATTTTCTCGCAGACTCCGACGATGCTTTCTCGATACCGACTTGGCACTGAGCTTGGCCAGTTCGCCCATGCGGCCAGCCAACCTTTGCGGATCATACTGGAGCTGGAACGGCTCGCCTGTTTCTTCAACGTGATTCCGCGACGCCTCAAAAATGAGGGCAATGCAGCCGCCGGCATTGGACTGAATCTCCACATCATCGCTATCAAGCTGGTCCACAAACGCATCCATGGCCATATCGGCAAAGTCGGAAAAGTCGGCCACATGGCTGGCAACATAGCACCAGCCTTGGAGAGCGGCTGCGACGATTACGGCGTTATCATGGGCCTCGATGTGCTCTCCGTCGGTCCGCACAATCTCGACAAGGAACTCCATGACTTCCAGGGCGGCCTCTTCTAGGCCACCAGCATAGAGCACTGTAAGACAGAGTGCATATATCGCATAGACACGACAATCATCGTCATCATCGTCTGTCATGATTTGTTTGAGAATCTTTTGTGCGCCATCAAAAATCTCCAAAGACCCGACCGTTCCGATTGTAAGGCAGTAGGCGTGCAGGCTTAGTAGTCGCTCCTTGGCGGTAGCAGCACGATTTGAGTCGTGAAGGAAAAGCTCTGCCAGCTCACCCGAGGCATCGTCTAGCCAGAGATGGGTGTCGGCGGTATAGTGGTTCCGAATCGTTTTGATGTAAACGCTGAGGAAATATTCTCGCATCTCGCCGTTGTTGTGTTTTCGATCTCGAAGGCCTTCTATGAGAGCCCTTGTGTCGAAGACGAGAGCATCGGGCTCTTCGGGTGTGTCGTCGTGGGATCCGCCGGAGTAAACGCTTGACGCCATGTCGTCCAATTCAAAATCGCCATCATCGTCACTGACATCGGATGTGACGCGACTGTGGGCGGCGGAATTGGTGGGCGATGCCAATAGCGAAGGCAGAGGAGAGCCCCGCGGCGTGTTGCTTCCAGATGCACGGCCAGATTTGATGGCCTTTTTGGAGACGGTTTTGCCGTTGCCCTTGAGGGCCTTGACTCGAGCGTGGTTCATCATCTTGAAATGAAGAAGAAGAGTGAAATTGCTAGAAATAGAAGCTGGTGGTAAAGAAGAAGAGAAGAGAAGAGATGCTGCGACGGGCAGTCGTCGAGCTTAAATATCGACTCTAGACCGGAAATTCCCAGTGAAAAGTATAAGGCTTGTACGGAGATGATGGGAATTTAAACGTTCCACTAATCCAATCTTGCAGCCCTTGGTGGCCAGTCTCTGCTTCCCCCCTTGGATTCGATGGAAGCACAGGCTACGTCACGTCGGTTTGCGCTTGGGTCTGGATGATCCCAGGCTGTTTGCGAGAGCGTCGGATGCTGGTTTGGTGAGGCTATGGAGGAGTAGACTGTCCATGAGAATGAGAGTCGAGATGCAGCGCAAATTGGCGGGTGGCGACAATATAAAGGGCGACAGCAAATGCAGCGGCGTGAAACGAGAATGCGACAGGCGACCAGGAATAGCTTACGCAATGTTGAAGGGAGCAAGATTGGAAAAGGCGATGAACGGGTGAGGCCAGAAAATAAAGCAAAGCAGCTGAGTGGTTCGGTGGCGTTCGGTTTGTGGGCATGACCGTCTCGCAAAGCTTCCCATGTCGACGCTACCAAGAAACATGCGCGCTAGGCTGATCGGGGCAAGTAGCCGGTACTTGGCTTAGGGCAAGGACCAAGCGGCCCTGAGATCGCCCGCGAGAGCATGTGAGAAGCTGCAAAGTTGACAGGCAGACGGTACGGATGTAGAGGTACCAGAAGCAAAGGTACTGGTAATTCCCAGGCATGCATGATATCTGGTTCAGCATCATCAAATACGAACAGCCGCATAGAGAGCTCTGGTCTGGTACAGCTACTACAACAGAAGGGAAAAAGCTTGGTCATTTCGCTGCCTCAAGTTACTTTTCTTTCTTCTCTTCCCCAACGCTGCTGTGCTTCGGCCTTGCTTCGGCCTTCTGCGATTCCCAGCACGCCATAAATCTCGAAGCTTTTCCACGAGACAAGTGGCTAGGCTACCTACCTTATACTTCCTACTGCATTACAGAACTGACATTGATGACGATGACGACATAGAGATGGAGACTTCCCCAGTACCGCTAGCAAAGTAGCTGTACTTTATTCAGGCTCCGTGCCCCATCCCCCAAGCCAAGTTCGGGCTGGTTTCTTGCTCCGGCTGCTGAGCTACTCCGCAGAAAGATGCGGCATCCCTGTTGGTCATGCGTCATTGCTGTAGCCACTTTAACACACAAAGGATTCCCGGGTCTCAATAAAGCCGGTTTATCTTTTGTTTGTCTCGTCTCTCCGTTCTGTGCTTGTCGCATCGGGCATGCTTGTTTGGCTGAACTTCTGCCTTGTCGTCGGCTTATTTGCTTCGGTGACGCCTACAAGATCTGATTCGTGACCATCTGCTCGTCTTATTTTGTATTGGCTCGTATCCTATCCAGAGTGCTTTCACGTGCTGCAACTACGATTCGTTTCTTGACCTGCTATTGACGGCTCTTATGCAGCATGGCGGGGCATGGCTCCAGCCCTTGGGCATCGGGTCAGCAGGCGGCCGGCCATAGGGAGGAGCAAAACTGGCAAATAAAGGCGTTTGAAGGGGGACGAGCCCAGCCCTATTGGAGAGCTGTTGGCCGCTGAAACGCAAGACGAGGGGTTTTCTCTTGTAGTACTTCGTAGAGAGTCCAGCCATGTACCTCAGATGCTCAACAGTACAAGTAAACTCTGCGTGACTGGATGAAGCCATCTCCGCTGCAAAGCCATCTTGCTGGGGCATGAGCATGCCGTGATAAACAGCTCACTCTGCATGGCGAGATTCGCTCACGCTGCCCTCCCCGCCGAGCCGGACTATTTATTACTACTTGTACTAATATTAACTGATCCGTAATGGAACCTCACATAAGACGTGCTCCGACCTGCCCAGATCATACTTACAAAAGCACCATCCATGTCTTTGCAACATGTGGCCTGCAGACCCAGGCAAACGGACCCCATTTCTGCCGGACTGTTTTGGTTTGATGTATGTGGTATGTACCGATACCCCTACCAGAGGCGTATCGACAGCACCTGAATCATGCGTCGAGTCGAGGCGCTAAGGCAAAGCAAAGCAGCTGCAGCTTCTGGCTGCACCCGTCGCGGACCATCAATTGGCTGACATGCCGTGGGTATCGGTACTCGTACCTGCTTGTAAGAATGCGGGAACAGCGCTGTTGGTACCTGTGCTGCACTGTGACTCGCCCACTTGGCAGCCGGGCATGGCCACGCAAATCTGCAGAGACAACGGGGCGTCGATTTCGCAGCAAATCATGCCCGTTCTTTTAGCAAAATGGTCGGACGCTGCATCCGTTTATTCATCTTCTTCTCCTCTTTCTCCCCGTCGTCCGCGGCTGCGTCGCAAAATACAAAACCCAAATACCAGCGCCGAAATCTAGCAGTGACATACTCGGCTTCCGAATGCCCCACTCAAGCTACGATAAGCCACCCATCGCGGGGCTTATCGCTGCTGCCCGCTTCTGCCTGGGGCTGCCTACAGGGCACATTAGTGCCGTATATAGAACAAAGTACTGCTACATTTGCATCAACTGCTCCCGTACGGGCACAGTACATGCTCGTACCTTTGCCGTTGGCCCTTGAAATAAACCTCCATCCATCTTGTAAAGTGCGCTGTGGCTCTGCTCTATCTACCTTATAGTTCATAGAGACCTGGGTATCTTGCGCATCAAGACTTTACCATTACTTCCCATCAGCATCTCCCAGCCAGATCGCGAAACACTGGACTGAACCGCCTGGTGGGCAAACAACCTCCATCCCTTGAATCCCGCTCGGCTCAGCGCCAAACAGACGCTCTCCCACCTGTGCCAACCAGCTAGATGCGTTCATGTCAAGTACCTTCTATTGATTCTTCAAAGTACTCGGACCCTAGCGTTTTAAACTTCTGAGGTCAAAGTGACTCGAGCCCCACCCCATCCTTTACTTCCGAAGCCTCGACTTTCTCCCCTCTTAACCAAACAACTTCACTCTTCTTTTTAATCTGCTTCATCCCCCTCATCTTCTCTCTTCCACTGCGCCCTTCCATACCCGATCTTCTCTCGTCTGCACTGCAGCCCGGCCGCAGCTGAGCACAGATTCCGACCGACTCGATATTTCGAAGGCGCCCACGGCCCGGATCTCCTTCGTCATGGCGTCGCCCTACCTTTGTGATCAAGGTGAGCTTCCCTCCGAGATGCGGCGCAGCGCCCAAGACTCTCCAAAGCTAATCTCGTGTGCAGTGCTGGTCACCTTGACCGCTGTGAATCCGCCTCCCGACTTCTCCTTTCCGACTCGTCGCCTTCTCCTTGAATCAAACCAATCAGTCCCTCTTGGACGTATGAGCAAGAAAAACACCACATATGCTGCGACCGGAAAGAATGGCTGGATAGACTCCGCCGTCATGTCCAGAACCCATGCTTCACTTTATTTTGATCAACAGCACAAGGTATGTTGCATCACCATCATCATCACCCAGACGGGCGTCGCAACTTGATTCAAACTAATTCCCATGCAGGCCGTTTTCATCAGTGATGTCGGTTCCCTTCACGGAACCTTTTATAACAATACCCGATTGAAGCCTCATCAAATCCAGGCCATCAAGGACGGCGACCATATCCGGTTCGGCATTCCTGTTGACAGAGGATCAGATATTTGTGCTCCTTGTATCATGGAAGTTGGTGTTGAATTTGGGCCGCAGGGGTATGCCTCTCTCTCACTATCTTCTTTTCTATCCGTTTTGGCTGTATTCTAACGCTTTCATAGCTCCTTTCAAGCCCCGACCGTTTTCAGAGTGCCCGATGAGACCGATGAGGAAGAGAGCGCCGATGAAGATCACGGCGATAGTACCATCCGACACGGCTTGCAGGTTCTGCGAGACAACAATATTCGCCCGGCCAAAAACTGCATCACTCGAGAAGTTGTAACTATTGACCTATCTGACCACGAGATGGGTTCGCCCGCGCCCGAGGATCAAACAGCCTCTACCAGGTCCATCCAGGATCTGATGACTGACAGGGCTGTCTCTATCTCTGAGAAATCTCACTCACGTATTCCTTCTCCTCCGGGAACGATTGATATCCCAGACGATATCCCAGATGACATTTCAGACGACGACGCCGTCTTCTACGAAGATGAGTATGAGGGGGAGTACATGTCTGAGTCTGATGATGATTCCCACGGCCAGTCTTCACTAGAAGACACTCATCTTGATCACCCTTTACATCACAATCTCTTGGACAGCGATCAGCATGTCCCTCATATCGAAGCGACGGAAATTCATGAGGCAGAAATCTTTGATCGGTTTGAAAACCATTGCCTGCCTCCCATCATGAACTTCTCGCTGCCAAATGCAGCCTCTGCTCCAAATCAACCCTTGCCTGGCGTGCAGCTGCCGTCCCTCTTTGACACTTTCCGATCGCAGGAAATATCCACGGGTCAAAATAACACCACATACACTCACACCAACGAAACAGATACTCCAAATCAATCTTTCGTTAGTGTCCCCACGGCTCCTGAGCCAGTCGAGAACAGATTCTGGCCCGTAGACGTTGCCCAGAGTCGAGCAACTGAGTCCAGTCTTCTGTTGGACTCGGGAGCCGAGTTCCTCAAGTCTCCACTCAAAGAACATCTTGAGGTAAACATAAGATCGGAAGAACATACTCTTGACTATGACGAATCTTCCGCCTACCAATTCGAGGTAACCAAAGCGGCTCTTCAGCAACAGTGGCAGAAGAAGCAGCCGATTCAGCAAGACGAACCTATCCAGCAAGACGAGCCGATTCAACAAGACGAGCCGATTCAACAAGACGAGCCGATTCAACAAGACGAGCCGATTCAACAAGACGAGCCGATTCAACAAGACGAGCCGATTCAACAAGACGAGCCGATTCAACAAGACGAGCCGATTCAACAAGACGAGCCGGCTCAGAATCAGCAACAGCAGCCGCAGGCTGAGCTTAGAAGCGTCCACACGGACGCTGATCAGCCTATGGAGTCTCCAGAGAAGGCGGTTAGAAACAAACGCAAGGCAATGGAAATTTCCGAAATGACCGCCGAGGAAATACCCTTTGCCGAGCTCACCCCAGCTCGAGATAAATCTCCACCTTCTGCAAAGCCTAGGTCTGTTGACGATTCTGCAATGGACATCTCTCCCGTTGACGTCCACTCCGGAACTGAGGAGCCGCAAGTGAAGCGACTGCGCAAAGCTGCTGAAATTTTTGGATACGCGGCACTTGGAGGGGTTGCTGTCATGTCTGCCTTGATTGCCACTGCCCCAACACTATAAATGTTGGGGCATCTGATAAAATATCCATGCGGAACCCCTCGGTTACGACTGTTGATTCTTCTTGAAACTCTTACTTTGCTTTACCACTTTTCTTTTGTTCTTAATACGGATGTTTCGTTTCTTACTTATGAAGAAATTCGACTCTTTGGACTGGGTCGCCATTATAACTGTTGGCGTTGGGGTATAGGATGATTTAGGTTGCCAATCTGTCGCCCGCACTACAGCTGATTCTCGGCTTCTGTTGGCTGAATTGGACAGGATTCAGGCCTGACTATTGTGGTCACTTACTTACTTCTACACGGTCTTGTTTTCATGTATCTCTTTCTCTTATCTACGAAACCCTGTGGCAACGATTTTCTTAGCTTGGTATGTCATTAGGGGGCTTGACTCTTTTCTCTTTGTAATAGTGCTATAAATCTCTACTTGGGAGGAAAGGCAATAAATTGAAACTTCTTTTTTTTCTTACCCTTACATTCACTATTTTGTGTGTCTATTGCTATATGGCATGATCTGGTATCTTGTATGCATCATCAACTGGCTCAAACTTGTGATATCTCAACAACTTGTTTTGCTTGGCCGCGTGGACTCTTCTGGCACAGCCCATTGTGTGTTACTGACCACAGCAAGAGTGGTTTGAATCTCCGAAGGCTTCACAGGGAGCCCGCTAGACACCAATCAAGTGTGTCGTTACGGAATACTTTCGTCAGCGCGTGATACTCGTGACACGCCTGGGCTTTTCGAACGTTACAGCCTTATATCACCACCTTTGTTTGTGTTTTTTTGCTCAAGTACTCGAAAAGGAAAACTCAGTCAATATACAACTCGACGTAATAATCGTGTGTGAATGGATACTTTCAATCGGGTATTGTCATTCACACAATAGGTAAACGTGAATTCAATTTTGGCTTCTAAACCAGATGAACACGTTAATAGAAACACCAACCAGAGTAAAAGTTGTAGGGGTTACTACAACGCCACAGGAATTATCCTGTTTCATCATCCGCTTAAGAGCAAGACAACAATGCCATAGTCCAAATAAGCTTAATGATTTTTAAAAAAAAAAAAAATCTTTTCAACACAAATTGCCCGAAAAGGTAGAGCCGAGGTGTCGGGGATGGTCTGGCGAATAAGATGCGAGCCTGGCCCTCCTCTGGTAGACACAGTTGTGTACCTTTACACCATTTCCCGACTAAACCGCTTACCCGCAGGGGCGTTATTTCGGTGTTGACAACGCGAGCTCGAGTCACCGCCTTCTGAGCCAGCAAGGGGAAAACTCTTGGGGATAGAAGAAACTTCGTATTGCACCAGCAACAGAACCGAGCGGCGGCCATTCTCGACGCCATTTCCACCCTGGCTGGCGTAGATATCTACCACGTCAACCTCTCTCGTGTCGGTTTGTGTCTCTTCTCTCTTCTTCTTTTCCTCTTCCCTGTCTCTCGTCTAGCTTCACTCGGCCAAGCAAATAACCGAGCACATCGGAACCTTGATCCGAGAAAGGTGTCAATGCACGCCGCCATGACGGGTGTGTACACAGAGGAAAAGCCGGTGAGGAGATTTATCCGCGAGGGAAGAGAAGGCCAAGAGACCGGTCTGCGAGGGATCAACAGCCCCCCACGTGGCGGGCCGGTCTAAAAGGTTCGGAAGGGCTATCCGCATCGGTTGATGCCTGATGCAGCTTTCCATGGTTCGATCATTGAGGGGTCAGCTTTTGTTCTTGTGTGAGATAAACGATGGCACAATGAGTACGCTGCAGAGCTGGCAACTGATGACATACATTGGTCGGCCAGGTGTCTTCTTCAGGGCAGCAAAGGGTACACAGAGCGGGTTTTGATTCGTGGGTCATATTGTGTGGCCCAAACTCGTATCCGAGGGAGCCAAGAAGGGTGCCGATATAGGACTGGTGACTGATGGTCAAAGTTTCTTCGCTGTTCAGTTATGTAGGCTGTTGTTCTCTCGGCGGGAAGCATCCAACCAGGGAAGGCTGCATATTGTCTTGTGCTCCGGGAACACCAGCCACTGCGTCGGATCCATCACTGTCGAGACAGCCAAAGACGCGCCCCCAATGATCAGCCGTTCGCATGAGCCCTGTGAAGTGCAATAGCCGCGTTTCCCGTGCCGAAATAACAGACGCCATGCAACTGCCAAGACGAGAAAAATCGTCATCTTGCAGGCGCACGTTTTGAGGCTGAAACTCGCAATCTATCTCGTCTAGCAAGCTGAGCGAGCTGGGTCGACAGGGCAGTCCTCATAGAGCTGACCGGTCCGGTTATTGACAAATGAGAAGGGAGCATGCCGATCAGCCATCCGGGTGGCTGCATGGATTCTCAGCTCCAGAGCACAGAATGGAACGGTCCGGGTTAAGAGAGGACAGCGTACGGGTCCATGTCGCAGTTAAATACTCAAATCGGCTCATTCGCGGTAGAGCGGCAGTTGCCAAACCTTCTTTTCATTCGACGGTAGAAAGGCGAGGGGGGTATGGTGAGGCGGTAAGGCTTTTGTTCGACATCGCCGAGCGCTCATCCGTGACGGTGGCGCATATAAGTCATGGGCTGAGCGTTTTATGAAATTAAAGCGGACAGGATTCCATGTAAAATCCATGTCCAGCCCCGGCGGGTCGGTATCACGTTGCCTATAGCTTAGTTGCCTCGTCTATATGTCGAGGCAACCACACAGGATGCATAGAGGCCATCGTGAGGTTTGTTGCATCCGGTGTGATGATGGCTTAAATTGTAGCTGAGGATGATCGAGGCGGTCAGAAGGATTCGTAGTCTGTCTCGTAGTGTATCATGGAATCAAACAGGTTGAACTGGCGACCAGGTTCCTGAGTCTCTGCTAATGCAGAGATGAGTATTTAAGCAGAGGTTCCGCCGCACATTCTCTCCAGTGGAATCATTCCTTCAAGTGTTCATCCCAGCGTCTTCTCATCATCAGCTATTCTTTTCTTGATCCACTCGATTCAACTCTTGTTCCAAATAAACCAGCGCCAACTATATATCCAGCCATGGCCTCTGAATTTGCTGCTGGCATGAAAGCAGGCTTGGTGCCGATAACCTGCGACATGTGCAGCATAAGGCAGTACGTTTATTATTGCCGCATTCTTTAAGGAATCTGATTGCTAAAACTGAATTTGAAGGCTCGATTGCGAGTACTGCAGGGGCTCGCTTGTCAGAATGGTCCCCAAGAATTATTCGTATTCGATGACGGCTTCGCCGTTTGCTCGTCAGGCTGGCAGATCATCGTCAGAACAAAACAACCATCCAGATTCGGATCATAGATCCTCAGGTGTCTATTCGAAACGAAGTTAGCACACGTCAAGCAGGATCCTGCATATCAGCGCCTCTATGTAAATGTCTTTGGTGTATATTTTCTTTGGACAGGTGTTAGAATTCAGCCTCGCAATGTGGTCACATTAGGGAAAGGATGCCGGTGTTCATACCTACTCAGGTTGTAGGTGGTTTTGGCTTTAATTTTTCAACAATAGATGGGATAACTTGGCAACAATTCTGCTGGTGGCCCAGTGATGTGTAAAGGTATCACATATGTGTGACTCTCAGTTTAAGAACTGGACAAGTTCATGTAACGAGAATAGTCTAATGTACACGAATTAGTATACCGTCAAGTATTTTCTTTCGTTCTCTAGTTCAATGGGAAACGAACCAATGCAGTGAATACTCGCACCAAGGCTCGGCAGTATCAGTTTCATTTCGTAGCAGACGAATATCCAATCCAGAGAGGGCATAGTCGAGGAGTATTGGTTTCCCAACAGCAGCTTGTTTGTATCAAACTTATTCTCAATCTAAATCATGCATGACATGATTTGTTTCCTGTCCCACGCCAAGGCCATGAGACTCAAGGCCATGAGACTCCAGGCATATTTTCCATGAAAGAAGAGATCATGATGGAAAGATGGAAGAACATCCGATAGCTGATCCCAGGTGTTGCCGTAACATCCAGCTCAAAAGCCACTCGGTCAATGATATGTTCTCCTTGGCGTAAGCACCTCGGCACATCAATATCGGCAAACGGAGAACGAATGAATGAATGCAAGAGCCGATGCCGTGTACGAAGCCATCTTAGAGTCGGCCCAATCAAGGAGTCGACGGGAAAGTGCATCTGCGGTAAATCACGTGTCTTCTTTCGAAAGCCATTGGTGACTCGGAAGCAGCACGAGCTGTACGAGCCGCAGGTGCACAGCCGATTCGGTTGAAGAGTTGAAAATGACTGGTTGTGTATCCCCAAGGAGCTTCTTTTGCTCTGGGGTCGTGCATCTTGTAAGTCGTGAGCCCGGCGACTTCCTAGGAAGTCGCTGCGGCTTTTCTTCGGAAGAGCAAGAGCCGCCCTTGTCGCTACTGAGCTCATCCTTACCTAATCTCAACTGCGGCAGACTAAGCCTTGCCTAGGACCTCCAAAGAACCTCAGCCGCGTCGGTCATCGTTATCAAACAACATTAAAGCTCCAGTTCATCGCTACAACAGGCATTCGATACTTGGTGCTCAAGGTGCCAAAGCCCAGTCACCATGTCCGTGATTTTGTGCACAGGTTGGTCCTACCACTGCTACTTCCATCTCCATTCCCATTCTCGTCAGCTGTCGCGAGCTTCAGTACTAACTGCGATTCAGCGGGTTACGATCACACAATCAGGTTCGCAGGCGTCCACCAAAGGGATGATGCTTTACGCCCAGTGCTAACTCCCCGCGACATAGATTCTGGGAGGCGCTATCGGGAATTTGCTCGCGAACGATCCAGCACCCAGACTCACAGGTGAACCGCCTATGCATCTCTCCCGACAAGAGGTTTCTAGCAGCAGCCGGCCATCACACAGTCAAGCTTTACGATATCAAGTCGACAAATCCCAATCCGCTGCTTACATTTGAGGGACATACGGGGAACATCACTGGAGTGGCATTCCACTGCGAGGGCAAATGGATGGTGACGAGCTCTGAAGACGGCACTGTCAAGATTTGGGAAACGCGGACGGGGTCGATCCAGAGAAGCTACAATCATGGATGCCCAGCCAACGATGTGGTCATTCACCCGAACCAGGGCGAAATTATAAGCTGCGACAGATCGGGCAGCGTAAGGATCTGGGATCTGGCCGAGAACACTTGCGCGCACGAGCTCATCCCCGAAGAAGACGTGTCGGTATCAAGCGTGACGGTTGCTAGTGACGGAACGCTATTGTGCGCCGCAAACACGGCAGTATGTCGCACACAACACATCATTTCTTCTTTCCCAACCCGATTAGCTAACCTCTGCCAGGGCAATGTGTTTGTGTGGCATCTCCGCCAAAACTATGACCAGACGGAGCTGCTCCCAGTAACGCATTTCAGCGCTCACAAAGAGTACATTACGCGAATTCTCCTCTCTCCCGACGTCAAGAAGCTGGCAACGTGCAGCGCAGACCACACGGCCAAGATCTGGGAGATCAAGGACGTCAAGCCGCAGGTCAATGGCAAATCCGACGAGGCCAGGCCGCTTCCCCTTGAGGCTACCCTCACTGGCCATCAGCGATGGGTGTGGGATTGTGCGTTCAGTGCAGACTCGGCGTATTTGGTGACGGCATGCTCAGACCACTATGCACGACTATGGGAACTGCACAGCCAGCAAATCATACGCCAGTACAATGGCCATCACAGAGGAGCCGTCTGCGTGGCGCTCAACGACTATTCAGAGACACGTTAGAGTCCTACAGATGAATCGTCGGCTGGGCCATCAAACAATACAGGGAGTGATGGCACGGCATGGACCTTGGAACTGAAGAAACAGGGATGATTTGGCGCGGCGTTTTGGTATCGCTTCTGGTTATGTTAACCTATATGTTTTATTCGGAGATGATTATTGGCACCGTATGCTGCCCTTGACATGCTGATATGGCAAACCTTGGGGTGCAGGATTCGTACTTTCTCACTACAAAGTGCAAGAGGCGGCAGTGACTGCTACAGGACTCTGGTGTTTTCTGTCAAAGCAGACTCGGTTGGAAGATTCTGCCTAGGTCTATGGTGCAATGCCTTCTTTTGGCATATACATGTTACCCACCTGGTCTTGAATGTGGCCGCATGAAGCTATAGACTTTTTTAAAATGAGTTAATTCTATGCCAAGCGCTTCCAGTTTGTAATATGTGATGGTGTCGTCGATTTGGGCAGCTGAAGTGCGATGCTTCAGCCCAAGAGGTGCAGCACCATCTCACGATGGCCTCGCAACTTGTCGCCGTTTGGGGCTGCCTCAGCTCTTATCCCAGCAAGGGCATTCATGCAACAAGCATCGGACAATTGGGGGATTCGGATTTCGGATTTCGCAATACGCTTCCGGGGCTGTTGGCTTGGCTCGACCTGTTTTTTTGTTGCGTCGTATATTAGGCACCCTCCAAAAGCGCCCTGTCACCTGCAGGAGAAACTCAAAACATGAGAAGCAAGGCCCAAAATAAACCGATTGGCCAAGTTCCGCAAGACCAAAAAAAAACTCCCATGTGTTTCATTGATCTGTCAGTAGGAACAACATACATGACGATCTTCCCATTTGCCCTAACCAACCAAAACACCGAAAGGCACACTCCAGGGATAGGTGAATATCCCCCTGTCCCTTGTCACCTTCCGACGGAGGGTGTGCCCATGAGCTTTTTTTCTTTGTTTCTCGCTAGTTTGGAGTGCCGGGCCCTCGGGGTAAAACGACTGGCTGGCCGGCTTTCATCGTAGTCCCAGAGAAAAAAAAACCCGCGTTTTGTGAATGTTTCCAAAGGGCCAAGGCGCTGGGACTGTCCAGCTGGACAGGGATGTTCGCGGGTACGCTAGCTGGTCGGACCCTGGAAACCCCATTTTTATACGTCTGGGCAGTTTGTACGGTAGTCTAACTGGCGACTGAAGGAAGGCCGCTATTGAATGCCGTACAAAATATTGATTGTGCTAGATGGATTAGGGTTCAGTGTCTTGTGATTGCTTTTTTTGCTTTCATTTTTTTTGCGTCATCCATGTCATGTCGTATCATGTCATCTCATGTCGTATATGCGTATATGCACAGCTGTACAAGGACTGTTCTGTTCTCCGTGACTCAGCCAGTGTTGCCCGAATGACGAGCTTCTTGGCCGAGTGCATGACCAAGCTTTTTCTGACAGTTCAATCGAACCCATGGAGAACGAAAGCATTGACCTTTGGCTGCCTCTTTCGCCTCGGGCACAGCCGTTGCTGCTAAACTAAGGCTATTACCTTAGTACGTAGTAGGTCAGTTCCCAGGTACCTTGCCTTAGCCCGGCAGGAAAAGCTGCATCATGACTTGCTATACTCCGTATGCGGGCTTCTTTCATGCCTTTGGGTATGGAGTCATGGAGTAATTGACGTGCTAGTTACTGGCTAGCACCACATTAGCAGAAACGTGTAAACCGTTAGTAGCCAGCGGGTCTTTTCCTCTGTATGTCTCTCCCATTACAGAACACCAGCAAATCGAATGGATGCATTCAAGCATCTAATCCCAACTGCCATCTTTTCGCCACCCACGCTCCCCTTTCCGGCAACGCTCCCAATCGCTCTCTCCGGCCCTGCATGCTGCACCGTCGCGTGGCAACACCGGCTAGCCCTTTTCTCGATCAGACGTCAAAATGGTCCCCCCAGAAAGGCTGTGCCCGTGCCGCCCCGCTCTATAGCGTCGCCCTGGGACAGCTTCCACCATTCATAGAATTCAATAGCACCAGACTACAGGTGCATGTAACTCGTAGCTCCGGTAGCAACGTTGAAACGTATTGAATGGGCCTAAAACAAATCCCCCACTGTAGATGCGCTAAAACAAACCTCGCTGGAGGGGCCGTAAACCGGCCAATCACCGGCCCAGGCTCCCCATCTGAGTGTCCCGAATCAGGATGGATGCTGTTTCGATCTGGTATGAGTAACCCAAACACCTGTAACAAAGTAGCATAGCGTAGCCTCTTTTTTTCTCTCTCCTTTCACACACTACCACTACAACTCCACCAAGCAAACACGAAGCCACGAGGCTATGTGCGAGTAATATCGCAACAAAACCAGAACTACCAAACCCAACGCTATTCCCAATTCTATCTCCTCCCCCCATTCAGCCCTGCCAAAAGAGAACCTTGGAAGCCATGTCATCGCCCAAAGAGCCACCAACCGCCCGGCCCCCCGCCATCAACTACGTCCTGAGCTTCATCCTCGTCGGCCTCGCCTGGGGCCTCACCACGCCCTTCATCCGCCGCGCCGCCCGCACCCACAAGCCCGCGCCTCACCCTCTGCTCGACTCCCCCGCCGTCAAGCAGAGCTGGCTCCGCTCCAGGCTCTACGCCGCCTTCTTCTCGGTCCTCGATCTGCTGCGTAATCCGCGCTATGCCGTCCCGCTTGTCTTGAACCTCACCGGCAGCGTCTGGTTCTTTCTCCTCATTGGCAAGGCTGGTGAGTCTCCAAAAACAGAAACACACACCCCCATCCCCATGTCTCATCTTGAACCTCCGAAAAAGGCCTCCGGGTTGTCTCAGATCCCCCCATCCCCATTCCCCTTCCACACCCAACCGCCCTGCTGGGCTAGCCAGAGGGTTGGTTTGTTCCTCCTTGGGAGAGTATCAGATCTGACCCAGTCTTTGGCCACCTGTTAGAATTGAGCCTTACCGTCCCGATTGTGAATGCCATGGCCTTCCTTTTTACTGTTGTGGGCGAGTGGTTGGTCGAGGGTAAAGTAATTAGTAGAGGTATGTGCAAGCCTAACCACCCAACGAGTATCGACGTCGATCCGTAGTATCAAAGTTCAAAGAGCTAATTGTAGGGCCTTGGGGAGAAATAAAGAAACCGGTATTGGCATGACATTATCTTTGGTGGGAATCGCATTGTGTGTTCAGAGCAAGACCTAAGGCAAAGGCAGTGCAGTATATCAAGTTTCGTTTTTGATAGCGTCATAAGCCAGCGGCTGTAATAAAATCAATATATTTGTAGAAGTAAAAAAAAAAAAAACTCATTTGCTGCAGAAAAAGGTGAGGCTGCTCCAGGCAGCCCAAGAAAGAAAAGAAAAATCTATGACCCGTATATCCTCCAATTTTGTATCCTCAAGACGACTGCTTTCTATCATGCAGTCGTGTGGCATGCCATGCCTATGTAAATAGGACGCCCAAACAACCAAAAATATAACCAAGAGAAGAAAAAGGTATCCCTTTGCCCTGTGGCTGCCTATGAACCGTGTGTCCATGCCCATACGCCAAATCACGCCTCCGAAAAAAAGACAACTCCGTACCAGAACAATCGAAGAGGCCTTGCAGCATCGGCTGTACAAGGCTGTTGTAGAAAAATAAAATAAATGGTGGCAAGTGGTGTAACGTTGATGATGCCTCACCCCCCTGAAGAGGAAAAGTTGCTCTTGGTGCCGGCAGTCAAGGTGAGACAAGATGTAGCTGTTGAATCGTCCAGTATTCGTAGCAATCATGTTACCGCTGTCGAGCCTGAAGCCAGCGCATGATTCTTCGCAAACTCGGATCCTCCATTGTCCAGCGGCCCTGCGATTGGTCCGCAGACAAGAGCTCGGTGTAAACGTACTCGTCAGTAATGGCAGCCAGCTCCTAAGCAACACGAAAATTAGTTACATTACATCCCCACTACTTTGGCCGTGCATATGTTGGTAAGAAAGGATTTTCCCCGACATGTACCGAGTGGAGACGCCATTTCCCGTAGGAACAGGCTGCGTCCAAGAAAACGGAACCAGGAAGGGAGCCTTTTTGGGGGTGCAAGTTGTAGGTAAGCTTACCGCTCGAAGTTGGTTATCCAAGGCCTGCAGCTGGGCATGGTTCCCCGGATGCGGTCGTTGACCCTGCAAGACTTGGTCTCGGTACTCAATCCAACGCTGCGCCGCCGCCTGCCTCAAGAGAATCTTTTGCCCCTCGTGCCGCCGAGCGTAGGCATCTAGCAACACCCTTTGGACACCATGTTAGCTGATTCGATGCTTCGTCTGCTGAATGGAAGAAAACGCACTGTTGAAGTTCGGCTCTGGTCTGTTCCTCTTCGCCTCCCTGGGCTGCAGGCACCCTGGTATCGGCAGCCACGTCGAGAATGTATTGGCCGTCGATAGTGCACTGGCGTAAGGTAGCCCATCCCTCGGTGTAGTAGTCCTCTTCGTTCTCTGGCTCGACAGGACCGGCTGCGATATAGTACTGAAGAGTCCGGAAGTCGGCCAGGACTTCGGCAACTCGGGCGGTGCGGCACTCGTTCACTTCTCGTTCCATGTTGAATTAGTTACTCTTCTCACCAAAAGACTGAATTGAGATGTGCTATGGCCATCTTTACGCTCTGGTGTTGTGCTTTGTATGAGGAAGTGGATGCGTATCCCGCGTAAAGCGCATATACCGGACCTTTAAAGGGGGGCGTGCCGCCCGGGTCTGCATGTGTGCTTTACTTGGGACTTGGGGGGAGCAGAAATAGCGGGACAATAAAAGCAATTCGCTAAGAGGCTAGTGACCTACATCCGTCCATGGTGTCGAGGGAAAAGCTTCCGGATGAGACTTGGGGGCCAGGCGCGAAAGGGGGGCCAAAGAAGCCTAGTTGGTATTTCCGTACAAGGAAATAGGTGAAGAGATGCAACAATGGCTCTCGGCCGATACCTCTAGACGTCGTTCGTAACGGTGACGCAGTGTCGTCTTCTCTTCGAAAGAGAGATTGTGAGCAAAGAGATGCTCAAAGCCGTTGAAGCTGAAGATTCGAGATGCTGAGCTGAAAAAACAGCACTATCAATTCGATATTCAGCAGCGGATAGCGTGGCGATATGGAGTAGTCGGGGATCGAAGCTGCTTCAGCGTGGCAAGCAATGAAGAAACTCTGCTGGATGCTATTCTCGATTTGCCTCGACGCGAGATGCTCCATCCTTTTGTATGCTCCGTCCATGATCGACCCCGTCCGGTGTTGTCGGAGGATCCAGCAGAGTTCTCGCCTGGGCCTTGAAGGGCTCGATGCCCATCTCGGCCTTACAAAGCTACGGTGGACTTGGGCTTTGGTGGACGGATGAATCTGAGGCCCTAAGAGGGTAACCAGGCTGAACCATTCAGCTACCACTTGCTCTCTGACAAACACCAACGAGAGTGCTCTCCGTCACCTCCACCCCGGTGGCTCTTTGCAAGCTCAAACCTGAAGAACCCCGGACAAGCTGGCAATCGGGAGCCGTCCAACCGGAGCCGTTGTCAGCCCTATCCTAGCCCCTTGATGCCTCTTGCACCAGCCAGCCTGAGGTCCGAGGCTGGGCGCCTGTGTGGTGCTGGGCTCGCATTCTAGGTGGGTAACTCTTGCGCCAGTACCGGGCCCCGTCGATCTCAGCAGCAGACTGCTAGGCAGAGCCAGACGAGGCTAACGACTCGAGGCAGAGGAAAGCCTTGCCTGCCAGGGGGAGACACGCTTTTGGTCCCCGTTCCGTGGGTCGAATCAAGGGACCTTGTGCATGAGGCCATCGATTCCCCGTGACGAAGGGGGGGATGGGGGGCGTCCCGGCAGCGCCGTTAGATGCACGCCGCACCGCTAAAGCAGAAGCAGAAGCAGGTTGCGGTTCGTTTGAAGCTGCTGCAGCACGCATTGGGGCGGCGATGGGAGGCTACACAGCGGGAAGCTCCAGGGCGCCGTCTAGCTCGACAGAGAAGCGACGCAAACCACCAAATGGCATGCCGTCGTGTCGTGTCCGGATACTGGATACTGGATCCTCGCCTGAAGACCCCTGCCCAGTGGAGACGGCCGTGGATGATCGGGCCTATGGTGTGCATTCGCCCTCTTCCAAACAGACGCTTCAGCTCCGGCTCAGCGGCGCTACCACACGCAGCCTTGCCGAACGAAGCCAGAGTGACGGGCCCTGCATGAGCTGCGTGTGCCAGGGATCAGCCCCAGAGACCAATGGCAGCCCGCCGTGGCCTGCAGATGCATCGTGGGTTTTTTCAGAAGCCGAAGACGTTGTTTCTTGGATGATGCAAGTCAAATGCAAGAGGCAAGTTCTGGAGAGACACCCGCTGCGCCCTGTCATTTGTCCAACGCCGGCCTAAGCCGTTCGGGAGGGAGATTTTTTAGAGGCAGTGCCCGCCAACGCTTCCTTCCTTGCCTCTGTTTTCTTTCCTCTTCCCTTTTTTTCGGCCGTCTTTTTTTGCTTCCACTCCATCGCAGAACTGACAAGATTCACAAATCCAAGCTACGCCTCGAATTGGCAATGCGGATGATCCAGAGACACGTCACCGAGCCCGTGGTTGGCGTTTGCTTCTCCCAAGTCACTCTGCAGGCTTCGAGGCGCTGCGCCCGATTGGCAACCGTCGCTGGCTGAACTCAGTCCTTGATCATCGCCCGATGATTCACGGCAAGGGTCACTTGCAATGTTGCATCTTTGTCTCTCGAGTCCCGACGACGGCAAGTATCCAGATCGGGAGGCTATGATTGGAGATTGCATCTGAGACGAGGCTGCTGCCTACTCGACGCCGTGGACACGCAGACTCACCTTGCCCAAAGTAACTCGTCGTAGCCATGGCCCTGTTGATGCAACTCCAGCTGAATACATGGCTTGGCAGATGCCGATGAATCATCCCATCGTCTTTGCTGACAGCTTTGTAATGAGGCCATGTCCGTACGCGTGTCAGGATGGATCATTCAGCTATCATCAAGAAAGCTTAACAAAGACACCGGCATGACTGCTATTCAGAACAGACATTGACTCATAGTTCAACCAATACAATGATTGATTGTAGGCAGCCGGTCAAAGGGAGGGAGAAAAAAACAAAGAAGATGGGAGAAGGGAAGAGACAAACACTGCAACGTTGCCATCGACATACCAGACTCGGCCAAAGAGTCGTTGGCCACTTCTAGCCCTATGCCAGCATCAGATATCGAGCTTTGGACATTATTAATTGTGTTCGTCCTAGTACATCGCCAATCTTGGCTATCCTGATGCCTTTTCGTCTCTAGTTACCTCAATCTCCGAGCAGGGCGTCGAGTTGGGGCAAAGACCGTTACACTAAGCAGCAGCATGAACTCAGGGGTGTGGATTTGTCCACCACTCCCATCACACTCCCCCCTTTGTCTACTAATTTTCCACACAGAGCCACTCTAAGTGATGGATTCTACTTGGCCGCAACCGTCTTTGCCTAGAAACGATACGCCCTGCTTTCATTGCGCTGTCAACCACGCGGCACACCCTCATATAAACGCCACTGTGACAGCAACCTCCAGCCTCAGCCAATGGCATCCCAAAAGCGCCCATCACAAGGTGAGATGGAGACATCCACAAGGCGATTGCCCTGTTTTCTTCATCGAACAGCTCGAATCTTGTGCAATAACGAGCCCCCTGCTAGCAAAAGCCCCCCTCTGGTGATTCAGCCCCCAAGCAACGCGGCTCCTAACTCTATAGAGCGATGGGTGGCTTTCTGTTGGTGACCTATGATATGCAGCATTTGGTGTTTAACTTGAGGGCATTGTTGGGAGTAACGTTCCGCAGTGAACCCTCCGAGTACTACGCAAGGGGAGGTGATTACGGGATATAAGTTAAGCACATTCGCTCAGGGGCCAGCATACAGCGGGCGTCAAACCTGGACCCGAGATTTAGGAGAGACACTTTTGTGTTTTAAGCTTCCCTTGCATACAATTGCCACCATCTTTATTTGATATTATGACATCTTGGCAAAAATATTCTACTGTGAAAATGGGGGACGGATTTCGTCTGGAGTAGTGGATCTTAAGCCGTGAGTATACAAGAATTATTTCTCAAAACAACTGGCCTTACACTACTCTCCATTTTTATACTCTATATTTCTATGATCTCCATTTTCTATACTCGCTATTTCTATACATTGTAACACCTTACAAGCACGATTTTATAATCTCCATCTTCTATACTCTCTACTTTTATACAGTGTCATATCTTACAAACACGATTCTATGATGTCCATTTTCTATACTCTCCATTTCCATACAGTGTCATATCTCACAAGTACGATTCTCTGGTATCTAATTAGACATAAAGTCATCTTTCGTCTCATCTGCCAAATACGCGCTGCCTACCTCGTCTCATCCACCTAATACGCACTACCTACTATCGCAGCTAACACATCACGACACACACCTCTAAACGTCGGCTTAATCTAAACTGCTCGCCACCGACAGCCATAAGCATGCTGTATGCGTCTCAAACAATATAATCTCCCCTTGATCCATATCAGCTGGGAAGCATCAAACTTTCTTTTACGAGGTTACATTGGCCACGCCAAGAGAGATGAATGTCTCACCCGCCACCCTATCGCCATGAACCATGGCGGCAATGGTTAGCCACATCTTAGGGTTACACAAAGTTTAAGGAATATGCAAATCACTCCGATTCGAGAGTTGGAAGTTCAATATTTGGGCCAGCGGGTATTATTGAGCCTATTTAAAACAGTATAGTTTATTCACAAAAGAAGGGGCTTGCATCTAACAATTAACCCCGGTGAAAACAAAAAGGTTTTTATTCCAACCACTAGCGGCTGAGAGCAATACCAAAAGATCGGAAACATTTACTCCTCCTCCATGGGAACCTCCTCCTCATACTCCTCACCGTCATCGGCGGTAGCATCTTGGTACTGCTGGTATTCGGAAACGAGATCGTTCATGTTGGACTCAGCCTCAGTGAACTCCATCTCGTCCATACCCTCGCTAGTGTACCAATGCAAGAAGGCCTTGCGGCGGAACATGGCACTGAATTGCTCACCAACACGGCGGAAAATTTCCTGGATAGCAGTAGAGTTGCCGACAAAGGTGGAGGAGATCTTGAGACCCTTGGGGGGGATAGAGCAGAGGGCGGTTTGGATGTTGTTGGGAATCCACTCGACGAAGTAGGTGGAGTTCTTGTTCTGGATGCTGCGCATCTGGTCCTCGACCTCCTTCATGGCAACCTTTCCACGGAAGATGGTGGAGCAGGTCAGATAGCGGCCATTGCGGAAGTCAGAGGCAGCCATCATGTTCTTAGGATCCAGCATCTGCTGGGTCAACTCGGGAACGGAAACAGCGCGGAAGGAGTGCGCGCCAGGGCTGGTAAGAGGCGCAAAGCCCACCATGAAGAAATGCAGACGAGGGAACGGCACCATGTTGACGGCGAGCTTGCGAAGGTCGGAGTTGAGCTGGCCAGGGAATCGGAGGGAGGTGGAAACACCGGACATGACGGCAGAAACCAGGTGGTTCAGGTCGCCGTATGAGGGGTTAGACAGCTTCAGGGTCCTCATGCAGATATCATACAAGGCTTCGTTATCGATACAGAAGGTCTCGTCCGAGTTCTCAACCAACTGGTGCATAGACAGGGTGGCATTATAAGGCTCGACAACGGTATCCGAGACCTTGGGAGAAGGAACGACGGAAAATGTGGCCATCATGCGATCAGGGAATTCCTCACGGATCTTGGAGATCAGCAGGGTACCCATACCGGAACCGGTACCACCACCCAGGGAGTGTGTAATTTGGAAACCCTGAAGGCATTCACAGTTCTCAGCCTCGCGACGAACGACATCGAGAACTTGGTCAACCAGCTCAGCACCCTCGGTGTAGTGACCCTTTGCCCAGTTGTTACCAGCACCGGACTGGCCGAAAACGAAGTTGTCGGGGCGGAACAGCTGGCCAAAGGGGCCGGAGCGAACGGCGTCCATGGTACCGGGCTCGAGATCGACGAGAACGGCACGGGGGACATATTTGTTGCCGGAAGCCTAAAGGGGGCAATGTTAGGTCCCGAAGTCTAGACAGCGCCTGAATCAAGCGGATGCTGGTGGAATCTACATACCTCGTTGAAATAGACGTTCAGACGCTCGAGCTGCTGGTCGGAAGTACCACCGTAAACACCGCTGGCATCGAGGCCGTGCTCGCCAGAGATGGTCTGCCTATAATAATAATGAGTATCCGATTCGTCGAAAACGCGTCGCTTCGAGATTTCCGTCGCCGATCTCTAGAGGGGAACATACCAGAAGGCAGAACCAACTTGGTTACCCTGAGGAAATTGTCAGCATCGCGATGGTCGCGCTTTTGTGCGGGGGGCCAGCGCCCAAGGAGGGGCAAAGGGGAAAGCAACTTACACACTGACCGGTCTGGAGGTGAACCTGTAGCGAGGGAAGAAAATATGTTAGCTTGCATGTTTTCATCTTACGGATATGGGCATTTTGATTCTCAGTTTGGGCCACCAAATTGGGAGCTCAGGCGCCCATTGAAGACGGGTGGGCGCGTGAGAGAAAGCTCCCAACGCCAGCTCTGAAGGTGGGGGGAAAAGGACCAAAACAAACTCACAATCTCACGCATTTTGAAGACTGGGTGATGAAGCTAAAGAAAATAGTTTGTATTAAAAGGAGATAGGAGAATCGAGTTACTGCAGCTTCAGATGCGAAGAAATGCAAGAGGTGGGAGATGTAGAAGAGGAAGAGAGGGAGGAGTTGGGTAATAAAAAAAAAACGGCCAGTCGAGGCCAGCCGGCGCGGCAGGCAGTCGCAAAATCAACAAAGCAAAAAAAAAAACAGGGAAATAAATAGAAAATTAGTGCCACTTCAGGAATAGCCGATAACGGGATGATCCGGCCTAGCGCTCCAGTTGTCGAGGGGCAGGAAGAGCTAGTCCTAATCAGGAGCTGCCAAAATGAACACCCAGCTTAACCGCAGTACAATTTCCAAGGGGAAATTCTGTGCTAGACTGTCCTACCTGGTTTAGGGGTTCGTCATCAGGGGCAATTTTCTTCGCTCTGAGAGATGCAGTGCTTTATGATGCTCTGCTGCTATTACTGTCTCTGTATCTTGTCACTGATCTTCTTTCCAAACTACACTCGACGTCTTCAGTCGTGATTTGACATCATCCAAAATGCATGCATATGGCCCTTACTAATGGAGTGCCAACGTCTCATACGAGTCCCAAGGCACCTATTTACCATACAGTAGCTTGACAACTTCGAGCCCAATTACTACCTAGTGGTCGCTTGATAATCACAATACCACAAAATACCCAATCAAATGTGCATCTGCTTTATTAAACACTGAATAGCGCCTGACTTTGCTAATAAAAGCTGCGTCTTCCGCTGCCCCCCTGCTCGCCCTGTTCGAGAAGCCCTTGCTCCTCGCCTCCACCAGCGGGGCCCATATCAAATCCCAATTACCGCCTCATCTGCCCTTTGTGCCTCCCTGGGCATCAGCACCAGCATAGGCTTCCATGAAATTGTCATTTTAATGGTCTTGGGCGGGTCATCTCGACCCGAAATACGGAGAAGCACAGCCGCGGCAGTGCTCACTATCACATTCCCCGGACAGCCCAAGAGTCAGCTTGTGGATTAAGAATGTCTGTCACATGAGCTACGGCTACGACTAACCTTGACTTCTCCTTTACCCGGTTGCTTGGATCCTCACCGTACGGGCTGTCCTACTCAATGCAACTGTATTTCTCGGCTATGAGTACGAGAATGGCCATGCCGTATTATGACGAGCATATGTGTTTATGACTCGTATAAACATGGAATAGTAATCCATTTTGTGTTAGTTGATCAGTATTACGGCTGCCTCAAATAATCCTGCTGCCTCAATAGGCAACCTTTTTTCCCCCTTCCAGAAACAAGATTATACACCTTAGTATTCCAAAATGCTCCAGGCACTCGTTTAGAAACAAGAAGAAAAAATCCCCACGGGCTATCGGCACTTGGAACGCACCGGTTTTTTAACTCTACTTGCTGAATAGGACCGAATCCCAACATTGCAGCCTTCTAACGGCTGCCTAGAGCCCGTTTGGTTCGGCAGACAATTGACGTCTCTAACGTTGCTTCATTAATCCATCTATGAGATTTACCTAATCCTTCTCAGCAATGGCCTGTAATCTCTCCTCAATCTCGTCCTCGGTGAGCTTTCTAAAACCTGGCTCCGTGCCCTCTTTGCCATCCGCCCGAGGTCCGCCAACAATGCCAATCTCAATCTCTCCCTTCTTGAAGTCCATGCTGAGAACTGTGCTCAGCGTTGTGATAGCCAACTCGACAACCTCTTCCCAGGATCCCTCAGCATGCTCCTTGTTTCGTAGCTTCTTTTCCAGGTGGTTCATAGCCTCCTGCTGCTTGGGTCCGGCGGCAGTGCCCTTGTAGCCGATGAAATATCCGGCCGGATCGCACTTGTACAGCTGGGGTCCCCGCTCTTCGTCTAGGCTGATGATTGTAGTGGCAACACCGTAGGGTCGCATGTAGGCCTGGTAGAAAGCATCAGTGACGTAGTTCTTTAAGGTTCATCCGGTAGCAGGGGTTGTCCTTACACGCTGGGTATACACTTGGCTGATGTTGGCCAGTCGCTTGGCCAGGACGTCAGCGGGCATCTCATAGCCGTACTTGTACCGGAACTCTGCAGCTTCTGATTGAGCACGCTGAGAAAATGCTCTGGCGTCTGCGATAGAGCCTGTGATGACGCATCCCACGGAGGGCGAGATTTGGAAGATGTGGGAAACAGATGAGGGGTCGATCAGTTTATCCTGTGATCCCAAGATCAGTCCATGTCGCAAGGCGTTCTGTGGCCAAAATACGTACAGGGACCTTCTTTTGTGACAAGACTACGGCGCAGTCCTTGCCTCGCAGGCCTACAGACATGATGTTTGCGGCTGTGATTGCCTTGAAGGCATATTCTGTGTTGGGGATGTCAGTCGGGCCGGCTCAGGCTGAATATCTAGGTGCGAACAACGCAGATCGATCCATGCACTCGGATCGGCCTTGCTAATCGAGGATTTCAACTTACCGACTTGGTACAGACGACCATTGTCGGCAAAGATGGTGATGTGTCGGTCGTATGCGCTGGCTAAGAGGGTGTTGCAAGTCAGTATGCTGTATGGCGTATGGCGGGGAGAGCTGGCATGGGCCCAAACGAACCAGACATGGTGACGGTATGTTGGCCCTATCTAGGGCAATGTCGAGGAGATGTATTCGCAGAAGCCGTTGAAAATCGCCTTGGATCAGGTCCGAAGCGAGGGAATTGCAGAGTTCAAGATGTCGTCGATATGGGCCAGTAGCTCTACAGGCCGTACTCGTACGCGTTAGCACAGCTTGCCTAGAGCACTGGGAGCTCTGGGAAGGCTGAGGTCGAGACATTATGTAATCTTGGAGCCTGAGGCGCCAGCAAGTCGCACCCCACTCTAGCCTCTAGCCTCTACTGTAGACAGGCGCGGTGACCGATATGTAACGGTGGAGACAGAAAAAAAAACCGGCGGGGCATCTTATCGAGCAAGCAGAAATCAAATAAGAGATCAAATGCGCGCGAACAACTTCTCCGGGAGATCGATTAGTTCCTGATTCGCGATTGCAGCGAGCCATTGGGGACCTGCATTGGCTTGTTCCGCACCGAAATCGCCTCGTTTTTCGATTTCAACAGCTGAGAGCCTCCTGCTGCCGAGTTGTCCAACGCCAAAAGAGCTTGGCTCCAACCACGCGCGACTAGAGCCCAATTGACGATCTTTTGCGACTCAAAAAGCCATATTTTCAAACGTTTTGACCACGACAGAAAGACTTTTTTTTCGCACATATCACCCAACATGGTGTCCTCAGGCGACGGAGCGACGGCTCGTGCGCCGGCCTGGAAACGATTGGGCCTGAAGCTCAAGCAGTCTTCCGCCCCCGAGGCAGCAAATGAAACCCTGCAGGTTGGGCATCCAAGCAGTAGCAGGACCCAGCAAACCCAGTCGATGCCGTCCAAGCGGAAGCCCGAAGCCCCGCCAGCGGGCGAACCTCTGTCGGCATTGAAAAAATCAAGGAACGAATCGCAGCCTGCGGTTCCTAGCCCTCAGCTGAAAAGGAAGAAGTCTGTCACGTTTGGCGAGACGCCCACCAAGAGCGGCATCGACGCCAAGAAACCTGTCGACAAGCCGCAACCCAAGAAAGCCAAGGTCCCTGGCAAGAAGCAAGCTGCTAAGGCCAACTCTGCTAACCCTGCGGATATCAAGCCTGCGCTTGAATACTTGAGTCTGTGGAATTCGGCTCGAGACTCGTGGAAGTTTAACAAGAATCACCAATCGACTCTCATCAAGTTCGCCTTCGATCCTATACTCTTTCCTTCCGCCAATATTGATACCTTCTACGCATATATCCGTGATATCAAGGGCTTCGTTCGCACGAGACTACAAGAAACTGCCATGGAACTGCGGACAAAGGACAGCACGGAAGGGGCCGCGGGCTTCCCACAGGGTTCAGTCAACCTTGTGGAGAAGCAGATCAAGTACGACCAGCTACTTGCCCAATTGCTGCATTCACAGACTGGCCAGAAGAGAAAAACCTTTCACGAGCAGGAATACCGAACATCGTCAGAGGACGTTGATGATGTCATCACACGTGTGATTAAGCGCATGCGGGCGGAAATGGTTCTCGACCAATTATCTGAGGGCGAGGAGACCGATGCCAGCCAGACAACCACGACGACGGTTTCTTCTGGGAAAGTGAGCGTTGCCGAGAGCAACACCACCAAGGCTACCGAAGCTGACAGCAAGGTGAAACTGAGCGATGGACCGAGCAAGCGGCGGAGAAAGATGCGTACCAATGTCGATGACAGCAGCTCTTCCGAGTCGGAGAGCGACTCAGATACGAGCAGCAGCAGTTCCTCGGATGACTCCGACTCCGAAGATGAGAATGAGATGGAAGTTGATGCGGGTAACGAATCCTCCAGCAGCTCGTCTTCCTCTTCATCGTCCTCATCTTCCGAGTCTGAAGATGGTTCCGACTCGGACGACGAAAGCTCAGACGAAGAGTAATAGATGTTACGGCGGCGCTTCTTCATCTTTCCTTATAAACCATGGCGATTCGGGGTATGGGCAAAAGTTCTTTTTTTATCATGTACAGTGTCAATTTTCTTTTCATCTTCTTGATCGAATGGGTTATTTTGTGTAAGCTGTTTGCATGTGGTCATACCACATAGGGGGAGATTATATGATACCTGGGATGGGACTCTCAAGTTTAAATGGTCTTTTTCTTTTTCTCTTTTTCTTCTCAAAGTGGGTGATGATTTCTTCAGGTTCCATTTTGCATTTGACTGTGCATACGCATATATGTATCATTAGAGAGCATGAGCGCTGGATAGACTCCCTCAAGACATAATGAGCACATGAAAATCACAAAGGAAGGAAGCATTAATCTCATAAATTCCTCGATTCTCCCAGGCTGACTCTAGGCATACAACTTGGTGAAGCCCTCCTTCGGCGGCTGCAGCCAGTTCCTCTCATCATACGTCCTTCCCTCACCCTCAATGATGTGAAACGTGTAAATGATACGGCCCTTCGGACTCGTGTTCCTCTCACTCTTATGCAGCATGTTGCCATGAATCAAAACCAAATCGCCCGCCTTGACCTCACCAGGAATGTACTCCCCATCCAGCTGCTCCCCGCCATACTCCTCTCCAGGAGGAAACTTGAGCCCATCATTGTCAACAATCTCCGTGCCACTGCCGCCCTCCTTGCGCACCAGCCTCTTCTCCACGGGCGCCCAGCGATGCGACCCGGGCAAGAAGCTCAAGCACCCATTCTCCAACGTCGCGTCCTCCAGCGCATACCAGAAGCCCACGGCCGACGGCGCGCTCGTGTACAAAAACGTCGAGTCCTGGTGCGGCGGCACCGCTCCCCCGATCTCGGGCTGCTTGCAAATCACCATGCTCTGCAGACACCGCGCATCCTTGAACCCGAGATCACGAGCCACAGCCGCAGGACTCACTTCCCCCGCGGCCCGAGTCGACGCCTCGTCAATGAGCCGCGCAAACGGCGGCGAGTGCACGTGCAGGCCGTGCCCGATCTTGTTGACGGCGCGCTCCTTGGGCTTGGTCAGGTTGCCCGCGTCGTCAAAGGCGTCCTCCTCGAAGAAGAAGCGGATCTTGTCGCCCGAGGTGAGGAAGTAGTCGTCGCCCACGTGGTCCGACTTCTCGCCCGTGGAGAAGCGAGTCAGCGGGTGGTCCTTGAGGGAGAAGCCCTCGAGCAGGCCCTTTGTTTCGCTGAGGAGCGATGAGACGGTTTCTGGCTTGAGGGCGTTGCGGATGATGAGATAGCCGTCTTTTTGGAAGGCTGAGAGCTGCTCGGGAGTGAGGCCGGGGGTTGGTTCAGCCATGGTGAAGATGCCGCAAAGGGGAGAGAGATTACAGTGAGATTTGAGGTGATAGTGAAGAAGTAAAGGAGAGAAAAGACACACAGAACAAAAGGTCCAGATAGAGAAATTACAAGCGCCTTACGGGCATCGGCGAACTTTTGATAATGAGTGTGCGTGTAAGTGTCTCTAAGTGGGGTGATATTGCCTTTTGCTCCATGTTTTCCATCAACCCCGCCGGAAGCCGCTTCATATCATCCGGGGCTTCACTCCGAGAGTCGGACTCCGCCGACGGCCCTGATAGGGATTGAAATACAGCAGCTCCAGCTAGTAAAGATCGCGAGTTACGAGGTTTGATACAAGGGACTCATGATTTTATCGCGAATATGTCTTGTATTATTATATCGCAACTGTATTTGAAGCACAGTAACATACCGCCACAGCGTCAGACTCTCATTTCAGCCAACCGTGTGTTTTGACAACTCCCAAGCGCCAAAGCTATAACACCAAATGTCCAGTTCCCAATAATGAAGAATGAGAAGTTTAAAAGATGAAATCAATAATCCAATGCCGCCCGATGAAAATGAAGAAAACTGAATGAGCAAAGCCGTAAATCGTGTAAAGGCGAGACAAACTCAAGCATTAACGGGGTCGTTGAGAAACTCGTAGCCTTCCTCCGGTGGCAGCAAATAGGCAGACGTAGCCAGGCCACCGGCAGTGATCAGAGAAAGCGCAGCGCTAACCGTGCCAAGATACCACGAAACATCCAGGTTCCATCCCGGAACGGTAAACTGATCGTCATGGTCGTACAAGTATGCCTATGGTGTGAAACGTCAGTCCCCGAGCCCGCTGCAACAGTACACTCTTATCTCTACGTACCACAATGGAGATAATGATGAACTCGACAACAGAGACGAGCGTCAGTAGAGCAGCGACAAACGGCCAGCCCGTCTCGCGTCTATACTTTCCGCCACCCATGACGATCGCAAAAGCAATCAGACTGCCCAGACACAGAACAATGACAAACGAGGCCATGAAGCCCACCGTCCTCCACATGGAGCAAAAGTACCGCTCGCCATACTGACACAGCTCCGTGGACGGGAAATCGCGGCAGTGGGGGTCGTCCAGGCTGGAGCAGCTCTTGTGCAGCCCGATGTGCTTCTCCAACGTCTCGCCTTTGGTCGTTGTCACCGAGTACGAAACCCAATGGGGCTCGGAGACGGAGGCGATTACCATGGCGGTAACTGTGCGGTCGAGTTAGTCCTGTCTTTCACTGCCACGTAGCGACAAAAAAGGCGCTGCCAATTTTTGCTTGGCGATCGATCCCATCGTGAACAAAGCTTCAAGCTGGAGCTCGCCAGTATGGGGTGGCCATTTTGATGACGTACCGGCAACAAAGGCCACGAAACCCGCTGTGTACACGTAGACCCGGGTCATGACTGAGGCATACAAGATGTATCGCTGACAAGTTCTTTTGTGAGGGTCAACAAAGGGAAAAAAAAAGTGGTAGGATTTCTCTTTAGTAGAGAACAGGTGTCGAGATGGGAATTGAGCAATGAAATGAAAGAGAGGCTGCCTGGCCCGATTGAGGCTGTGGCAGATTGCGGTACCTGGCAAGAAAAGCAGGCAGCTGAATTAAGGTAAGCGGCACACAGCTGCAGTTAGTGCCTTAACAAGAATCTATACTATTTCGCACCAAGTCTTATTAGACACCTAGCACAATTCACCCTACTTGGCACCTTTGGCTGCCGCTCCCTGCCATCTCCATGCTAGTCCACCTGCAAATGACGAATGCGACACCTCATCCATTTTATATGACGCTCGCAACTCCCATCACCTCCAATGAAAGCACGGCATGCGACACCATCTGCATCAACTGCATCTCCTCCAAGCTGCCATTCGTCGTCGCAATGTCTTACACAGCACAAGAGCCACATCGATAAGAGGCACGGGACACAATGCGCGATAACAAGGCATGATAACAAGCTACAAGCTCACATGTGCCCAGGCCACTGTCATCACGCCTTCGCGTATCCACCAGCCGTAGGCCAAAGGCTATATCATGACTCATAGCAAGGTGCCATATCACCAAAGAAAAGCAATTTGGCGCAGTGGAAGCGCGCCGGGCTCATAACCCGGAGGTCGCACGATCGAAACGTGCAATTGCTAAATGGTATCCTTTCTTTTTTTGCTTCTTCTGCGTTGTAATTATTCGATACATCTCCTTTGAAATTCCTCTCATCTCTCTTCGCTTTCTCTTTTTTTTTCCCTGCACCTAGGAACTCCCAATGATGACGTGCATAATGTACTGGGTACATGCACCGAACCCCTCGTCGCCTATCAAATGCATGTAGAAGGAACCTTTGTTGCAGCATACCCGCTGTTCCCCCAAGTCCCCGTAATGATTTAGTGCAACAATTCGGTCTCCCTTCCGTAGCCGTTCCGAACCGCCGCCCCCTCCGGCATCGCTATCGGGCTTCAATCTATGTAGTAGCTAAGATAGCTAGGCTATTATCTCACCTCACCTCATCATCGCCAGCCGTGCTTTTTCACTCTGTCCCCTCCGTCATGCGAACATCTCTCAAGAGAATCGGACTGCCAATACTCCAAAGCTCCAGATACCTCTTCAAGCCCCAAGCCTCCCTCGCACCCCTCCTCCGCTCCTCATTCCTCCGCAAGATGTCGTCGGCTCCCGCCCCGGTGCTCAAGAAGCCCATCAACATCTCCTGCATCCAGCTCGCCTCCGGCGCCGACAAGGATGCCAACCTCAAGCACGCCGCCGAAAAGGTCGCCGAGGCCGCCCAGTCGGGCTCCAAGCTCGTGATCCTGCCCGAGTGCTTCAACTCGCCCTACGGATGCGACTACTTCCCCAAGTACGCAGAGACGCTGCTCCCGTCGCCGCCCACAAAAGAGCAGTCGCCTTCGTTCCACGCGCTATCCGCCATGGCCAAGGAGAACAACGTCTATCTCGTCGGCGGCTCGATCCCCGAGCTGAATCCCGAGACCAAGAAGTACTACAACACCAGCCTTACGTTTAGCCCCGACGGCAAGCTGCTAGGCACACACCGCAAAGTTCACCTGTTCGACATTGATATCCCCGGCAAGATCTTCTTTAAGGAGTCCGACGTCCTCAGTGGCGGCAATAAGCTGACTCTCATCGAGTTGCCCGAGTACGGCACCATTGCCGTCGCCATCTGCTACGACGTCCGCTTCCCTGAGCTCGCTACCATTGCTGCCCGCCGCGGTGCCTTTGCCCTCATCTACCCCGGCGCATTCAACCTCACCACCGGCGCCCTGCACTGGCGCCTGCTCGCTCAGGCTCGTGCTGTCGACAATCAGATCTACGTGGCCCTGTGCAGCCCTGCCAGAGACATGAGCGCCAGCTACAACGCCTGGGGGCACAGCTTGATTGTCAACCCAATGGCCAAGATCTTAGTCGAGGCGGAAGAGACAGAGACGATTGTCCAGGCGGAGCTGGTGGGCGAGGATATTGCGGAGGCCCGGAAAAATATCCCGTTGAACAACCAGAGAAGATTTGATGTATACCCTGATATTAATCAAGGCAAGATCTCGTTTGACGAGCTATAAATAATCTGAGCATCATACAGAGAATAAAAAAAATAAACAAAGCAGTAAAATAATAATTGATCATGATTCCGACACAATGATTGGATAACGTATCACGTTGTAAGAGGGCAATGTACTGGATTCTCGCATCTTGCTTATCACAAACAGGTAGTACGCAACAGTCTCTTCATGAGAAAATCGATATATAAATATTGTTTTATGTCTTTTCAACATTTAGTGTAGATCTTCCCATGTAGCGCTCAATCCTTTCCAGGACAGCTATCAGTCTAAGACATTTTCTTTCATAAAGCCATTGCCCATCAGTAAAGGAGAACCCGCGTCCCCTCTCTTAATTTTCCCTTTTTTCTTTCGTTTGATCCAAACGCTCCCATTCAATAAAAATCAACACAAGTGTCTTTTACCATCCCTTACTGCAGAGCCTTCTTGGCAAAGTTGGGCAGGACAAAGCTGGCCTTGTGGATCTCGGAGTTGTAGTAGCGCAGCTTCTCATCCTCCTCCTCCTTGGTCCAGCTGCGCAGAGGAACCTTGACGTCGCGGGTTGCGTCCTTGCAGCAGACCATGAAGCCAATCTGGCCAGAGGGGTAGGTGGGGATGGTGGTGTAGGCGTACTCGGCGACGGGGAAGACCTCACCGCAGTCCTTCTTGAGACGGGCGATGAGAGGGAGGTGGAGCCAGGGGCTCTCGGCTGGTTGAACCACAAATGTTAGCTGCTTGCCCAATCTAAGAATGAAAAGGGCTCGGGAATTCTGGCTAAGCGAAAACGCTTCGCCCTGTGTGTTTTCCTTTCCTGAGACAAAGTCGCCTTTCTCGGAACTACCAAGAGGCTCAATTGAGAAGGCAGCACTAGCTCTGGCAGCCCCTAGGGAGTCGGACACTGATGCAATCACCAAAACTGATTTCAAAGGCAAGAAAAACAGCCCGGGTCGCTTCTAGCAGGCCGGCTACACCCTTGGGGGGCTGCTCGCCTTCCCAAAGAAAAAAGAGACATACAACCTTGGGTAGTGATGACACCTCCGTCACGGAGAGCATCGTGCAGGAGCTGGAAGTAGGGCTTCTGGAAGAGGCTCTCGGCGGGGCCCTCGGGGTCAGAAGAGTCGGTGATGATGACGTCAAAGGTGTTCTTATAGTCGTCGAGGAACTTGAAGCCGTCGCCAACGTGGGTCTTGGACTTGGGGTGCTCAAAGCCAACGGCCATGCCGGGGAGGTACTGCTTGGACAGGCGGATGACAGCCTCGTCAATGTCGCAGAGGATGGCCTCCTCGACGCAGTCGTGCTTGACGACCTCACGGAGGACACCACCATCACCACCGCCAATGACGAGCACCTTCTTGGGGTTGGGGTGGGAGTTCATGGCGAGGTGGGTGATCATCTCCTGGTAGGAGAACTCGTCGCGCTCAGTAGCCTGGACGACGTTGTCGAGGACGAGGACATTGCCGTAGTCGGTGGACTTGAAGATGAGCACGTCCTGGTACAAGCTCTTCTCGTGGTGCAGAACCTTCTCGACCTTGAGGGTCATGGCCTGGCCGGGCCACATGTCGGAGATTTCGCGGTACCATCCATCTGTGAGGTAGCACCAGTAGTTAGCATCAGGTCCGTGAGGTATCGATATAGGTCCAATCAAGCGTTGACGTCGATTTCACATAGAAGGCCTTTGCTTCATCGTGACCCCACCATAACAACTTTTTTTTTTCTTATCTCGATAGGTATCTTATCAAGACACCCGGATGAACAGGCAGCTTGCCAGGTTCTCGAGCATTGTGTAACATTGGCTTCGCCCATGCCCTAAGGGAAGCGGGCAAATGAATCCATCATCCCATCGCCATGCCAGTCATGACCATGGGAGGGCAGTTGGAATAAAAATTTCCAAGGCAGGGCGGGGTATGGCAGAGAGATCGTGGATGGGATTTTAGCTACAAACCTTGGATGGTGGGGTGAACAATTTCGTCAGACATTGTGTTTGCTGTGTGGAAACGGCGAAAAGATGGGAAACGGGGTATCAAAGTGGAATGAAGAAAAGTCGATGAAGGAGAAAAAGGAGAAAAAGAAAAAGAAGTCGGCGTCAAGGGAGGAAAAGTCGGGAGAGGAAAAGCAGGGAGCCGAGCGCCTACAGAGGCATGGAACAGACCGGTCGCAATTGGGTTTGGCTTTGGGTTTGGTGGGGTGAAAAATTTTGGCGCACTTTTTGCCAACTGGAGACCGAGAGCAAGAGCCCGAGTTTGTATCGTGCGAGATGCAGTGCCACGAGGACAACAAACTGCCTGAATCATGCCTGTCCGTATGGGGGTCTGTCTATTCAACCCAGTGTTCTCTCTTATTTCATTAATATCAACATCATGGTAGTTTTGGAGATCAACGAAAAAGACTATAGGTACTTCCTCTGCTTGCGGTGCTACCATCAGTCTACTTTGCTGCACAGCATGACGTCGGGAAGCTTCGAGCTAGCCGAGACCAGCACTTGGGCTCCAGCTTGCCTACGGAGCTGCTGATTGGCCACAGCGCCTGGTTCCAGAACCGAAACGGTATCTCTCCCAGGTACCTTTATTAAGCTGCGGAATGGGACCATGTACCTGAAGAAGCAAAAAATTGGTAGATGACTGGTTGGCGAGTTCCGCCTTCAACAGCCCTGAATCCACCAAACCTCCAGATTCTCAGGAAATTCCCCCATGAGGCAATTTATCACGCTACTCAGGCGTTGTGGCCCTCTCTGGAGTTCCTACAACGGAATATAGATGAAAGACTAGTCTCAATGTAGATACTAAACAGCATCTGTTACATTATATCTAACACTGTTCGAGAAGCGTTCAAGTGTTTCGTCTTCAAGGTCAATATGGTTGATGTGGGCGTCACTGCAATATGCAGAGGGTGAGAGTATTTACTCACATATATAGGCAGCCAAATTTTATAATTGCTGTCACTCTTCAATGGCAGGGATACCAGGCATGTTCGTTGCTGTTACTATCGTCTCCGTTCTTCTAGCAGCTGATGTTATTGGGATGAGAGGCTTGAGTGCTTGCCATTTACATATAATCGAAACAAATGTATAGTCGTGGCCTTGGGACAGCCGCGCATAAAATAGCAGCATCACAAGTCGAAATTTTGGAGCAACTGTCCGGAGTGTTTCCCTGTCGTTACCGTCGATTTGGTTGTCATGGACTATTACTGGGGATTCGTCTTGGCCTTTCCCATTGATAGGTCAAAGGCATCATCTTCGGCACCACGGCATCACCAACTCCTTGCGATTGCGACTGCCTATTCGGAATCTCCTTGAGATCGATACTGCGACAGGCGGCATTTCAGACCAAAGAGATTTATGATTTAAATTCACTATACCATTGAGCTACAGTGTAGTATGGCTTCCATACCTATATGAAGAAACGCCTGTTCTGGACTCACAATTATAGCGAATATGAGATTTCTGCGGGTAATGACCTACAAACAGTAAAGTCCATTAGCAGATTACAATAGCGATTCACTTCTTGCCTAAGTAGGGTAAAACAAAACCATCAATGGCTATTGTTGTAGCTGCAGTCTCTACGGATATGTGCTTCCCCGAAGGCTTAAGGTCTAGCAAAAAGCTTCTGGCGAGGGTCAGATGTGAGTCGATCGTGATAAACTCCTCTCTCTACCTTTGCAATAGAGAATATTTGCCATGGAGAAAGAGACATGGCCCGTTGTCTGTTACAAAAGCTCTACCAGTAGCCCGATAACCGAGTGTCTTTTGCTGTTGCTCTTTGACGCTTCTTCCCATGCCGATAATGTTGACAGGGATGTCATCATAACTAATATCTACAGTGTTATCAAATTAATACGCATGTCTGATTTGATCATGGTAAAAAAAAAAAAGATCCTGAAGAGTTGAGCTTGTTATGCATATTTAGGAAATAGAAGACTACAATATTCTAGGTAGTAGTCAATATGACGAAAGTAGTTACGCATCTAAGCTTATTTCCCAACATTGAAGCAGTTCCAAAGTCGGGTAATTAACTCCAGAAGCTTTATGTCGGCAAGACAGAGCGGTTTTAACGAGTTACTTTTACCTTGACCCCGGAAACTCAAAGTTGGAAGATGGATGGCTTATTCAGTCCTGCCCATAATGCTCATATGCACATCTTACAGCACGAAGGTTTATCTTGCTACATATAAATGACTCAAATAACAGCGAAAGCTATTTGATACACACATTGTTGCAGTGAAATTATACATCGTTCCAGAGGTGCCTCGCATGATATCACGAGGACAAAATAAGCCGCCTCTAGGGAGAGAGATCTAACGGGGCGCCGCTTGGGAAGGCATGTCAATATCTTCCCCGTGGGATTTGCCAAAACAGTCCAAAATGCCGATCTTTGGCCATTGTTAGAAATAACCGAAGTCACATTGCAGTTGGTTCTGGCTTGAAGGGTGGGGGACCATGTCTTGTGTGGCATTGAAGGATCTATTAATGGAGGCAAGGTTATCTGTGTGTTACCAAATCGCCAAGAGATACTCATAGCCACCCTAACAAGCTGTATCATGCCATTAACTCAGCCGATTGTGTTGCACACTTTAATGGATATCCCAAAACACTTGTTGGACTGTGACTGTCTCCGGGCGTGCTCTGTGATCGTACTCACTGGTAGTGTTCTAGGGTAGCTCGATTCTGGGGCCAACAACTCGATGTCTAATGATAGTGATACTTGCCGACCAGTCCAATCTATTACGGTTTAAAATGTATGTCTACTAAAATCAGGAATGCTAGAATTTGTATGATAATTCTCGGGTTTCTACCGTGAGTGTCAGTGCGCTGATGCGTAGCCACCACTCCCGGGAGCACCACCAAAAACGCATGTTCACGATGGCCATCTACGGCACAACATATGTAGATACAGCACGTGTATGACGTATCGGACTCGGGGCATTTATTCCAACTGAATACTCCGTACCCAGTCCGTGCAAAAAATCTTGAAGAAAGCTACCTACCTGATAAGTTGGCAAGGTAGCATCACTAAGCACCGATGAGACCGGCTCTATCAGCACCGAATCGCCCACAGCTGCCCATCGCGGAATCTCCAACCAGACTGAAATCCCGGTACACAGCCAGATGCGGAGTGTAACAGAGACTGACTGGATATTCGACTTGGCCGACCTAGGCGATGCCACTCCGTACCGCTCCATCGACACCATTTCGTACCTGGTCCACGACAAGGGACCCCCCCGTCTAGGCCTCCTCCCACGCTACAGACCCTTGCCATGGCGCCGATGTTTCAAATCAAACATGGCCCGCCATCGGCACACTAATCTTTTCTTTCTTTTTTTCTTCAGTTGCCAACTGGTATGGAGCACCCGTGCCCTTTTTGACATGTCGTAAAAAATGAACTGGCCAAGGGCACCTTGCGAAATTGCCACGCGGTTCTGGTGTCATTGAGCAAATGAGACCCCGGGCAGGCTGGGAGAAAAGCTGATAGATGACAACATGAAGTTGGCCAAGGCTCAAACCACTGTAACACGTCTTGTAGGTTGCACAAACGATGGCTGTCTGTGGCTGTCTGTCATCTGGCCCCCTCATAACCTTTTGGGCAACTCAGATCTCGTGGACGTTGTCTGATGTCTTTGGTCAACTTCGCGGATAAGCAGCCGGCTTTCCACGGAATGCAACCGAGTCAAACGCCTATTCGATGCCAAACAGGAATCTTTATCGACACTAGAGCCAATGCGACCAAGCACGAGGTTGCTCCATGCCCAATGAGGCATTTTCATCTGGAGATTGTTACTAATAAGCTGCTTCGCGTGTGTACAAGTTCAGTTGAGTTCAATTCGTTCTCATCTCATGTACGACGACCGAGACACGGCACGGTTTGCAATACGCTAGCAACCCTAGGCTGACGAGCTGCAGCCAGCGTCGAGATTGTCGTCTGGCAGATCGTTGTATGCAACGAATGCTGCAAAATGACTTGCATGCCACATGGACGAGGCTCTGTGCTACTGTATTGACTGGCCTTGGTATTGCACTGTGAAGTAGCATCATCCTAGAGCCTTGCTCCTTTAACGAGTCTACCCAAAAATATCCTAGCAGCATGGCAGTCATGTGAAGTAAAATACGAGAGCCTCTTCCTCGTGCGTGCGGTGCAGGCGAGACAACCCAAAGTGCCGATCCAAGCTGCACTGCAACACCAAGTCTTAGAAGCACGAGGCTGCCGAGCATGTGCGACCAAGGCAAGAGTTGTAAAAATCTCCGTTTGCGGCCGCCACCTCCTCCGATAGGAATGCAAATGACATGCGAGAGGCTTACCGATGCTACCGTGTACTCGTACGTGAATAAGCTCCCGCGAATGTGTTGAACCGGTTTCTCCTATTTTTTTTTCCACCCCCAACCGCTCCGTGCAAATCTCACGATATCAAAGTGATCGTCGCCGCTACACCTGACGCCGGCGCTGTTGGAATGAGCGCAACACAAGTAGTCGCAGTAGTCGTGCTAGTACGAGTAATAAGTACCTGCGCCGTGTCGTATGCCTCGTAATGTACGAGTAGGATTAATTGGAGGCTCGAACTAACAGAGACATCAACATGGCCGGTCCTTTGCTAGCAAGTTTGAACGAACTATCCAAGCTCCACCCAGCACGCGAAGGCGGAGAGCCTCCCCTGGCACGGGCCGTCCTTCGCCACGGTGATGCTTGCGAGTGTCTCTCGGTAGGGACGCTTTTTCCCTTCCCTTCCCATTTTTCTTTTCTTTTCTTTTTTCTTCGTCTTTTCGGGATAATGCTGGCACGAGCAAGATCATTACTCGTACAAAGAGAATGGGGAAATAAGAATAAAAGTAGAAAGTTAGACTGGTGTTTCGCATTCTTGATAGCTGAGACGCTGGATGGACGATGCCCGCCGATCTGTATGTCTGCATTGATTGCATCCTGGGTCATCAATCAAATGTCCCATCCTTCCTTCGCCTTGGTGCCGAAACCAAGGAATGGAAATGATACAGGACTACGGAGGCACTCTGGATGCATACCCGGATCAGCCATTCTCGTTCTGCAATCACTAGCCACTAGCATTACCACTCCGTATTCCCTGAGGCAGCTTTTTGAGTCGGGTGGCGTAATGTCAACCGCAGTTGGCATGGGATCAATTGCTCTTAGCACCGGCTTTAGTGCCTCCAAGTGCGAGCCTTGCCGGTGCTTTTGCGAATGGAATTCCCAAGGCGCGGCCTTTTGGCCTCTTGGTCGGCTCAGAGCGCAGCCGTCTGATGTTCTTGGGTAGCAGCGCGTAGTCGCAGCGCATGCTGGTAAGCATTTGGTGAGTTGTGGTCGTAAGCAGAATGGTTTGTTGTCTGCATGCTTATACAGGTAGGAGCTGGCCCATCTGCCGACGAGTGCGGTAGCATTGGTGGCGAAGAGAGCAACTTGGAGGGAGTCTGTGCTTGCGAATGAATGAAACCACTTTTTGCATCCATCTTGCCTCCATCTACGGCCTCCATCTACGGAGTATCATCTCCCTTTCTGTGGGCTCTTTTTCTTCTTTTTTTCTTCTTCTTCAAAATTTTCTTCATCATGTTGACAACATCTTTTTGCCTCCGTCATGACATTTTGCTCCGCACGGCGGCACGCGCGCAGGGATTGCCCATATTCATCAGGTCATGCCACGAGTCGTCTTGATCCGCCGTTCCGGTAGTTGGCAAAATGTCTCTTCAGCATTTGGTGTGGAAAAACGTGTTCGCCGCATGCAGGGACCACTAAAATGGAGTTGAAGATGAGGAGCTCCGTGGCACTCAGGTGGTAGGCCTAAAGCTACAGGAAGCCATGCGGAGTACGCAGCCGGAGGTACTGTGTACCTGTGCTGCTGTCGAGATTGAGCAGCGGCTGGTACTTGCGACCTCGGGGGCGTTGGTTCCGCCAGTCTTGTTGAATGCGTTTTGCCGCAAATGGCCGGCTCTGCCCTGGTATCCTCTACGGGCCGAACTGGAATCCAGATGTAGAATTGGCGGTAGACTCTACTCCGCTGTCGACTCGGGACGAAGACCCAGACAGTACCTCTGTGTGGGACAGTAATACAATGGTCGTGGGCTAATAAAGCGTAACCTTTGCCGACTCTCCCAAGTCTCCCTCTGCTTTATCAAGTACTCACCCATCCCTGTCGAGTAGCATACAAGTATCTCCTAGGCCTGTCCACTACAAGCCCCTTATTCGCCCCCTGTAGCGTAGCGTCGAAGGACGCTAGAGTGTCTTGGTGTTCTCGAAGAGAAGCTCGATGGCAGGCTCGGCCGCCGCAGGCACTAGAGACCCCCGGTCATGCATAGAAAGAACCGCCAAGGGCCCCCATGCAAATGCCATGCTTCGGCAGCAGCTTGCTCAATACAGGTTGTTTAGACTGACTGCTGTAAGAAATCCATCCCCCCAAAGGCACAATAGGCTGTCGCAGTTTGTCATCCCCGGCGCCTTTTGGACGGGGGGCGGCAAAGGGTTTAATCTTGTCATTTTCTTCTCTTCTCTTCTCCTCGTACTGTACCTCTGGTCACCACTTTTCTGCCGAAGTGCTAGTGCTGTCCGGCAAGGTAGTGTAAGTTCAGTTGTCGTTGGCTTGCTTGCTTGCTTAGTTGTACTTGAACCTTGCCTACTTGGTAGTTCCAAACCTCTTCTCCAAAGCCCGTCTTCTCTTCTCCTCTCCATCCGTGCCCTGATCCTCACCCCGATCGACGACGGACGGCGACGATTGACGGACCCTACACAGCGACGGGCCGACAGGGACTCGAGATTGACAGGGGCCTTTACGCGCAGCACAGAGACGACCGCGAAACAAAGGGGCGAAGAGAGCAAGCCCGGGAAGCACCGCATTTCCCTCCCAATCGAACGTTGGTAGCACGGTAGCATTTTTGCTAAGCGATAATCTTGCCATTGCAAACTGACACGCCTTGGACGCACACACTTGCGCACACACGTCCAAAAAAAAAGAAAAGACAAAGTAGCCGGTATTTCTGCCGCTACCCGTTGATTTCAAGCCTTCTCCGCAGGCCGCCGCTTCCGTGAACGCGACTTCACGACCCGGCCGCCGATTCAGCCATTGCACATCACATAACACCATTAGACCGTCACGACGGCCAATCCTTGGTCACAGAACGCCACGATGTGCTTCGGCGCTCGGAACAAGAACGAAGATGGCGAGGCTCGCTCGCGAGAGCTGGACAAGGTCATCCGCCAGGAGGAGAAGCGCATGGCTAAAGAAGTCAAGCTGTTGCTGTTGGGTAAGTCTTGCTTGTGATATCCTGCCGAAACCTTTTCTTTTCCTTTTGCTTTTTTCTTCTCCAGTTTTCAGCTGCTAGGAGAAAAGATAGCATAGCAATGGATAGCAATGGATTGGGCAAAGGCATAATATCAATTGCTGCTGTGGTATTGAATATGCTAACGCGCTCGTGTTTCTACCATCTATAGGTGCTGGAGAGTCTGGAAAATCTACAATTCTGAAGCAGATGAAGCTTATCTATGCTCAAGGCTTCAACAAGAGCGAAAGACTTGATTTCAAGCCAGTCATCTTCAGCAACATTGTCCAGTCATTCAAGACCATCTCCGAGGCCATGTCCGAGATTGGAATCGAATATGACAGCCCAGATAACGAGGTTTGTAATCACCACTGAGCCTCGGGCCCCTCCTCATTGCTGCACAACCCTTGCCTGTCTCTATATACGCTCCCAACGTCAGCCCCGTGTTTGTGCTTGTGTTACGCTATCCGTGGATGCACTGCCATATAGCACCGAGGGGCAATACGGGTGCTACACGGCTCAAGATCATGAAACACTTACTAACGCGCATGCTATTTATAGAAATACATGGCTCACATTTTGGTTGACAACGAAATCAGCCCAGACAGTGGCATGCCTGAGGACTACCTAGAGCCTATCAAGGCGCTATGGCAAGACAGCGGAGTGCTGGCGGCAGTTGCCAAGGGCAATGAATACGCCTTGCACGATAACCTCACATAGTCAGTCCACCCTTTGCTGCTCAAACAGCCGCAACGTTATTTATCCAGTTGTAGCGAAATAGCTAACTCCATTCCAGCTTCGTTACAGACATTGACCGGATATGGGCTGACGGCTATGTACCGAATGACCAAGATCTGCTCCGCTCTCGACTGAGAACTACAGGTATCACAGAAACCGTTTTTGACCTTGGCCAGCTGACATACCGTATGTTTGATGTCGGTGGTCAGAGATCAGAACGAAAGAAGTGGATCCACTGTTTCGAGAATGTCAACTGTCTGCTCTTCCTGGTTGCTATTAGTGGTTACGATCAGTGTCTTGTGGAAGACAAGGATGGCGTAAGTTTTTATTGCAAGAGAAGATCTACTACTCAACGCTACGCGATGCACTGACATGAGACGATAGAACCAAATGAACGAGGCTTTGATGCTGTGGGAATCCATCGCCAACTCACACTGGTTCACCATGACATCCTTGATCCTGTTCCTCAACAAGATGGATCTGTTCAAAGAGAAGCTACCCAAGAGCCCGATCTCCAAGTACGGATTCACCGATTATCACGGACCCGACGACGACTACAAGGCGGCCAGCAAATACTTCCTAGACAAATTCCGAGCCCTGAGCAGGAACCCCGAAAAAGAAATCTACGGTCATTTCACAAATGCCACCGACACAAACCTGCTGAAAATCACAATGGGCTCCGTCCAAGACATGATTATCCAGCGAAACCTCAAAAAGTTAATACTATAAGGTCCCTAACGTACTTTTCAATCTATTGCTACATTGCGTGGTAGCGTGGATTATTAACACTTGTGTTTTTCCAGGTTACTTATTTAGAGCACCTTTTTCATCTTTCCATCAATGTTGTTATTATCGTCGCCTACTCGTTATTTTACCTGCCTGGATCTCGATCTACGCTTCGACCACCGGTTTATTTTTTGACACCTAGGTTTAGGGCTGCTGCCTGAGTCGACTCGGCCCCCCTTTTCATGCATGATTATGGCATTTTACGGCTTCACATTCATTATTCATCGGCACCAAGGCTTCTCAGCTGCATTTTTGCTTTTTGTCTCACATATACACTAGCGGGGGCATGCCACTCTTCCGTGTTTTTTATTTTATTATTTTATTTTGACCCTTTTGTTTATTTTCTTTGTATATTTCCCCCAGCCAGTCTATACTGTTGCTATGGAGGGGGTGGAGGGGGAGGACTGTTGAAATCTAGGATGAGAAGAAGGAGGATGCCTGCTTGAGTTTACGTTACTGGGGTTGAAGTTGATATCTTAAGAAGACATGATGCGGGGGCAATGAGGAAGAGGTGGAAAAGGGGAAACCAGAATCCTGTGGACAAATGAAGGACTGGTGGATATTATATATTTTCTTTCCTTTCATCAGTGATACCTAAGTCTTCTCTTATTTTCATTACTAGACTTGATCAGTCTGCAATTGCAAGCAGATATGTTGAAAAGTGTGCTTGAATTCTTTCTCTCTTCTCTTTTTTATAAGGTGCTTGATGTGCGGATGGATAGCGCGACGACGGGATGAAAGCACGTGGCAGATTGATAGGCCGATGGTCCATATGGGTCGGGGCATGGCGGATGCGTGCCTGGATTATTGCAGAAATCATCATGTTTTAGCGATTGATCTCTAAGGATACAATCAAACAGCTGAAATGCAATTTTGCGAATCGTATTTTGTAGCATGAACTGAGCCAGTCTTGAAAGGTTGAATTTCTTGATTGTTGTGACTTGGTACTGTGTTCATAATTGGATTGAGCTCCGCATCCTTACCAACAACCGCAGCAGGTTAGAAAGCAATTTGGCGCAGTGGAAGCGCGCCGGGCTCATAACCCGGAGGTCGCACGATCGAAACGTGCAATTGCTACTCGCTCAGTTGATTTTTTTTTTCCTTTTTCTCATTTTCAGGTTCCCCCTCACTACTATTGAAATTTCTTTTTATCCAACATCTAAAGAAACGAACGCGTCGTAAAGATAAACATAACCTCGTATTTTGACTCATGAATACCACACAAAACCCATAAAAACGAACATCACACTACAGAGTACTTCTACAAAACGTCATGCACCACGATCGTCATTGGCAGTGGGTCACCCTCCACCAAGCAAAAGAAAGAGCTCCAAGCTCTCTCATTAGCCCCAGCCCTCGCCAACTCGCCAATCGGCTGCTGCGCTCCTTCCCGCCTTCTTTCTCGTCCGGCTTTTGCGGGGAAGGCAACACACACCAGTCTCCAAGTTTGTATGTATGTAAACAAGCAAGCAACAAAAGGCCGGTTGCGGTTGCGGTTTACGGCAGCTGCTGTATTGTTACATGCCTACAAATTACCTAGTAGGCAGTTGATCGCCTTTTAGCCAGTGGGAAAGAGCTGCCGCTTTGCCGAGTTACACAGACAATGGAAGGGAGCTTTTTTTGTATGCATGTCTCAATTCACGGCTGTTTAGATCAGTGACGGGGATAAATCAACTTGTTTGGTTCCCCTCTTCTCGTGTCTTTTCTAGTCCTCTTTCTCTCCTCTTTACCCTCTTCCTCTTGTTATCTACTGCCGTCTGCGAGTAGCATGGAATTGTTTGTTTCTTTCAGTGAATACAACTCGTAATAGAAAGACTTATCGGCAACGTCATTTTCTGCAATTTCAATGAGGTTTTCGTCTTTGAGCCTGCGAGCGCGCGAATGATTCGTCTCTAGAGCCAATCGATATTCCGTTTGACGTATTCAATTGCCAGCAGTAGACACGCATGTTTAGCGCTGATATTCGTTTTGCGATCGACCGAAATCATGGTGGTAATGAAGCACATCGCCCTACTTGCGGGCCTCGCGTTCTGGACGGGCGCCGCTGGAGATGTCATCACTGATGATGCTCACTTCTACGGCCAATCGCCGCCAGTTTATCCATCGCGTATGTCCCAATAGCCTGATCGAAATATGCAAGATTCTAATGTTGATACTATGGCCGAATAGCTGAAATGGTGGGCGGCAATGAGTGGGAGGCGGCTTTCCAAAAGGCCAAGGCCTTGGTCGGCAAGATGACTTTGGAAGAAAAGGTAAGGGGAGGATATACAAGACTTAGATGCCGTCTACAAATGAATCAAATTTTTGACATCCCGCTAGGTTAGTCTAACAGCAGGTGTTACGGTTGAGTCTACATGCTCAGGCTTCATTCCTGCCGTCAAGCGTCTGAAGTTTCCGGGTATGTGCCTCAGTGATGCTGGCAATGGGCTTCGCAATACAGATTTTGTCAGCGGTTTCCCCAGCGGAATTCATGTTGGTGCTAGGTGAGAGACCCTTTTAGCTTTTCTCAGTCAACCTCCGGCTATCCAATCGAAGAACACCATCAAGTTAACCGCGCTCTAGCTGGAGTAAGGACTTGGCTTTTAGGAGAGGAGCTGCCATGGGTGGAGAGTTCAAGAAGAAAGGCGTCAATGTCCTACTCGGCCCTGTTGTTGGCCCTGCTTGGCGTATTGTTCGTGGTGGAAGAAACTGGGAAGGCATCTCTGTCGATCCTTGGCTGTCTGGCGTCTTGGTTTCTCAGACTGTTTCTGGCATTCAGGGGCAGGGAGTTATTACTAGTACCAAGGTAAGTCAGCCTCCAATAGCTCTCGTCATTCACCAGAGATGTGAGATCCTAGAGCACGACATTTAATACGTTCGCAGCACTACATCGGCAACGAGCAAGAGACCAACCGTAATCCAGAAGGAAATACGTCCTCTGTGTCTTCGAACATTGACGATAAGACAATGCACGAAGTATATCTATGGTAAGAAAGAGCAGCTCCCTTGAGAGTCATCTATGATCAAATTTTAATCACCAGTCCCCCTTACCAGGCCCTTTCAAGATGCTGTGAGAGCAGGTAGTGGAAATATCATGTGCTCCTACCAGCGTGTCAACAACTCGTACGGCTGTTCCAATAGCAAAACTTTGAATGGCCTTCTCAAGACTGAGCTCGGTTTCCAGGTGCGTAAATTCCTGTCCTAGTGCCCTCCTATCTTTATTGTTTAATACCCCCTCTTATACATTGTATGGTGTCGCTGACAAATTGTTCGAACTAAGGGGTTCGTTGTTTCCGACTGGGGCGCTCAGCATGCAGGAGTTGCTACTGCAGAAGCTGGCCTGGATGTAGCCATGCCCGGTGCAAGCGATTTCTGGGGCGACCACTTGGTTGAAGCCGTGAAGAATGGCTCATTGCCAGAGTCGCGAGTGACGGACATGGCAACAAGGTAATGGCGCTAATCGTCATTGAAGTCTACATTTGCTGATCCGCGTGTAGAGTCATCGCCACCTGGTATCAGTTCAATCAGGACACCGATTTTCCCAAACCGGGAGTTGGCATGCCTTCTAATGTCCTGGATCCTCATAAGATTGTTGACGGGCGAGATCCTGCCGCTGCACCCGTTCTTCTGAATGGCGCCATTGAAGGTCATGTCCTCGTCAAAAACACAAAGAATACGCTGCCTTTCAAGTCGCCTCGCATGCTCTCCCTCTTTGGTTATTCTGCCAAGACTCCAGACTTTTTTAACCCGTCTTCAAATCTATTGTACAGCCAAAATTGGATCTCAGGCAATGAGGCGCTTGACTCAAACTATGTTTCTGATAATGGGCTGGCCACTTTTGGCAAAAATGGCACCATGTTCGGCGGCTGTGGCTCCGGCGCCATCACGCCGGCACTCACAATCTCCCCATTCGAGGCCTTGAAGATGAGGGCTTCCCAGGAGGGTACGGCCGTATTCAATGACTTCTTATCTGACAAGCCCTCTGTTGAGCCCAGTTCTGATGCCTGCATTGTCTTTGGTAACGCATGGGCCTGCGAAGGATACGACCGTCCTGCTATCCGAGATGATTATACAGACTCCCTAATCAAGTCAGTGGCTGACCAGTGCAGCAAGACCGTTGTCATCTTTCACAACGCAGGTCCTCGATTGGTAGACGGCTTTGTTGATCATCCAAATGTCACAGCAATCATCTTTGCCCATTTGCCAGGTCAAGAGAGCGGGCCAGCACTCGCTTCACTCCTCTTCGGGGATACCAGCCCTTCCGGCAAGCTTCCGTACACAGTGGCGAAGAATGAATCTGATTATGGCGATGTTCTCGATCCAGTACAGCCAGAAGGCGAATTCGTCAACTTTCCCCAGGCCGATTTCCACGAAGGAGTTTATCTTGACTATCGCTACTTTGACAAGAAGGGCATTGAACCTCGATACGAGTTCGGCTTTGGACTTGGTTACACGACCTTTGCATATTCCAACATATCCATCAACTATATTCAGGGGGCAAACACGTATCCATGGCCGGGCGGCCCTATTGTCAGCGGCGGACAAACGGATCTTTGGGATGCAATCGCCACCGTCAGCGTAAACATCAAAAATACAGGCAGAGTTCCTGGTGCCGAAGTGGCGCAGCTCTACATTGGCATTCCAGGAGCTCCGGCGAAGCAGCTTCGCGGTTTTGAGAAGCCCTTTTTGCAGCCTAATGAGTCACAGTCGGTGACATTCCATCTCACAAGAAGAGATTTGAGCGTGTGGAGCGTGGAGAGACAGAAGTGGCAGTTGCAGCAGGGCAACTACAAGTTCTACGTTGGGAGCAGCAGCAGACGACTGCCCCTTAATGGGACGATGGATTTATAAGAGAAGCAAGGCACAGCAGACTCCCGAATGCAGCTTGAGCATGGCGAAATGGTATGCTGCGTGATGAATGGAGCTCCGTATGGGGTACATACATGTGTAGATACAGCTGTTAGAAGGTTGTTGTTTCCTCCTTCGAGCGCGCTGAGAAGGCAGCAACTAACCGTCTATTGGATAGATCGTATTTACTTGCTTTGTACTACGTGGAAGTGGTCCATCGGCTCTAATAGGCAACTTGAGTAGTCGAGCTGACGCCGAGTTTGAGCGGTGCTTCGTATCTGACATGTTCACCGCCTACTTGTGTTCCGTGTTATACCGAGAGCTCTTGGGCTCATCTAGTGCCAACGGCTTTTTACGTTTTTGAATCTTCAACGAACGCTCGGAGCCTCCGCGCTCGGTGTTATTGCAATTCGTTTACAATAGCACATTACTCGTGCTTTGTGTGCCCTTGTAAGACATCTTGGCAAATCTACAGAAGCAATGGAAACCATCAAAGAAGGAAAAAAGGGGCGGATCGCAGCTTCGATGCCATGGAGCATTGTGTGTCATGTGCCGTCGTCTTTCATGCGGCCCATAGCGGTATGTTCCGCTTCCAATCGCCGACCGATCCGCCTTCTCTCTCTTCATCTACAACTAAGACTACAAGTTAGATGGAGCTACAATATGGAGGAATATGGAGTATCACTATTTAGTATACGAGTACAGTAGGCAAGCTTCTACTTGCTACTCCTAGAAAATAACCACTAAGAAGCAGCACGTTCGGTGCATTTTCTTCTTCCTTATTTTTTTTCTTTTTCCATAGTTCTCCATTTTCACAATGGGTCTCCTCTCCCTTCTCCAATATTTCGTGGACGAGATTACGTTCAATGCAGAATGCCCCGACGGCCGTGAGATTTGCGTCCCCAATCGCCGGCGGCTTTGCCCATCGACATGGGGGAGACCGGCTGCTTTAGATAGATGATGGAGTAAATTTAGTAGGGGGAGTGGCGCGCCCTAAATTGCCATCATAGATCGCCTTCTCAACGAAGATAGAACGAAAAGAAGACGAAAGAGAAAAGGGACCCCCCCTCCCCGGCCGCCGGTGCGGACAAAAAGTCACACGATCGACGATCGCATGAACTGTTTACTGCTCGAAACAGAAAAAGTGGCCTCCGTCGCAAATTGCTTGGCCCTGATAAGCAAGCCTCCTACCGGAACTCCAGACTCCGTCGTGCCCAGTTAGTCCAAAAGGCCAAAAAAAAAAAAAAAAAAAAGGAGACCAGGCTTCCGTTGGCTTCTTTGTTCTGTAACATGGACAGTGCGGCTAGATTTAAGCGATCGGCATCATCGACAGCGGGCAGAGCCAACAACAAGGCCCAACCCTACTTTATCCCAGTACCCAGCTTTTTCCCTCTTTTCTTTTTCCTTTCCCAGCCCGTTGGCAGCAAAGATTCTGGCTAGGGGAGGGGGGTCCATGACTTTTTGATCTCAAAGGCTGGCCCATCCTTGACCCAGGACAAGACTCTTTCGGCAAAGCCGATTTCAAGGGCACCCCTTACCATGGCCATGGGATATCATCGCTGTTAAGTCTTAGGGAGCGGCTTCCGGTGGACACACGATGCTTCTTTGGGGAAAGATGACGGCTGCCGATGTCCGGAGGAGCTGCCCAACGCAGAAGAGAAAAGAAAAAGAAAAAGCAGCGGAGAAAAAAAGAAAAGAAAAAATAGCCCAAGACACTCCCGGACAAACATGTCTTTTTTCCCCACGCCTCGAAAAAATCGTACGATTTTCTCATCGCTAGTCATATTGGAGTCTCGCAGCGCAGACTAGCGGCTCAAGGCTGCCGCTCCATTAGATTCCGTGTCTCGGAACGGCAGTGTGTATGGATGAATCGTTGCGTCCCCATATTTGCATTGGTAATAGTTCATCGAACAAGTCTCGTAGTGGTGTAGCACACTCTGGCGATCTCACATCTTGCCAAACTCCGTAGTGGTGGTGGTGATGCCTGATCAATATCTAGATGACGCTCGCTGCACCCGCTTTATCGCCGATTCTCTGCCGCAGCAGCGCTGAAACTGATCCGTAATTGTCGCCTCGCTAGTATCTCGGAAGAGCCCGTCGATTACAAGGGGAGGGGAAATGGCGGAGTATCTGTACAACAAGTATCGCCACGTTCCGAAAGCTTTTATGAAATAGCATCATGCAAACAGCATGGGGTGATGGCCCATACACAGTCCTTCCCTCAGGTAGACCTGTGTACGACTCGCTTGATGGACTCGCAGGCCTGTCTTCTTCATACCAGCACAAGGAATACACCTGCAAGTAGTATTGCAGTAATAGCAGGCCGAATGAGAGGAAGCGGCAGGGGTACGGCAGAAGCCCGGGCACAGATGGACGAAAGAAAAGAACGACAAAAGGGCCGCACAGGGTGTGTCTCTGTATCAGGCTCAGTCCAACGCCCAGGAAGAGGTTCTTGGCCAGGATATCTCGAGCATCTATCAAATGTGACATGATGCTTTCAGATGAGACTAAACCCGGTGCTGCCCCGATGTGATGTGGCTGCGGCGCGTAAGCGGCCGGCAGTTATTCTGACCCAGGTTTGCTACCTACCTAGGAAAGGGGGCGTCCGAGGAGATGCTGGCAGAAAAGACTGAGTGGAGTTCGGTTTTGTTGCACAGACACAGCCAATTCTCAAGACGAATTGCATTCTCTGGGGGTGGCGAAAGCCATCAAGCATCTGAGCGCCATGTTTGGCTACAAAGTCATCGAGCACGAGGCTCATTCTCTCTTTCGATTTGTCTGTACGCCGCAGGTCATTCGGCGTGAACGAAGCCTGCAGGAGCCCGGGCTATCCTGCTGCAAAACTAGAGGCAGAAATAGCCGCTTGACCAGGCAGAAATGCGAAATGCTGCATCACACGGATATCATGACTTCAATACTAGCGAACCAATGACTTTCTTCCGCACACACGAGGGCGAACGAAACAGGCGTCGGCGCGGGACGGCCCATCAGCTTTTTGAAAGCCTATACACCAATCAACTCAACAGGAATAGATTTAAGTTTGAGGCCGCAAAGCCGCCACCATCAGCAGCTCTCAAAAGGCACCCATCAGGGGAGAGAAAAGCCTCAGTCCAAGGCAGCAAGGAAGGCTAATCGCGAAACCCAGATAGATCACCTGCGCACAAGATGGGCGCCGATACCCGCCAATCCTAACAGCTTGTCATGTCAGCTTGTCCACTAACAAGGGGACGTGTGCAAAGTACGAGAAGATGGGCAGATGGGCAGATGAGCCAGGATTGGCTAGGGGTCAAAGATGGCCAGGGAATTTTGCGCGCAAAGCAGTGAGCTGCCGTCACCCTTCTCCATGGCATCGGATGAAGCTGTCACTTAAATCGCTCCACACTGGATGGAGCTGTGGCACACGCGAATACAAAGCAGAGAACCCATCTCACCCATTAGCCAATGTGTTTTGAGGTTAGCAACCACACTCGTTTTTTCAAGCCACTCAGACGGTTGGGTTTGAGAAGACGAGAGGGAACTGGTCGGTAAAACAGAGACACGGGAGCCATGATTGCATGGTAAGCCTCCAATAAGCTCTGAACCTAGCTGTCCTTGTCCGTGTGATCTCCCAAAAGGCCTGCATACAGGATGCGGGCGTGCATACAAAACACACAGACGTACGGAGTACAGGCACGCACATGCATGCCTCCCCAAGGCAGAGAGATGCAAACCCGATAAGGCCGGCGTTTGGTTTTGGCGGCTGCGCATGTACGAAGATGTACTGTACGAAGCCGCTGGACTGCATGTGCTCGCACCCCCCTTCGGCCAACTAAGCCAAGGTTGGCCGAGAATCGAGGGATCTGACCGATGCTACGGAGCACCAATCTGCACCGTGAACTGCACGACAAGGTTGTCGGAGAGCCCAGGTCGATTCGTACAAGTCCCCCTGTTAGCGTATCCCAAGCTGATGATGTCGGTCCGTCCCTTGTCCTTGTCAGTAGGAAGCGAGATCTTTCGACTCCTCGTGCGCGATCTAGGAACGAATCGAAGCGCGTGAAAAAGAATCTGCGATGTATCGACCGTGACACTGGAATCTTTACTCCGTGCCTCGTATCACTTCCACCACAAACCCCGTGATTGCCCTTTTTGATTCCATGAAGCTCGCAGTGTTCATACCGTGTGATCCGGATTGTGCATGAGTAAGGAGTACACATTGGAGGACTTGTCGCATTAACTTACTTTTCTCTTGCCTATTATGCGCCGGAGTGACCGTGTTCCGCCCAGGAGCTGTCAATAGGGCCATCCACTTCATTGACAAGGAACGATTACTATTCCTCATAGCACTTCCACTCTTGGCATGTTGTATACTCTCGTACTAGCAGTATGACGGATCGATATACTCGTACTGGCTGTCATAGCGTCCTGCTGCATTTGTACTGTAGAGACAAAAGTAAGCCGCACGATCCCCTTGGACGTCACTAGCACTTCTTGGCCTGGCGCCGACCTAAATTGCCAATTGGGACCGGTAAATAATGGTACGATTTCAGATGACAATGGATATAAAGTGGAGAAAGTATTAAAGGTTGTGGAGAAGCAATGGGAAATCATGGAGGATGGGCCATTGGCTCAGAGAATGTGTCCTGGGGAGTTTCTGGCCGAGGCAGACCACTGTAAGCCATTGCTTCCATGCTTCCAAAAACACATCCTGCTGAATAACCAGGAACAACGGTACCGTAAGAAACCCGGCTTGATCAACCGACGGAGCCTCCCCGAGATGATTCTGCTGCCTTGAAAATAGTACTGTACGGCATGATATTATAGCAAGAGATGAAATGAGGCTGCCGTTTTCGTATCATCGTTAGTCTCATTGAACTGGAGCGTAGCATCGGAGCTTGCTGGGATTCGGTCTTTGTTATTGATGCGGTAAGGCTGAGAGGGCAGCGGGAGACAGGCAACAGATCCGCGATGCCTGTAAAAGTGAGTTTGGCCCAGCTCTGCAATGGCTTTTGCTTTGGCGGGCTAGAATCGCTAGATGAAGTATTGCCGATAGGGAGAAGCGCAATAATACGCTTCCAACGATCCTTGTGCCGTGATCAGCGTCAGCTTCCATCGGGTTCGAGTTGTCTCTCCCGTCACGTCCATGGTTGGAGATGGAGGGGTTAGCTTGTGTTTTACGAAGCCGGGCGGCGCTATCGACCGCGTCCCAGAAGATTTCTCTAGTGGCGTTTTGGGTTGCCAGCGACGGTTGAATTTGGAGGGTTGCCGTTGCAACTCTGCACATGCACGAGTTATCACAGCCCATCGCCAGCGCGTGAGTGGGTCGATATAGCCTCCCGCCGATCCATGCCGGTACCGATTCGCAAATGCTACGAGCACCACCAAAGTACTCGTATACGATACACTAGCGCTTGATCAAACAGTACGAATGCAGCCGTAGTAGCAGTGCTCCGTCCATGCAATATGCATGCAGGTGTGCATCGAGCACAAACAATGCGTCATCGTCACGGCCTGATGAAGCTCATCTCTTTCCAAGGGGTGGGAGGGAAGAGAGGCGCGGAGAGTTGAGCAGCACCGCCGGGCGTTGGACAATCGCAGAAGATGCAATTTCCATGCACGTCACATAAGCTCTTTTCTTTCTTGCGAGGCCGGCCCAGCGTGTCTTTTGACCCATGCTGGCGTATACGGAGTAGTATAGAGCACATGCCGTAGGTGAAAGCTGCACAGCACGACGCTGCCATGGGTGCGAGTCCAGTACGTCAGGACAGCAACTCCATATTTGCCAGTCCCAATGGGGGAAATCTGCCGTAGTATATCGACATGGGATCGGCCCAAGCTTAGACGGCGTCGATGACCCGGTTGTTCCACGCGACGAGTGCCAACGGCGTCGTATCAGCCCCCCTTAGCACCCCTTGAACCAACGGTCGACAGAGCCTCCTTAATAGGGTGGCTAAACTTGGCAAAAAGCAAAAAAAGGAAAAAGAAGAAAGAGCGTGCAGAAAAGAGACTCGTCACGTTGGCAGAACCCGAGGTCGACAAGCGAGCCAGAAAACTTACTCGCGCGCCTGGTAGTGGAATGATTTGGCGGTCGCAGGCCAGTCAATGCCCCCAGGATGACGCCGGCCGACCTCGAGGTATGACTTGACAATGCACAGGGCAAATTGCGGGCTGACGGGCGGCAGCCTTCTCGGCCTTCGCTTATTTGGAGGCCGCAGATGAGGGTGTCGAGGATGGAAGATGGGGAAGAAATTCGCGGTTGACGGCGTGTGGATAGAAGGGAGAAGGAGAAAAGACAAGGAGAGAGAGATCCAGCGCTGTATACTTACCAGGTACCTTGCAGTTCGATTCCCTGGCCCTGTAGAGCAGGTACGAGTAAGAAAGAGTTGCTGTGTTTGTCCACATTGTGCGCGGCCCTCTTTGGGGGCCTTAGGTAAGCTTGTCGTTCTGACAAAGACGCCCAAATAAGATGGCAAATAAAGATGCACCGGCCGCTAAAAATATCCTCGGAACCCGCTGCTGCTTTTGGGTATTCCGCAAGTAACTCTCCCGATCTGCCGTGCCTCGAATCTACCTCGAATCTACTAATGCTGTACTGCCTATATACCGACATACCCCTGTTTCCGAGATGGAATCCAGCCTGTGCCAAGAGAACGTAGCGCAATAGGTACTCAACTTGCACATCTATCTCGAGGCAAACCGCCGAGAAGAGCTACACCTACGAGTACGATATAGGCAAGGTAGACATATAATAAAATCACCAAAACCCAGCAATGAGAAAGCAGAAAAGCAAATCTCACCCCCTTCCAGCCCCCACCTTCATAATCTCAAATCTCTCGAAGCAAAAATAAAAAAAACCAATCCGAATCAAGAAGTCAAGAACGAAGAAAAAGAGGAACCCAAAGAAATCAGACCCAACGGAATGGCGTGAGGTCTGCTGCGGACAGACGAAGAAATCTGACTGGGTCCCCCCCCCTCGGGGCAGCGCATGAACAATCTCGTTCTTTTCGTCCAAAAGCTGCGCGCCAAGCCTCCGCCCCATGCACTTACTAGTACGTGCTTTTCTGCTTTCTGGTGCAGTAGTGCCTCTTCTCTATTCGATGCTATGGAGTACGCCAGACGTTATATTGCGACAGTTGCAGTGCTCGTGCTTTGGGCGCGCTTGGAGGATGACGACGTTTGGCTGCAACGAGGCGTGTCGGCATCATCTGTAAGAACAAAACACTCCCGGAAGAAAGAAGAAGAATATGAAAGAAAAGGGGGGCGAAATCTGCCCTTTTCTGATTTCCTCTCCTCATTCGTCTGATCCATCTCCATCCTCAGCCAGCCTGTACTGTATGTACTCATAACAATACGCCGTCGGAACCTCTCTTCCTCGGTAATCCAGCTCAGGAACCTTTTAGCTCCCCGGGTTTCTCTGTTAATTTAAATGATCCTATTACGAAAAAAGCGCAGGAAAAAATTACGGAGTACGGGGTTGGCGTTTGACATTGTTATTATTTCCATCTTGTCATATCTTACACGTCACTTTCGCTCCAATGTTCCCAATCCGTGCTCCCTCCCCCATCCCCCGGCTCCAAATCTGAGAAGGGGATATTTCTTACGGGAGTGCCTTTTCTTACACGGCCCTCCGTATGCCTACGTACAGGATACTCCTTGGGGGCATGTCTGCATGCGTAGGATCGCACATTGTCCGGCTGACATCTGGGACGGGCACAGCCGCGCTCTCGCAATGGCTGAAATAAATCTCCCGTCTGTCTGCAGAACAGCGGCCACCACTCACGCATCCGCTGGGCTTACCTTGGTGTGGCGGCGAGTGGCAGAGAAGCCCAGATATCATTAGTGATGCGTCACATCACACAGAGAGGGCTCCCAACCACATTATTACGCGGGCTTTTTCTTCTTTTCTTCTTAAATCTACCATACTGTACTGTGGTATTAGCCCAGAACAGGCAACGGTCGTCGACCTGACGCGCAAAGGTGAAGGGGAGAAAATACCACCCCTGCACAAGTCCGGAGATGCTCGTGGGCGTTGCCTTTTGCATTTTGCCGGCCAGCGGAGTCTTGACATCATGACCGCCGGGATCCCTTCCCCCAACACTTGGCTAGATTATCCGTCATTTCATCGACCTCGATCCCACATTCTAGGCTCCAGATGCATGCTGCAGCCTAAAAGACTGAGCCCTTCAATTTCGCTGCCCTTCTGGCTTCCCAAGGAGCCCACCAGCCCAAAAAGCTAATCGACCCCCCTCCCGAATTCGTAGGGGAAAACCCCTCAATCCGGGGGTTCAGCAACACCACCACAGGGATGGGTAGCTTGGGGACCTTCCGACGCTATTTACAGAATGTGGCCTGTTGAGGGTGCCAGCCTGGGAAATGGAAGACCTGGAACGGTCAGCAGTGAGGCCTTTGCCCGTTCCTCTAGAACCACTCCTCGACCCCCAAATCTTAGTCTTCCCCCCTCGCAGCAGGAAATCGGCCCATCTGATCCATCTACGATCAGTCACACGGAGCGTAAATCTCACGCCGAAGGACTGGACGTAGGGCGTCTGCCAGTTGCATCCAGCCAAAGTCTGTCGGTATGTGTGCGCGAAGCGAGTACGGCGTATGTACATGTATTGACAACGGCCGATCTCCCAGATCAGACGATCGGTCGGCTGCGCTCCACCCTCTTCTGCCCTTTCCTTCTCGTTGGTTTTGCTTTTGCTCTAGGCATTCGGACGTTATCCTCTTTCTCGCCATCCGCCATAGCACTGTAGCCTGCGGTTGAGTAACGTCGGTGAGTACTCGTACATCTGATATAAGCCAAGAAATCCCACACGAGGGTTGCAGCGTCCCAGAATCGGGAATCGTCCTTTGACCAAAAACGTCGACTTACCCGGCCGTTGCCGAAGGGGGCGTGCCAGTATCAAGGCCCCAAGGAGATGCGATACCCCTTTGTTTTTTCGAGCTTCGCCCTTCTTGGCGTGATATTCTCCCAGCAATTTGCACTAGCGTGGCATGGGCATGGTGGCTGGGAAAAGCTTCCAACCCCCCGCCGCATCTGATTGTGCTAGTATCGTGGCCAGATCTCAAGTCCATCATTTGTCATCCTTCACAGAACTTCAAGTCAGAGCTGCCCACTGGCGCGGGCGTCTAGCTGTCACGAAAGAGGGTCTTGTGCAAGCGAGCTAGAGCTTCTCCTTGCAGTCGCGGCTAGTGTCGCCTTACTGTAGCATTAGCTGGAATTTTGTTCATGCATCTGGCCCGGCAACAAGGTGAGAAGAGACAGACACGATGCGGATTTGCAAGTCGGTGTGAGTTCACTCCTTTCTTTTTTTTTTTTCTTCGCGGATTCTTTTCCTGCTGACTCAAGACACTCGCAGCGGTCACCTAGTGTAAGACCAGTCTCTAATCAAGTTAGCTTCGAGATCTGCTCTGCTAGGAGACAACATCTTGCTCGGCTTCTAGAATTCTGACATGTCTTGCCATGGTGAAACGCTCATCCTACAGGTTAGGTGCTAGACAATAAACCTCGACGGGATCTTCGAGTCATGATGACGCACGGCAAGGCCTCCGACCTGCCTATCGAAACCTGGAAGCTTATTGTTCTTTTGATACGAGCAAGATGTACTGTACATCGTAATCAATACAACTAGCAGAGTATGGACCTGGGAAGATTGGCGATGCCTCCAGACTCCAGATCGAACGACCAATTCGTCAGAAGTTGCCACAGCTGCACGGTCCCTCGCGCCCTCTAATCAAGAGAGTCAGCTACTCAACTCAGATAGGGCAACATATCCCAATAGGCCTCTGCAATAGGCAGGAGGAGATGCGTAATATACTAATAATGGACTGAGAATACCGCGGATGCTACCCATGCCCATCATCTTCAGCTGCCACGCCCATATCGAAGCAGGCATGTCATGAGAATTAGATGGGAAGCGGTGGTGTCATCCGACGCCAATATACAAACTCTCGATCACCATACCCAGTATTACCCGTAAGCCCAAATGGACATGGCTGAAGTGCAGGTATTCCATATATCGCCCTGCTACGAGAACGAGCAGATATCACTACCCCCTTCATGCATTGCCATTATGGAAAGTGGTAGCGCCGAGGTCATCGAAGATGCTGCCACAATCAAGCTCCATACTCCCTAGTCAACATGCCTGAGCGTTTGGGACAGTTACAAATGGATCTGAAGAAAGGAGGTGTGGAGGAATGGCATGCTGGATATGGAGGTGAGCCGGCCGTACTTTGGACTGCGTAATTGTCCCCATGCATGAAAATATCCCGAAAGCCCGAGAATTGCATTTGCCGACGAGCAAAAAGTTAGCCAGGCAGCGTACAGACTTTCAGATGATAGCCCACATATTCGTATACGCATGCTGTGCGGTAAGATGCCCCAACCAACACGCCATGCTCTCCTCACCCCGTACATGTGGTAGGATCTGTCTGTTCTCCGGCGGAGGCTTCCAGCTTTGGAAATGGTCCATCTTTCGGATCAAGCTTGTGTGGCGTGCTAGTGAAGAGCAAATTGCCTGCCACACCACATCGACATCCAGATCATACTACTCCGTACAGGTAGCAGTGTTACTTTAATGATTGCCACGGAGCAAATTGCCATATGGGTGCTTCTAGCGATTTGATAAAATTACAACCAAGATTTAATCATGGTGTGAAGAGGTGGAGCTCTCACCTCCCTTTATGCAGGCAAGCTGTCTTCTGGGGGGGTTTCGGGTGAAGGGCTCGATGGATTTGCAGATGGCCTTGCAGATGACCTTTAAATTGAGTTGTGAATGCCGATTTTGCAGCCCGGATAGGTCGCCATCGTGCTCAAGGGGCAAGAATGGAGAAAGAGACATGCTCGCTTAGGCAGGAAACGTGCCGAATACGGAATATCCGGAGAGATGATCTCTAGCATTGTCCTCCGCATCAAGTCCAGAGTACGAGCTGCTGTTATTATTTTCAGCGGATCCTCGCTTGCTACTGAACGACCTGGCAGCTCGACAGCCCCGATCTCAACGTCTCGCAGCGCCGTGGCGGGCCATGTTAGTGTTGGACCCCGGTGTCGCACCTTTCCCCCCTTCTCTTTTCCTTCTCGGCCGACAAGTGACCAAATTCCATCGGGGCAAAGGCCGCCGAGCCCAGCCAACGCAAGAGAGCCAGCCGCATGGCCACAGAAGGAGGCGAAGGATCACCATAAGAGCAACAACATCAAAAGCTCATCACATTAAATGTGATTGTGCGCAAGACGTGCATGTACGAGGGCAAAGGCACAGAGTAGCGGCCCATCATGGCTTGTACACAGACTAATGCATGCTAATTTCGTTGACTCGTAAACGGGCTTGCGATGGAGAAGGTTCGTGTCGGGCGCAGTGGTTTGGCGTGTGTGCGTGTGATCGAAAGAAAAAAAAAAAAGCGACGTAAAAGTGGCTCTCGAGTGGGACGCCGTTTGATCGATCCATCAAGAACAGAGAATCGGCGCTATTGAACGATACCGCTGCTTTAGTCAAAAGTGGACTGTTTTGTGCTTGGCGCCTTGCGCGCTCGGAACTGCAAGAATATTCGATCTTCCCAGCCTAGAAGCTAGAAGCACACGCCACGTGCGATTCCGACACCTGTGGGGTGTTCCATTGGCCCATGAATGGCTTTATCCGGCCAGGCAAGGGTCCCTGCCCAGCCAAAAGCAAATTTCTTGTTGATGCTGTCTGCGCGAGCTGAGGAACCCCTTGTGAAAGGGCAAGGCGCTCTTGTTCCAGACCGAGCCAATATATCCAACCCCGCTTTGCCCGTCTTATGACGACGAAAACTGGCTTGCCGTGTGTTGCGAAGTACTGAGTAATAGTAGTAGTTGCGTTGACTAGAGACGGGTACGCAAGCCTTGGCCGAGCCGTGATGTCCTGAAACCTCGGCGTACGCCATTGCTTTTGATTGACCCAAGCAAGCATTTGGGCAGACGCCACGCAGTCGGGCATGTTGGTTGGTCTTAGTGTAACTGCTCACAGTTGAATATAGTATAAGGATGCAACAGAGCAGGCCTCATGTTTGTCCATCTCTCTTGGTTTTTTTTGCGTGGTGTTTCCAGCTGTAACGCGGCAGCCAGATGGCTTGTTCTCTGAAGGGGGAAATAAATTAGAGAAGCAAGCGGCTTAAGCATCTTGGGGGCTGATTGTCGTCGAGGCTTCTGAGGGCGACGAATGCTGCCACTTGTACTTGATGGACGTATCCTAAATCTTTTTTGAAGATCATCTGCGTGGCAACCGATACGAACCAGATTGATATCCTCGTTATATGGCGTTTAGAGCTTAGAGACTTGCCAAAAGTGATTCTGTTGTACTCCGTAAGGCTCGAAAAGCATTGAACTTCTGCCAAGTAGAGCCTTTGTGGTGCAAATAGACAGCTATTCCTATCGCATCCCCCCTTCAATTACCGCTGTCTGTTCGAGAGGTAACGCACAAGAAAGTTTGTGATTCAGTTGGCTGCATCAACCACAAAGCCTCAGCCATGCTTGAATATATTAAAATTTCCGAGTTCCGCAAGTCGGTTGATTTGGCGGCACAAGGACCGGAGGCTGTGGTGAGGTGTGCCAACCTGAGCACGCTTGTGTGGCCTGCACGTTCTGGACTCGCCGGGGTAAATGCACTGGACAGATATTGCATCCAACCATAGTCAAATGGACAAATGAAGCGTGAAGGATTTAGTGACTCATTTTGTGGCTGGCCAATTCCGCGTCCTGATTGTTATGTGGCGCGCGCGCAAACAGTGTACCAGTATGGGTGCGGATAACGCTTCTGCATCTCTTCAGCCAGTTATTCAAGATGTAAAGAAAGCGGCTAGGATCGAGTGGTCGAGGAGCAGTTGCTGGGGCGAGATCGAAGCTAGTGCTTCATTGTGGATGCCATCCTGCGTCTACCCCCATGCCTTTTCGAGCTCTTGGGTAGTAGCAGTGGCGGTATTAGCAGTACCGTCTGATCCTGCCGTGCAGAAACACACTTGTTCAAGGAAATGCATGCAACGGGTTATATCACGCCCTCAAAGATCGAAGCCGGCGTGAATGAATGAGCAGACCAGGGGATACTCTGCCGTCTCCTCGTGCATCTGACAATACGCTCTCAGTGGCCCTCACCGACCTCCTCTGCACCCTGGGCACACCTTGTGGAAATGATGCGACTAGCTGCTGGGAATGGACTGGAATTCTGAGATTTGAGGCTGGCCAAACAATAGTGGTAGCATCAGTAACATAGAAAAGGAGGGAAGGGGTAAGCAACCTGGCAATCAATGATCGCTTCTTTGAGCCCACTCCGATTCCCCTGAGACTTGACTAGTTGTAGCCAAGCGAGCAGGACAAATGGAGCATGATGTGCTTCTGTTTGATCAAGGAGAGTTGCAGGCAACAATGCACGGCAGAAGAGACCGTATAATGAGTGCAAACCAGTAAGAATTGCTGCAGACTTCGGGTGATAACACTTGATTGGAGCGTGTGTTGAGCATCTGTCATTTAGACTTTCAAGGTGGTCGTCGCACGCATATACGCATATGTATCCTGTAGGTTGTACAACACGGCTGATCAATATGCACATGTGCTACGAGCAAGCCAACACAAGGTTGATAAGCTGGAGAGGATGAATGGGTTGCAAGAGTAACACGGTCCACCAAGTGGCCATGCTTCAAGATGTTGAGGCAATGTGTTGATATTGTTGGCAATCGCACCCCACGATGATGGAGATGGAGCGCGATCGATGTGTTGAGGCTATCCAATGGCTAGCTGATCGATCAGCATGGCCTGAGCGCTGTCGATTCTCAGAGTCAGCTGGGCAAAATACATATCGGTGCCACTAAGTGTATTTCGTCCAGCCAGGTTCATGTCCTAAGCGGTATGTGTAAATGCCTCTGGCGGACAATTCATGGTAACTCGTAAAGTAAAGCCCAATCGCATGTCCCTGTTGAATGCTCATTTCCACATCTCTCAGCTTGCCGCTGGGCTGTCACCCCTTGGTGTGATCAGATAGCATAGTGCAGGTAGCGCTCGGAGAGGAGGTCCGAAAGGAAAGCAAGACCAAAAAGTCACTCTTCTAAATCCAGTAAAGCAGCCTGCAGCCAAGGAAGCTGTAGCGCGTCGCCATCTGTCACGAATGGGTTGATGAGCATTGCGATGTGGGTTGCCTTTCCAGTGACGAGGGACTCTACTCTGAACACCAGAAGAGAACCAACCAGGAGCGGACAAGGCTCGCCTGACCTGGCGTGATCAAGATCCACATTAAAGAGGCATCTGATCTAGGCTAGTTAGTATCTCAGCGAGATTGGGTCGACGGGCCATCTCGCCATCTTACAAGGCCGCGATTGCAACGGGGTGCCACCCGCACGCAGCTATCATAGCGCCGTCGCTGCTTGGGTGTCGGTAAGGGGCTTCGAGACTTTGGAGCAGCTAGTGAGTGGCTGCCACTGAGCGATTCCGTACAGAGTAGATTTTCGTAGGCTAGTTCGAGTCGTAATCGTCGGCGTAGTAATACCTAGTCCTGCCAAGACATGTTAGGAGGATGTCTAGAATGACTCTTCAGGTATGTCATAAGAGTTAGAGGCTGCCGAAGGAAGAGGGTCTATTCTGTCAACTGATGGGGCGGTGGTTGGACACTCGTCGCCCTGGTAAAACAACCAACGTTCTACGGAGTAGTTTGCCATGAGGCAGGTCTTGTCATACCCTCGTACTTCGTATCTGTGCACTGGATTAAGTCAAGAAAGATAATTATCTCCGTCACAACCATGGGGCAACAGCCGAAGCCTCAGCAGACCGCTGACCGAGATGCCCTTTCGATACTTAGAGGTCTTGAGGGCTCGCCCGTCCAGCTGCGGCCGTCGCTAAGCTCAGGGTGACGGCCCACCAATTGTAGATGCACTGAAGAGCCGGTAGCCAAAGACCCCAACCGAGGGGGCCAGATTTACCGCTCTGGATGCTACTCCGTCCATGGCGCCAAGGTTCCTGGTAGGCGAATGCCACTAACAACACACCAGAAGCGCTAACTGGGGGCGAAAATCAGAATAAAATAACAGACAGTGCACCGAGTACGGAGCGGACAGTCCAACGTCGCATCGTCCTGGAAAAGTTCTTTTCTAGACCATCTAGTCTCTGTACCAAGACTGATCTGGTACAGTCCTATGACGAATTGCCAAGCCGCTGGAATGAAACTGCTTTGACGGAGGACGGAGAAGTTGTATGCGAGAGAGCTGCATTGCTATTAAGCTGCGGCGCGAGGAGGCCCGATTCTGGGGACTGTATACTCGTAAATCTGGCATCTCCCCTGTCCCAAAGTGAGCAGAAGTGCATCAGCGGTCATGGCTGCAGCAGGATGACGAGCAACTTGACGACGGTTCTGGCTTATTTGAGATGCAGTTGGCCCCTTCAGACCTGCTGCAGAGGGAGTGGCGAATGCGAGGACTACTACAAATGGTCAGCTGTGCTCCTGCATGAAGATGTAATGCACGATCCTCCCCGTCAGCTCTTTGGTCTGTCGAGATCTCGCAACTCTTGGGCGATTGGATTCCACACAGCCCTCCCGTTTGATTTTATCTCGACTGCTGGAATTTGCAACGATTCGACGGGGCTTTGCTGGTGCCTAAGCCTAAGCAGAGCGGCAGTAGTGGTTTAGCACGTCCAGTGAAGCTGACGATGCCGACAGCCCAGCGTCATCCCGTGGCGAGGGTCTTGACCCTTTCGGGCTCGTGATCGCAGATGTGATCGTACCGATGAGGCAGGCACATCAAATCTTACCCGTGCCGTACGATATGGAGCAGCAAGGTACCAAGAGCCAAGGTAATACCGCCTTAGTCGAACTCCGTACTGGGTAGCCGTAGTAAGCTGCTACCTGTACAGTGCTGGGAACAGCACAAATACCCTGTGGGCGCTAGCACGATGACTACGGCCATTAAGAACCCGGCCGTATCGAGTCCAGGGCTTGTCACCATCATGGTGGATCGACAAGTGCCTAACGCGAGCTCATGCACGCTTACCGTCCCTTTCCTCTCCTGGGAGAGAAGAGGCGGAGTGAGAAAAGAGAGAGAACAAAAGCAATCAACTCACCTAGCAGACAGACGGCCACTATAAAGTGATGTCCCCCCAGGTTGAACCGCCGTTCAAATGAAGGCATCGTCAGGCATTCTATTGTGCAAAGGAAGAGTACCGTGTGTCTCCCGTAGACACACGTGGCGCCATGTGTCTGCGGTGAGGCCGTGCATGAAAGGCTGCTGAATGGGGATGGGCAAGTGCGCTCCCCAGACTGGCTTAGGCTAGAGCCGTTGGCTCCTTCCCCGTTATTGTACCCTTCCAAAATCTCTGCTGATCTCGTCCTTGAAGCGGGCCAAAAACCCCTGGTGTCTCTTTCCGTTTTTCTCCCGCTTTTTTATCTAATACCAAGGTCTACCTATGTGTGCGTACTCGTACTGTAGGCTCTCGTAGTCCATACCCGCACCAGCCCTGCCCTGCAGCTCTGTTGGCAGGTACCAGGTACTGCGGCTGTAAGTAGCGCTCCGTAAGGTAATCGCCGCCGTGGCCATAAGACTTCGTGCGGCAGTAGGCAGTTGACAATATTTCCCATGATTCATCCTCTCATCTCATCTCCTTGGTGCTCCATCTTTGTTATGCATCATCTCTCTCCGCGCTGCTAGTACGGGTACGGGAAGTGTCCAGGCCATCGTCATCTAGATGCGAGACGCGAGCACTTTGCCGTTGCAGTTGCAGTGTGCTGGTAAGATGAAGATGAAGACGAAGATGGAGATGAAGACGATGGCGATTGAGATACAGGTACGTAAGTGAATGGAAACGCCCGACTAGACTCCATCAGCTGGGCTGTCAGTGTCAGTCAACTTTTTCTCAGCTCCGCAGCGCCTAGGCAAATAAGCAGCATTCTTCGCCGCGCGAACACTCCATATCGTGGCGTCAACCAGGGAAAGGCGCAAATCGAGATCAAAACGGAGCACACCCTACCGACCTGTACATGTACGCGCATGCTGCGACTGCTGGCCGGCGACCAAGCTCCGTATCGTACATGCTAGTGGTACTCGTACGCACACGCCTTTCTGCGCAGAAACATGGCTTTCATCCATCTCAGCCGCCCCTGTCACTGCTTCAGCATTCCAGCAGGCAGAGGAGTGGAGGAGTGCCGCTAAGGGCAAGGGGAGGGGGTCCCACTGCGTCGTCGTTTTCCATCCATGGGTCTCCAACCTCACTCCCTCCCGCCCTTTTCCCATCATCTTCACCCCTCTCCCGGCGCTAGACGGCAAGGTTCGAATTTCGAATCTTAGGCTCACACCACGCCCAGAACCACGTTATGGCCGCCCGCCCAAACTCGCTAGCTCGGACGCAAAGGCAAGTGCAATCCAGTACCGCGGATTTGCTGGGCAGGGTCCCACCCGCACTCATCTCAATCTCTTGTTCTTTTGGGGCCGGGCCAAGGGCCTCGTTAGGGCAGCCTCCCATCTTAACAAGACTGACTTCGGACCCCTGCCCATTGGCCAAGCCGCTCGAGGTGTACGGAGCAGACTCCGTACTGGCCAGGCTTTGGGGTGAGCCATCACCCAACTTTGGACGCCACCACGAGTTTAGATCTCTTTTCCTGGGACCCCGGTCATGCTTTGGGAGATGACAGGGCTTGGCCAACTCGGCGACAGGCCTTTATTAGCATCACCATTTATAGCCTTGTCCTCGCTTCCCTCTCTGCCCTTTTCTCTATTTAAATTCCAACTTATCTCTGCTGGTCTGGCCCCCCACGTCTGGGCCCGGTCTGCTTATACCACCTACCTGTATCTGTACATACATATGCGTGTCTGCTGCGATCATCCTTGGCCCCGTTTGCAAGTCGTCAGCCCAGCCGTCACTCCACCGCACACGCCGAACTCGACCCAGCGCTTTGTGCCCCTAGCATTCGTGCTAAGTCAGATGTATCGACGACCCTGAGCGCCAGATCTTTTACTTGCCACACGCGCTATGGAAGCGGGTGACGTTGGAACCCGACAGAGGTGCGTTCTTACTCGTGCATTCCTCCATGCCTAGCCGCTCCATCGTACGCCCCCCCTCTAAATCGGCGGAATTATTAACTCACATCGTCCCCCTCTCCCCAGCACCGGTCTTTCTTCTACTCCTACGCGACTTGAACATCAACTTGCAACATCTCCCCATTCTCACCAACAACACCGAGAAGCCGTCGACCGACGGTATCTGGACCAGCCTACCATGGCAGCAGCCTCAGTTCTCGCCCCTAACGCCCACTACCCACCTCAGCCATATCCTTCCAACTACTCCCATCCACCCTCATCTGGGCCAAGCGTCGCCAACATGATCTCCTCGGAGCCTCGACGACCCTCTCCCGACAATGAGTCTTCGACTCGCCAGTCACTACCATCGATTTCAGAAGTCATTTCTGGCGCACGGCCTGGACAGTACCCTCCGCCTGCGCATCCTCTGCAGCCTGGCTCAAGCCTGCCCTCACCATTTGCTCCGTCTGCTCGACAGTACCCCGAAGCCGACAAGCACTCATCTCAGCCTCTGCACTCTGTTGCCTTCCCTCCTCGACAGGAAAGCCACAATGCATACTCAGATTCACCGAGGCCGCCCTTTAGCACTGGCAGACCCGGTCTCCCTCCCGTTTCTGATCGCCGGCCTACTCCCCCGACGAAGCATGAAGGTCACCCCCTTCCTCACCACCTAGCTGAACCGCCAAAGCCATCTGATCACCGCTCACTGAATGGAGTCTACTCCCAACCACCGCCGCCGCCGACTTCCGTCCCGTATCAGCCGGCACAGCTTCCACCTGGGCAACAGCCGCTCCCTCCTTATCAGGTATCACCTCGAGGTCATGCGGCTTCGCATCTGCCCGGGCAATACGATTCTCGGCCGGCGCCTACACATGCTGAAGAGGCCGAGTATGCTGCCAGGGCTCGATACGATAACGGGACCTCGCGATCGTTTGAGAGCTGGAGCTACCAGGAAGCTTTGAGCCGAGTAAGCGACAACGTGAAACTGACATAAAGAGTATGCGCTAAATGAGTATATAGATTGGAACCTGCTCGCGAACCATTTTCAACTTCGCAGAGGCCTACGGCCGAATTGCCCAAGAGCAGCACGGATCTCAACCAATCCCCGAGCGTCTTCCGACTGAGCGAGAAGTGAGCGACATGCTCTCCAACGTCGAGTACCTCAAGCGTTCTCTCGAGCAATGCAGAGAGGTAATTGTAGCCTCACTACAGAGCGAGAGAGCTCGCGAAGGTGCCAAACCACCAAAAGGCCCTTACGAGGAAGACCAAGACGTCCCCATGTATGGAGACTCCATTAAGCCACCATATGGCATGACAGAAGTCAAAAAGCGACGAGGCGTAAGCTTACAGCCAATCTTGTATACATGAGCCCCGCTAATAGAGTAACAGCGCGCTGCCCCTCCTGGACGATGTCATAGCTGCAATCGCATCGACACTCCAGAATGGAGACGGGGTCCTGATGGTGCCAGGACTTTATGCAATGCCTGTGGTCTCCATTACGCCAAGCTTGAGCGCAAACGCCAGCTAGAAGCAAGATCACTACGTCCTAAGCCTGAGGAGAGAAGCTAGAGCGTGGCCAACCCGAGCCTCACCACCCTACTTTACACTTTTCAAACTCCCTAGTTCTTTGCATGATGTTTATTGATTTTTCTGGGCACGGAGCTTAACGGGGGCGGAGCATATTGATGACGCAAAGAAATATTCAACATTTCTTCTTCACTGAAAGGAAGAAAAAAAAAAAAAACTTGCAGAACACAATACCCAATTTTCTAGCCGAGGGCCTGCACTGATGGTTTTTACTGTACATGTGTCTTTGATTGCGGGGATTTCTTTTCTTTTCTTTGTTCTATTTTTATTTCATTGGATTTGGGCGGCAAATCATCATGGCATTGCAGGCGTTCAATATATATACATATACTTCAGGGTCTGGGCAACATTCACCTTTAATGATGAGAATTTGCCATGGGAACGACGATGCCAAGCTACTTTGGGATTTTAGATAAAATCGTTTTATTATTGGCCTGCCCTGGCAGAGGCAGAATGAAGAAGGACATTTGCAACACTATCGCTCAATTTTGGTGCCAATGGTGATGAACTCAGTGAACCCTGGGGGAGCACAAGATGCGACATGCTTGGTTTGTTCCTTTTTTTGTTCCAATTGTAGGCGCGCCTGCATGAGAATGTCCGTCCGTGCGCGTGATGCATTCAAACCGTCGCTTCAAGTTCTGTGCAAGCCTGTTTTTTTCTTTGCTTTTTTTTGCTGCCTCTTTTTTTCCTTTTTTCGTTGCTCCCTCAAATTGGTGCGTCATAGACTAGAGCTAAGCTGTTGAGGTAATATGGCGCTGATTGGCCCATCTGACTTTTACTAATAGGATCGGGAGGGATGAGATCTTGGGGTGAGGGAGATCAAGTGACGCTGTGTTTCGGGTAGAAGAGGGTGAGATTAAGTTGTAGCACTCCGTTCAATTTAGGGTCGATACCGCGGCTAGTGCTGATGGGCGAGGCTGTTGCTGCGTTGTGCACTTCCTTTTTCGTGAGAAGTACGTAAGCTTAGAAAAGAGAGAAGAAGTGCGTGTCTTGTTTCTACTGTGTTTCTTGAATTGTGCCCTTGTCTTTTGATCTTTTGGATTTATTTTTATTTTTATTTTTATTCTTTTCTTCCTACTGGGGGGCGGTTTTGCGCAATGGCTGGGGTAACTGGCTTCTAGCGCCGTGTTCTTTTTTTGTTTTTTCCAGGTTGCTTTTTCTGCTCCGTACGGCGGGTAGAAGAGATGCGTGTGTTGAACCAACACCCCCTTTCTGTATGGCGTGACCTGCTCCACGGCTTGCTTTTATGCGGAGATTTATGTATGTTCCCTTGTTTTCTTTTTTTCTTGGCTTTTTTTTTTTTTTCTTTGCTCTAGGCGAGCGTTCTGGAAATCAGTTATCAAGCATGGCCGGCCGTTTTACGTTGCGGCGAGACAACTAGCTTACATCTACGGTATGGAGTGCCTATAAAAGAGAAAACAACCGTTAACCCAAGAAAGATGAACGGGATCAATCAATAGTAGCGAGGCTTACATGCACTCTCCCTCCTCGCTTGCATGAATTGTCACAAAATCCTTCAACCGCTTGCTCTCATGCAGGTGATAGTTCTCTACGGCCATGTGCGGGTTTTGAATTAAGAGAGAGCCCGGGTCATACTGTTGGTTCTAACAAGAGCCCACGGACGGGCTGAGAACTGACGGCGGACGGATCGGCAGACCGGGTAGCTGCAGCGACGGATATGCATGACCTTACGGAATTGGAAGATGGATGATGGACAAGGAGAGGGGGGACAAGAGGGCAGAGGCCTATCATCACCATCGAGCTGCTGTTAGTCGCGGGCGGGCGCGCGCAGAATGCAGAGAGAGAGAGGGAGAGATGCTTGGTGTTGCATGTGTCTCCCCCCTCTTTCTCTTGGGTTGCTGACTCCTCCTGGGGTTTTCTCTTGTCATTGGCGTTTTGATTGGAAGCCGTGGCATCCCTGCCCACGGGATCGTTTGTTGATTCGACTTACACCACATCATCTCATCTCGATCAAGACCCGTCTAGAACGCAGCCAACACAAGGCCCGAGCTGGGTCAACCAGTGCTACTGCGTGCCAGCAGTCGGCCATTTGTCAGGGCCGTGCCGTGGCCTCGGACTGTCCGAAGCGAAGAGTTGTTGGCGGTGATTTCTTCTTTCTTGCCATGTGCGCCGCGTATGCTCGGTACCAAGCCCGAGTTTCGAAAAATGACGGAAGCCAACGACTACTAAGTGTGTCCTTCATGTACAAGTTTACTAGAGCACAGAGCAGGGACTGGCACTTTGCTGGCAGTATCCTTCCGACTACGCACGAAGCCACGACATGGGCCATTCTAGTGAGACATGATACAAGGAGACGATGGAAACCGCTCAGCAGCTTTTGGTAGTAGGAAGCGCTGTGGACGCTACTACTCCTCGTACGATTTACTCTGGCGCCAATCCCCATGCGTTGGCATTTGCTCGCAGCCGCGTTGGAGGCGAAGGACTGGTCACATCTCATCAAGAGAAAAGCCACGGGCCGGGAGGTGGCTCCGGCAAACATGCAAGGGAGAGATGGGCGAGAGATAGGCCATGGGATTGGGGATGGTGAGGGGGGGTAGTGGCCAGTGAGCTGGAAGCAGCCGAGATGGAGGAAACAAGACGACGACGGTTGCTCCATGCGCCGCCGCCCGGAGTGCATTGCATGAAACAGGGACAAGAAACCCAAAGAACCAACGAGTTTGAACCTTGCTCGCCCCCCGTTCGTTCTCTGGCAACAACGGCTGGGTTTCTGCGAAAAGTCGTACGAGGCTAGAGAGGGGCGCGCGGAAAGATCGGACAGGCGGGGAGCCTGCTGGACTTCATCGGACACAAGACGCGGAATCTTGAACTCTTGTGTTGCTTTCTGGGTTGCTCTGTGGCACGCCTTTGCTCGTGCTCTGTGCTCTGTGCTCTTGTGCTCGTGCGTTTGGCTTCCACAAGGCTTATTGAACAAGAACGTGTCACGGCTCACCACCGACTTCTAAACAGGGAGTGACGCTGGACTGAGGCGTTGTTGTGGCACGACGGCCGTGGGACCATGGGCCATGAGCAGGGGGGGCAAGGGCATGCGTAGAGTTGGATATAGATGAGCTTGTATGTGAGGATGAGACTTTTGGGTATGGGCCATTGTACGGTTTGTGATACAGCTGCAATGGATAGGAGAAGGTTGAGTCAGTCAGCTCGGTTGGAGCATCTGTCACGATTCAAGTCTACAACACAGTATTCTGTACTATATCACGAACATACAAGGGAGCCGTTAGCTGAAAAAAGAAACCACGGTAGTTCGTAGATGCTTTCTCGGTAGCACTTGGTGTGCATTATCCATGCTTCGAGGCTAGCTGCCGTGGTTTAAAAAAGCCCGTTGAGCGGCAAGGGGGCAAAAAAAAAAAAAAAAAAAAAAAAAAAAAAAAAAAGAAGAAGAAAGAAGAAAGCTGCCGGGCTGTGGCGTCAACCCGGAGCGTCGACCTTCGGAAGCACAGAAACATGGCAATGCCACGAGCTATTCCCTGCGTCATAATTTTATTTTCTTTTCTTTTTCTCGTGTGTGTACGCGTACTGGGGGGTCTTGTTTTCTCATTCTCGCAGGAAAAGAAAAAAAAAAAAAAAAGCAATTCCGTTTCTGGTATGCAGTGCGCAAAGTAGCTTCGCACCCGGTGTGGTTTTGGCAAACCGAGCACAACACGGATATCCCTGTCCAGGTGGCTTTTTGTGGCGCGCCGGAATAGCTGGGCTGGGGCTTGCCGTTCTGTTTCTTGTTCTCTCCCTTTTGGAGGGGGTGGAGCGTTTGGGAGATTGATGGATTGGCGAGCTGAGATATATTTAATTTTGGGTTGTTGCTCGTTTATATCTGTGAGGTTTATACGGAATACGGATGTCGTTGCCGAGGGGGTGATGTGTAATTCGAGGTGATGAGGATGAAAGTTACGTGTATCGTAGGTACTGTAAGCCTTCTATGTGTACTTGCATCGTACCAAAGTCGTTAAATAACACCATTCGGAGTAAAGCGAGTGAACAATTGAAGCACCAAGATGCGTGTCCATCCAGAAGCAGACAAAGAGCATGCATTGTCATGCCTACACCCGAAGCTGTGCTGTACTGGATTCTTGCCTCGTCGGCAAATAATCCAGCCAACCAGGCCCCCCTGTCCCTGGTCTCGATCGCCGTCCATGGCTAACAAACACCCTGCAGCGATCATGGGTGTCCACTCCAGGCACAGCCTTGCTCTTCGTCTCGTCTCATACTGCACCGTTTGCATCCCATCACATCACATCCCCAAGGAGCGCGGCAGATGCTGCTCGGCTCGCTTTGGATATATTGCAAGTCCCCTACGTGGCAGCCATCCTCCTTTGTGACCTGGGGGATAATTGGTGTCGTACTACCATGGGCCAAGCAAGCCATTCAACAAAGGGCCTCTTACAGGATAGGCCAGGCTGCTGACCGAGAATCGGGCACATCCATGCCATCGCAGGCTGCCGTTGGTTTTCGTAGCGACGGCGGTTGCATCGCGCCCGTTACGCAGAGACTAGCTTGCTGCAAAGACGACCAAGAGCCCAGCCTTGATCTCAGTCAATCTTGATCTCATTTCCGTCAAATCCCGGGGAGAGCGCCCGCTGCCCAGCGCTTGGGGTTACCTTTGGGCATCATGGCATATGCAGGCGCTAGAAAGGCTGTACCACCTGTGCTGTGCTGTGCGTTGCATGAATGTAATGTATACAATATAATATACATGTACATGTGCATACCGGACAAGTAAGCTATAAGCACATATGCACGGGTGCGCGTGTGTATCATGTGAATGGCCGTTTGATGGCTTCCAAGCCTCATGCTGCGCAACCCCAAGGGGGGGCGTGAGCACATGTGACGAGCCGAGCTCAGCGGCAGCAAGGGCCGAAAGCTGAGGGCCAATGTTTGATTATCCCTCTCTTGGCTTTCGTGAGAAGCCGGAGAGGGAATCTCGAGCCGTTTCTACCTGGATACGACTGTATCTGCCGGTAGAGCACGATTCATACCAGACCCTGATCGACCAAGTATGAGTAGGTAGACCAGGCACTTGGGAGCGTTACTTGGTGCACCCCCTTTGCTTTTTAATCGTACGAGTACGTGCTTTAGGAATCATTCCGTAGTTACCAGATCAATTTACGATGAGATACCTAATCCACTGCTTCGCCTCTCGGCCCCGTCGACTACGGCACTCGTATATTACATTGTGCAGTAGTTTACTGGGCATATCCAGTACAGGCTAATATGATTCAAAGTGTTGATGGGTACAATACTCCTGCTCAGGTACCTATAGTAGCTTAATTTGTCCAGATCACAGTACATGTACCTGTACTTTCATATCAAGTGACAAGGTTAGGACGGGAAAGGAACCGCTGGGTGTCGATCCAAGCTCAGCTGCCCTCCTCGCTCGGGACAGACCGCACATCTCATCCTTGACCTTGTCACCTCCCCTCCCCTTGGATATTATTCCTGGTACAAAGGCATCGAGACTTCAACGGTCAAGCCACCGCTGGGATACTGCAGCCAATGATTGCCGTCGAGAACTGCTGGGTACCGACTCCTTCTCATCATTCATGTGAGCCCGCAGCCAGCCACGCGGGTCCAGAGTCTCAGCCATGGCCTCTGTTCAGCTTGGCGGCCTCTTCCATCTTCCGATCGGTGTACGAACAAGAGCAACAGCGAAAGTGATTCGGAAGAAAGCAACGCTGCCGTCCATGGACAAACGCCATCTTGACAGCAGAGCAGAGCGACTTGGCGCCCCGGCTGCGGCTGCCACTGACACGCGCCGCCTCGTGTAATCGACGACGTCTCGTATAAACGGCCGGTCAGCGGATAGACGCAGAAGACGAGCGGAGCTGGCTTGGCCACGCAGTGTCGTTTGTACTTGTACAACCCAAAACGTGCTGTTTGTTGTGCCTTTCTTTGTCTACTCTGCGGCCCTGTCTGCTTGTGCAATAATACTTTCAAGTACGCGTACAATTTCTACTACGGGTCCGATGCGAGGGGGCTACCCTTGATTAGCATCCGATTCCACTCGACAGGAATTCGGGATTGCACACAAGACTGAAACCTTTCCACACGCAAGCACTACGCCATAAGTGGGTGGGCGTTTCCCGGAAGGGGTGGCATCACTGAATCACTTTTACTTTCACGCCGCTGCGAAGGGGGCTCCGATCCATGGGGTCCAAGGGAGTTTGAGCACATGGGAAGTAAGATCGACTCAGATTATGACAGGGGATTCGGACTTTGGTTGAATAGAAAGGGGGTTCCTTAGAGGCCCGTTGCGTTGCCGCGCACAAAGAAAACGTTGTCACAACCTCGCTCACTTGTCACGAGAGTCCTTGGCCGTCAGGCATCGAGTGATGTACAAAGAGAATGGAGTACATCTATCCAACCAAGGATCCCTGAGGGGACCATCCTATATCTGGGGCAGGCGAATGCGTTGGGAAAAGCCAGCCCGCATTAATGAAATGGAACACCACTTCGCCGACGATTCCTCCAGCCATGCAGGTTCGGCGAGATAAGCTACTGGCTCGACTGGGCATCGCCGAAACAAGATGGGGGGACTCGATGAGCGCGCCAACACCTTCAGCCGCACAGTGGGCCAACGGGATCTGCCCGGAGACAAACACAAGGTGCATATTTAGATGCGACTACACACTAACACGTACCCTACTTGCACAAGTGTGCGAGATACGAGTATACTTGTTACTTATGCCCCTGGAGATGCAATCAGGTGCCATGGCAAAGTATCGCTGGTGTTACTGCTATGTTTAGCATCTCTTCCCGTCTCCATCTTCATTCCTTTGCTTCTTCCCTTTGACAGCGAGGCCGGCACGTGGCCACCGTCGCATCCCCTCTGTCGGTGACGTCGACTGGGGATTGCGGCTGAAGCAACCCAAGACATGGGCCCGAGCCATCGAGGCCAGCCGGACAATTTTCTCCGCTCGGGCATCATTTCCAGAGGTAAGGGAGATGAAAGTGGCAGATGGTCGGCGTCCAGCTCCAGCTCCAGCTCCAACCATACGGACGGTGACTCTGTGCGTTTTTGAGTGAGGCGGCCGGTAAGGAGACCTTGCCCACCGCATCTGATTGTTTGATACAGGCACGCCTCCATGATAGGTACACGTCGCACGCCCTTTTTGTCCCAGCGACCTGTGTCCTGCCCCAATGGATGACCGCAGATCGCCCCTAATTTTGCGAGGCCAGATCAGATCAGATCAGAAGGGCACTCTTTGTTGCCGCGAGATCTCTCCCGGCGGCAAAGTTCTCACGCCCCCCTTCTGGATCCTGATCCTGATCCTGATCCTGCCTTTGCAAGTTTGTGAATTGTCAAGACACAAAATCCAGTGGTTTGGCCCTGTCAAACAAGCAACTGGTGGTTTCCTGCGGCCAGCTTCAAAACATACGATCTTTTGGTTTGATTTCTTCACTTGGCTTTTGGCTCTTACTCTCGTGTTTGCGGTTCCCTCCCCACTGGCTGGTTATTGTGCTCCACCTGTGACATTCTGTGGAGTGACGGATGAGACATGCTCCATGGATCGCATCTCAGCCGAGCTTCATCTAGCAGTCATCACGCACACACACGCCCACTTAGTTCCTGGGCTAATACGATCGGTGGCATCTGGTGCTTTCCATCGCTACGGTGTCCTGGAATCGTCCGAGCCGACAAACTAGTGCTTTTCGGCATGCCCATAGTGCAGCCCGCCTCTGCCAAAAACGCGCAAGTATGGTCCACAGCTGAGGAAGCAAACGGAGCTTTTGGCTTCCACAGCGGCACGAGTGCAGGCGTTCGTACGCATGGTTCCGTTAAAAATCATAGCGGTATCCTGCGTACGTCGTCCTTCTAACAGTCTAGAATTTTTTAAGGCGAACCAATTGTTATGCCCCCTCCCCCCTTTTCACAATCCCTATTGCTTACTGTACGGGCCGCAATGGTGTACTGAGGTAAGTCAACATATGAAAATCCAGCACCGAGTATTCACCATGTTGAATAATAATAGTGTGCTTCAAATATCAATACGGGGTTAGCTCAAAGCCGAGACAGGTGCTTCGTATGTTGGGCAATAATAGTGTCGTTTTCTATCCCATCCCATCCATGTCTCTGTTTTTACCAAGACATCACTGACAGCTTGGCAATGAAGCCCGCCTGGCGCTACCGCCAAAAAACGTAAGATTGTCTCTCTTTCTTCCCAGCTCAGAGGAATGTTCCCAAAGAGGAAATGAGGGAAAAGACGGGATGTATCAGGACTCACATGTTTGTAATATCGTGTGTCCAATGCCACGCGCTCCCAATAGAGGGTAAGACACCAAAGAGAGACGTCCGATACCCCTGACTGACACCTTTTGTTCTTTCTTCTCCACCAACAAGGTTCTATTATCGTAGCATCATCTGACACATCTCTGAATCAAGGAAAGGAAAACTCCCAGAGCGGGAAACACACCCGAGACAAGGCATTTTGGGAAAGGGGTCCTCTTCGGAATGCTCTTGACCGACAAATCGGGTTCCCCTCCGAAACATGGGCCGGAGAGACCACCTGACGGGGTTCATTCCAGCCTTTGTTTGACAGCAAATAAACCGAGTCAGTATGGACGGCGACGTCGCTTCCAGTATTTGTCGCAAGGGGGGGCCAGAATGAGATGCCAATGGCCCAATCTTGTTGTCGGACACCGTTCGGCTGCCTCGTCGGAGCCGAGTGTCTTGATATGAACGGTCCGCCCGCTCTCGCATTTACCATCCAGGATATTGAGACATGCGTTAAACAAACACTACGCTGCTACACTATAATTTCGACTAGTCTCTCTTTGAATGCGCTACCATTGCGGTGGGAGATGCAATCCTTGTCCATCCATCTTCCTTGACACCCACACCAGCCAGAGGGAAACTGGAGGCCATACACGATACGAACTCAAGGATCACTACTTGGATAGTCTAAACAATGTTGTGACTACTTCAAGACGGATATCTAGGCAGATGGGACATCTGGAATGTGTGTCGATACAAAGAGATCTGATGTCAGCTTTGGTAGGAGAATCCCTGAAACTAGGGAGTAGATCTCGCGGCTCATGTGTGTGTATGTCTCTCTATTGGACCAGAGCTTCGGGCGCCAAAAAGAAAGTGAGACAGCATCGAGATGGGAAACGGGTGTCGACGTAGCAGAGTTGGGTGGATTGGTGGATTCTTGCATGCCGCTTTTACGCGGCTGTGAGACATTACCGTTGGAGTGTTCAGTTGGACGATATACGAGCACTGGGCTGGCAAGTATTGAGCGTTTCTTCTTGCCTTTTGCGAAGTTGTTTGCTGGGGACGTGATGCGATGTGGTATGAGATGATATGGAAGTATAGGTGAAGTATGTGGGAGCTGGGGAATGGTATCGTCAAGAAGAAGAGTTTGTGGAATACTGAGTCTGAGAAGAGAAGAAAGTGAGGTAAGCTTGTGATAGTACCAGTGTAGAGGTAGTGTTGCCATAACTTCTTGACTATTCCTTCTCTGTAGCTTGTATTGTGTTAAAACCTATCACATTAATTGGTATATTCAAGAAAAGGCTGCTCTTTTCAACAGATACAACAGATACAAGAAAAGGGTTCTATTACACAAAGGTCTCATCTAAAGTCTATCATTATCCGTGGGCCTATTCCCTGTATAAGACAACATGGCATTGATATCGATGATGAAGTGTGTGCCATGTACAAGCGCAGCCCATATATACCCTATAATAACCACAGAGAAGCTGTTTATTCTAAATGGCAAGCGATATATCTTCATGGCTAGTGATGAAATCTCGTCGACAGTCTGGAAAATTGCAACTTCTATGGGCTGGTCAAATAGCAAGATCCTACTCGGACTACTCATCACATGAATCGAATCGAATAGATGACATGCATGAGTTTACGAATCGCGTCGTTTTCAAGAAAAGAAATCTCGCATCTCCATATATGATTGAAGACTTGACGATCTATAACACATACAACACACACACACACATATATATGGCCAGGCTATGGACGGTCCTTCAACAAACATGGAGGTTGCCAAATGATGTTCAAGGATAGTTTAGGACATCTTATCTCATCATCATAGCGCCAAATGCCAGTAAATCTTTGTTTGCAGTTTTCGCCCTTGAGCTTTGTACGTTCAAAAGAAAGAGAATGTCCAACCAGTCCGCCAATCAACTGGAATTCGTGAACAGTTTATATATGATATCTCCATAATCGGCAGCCCACCTGTCCAATCATAAAAGAAAGCCATGATGATAACTTGATGAATAATCTCTGTCATTTACGTCGAGATAGAATAAGAAAGAATTATATGCTTGGTATCCCATGGATTAAATCGCCAGATGACCTGCTCTCAGCAGGGCAATATCCAAACTCCGTGCTTTCATGTCATATTATGCTCCAACTTCTGCTGTTGTTCCGTCTATCCACTCGCTCTTTCGTTTCCGTGACCCAAGTCCGGCCTCAGGTGCATTCTCAGCCTGCCCGCTCACTGCCCGCCCATTGCTTCTGAACTTGCCCAGGAATTTGGAAAATCCGGGAATGTCCAATCCAGCGAAGCCTCTGCCCTCGCTTTCCCGCTCACCAATAGCCACGACAGATCCAATGAGGTCATGGGTAATGGTATCATCAACAACGCTGTCGTGCTTATAGTTGGGATGGGTGTCGATAAAGTTGCGGATCCATCGCGCGGCTGTATCGAGCTCGCCACTTGCTCGCTTGCTAATGAGAGAGAGATATGTTGCAAGCTCACATCGGGTTTGCACATCCACGTTGACGCTGTCAAGGTAGCTTTCGACGATGGGAATCAATCCTGGGAAATCTCCGTCGACGGAACCGTTGATAATCTCGTTAATCGTCATCTCTTCGTACTCTTCCTCTACAGGGAGGCTTCCGGGTGAACCGGGTCGACTGGGCATCGCGGAGCCTGGCCGACTATCATCCCCAAAGGCAGTATTCGCGCGCGATGGTCGAGGTGGGAATGGGTTCTTGCGGAAGTAAAACTTCTCTTTGAGAACAGCATCTATGCCGTGGGCACGCTCCATGTTTTCATCCACCTTCTTAATGGGGATATAAAAGTTGAGGTCGAATGAGAGGATGGCCCTTGTAACTAGAACCATGAAGACAGAGAAGGCTGCGTTTTCAAAATCGGTCACCTGAATCTCCATCGACCGGAACTCGACTCTCCATCCAATATTGTTGTCAGCTGGCGGAGGCTTGAACCGCATGTGCTGCCAGTTAGTCGACTGGATGTTTTCGAAGTGGTCAGTCTTTGTCAAGTCAAGCTCTTGGAGGTCCTCCTCAAAGATAACGATGGGATCTCGGATGAAGAGATGAGCAAAATGAGTGGCCAGACGATCATCCATGCCTCCTTCGATCAACTTGGCCTTGATCTCAGGATCAATGACCAGATCGGGATCCAAGTACTCTGGTCGGAGTCGAGGGTTCGTCGAGATGTACGTTGAATTGGAGGCATATCGGGACTTGGGGATCCTCCAGCGATCATTTTTCAGGGGCTGTATAAGTTTGCGAGTCAGCACTACAGACATCTATTTATGGGAGAGACACCATAGGTTTCTTCCCTGCAAAGGGGGAGAAAAATCCTGGCTTACCTTTTCACCGAGCTCCTCTGGTGTTCTGCAGTCGACCGCACGACTGATCTGATTCCACCGCACATCAGTGCCCGCCAGGAAGCCTTTATAAACAGGCGTTGCCGCAGTCAAAGCCAGCATGATGGGGCCCAGAGGACTCAACTGATCGTACAGCTCCCGACCTTCGACAATGTTCTTGGCCTGGAAAGTAATTTGAAGACAGCAGCTTCCCATTCCAAAAGCCATTGCGTCCATGTGAATGAAGTTGTCTGGGGCGGCTCCATTGCGTACATCATCGTCTTCAGGCCAGTTGTGTAAGTCGTAGTTGACGGTGGGGTCCTTCCAGGGGTTTGGAGTGTTCTTGTCATGGAAAATGGGGACATTGACTTGCACTTTACGAGTCCTTCGGGAGCGAATATTGGCGGCCAGCGTTGGGAAGCGGATGTGGGGATTGGCGATTTCGTCGGGCACAAACTGTGACCGGAGCTTTGGTCCGGATGGAGGGTAAAACGGGTAAGTGAATTGGCCCGGAACTCCGATCTGGGGGAAAGTCGTCAGAGTAATGGGGTACTCGGTGGAAAGCATATGCTCCTTGGCAATCTTTCGCCGGAGCTTCATATCAGGCTCAACGCCAAGTAGCTCCTTCAAACCAATGCCCCACGGCTTTCCTGGCGTGGCCTCAAGCATGAAGCGGCCAAACTCTGGGTGAAAGACGGGAAGTGTTACTTTGGAGGGTTTGCTACAAGATTTGAGTCAGATTATGACGAAAAGCGTAGGAAAGGACTGATAGCCTACCTTTGCTTCCCGGTAGGCTTTCCGGCAGGCAGCTCGTCTTGAAGCGCAGGCACACATCCCGCCTCTGCAAGCTCTTTATCGGCTGCAAGGGCCGTAAGAATTTCAGCTTGTCTTAGAGACAAAAGCACTTTTGGCTCATCTTCTGAGTACGTTACAACAAGATACTCGACCTAAACTCTTGTCAGTAACTTATGGAGAGCGGCGTACTGCCAGATTGAACCGAGGGCGTGTAACCTCATCTCCCCATAGCAAGGCATCCCGTTCTTTGCCCTTGGCCTTGTTCCAGATCTCAAGTAGTTGCTGTAGTAATGTCAGAGGCTGTCTTAAACCAGAGAGTAAAAGGAGCAGAGCCAACCAACCTTGATGCCCCATTCTCTCACTTGGTTTGCGCGCAACTTGGCCTCTGGCCACTCCAGTGCCGTTCCAAGGGCTCTATTCAACCGAAACTCATTAGCCAATCAGTAGTTGCAATACGATTTGGAGCACAACGTACAAGAGACCCATGGTTCAACAATTGGGTGGGATGGCAAGAGCCGAGTGCGAGATGCTCTGAAGCTGCAAAGGGCAATTTAACTAGAATAAAAGATTGCCCTAGATGCCACTAGTGACGGCGGAGACAGCAGTGATTCCAAAGACGCTGCGAAGAGAACGAAGATGAAAAATCCGATGAGGGAGACGATTTTCTTTCTCCTCGGGAAGTTCCGACCACTCGGTAAACGACGAGCTTTTGAAGTCGTCGTCGCACCAACCCGGCTGAATTATTAAGCGTCACAGAGCCACGGGGAGCGGTAAGCAGGTCGGCAGCTATGACCAAGCCCGGACCCGGTGAAGAGAAGATCAATCCAACAGACGATGGCGATGCCGGGGTTGATGTACTTAAGCAGAAAAAAAAAAATCTCGAACTTGTTAGAGACGGTCGCCCCCACTCCGGAGAAAGAAGGGCGCCAAAAGCCACGCCGGGACGGGGGGGTAAGACAGGCGAAAAAGGCAGCAAAAAGCAGAGATAGATCTAATCTGGAATCACAAGTGGCTAGACTATTGGAGATCTGGGGGAAAGATGAATAATGGAAATGAGTTGGATCACGTTGAGGATGGGATGGTGATGGTTTATTTATTATAGGTCCAATCAGGTGTCATGCTTTTTTTTTTTTGTCTCTTTCTCATCTTCATTCTCCCCCACCTCTACTTACGGCTGAAAACTAGTAGCTACACAACAAGACAGTGCCCTAGCTAGGCAATAAAGGGCAAGAAGAAGGAAGGAAAAGAATAAAGAAAAATATGATAAAACAGACTAAAGTAACGTCAAAAATGATATAACCAGGTACTAGGTAGGTACCATAATAAATCTCTCTCTCTCTCTCCGCTTCGCCCAACCAAAGAGGTGATCCGTAGTCAATACGCAGTGGAGCCACAGGGCGGGAAGCTGCTGGCCGAAAATTTGTGAAAGCTTAGAAATCCAAGCTTCGGAGCTGGAACGTCGCTTCCTCGCGCTCGGCTTGTCGGGGAAGGAGCAAGTACGCTGCTACGGGAAGGGACGACGGGGCCAGACGGGGCAAGAGAAGAAATCGGGCATTTAATGATTTGTATAAGGCGGTAGGGTGCAGTTTATGTCAAATCTAAGGCGTTTGTTGATGTTACTTTTACTGTCATACGGGGAGTTATTGCCGACTCTCCTCAAACTCCGCAAATTAATACAGAGCCGACCACAACTACCTTCCCCAACTAAAGTAATTATTAATAAGGAATGCTAGCACACTACTATAACTATTTCTGTCTCCTTGTCTTTGCACAGGGAAAGATGTAAACATCAAATGTCAGTAATACTGCCCCCATGCCTCTACTCCTTGGAGAAACACACCCATCTCTCAGCTGGCGATGGCAACATGCAACGGATGCATTGCGTCATGTGCTGAACGTGATGCACTCATATATCATGTAAACCAGACAAACCCTGCAGACGGCTCACAGGGACGAGTCCTTTGATGCGGATTTCGTCCCCCGAGCAGTCTTGGCTGTGTGTTACACCATCGGCCAGGCTCATTGGCATTCCGAAGCCGAGGCGAATAGTGAGAATCGGGCAAGCCGCGCTAGACGCCGAGAAGAGACACCACCACTTCGGCTATGGTGATGGTACGATATGCATTCAATTGACCTGCAGTCGATGCAAGGGAGATATGAGACGCCCATATAAAACCTTACTCTTCTTTCTCTACCGTAGCAGTCGGAGTACGACGCACACCGAGCACACACCGTGGCTCACCTCACCGTCTCGATGCTCCGCTCTGCACATCATATCATGCCATGCCATGCCATGCCGATGCAATGCCATGCTGTGCCGACGTGGAGAAGCTGACCAAGCACGAAATCCTAATCAATATTCCTCTGTTATCTCCGTAGCGCACCGGGTCTATGCGTCCTGCGGCAGTATTCATTACCAAGAGGAATCCAATCCATGCAACAGCTGCAAAGCCAGGGTTCGTACAGGACAGTACAGTACGCTCCGGGTTCTGTCACAAACTCCGCAGGTACGGCTTGTGGGATGACCCGGTGGGATCGGCCGCAATAGAATGGGCTTCAACTCTCACTATGGTTCCGATACTATTTCACAGGGCTGATAAAGGCTGCATGTACACATGCATTACCTGTGATTGGCCCTCCATGAAACGAAACCAACCTGGCAATTGCCGCATATTCTTGTCTATAACTCGAGGAATGCGGCAGTTCTGGCCATGTGCGAGCAGACTGGGTGAAAGGGCAAGTATGAAACTCTATCAACCAAGTGTCTGCAGCTTCTCCAACGCCCCAGTGTGCTGGACAGTGGCAGGCCTTGCCCAATGGATAAAGGCAGAACAAGGCGGGTGTCAAGTCACGTCAATTGACTTTTGGTCCGCCCATTTTGCAACACGCACAACCCAAGACTAAAGGGCGCAAGGTAAAGGGCGAGAGCCAGGAGGGAGGGGCATCACAGCTATGGGCGATTTGACTGGCCATCGTATTTGCTCTAGGGCGAGATTTGCGTCTTAGAATGGCTGTGACTGGTGAGCGTATGGCCATCGAATACCCGGATCATGGGGGGTCTTTTTGACTTTTGGCCCGTTCTGGCCTAGAAAGCAAATGGCACATTTGGATAAAGGTGGAAGATGGTGGCAGTGTGAATTATGCCAACCTCATATCGATTCCTACCTACTTATGGTGCGTTGCTCAGAATCAAACATTTGTATCAAGTATTGACAGCGACAACCAGCCAACTTGCATGCCTCCAGCCGACATGCACTCTACAGTGACAGTATGTAGAACGAGAACGGCGTCATAAAACGGCACGACGTCACTCGGCTTTGGTGACTGGACAGGTGGAGAGCGTGCCATTGATTACGTCATATTCAAACAAAGTGTCACCGAAGCTTGCTCACGACTTTGCCGATGACTGAGGCAACTGCTACAGTACGAGGCGGTTTAAACTAATCAATGGCCAGTCCAGTGTGCCTTACAGTACATCTATGTTAGGTTGTTGCGAGATGGACATGTCCCCGAGTGGATAGAGGTAAGATAAGTGTTAAACACTTCCGATCCAGTGGACACAAGGACCCTTGTGGGCACAAATGACCCTCCTTTAGGACCCCCATCTGTTTCAGAACGAAGGCGAAGTGCGTGGTGACGGCATCGCAGCTTGATTGTGTGTGTCTCTTCTAAGGTATTGGCTGTCTCGGGATGCATAATGGTGCTCTGTAACAGCTCTGTCTCTTTGTCCTTGTATCCGGTTAAACACGCTGACCTCATGTGTCTCTTGTCGATGCTAAGAGTTGATCGCCGAACCCCTCTTCGTCGGCGCCTCCCAATGCATGAAATGAAACAAGAGTGCATTTACCGGACAAGTGCCGTTCTCAACACCTCTATCAGGTACCAGTACGACGAATTGCATTCTACTTACGAGATAGGTAATTGCTAGGTAGATTCATGCACAATGCTCCGTCACGCAGAGAACATTCAGCCCGCACTTTGGAGCCAAGAACCCACTGTTGGGCAGGTATCAAATGCAGCTGGGTTCCATAGCAGTACCTGAGCTTAGTAGGTAGCTCAGCTTAGGTACTAGCAGTGACACATTCCCAGTTATAAGCTACCCGTAGATGAATAGTTTGGGAGAGAAAAAAAAATCGAGTAAAAAAATTAAAAGGGGGATTGAAATGAATAAATGAATCGACACTGTAAATGCAAATCAATCAACCCTCGAAACGGAAGATCAATCAAGTGGACGGGTATTGCATTGGGCAGTAGCAGCACAGCGCATTTTGGAGCATTGAAGCTACAGCTGCAGCTGCTTCAGCCACTGCCGAGCCAACCAAAACGCCGCCCAAAGGCCCATCGATCAACTGGATCACCTGCTCCTTGTTCCTTGTCCCCTCTTGTGACAGTCAGTACCTTGGCCTTGGTGTATGCAGCAGACACTACCTAACCTGACCCTTCAGGGACCGACTATTTTTATTTTTCTTATTCACGTCAATATTTCCCCCCTTCTTCTTCCTCTTATCCAACGAAACTCCCGATTCTCTCTTTTGACTCTTCTCCTTCTTTTTTTCCCCTCTTCAACTCGACTCAACTGGCCCTTTGTTCCCCCGCATCCGCCCCTCTTGACGCTTTAACGCACAACGAAACTCGACGACTTCTCCCGAGGCCCTAGAGCTGGACTGCCCTCGTTTGTTTGTGCCAGTGCGACGAGCGGTCTGAGGACAAAGTCGATTCGAATACCTCTGTTTGACCTTTGACTCGAGTGATCATGAACCCTCACCAGAAGAACAAGGTCGACATCAATGTGAGAGCCACCATTGCCTGTCCTATGCTGTTCCGTTCCCTTACCCCTCCTCCGCTTGGCCCAGCGTTGGGGTAAATTGCCAGGCAAAGGCCAGATGGGAAGCCCATGACGCTGCTGGCAACTTTGACCGCCCCCCATGTTGAGTCACACGAGCAATGCAAAGGAAAATCATGTTTCGGCATCAAGATCGCATCGCTCTTCAAGGCCACGTATATGCTAACCCGCCAAATTGCGCCCTTTAGTCGCTCTCGCCGGATGAGCAGCGTCTCTTCCGCCTCTACGGCAAGCTGCCCTCCCGATCCGACCACTTCGCCAAGCACCTCAAGGACCGCAAATACTTCGACTCGGGCGACTATGCCATGTCCAAGGCCGGCAAGGGCGACGGCGTGGACGCTGGCGCCGTAGGCTCGCAGCACCCCGTCCCCGAGAACATCCCCCACCTGACATCTCCTACCAACGGCGGCCCCAACGCCCCCGGACACACTCACCGCGGATCGATCCCAGGCATCCAGGCTGGCAGCCCCGTCAAGGAGGGCAGCTTCTTGAACAGAGAGACGTCAGCCGAGGGCCAGGTAACGCTGAGCGGTGACGAGAAGAAGGACCAGGACCAGCCAGCCGAGGGCGTCGAGGCCAAGCCTGTCGTCACCGGACTGACTTCAGCACCCATTGCTGCTGGAGAGGCCATGCCCGTTCGGCAATAACCTCGCATGCATAGCCAGATTCGACATATACCCGCCGATGTGATGGGACTACATTGTAGTATGGAGGCAATGAGATGCAAAAGGAATACTTTTTATGGGGAGTTCTATTTGAAGGCGGCATGATAGGCGGCACAGACGACATGTGCCGTATCAAACATGCATGGAATGAGATTTTCTCTTCACACTTGTTTTCGTTCGTCCTGCTTTGCTTAAATTTCATGTACGAAAGATGCTTGTTACGAGGAGAGAAGAGATTGGTGAGGTGGAAGAGACTGAGACGAAAGGATTGACTGGAAGTGGGATGAGAAAATTCTGTTGTTTGACGAGCCTTAGTTTCTTGCTTCAGTTTTTTCTTCCTTCTGATTTATTATTGGCGTTTACTAGGACTGGGCGGAAGGGAATGTTCATTATCAAATCTCGGGCGACATGAATCTTGCGCAGAAAAAAAAAGAGAAAACCCACAAACGAACAATTAACCCTCAAGTACCAATGGACAAGCCATGTCTTGGACCTGTTCTTTTTCCTTGTTCCTCTTCATGGTGCTTTGCGTTTATTTCTGTGTGATTTTAAGAATGGGCAAGGAGAGAGGCGAGAGACTGGTGTATGTTGTGTGATCTCTCTTCTTCTTTTGGGACTTTTTATTCTTTGACGATTTTTCTCTTCACTTATCTTGTCTACCTACTCCAATTTTTGTTTGTGCTTGCATTGCTTTGCGAGTCCGAGATGGGGTAGTTGAACTGTTGCTAGATTGTTTCCAATCGCCGATAGTTTTATGTACTTGATATTCACGTACCTCCTACACATACCTGTGCGTATTACATACTAGGTACCTATTCAGATTATTTGTGTGTCTGCTGTGTGTTGATATGGAGTAACACTGCCATTGACTCGATGGGGACTGAATGCCGCTATGGATAATTCGCCAGCTGTGTTGCAGATTGGGCAAATAAGGAAGAGCTGCTGGCGCCGCATATAAACGTAACTAATTCGAAAATATAATTCAAAAATGCTGTAAATATCTAAGACGTGACAGCCAGGAGAAACATGAGGCACAATCCGACAAATACAGCACCAACTAGAGTAATCACAATAGTATGGATGGAGAACATATCACCACCACCAAACTGCAATAGAGGGGCAGCCTCGTCTCCTCAGCGGGGTCCCACAGCGGGGATGCCCTCCCCCAATTGGTCCAATCCCTCACAGCCTCGCCTCTCTCCCTCCCAAAATTTTAGCCCAAAAACCATATCATCTCCAAAGCCCAGGGCATTTTCCTTCCCTCTTCTCCCAAACATTCCCCCCCAGATTATCCCTCCATAGGTCTATGTTCCGCCGCCTACTCACTACAATGGCCGAATCCGCTCCCAAGAGACTCAAGACGGACGTCCTCGTCGGCACGCACAACGGCCACTTCCACGCCGACGAGGCCCTCGCCGTGCACATGCTGCGCATGCTCCCCTCGTACCGCGACAGCGCCCTCGTGCGCACGCGCGACCCCAAGACGCTCGAGACGTGCCACACCGTCGTCGACGTCGGTGGTGAATATGACGCTGAGCGGAATCGCTACGACCACCACCAGCGCGGGTTCGACACCACTTTCCCGGGCAAGAACACCAAGCTGTCGTCCGCGGGGCTCGTCTACATGCACTTTGGACGACAGTTGATCGCTCAGAAGCTTAAGACCGAGGACGAGGCTGCTCCGGACGTTGATTTGCTGTACAACAAGATTTACGAAAACTTCATCGAGGCCGTCGATGCTCACGACAACGGCATCTCGCGCTACGACAGAGACGCCCTCGCCGCAGCGGGCATCGAGCAGCGCTTCTCCTCCGGCGGCTTCACCCTCGGCGCAATGGTCGGCCGCCTCAACCCCGCCTGGAACGACCCCAAGCCCTCCGACCCCCAAGCCGCCCAACAAGCCGAGGACGACCTCTTCCTCAAGGCCAGCGCCCGCATCGGCGACGAGTTCGAGCGCACCCTCGACTTCATGACAAACGCCTGGCTGCCCGCCCGCTCCATCGTCCAGGCCGCCTTCGACCAGCGCACCAAGCACGACCCCCAGGGCCGCATCCTCGTCCTCGAGGGCCAGAGCGTCCCCTGGAAGGAGCACCTCTACAGCCTCGAGGGCGAGGGCAACCCCTCGGTCCTCTACGTCCTCTACGCGGAGAGCACCCAGCCCGGCGCAAAGTGGCGCATCCAGTGTGTTCCTGAGACCCAGGACAGCTTCACCAGCAGGAAGCCCCTGCCCGAGGCCTGGCGAGGTTTCCGCGACGCTGAGCTCGACGGCGTGGCGGGCGTTGACGGCTGTGTGTTTGTTCATGCTGCGGGCTTCATTGGCGGTAACAAGACGTTTGAGGGTGCCATGGAGATGGCTACCAAGGCGTTGGCGCTGTAAATAGGAAGAAAAAAGGGGCTTTGGAAAGGATATAAAATAAGGATTGGATTGGACTTAACGACGTTAATGACGAGAAAAAAAGCATCATACTCAAAACGGATCCCAAAATATGCCAACTTTGCTTAGATTTTGCCTTGGCCAGCTGGCTACTCTGATAAAAAACAAAAACAGAAAGAAGAAAAACAGTGATATATCGCAATGCATTTCCTTGCCTTAAACGCCGGCCGCTCCAATTCTTCCAGCATTTGTTTGTCATATCAGTCGGGGTCTTTGAAACCGTCCGCTCTATCCAGCGCACACAGTTCCCGTTTGCGTATCATGATATGGCGCGAAAACCAAGCGCCTGTTTCCACCTCATGCCATTCGCCTATCCGTCTCGGCAGACGTGGCCTTTTCGCCGTTGTCCGGGTTCAAGTAGTCTGCGTCCTCTGCGGCCTCGTACTCCTGTATCAGGTCAGATACTACTTGCCTTGCCTCGTCGAACTCGTCTAGGTTTTCTGAAAAGGGCGCCGTCTTCTTGTAACCCTCAATAAAGGCATTGCGCTTGCGCATGCCGTCATATTGTTTTAATATTCTCTTGAAGAGCTAAACCATCATTCGTCAGTAACCGTGAGAAAGTTTCTAGAAGCAGACAAAAAGGGGGGAGATAGCAAAGGGGACAATATCTAGAGTGACGAACCGTAGCAATGCTCGTGTGGTTTGCCAGCATCAACCCGCTCACGCGATGGCTCATGGGCATATATGGACTCCTCTTTGTCAGCGCCACCTGGATACTGGCAGGTCCCCACGGGATGAATGTGGCCAGCTTTCGCTCCCTGATACGCAGCAAACTCTTGTGCACATCTGTCGGATCAACCTCTCCCTGAATAACGTTCAAGATGGAAATGTAACAGCTCTTCTTGCCCGGCACCGTTGACACCATGCGGTTCTTTGGCTGTAGCAGTCGCCTCATCACGTCTAGAACCGTCGTCTTGCGGACTGTCTTGGCCTGCTCAACCTGGTCACCGGTGAATGGTGTGTAGGCCGTCATAAGGAAGTGGCATCGCGGCGTCGGTATCAACGAGGCCAAAATGCTAACAAGATCGTTGTGCATGTACCCAGGGTAACGGAGAGTAGTAGTACTGGCAGACATGACAGTTGCGACCTATATTTAGCCACATCGTTTAGCCATTCATCCTCTGTAAAATGAGTAGAGTATCATCCATATTGCCGCTACTCACCAGCTGGTTTGTCTGCTGAAACGAAGGCTCTTGAACGTGCAGTCTATCTGCTGCGATGTGTGACAGCGCACCGTTGTCAAGGACAACAACCGAGTCGGCGTTCTGCGTCAGCCTCCGCATGGACAGAATGCTGTTGTAAGGGTGCACCACAACATCCGGGGCATTTGTTGTGTTGGGAAAGACGGAGTATGTCTGTATAATTTTCTTGGGAAACCGATCGTTGAGCCGCTCAAGGAGGAACGACCCTAGACCTGAGCCAGTACCTCCGGCAATCGAGTGCAGCATCATGAAGCCCTGTATAGATCATACCGTTCCAGTTAGCATACGATGAATGACTGGGGACGGCCAAAGATGTTCTTACCTCCAGCGAATCACTGCCATCGGCCTCTCGGTCAATCATCTCCATGACATCCTCATAAACCGCCTCACCGCTCTGATATCCATCACCCCAGTTATTCGCCGCGCCCATTCCATTCTTCCCCACGTAAAAGTTTTCCGGGTTGTAAATGTTTCGGTACGGGCCCGTCTGGATGCTGTTCAACACCTACAAACAAAACCAACACATATTAGCACTCTTGCTCCCTTCCCAGTATTGACGTATCGCGAAGAGATAGAGAAGGGGACAGGGCAAACATACTCGGGGTTCCAAATCAATCAGAATCGCCCTAGGGATATATCGCGTATCGTCGCTCTGGTAGTAAAACACGTCCTTGCGATCGCCGCCCTCCGTCGCAAAGTCCTCCAGGTTGCCATCCTGGCTAATTCCATGCTCCTGGCAAAGCTGCTGCCAGAACTGACTTCCAACTATACAAGAGAAAGGGAGTAAAACCCCCCCACCGGTCAGTAAAAAGTAAACATCAACAAACAACTCCCAAAAGCCTCCCCGTTGTATTCCCTCCAAAAATAGATCCCGCGATACGGTAAACAAACAAGCGAAAGGAGGGAGGCAGAAGGCGCATGACACTCACTGCTGTTGCCGCATTGTCCAGCTTGGATGGTGATGATCTCGCTAAGAGGAGAAACAGGTCAGCACAGTCCATCAATCAACATATTTTCTCCCGGGGCATTCGAAAAGTCGTACCGTGGCATCGCTGTTGGCGTTGGGCTGCAAGCTCTCGACGGGAGCTGTGGTGTAGGAGGTTTAGTTGCGGTTATACAGAGCCAGTGAGCTGCAGACGCGCCACGCGCATTTGGCAGCGCTACAAGTACCGCTATCGATAGCGACTCCCCGCCCCCACGGACGAGAGAGAGCTTGTTCTACACGGGACTCTACAACTTCAAAATGAAGCATTTACATCAATTATAATACAAAACAAATACTTCATCATAAAAGATCCTCACAGCTATTCAAATAATTGTTGCATTGCAAACGCTTGACTTTTGGTAATTCTTCTACAGAAGCCTCTTCACCTCTCCAACCAGCACAGCAGCACCCCCAATTAAAGTACAGAAATGTTATTACAGAACCATGATGGTGATAAGGGGGCAGAGGGAAATCATGACAATCAAAAGGCTTGATTGCTCCGTGGGATATATAGAGCTTCATTCTTTCACAGAACCCAGCCGAAAAATCAAAACCAAACTGCATCCAGCTTTAATGCTTTCTAACGCCCGCAATGCTAAAAAGGACAAACCCCACGAGCTCCCCCACCCCTCCGTTTCTTAATTAACAGCCCAGTCGTAAAATACATGATGCTCCTCCACATTATTTCTTATTTAACGCCTTGTGCGTCTCCAACGATTCAGCCAACGCCTTGGCCATGTCTTTTGTCTTCACCTGGATCATCCAGGTCTCGAGGCCGTCACCCGTGTCATTCGACGTAGTCATTTTCACATACTTTTCATCCGCCTTGTACGATAAATCTGGCAGTACAGAGCGGTTCATCGCGACGTTGCCTCTGGGCTCTGCTCGCAAGAGCAGACGTACATTGTTGGTTTCCTTGTGCTTCAACAGGCGCAGGGACCCAACACCCTTGGTAGCCCAGGGACTCTTGGACTTCTTCTCCTCACTCTCTGACGCTTCCCCGGCAGGGACAAACTTCAGCACCTTTGCGCGAACCTCGTGTAGGACTTCTTCATCCGTCTCAACGCCTTCTGTCAGGCTGATCTGCTCATGCTTCTCGCCCTCCTCGTCGTTGTTTTCAGCAGCGCTGGTGTTCGTCTTCAGTTGGGCCGAAGGTTCCGGCGTCCCGCCAGCTGGTGTGGTTGCCAAGCTAGAGCCTCCCCCGAGGTTGAATGGAGAGTCTAGACCCGACGCTTTAGCGGGGCGATTTTCCGGTTCGGAAAAGGTGACTTACTTGTCCCGGTGGTCGAGGATCCACCGGCTGGCGGCGCGAGGTTGAACCCGGAGGAAGGCTGGCTGCTTGCTCCAAAGGAGAACATGGAAGTCGGCGGTTGACTTGAAGGCCCCGTGGCAGTGAAAGACGGCACGCTGGGAGTCGTGGCCGAGGCGCCGCCAAACAAAGGCGTTGATGCTTGAGAGGGCTGACTTCCGGTGCCGTTGCCAAACTGGAACATTCCAGAGCTTCCAGAGCTACCAGATCCTCCTCCTGGCTGAGCGGAAGAACCAAAGGAGAACACGGGCGCAGGAGCTGATGCCGGAGCCGGGGCTCCCCCAGTGTTGCCAGAGAAAGGGTTGTTGAAGCCGCCCGTGGACGCGGGTGCTGCTGCTCCAGATCCAAAGTTGAAGTTGAAGCTGCCACTGTTGCTGTCTCTAGATCCCGATTGGGCACTTGAAGGAGTGGCGCCAAAGAGAGGAGCCGGAGTAGGCGCAGAAGGCGCAGGGTTACCAAACAGGTTTGATGAACCTGAGCTTGCGCCAGTTGAGCCGAAGCTGAACACCGGAGGAGGGGCCGAAGTATCAGTGCCGAGACCAAACTGCTTCTTAGCCGGCGACGCCGCATCCTGCTTCATCGGACTTCCAGCAAACAAGCTGGAAGATGCAGCGGGAGGGGACTTGGGAGCGCCGAACAGAGACTTGGCAGCGGCCTGAGAGGTTTCAGTGGGTTTGGGGCCTGCGGATGTGCCAAAGCTGAACAGAGGCGCGGACGCGGGTTGGGTTGTGGCAGAGGGGGAAGGATCCTTCTTAGACGCCACAGAGCTTGAGGCGCCGAAAAGGGAAGTTGTTGGAGCCGACGAAGCAGCACCGAACAAGTTGGTGGTAGTGGGAGCGGGCGTTGACTGGTCAGGCTCAGAAGTGAAACTGGAATTGGCGGATCCAAACAGGTTGGTTGATGTAGATGCAGGGGCTGCAGTACCAAACAAGCTGGTCGAAACCGCGGGAACAGTAGTTGCAGGAGCTGAAGACGCAGTGCCAAAGAGGCTGGTAGCGGGGGCCGGAGCGGCAGCGGGAGCAGGCGTCTCTGCTGGCTTAATGCCGAAGAGAGCTGCAGATGCGCCGGTCAGGGGAGCCGCATTTGCGTCAGAGGTATCAAACAGGCCGTTGCTCTTGGGCTTCTCACTCTCCTTCTTGGGAGCAAAGAGAGCGGAGGTAGGCGCCGAAGGGATTGATGTCTTGACATCACCAAACAGCTTGGAGGTTGCATCAGAGCTCCCAATGGCGCCAAAGAGGCTGGTAGTGGTAGCTGCGGGTTTGGCAGGCTCGCTCACTTTGGCGGGCTCGGCCGCAGCGGGCTTGAAACCAAACAGGGACGGGGCGGTGGTGTTGGGTAGGGCAGCCACCTTGGGTTCAGAAAACAGCTTCTTGGCAGGCTGGGAGTCGTTTTCCTTATCAGACTCTCCGCCAGTCACGTCAGTCTCTGAAAGAGGAGTGTTGGCCTTGGAGCTTTGGTCTTGCTTAGATACACCGAAGATGTTGGATGGTGCGGTGCTCTTGGGTGCGAAGATGGAGCCAGCGAGAGCAGAAGTTGGTTTGCCGAAGAGCGAGCCGTTCTGAGAAGTAGAAGGAGCAGCAGGAGGGGCAAACTTGAGGGGAGTGCTGGTAGGATTCCAGGTCTGATTTAAGGATGATGCTGGGGCCTTGGGGATGACCTCCTCTGCATTCTCATCAGCCCGAATGGGCTGTCCATTTTGGCCCTTGGTAATGCGCTCGAACAGGCTGCGTCCCGGAGTGCTCTCGCGGGTACCTGCAGCACTAGAGACACCAGTGCCAAAGGCGGTTGATGGCTTAGTGTTGAACAGGTTGGATCCAACTTGAGGCGAAGCGTCACTAGCACCGCTAGGTTCGTCGCTCTGACCGGCTTCCTGGCTTTCTTCGACTTCTTCGTCATTGTCAGACTCGCTTTCGCTCTCAGCATCAGCCTCGATTCCGCTGTTCTTGGCAGAGCTGGCATCGGAAAGGTAGCCAAAGATGTTGCCGTTGCTGACGCCGTTGGCCGGGGGCTTCAGGCTAGTAAAAACTGAGCGAGAGAGTCTGCCGTTGGCGGCATTCTTCTCAGCTGCCTTGACGGGGACAGGGCTTGCAGCCGGCTTGTTGGCAATCTTCTCAAAGAGCGACTTGGCCGAAGAAGAAGGCGTCTTTTGCAGCTTGGCGGGTGACTCTTCGGTGATGGTGGCTTTTCTCTTGTTCTTCATAGGAGCTGGGGTAGCGGCCGTAGGCTCGTCTTCTTCATCTCTGACGGTAGCCCTTCGCTTAACCGCCGAGGCCACATTCTCAGTAGCATCAACAGTCTCCTTTGACAAGTTGTCATCAGCCTTGCGCTTCTTTGCAGTCGCTGGCTTGCTTGGCGTCCCGTCCAGAGCCTCGGCAGCCTCCTCGTCTGCCTCTTCCACGGGATCGGGCAAGCCATGCTCTCGTCGCCATCTCTTGAGAACTTCCTTTGATGGCTTGACGCTCTGGAACTCGTAAAGTCCATATCGGAGCAGGATGATAGACCGACTCTTTTCGAACTCCTTGGCAAAGTTCATGATGTTGAGCTTCCAGCTCTTCTTGGTGAAGATCTCGTTGGCGGCATATTTCAGTCGACGTAGATCGAGAATGCAGAAGAACTGGCGACGCTGCTCGTCGTCGAGGTTGGGAGGGCAGAGATGAGCCAAGAACTGATCGGCGTAGATGGATCCCTTAGAATTCCAGTCCTTTGGAACCTTGTTCGCCAGGACCTCGCCAGTCAGCTCTGGAGGAGGCGATGAGATTCGCATGTTGAACAGCTCCTTGTCTGACGAGTTAGCAGCCAAACCGCGCGGCGTCGCGCGAGCAGTGTTCTCGCGATACACGCGATTTGACATGGGCGTCACGCCAGGAGCAAAAACCTTCTTCATCGTGCTCTGGGGGAGATTGGTGAAAGAGAAGGTGGTGCTTGTCGGAGGGCTCTCGACGGCTGTTGCTCTGAAGAGATTGTTGCGTGACGAGGACACAGGGTCCTGGTTCATCGTCTCATCGCGCGTAATCAGCAGCTTGCGCGACGAAGCCGCAGACGTTGACAGGCGCTTGTTGGCATAGGGCGTCGCGACGTAAGTGCGCTTCGCAAAGGGCAGAGGAGGACGTGACTTGGGAGTGCCGTTGGCAACATCCGCGCCGTCATATTCGCCGGGGAGGGCGAAGGTCACCATGGCGGCGACAATAGAGAGATGATAGAGAGGAGGGGAGATGGGAAAAAGAGGACAAGGTGGAGTAGTTAGCGACGAGGCGCGATGGTGATATATGTGCTGTGTCGCGTCAGGGTAGGTGGATGAAAACGGCCTAGGGGACAAAAGCGGGAGTCCACAGAGGCAGAAGTGGGAGGCGAAAAAAAAAAAAGAAAAAAAAAATAACACGCCGTCAAAGCCAAGCACTCGCAGCGAGCACAAAGCGATTCACCGCAAGAAAAGAGAGAGTGCGGCAAACGAGCAAATAAAATCAGGGGCTCGTCAACGGTCGTCGCGATGCAGCGCTGATGCAAGTTGGTGGCATCCAGCCCTGGCCGTTGCTGAGAGTTGACACGACAACCCGCGACGGTGTTTGAAAAGTCGAGTCGAGAAATGGCCCGCAGCTTGTTTTGGCGGCACCTGCGCAGAGAGAGGGAAAAAACGAGGGACGAGCAGCGCGGCCGGCAAGGGGTTATACCTTAGGTTATAGATAGCGGGCACGTACAGGGATGAGGGAGCAGGTTTATGGGACCCGCTTTTCTGCGCCCCTCTTCGCTCCAGGTTATGCCAAGTTATGTGAGGTTCTGCCTGAGGCGAAAAGAAACCAGAGGCAGGCAAAGCAGGACACCCGGAGGAGGCGAGGGCCTTACTGTAACAACTTACCTTAGGTAAGCCGGCGGCTCCAGCTGTCAGTTGATGGCTGCTGCTGCACGCAGGTGATCTGGTGACTGCCGCGGCTGAGGTCACTGCTACCGCGGCGCTACCAAGCAACCAAGGCAGCACACCATCGCTGCTGCAGCTCCCGGGCGTGCCTTTGCCCATTAACGTCACCATGTCAGAATTTTCTTGCACTCACACGTCGCGGCTCCAGCCAATCACGCCGCCCGACTGCGAAGACGGATCACAAGTACTCATTTGGTACCCCGTACCGAGCACCACCCACCCAGCTGTGAAAAAAGAAAAAAACAGGCAAAGACGCCTAACAAGGGCGACCTCACATCACACATCACGAGAGGGCGTGGGAGCGGAGGCCAAGGAAAAAAGTTAACGAAAAAAGGGAAAAAAAAAAAAAGAAAGGAGGAAAAATTAAAGCAAGGAAAAAGAAAAGAAAGTAAACCAATACTGGTAGTTAATAATAACAGTCAATAATAGCGTCCTATTCCTAATCAAATCCTACAATTACTAGATGGAAATCAAACGAGAGTGGTGCCAGACTCGTCCCGCAGGCCGACAGTAGAGCTCAGGCCATGGTGACTGCCAGCGAAAAAGAATCCCAAAGTTAAGAGGGGATGGAGAAAAGTACAGTACTGTGGCCCGTTTGGTAGGGAAGAAGGAAAAGAAATGCACGCCAAAGATCCCAGATTCCGATACAAAATTTCTTGCTCATAAAAGACACATCCCCTACTTCCTCAGCTTCTTGTTCTCGCGATCCTCCAGATATTCTTCATCAGAGGCATCCAAGATGTCATACTCTTCGTCGGTCATGAAGCCGTCGTCGGATCCATCCCACTCGTACTCCTCAGTCTGAGCATCGGTCTCGGGGGCCCCAGAGACGGACTCGGCCGGCATCTCTGCGTGCATGCTAGAGTGAGGTGACTCCTTGTCAAGCTTGGGGAAGATCATGACGCTACCGGTCTGGGCATCTTCTTCCTTCTTGGGCTCCTCAACCGTGGTCGCCGGTAGGACCTCAGCAGGCGGCATGCGCACACTGACGTCGCACCAGAGGCGGTGGCCGAACTTGAATCCCTCGGGCGTAGTCAAACGCCAGTAAGAGATGATCTGGCCAGCGCGAGCGGGAGTGCGGAGCAACACGGTGAAGGGGAACTCGCTGCCGGGGGCAAGCGGGGCGTAGCAGACTGTCGACTCTGATGCAGACACAAGCTCTGAGATACCAGCAGGGTGGGCAGAGTCAACGTGACCCATGTAGTCGCCGCCAACAAACTTGACGGAGCATCCAGCAGGCCAGGTAGCGGTACCCTCGTTGCGAAGGACCCATGTCTGCTCAAAGACGTGGTTGGGCGGCATGATTGTGCCATCAGAGACGGAGTCGCGAATGAAGACGGCACGGAGATCGTGCTCATTGACTGATGGGACGGGCTCAGCAGCCTTTTCCTCCTCAACCTCCTCATTGATCTCAGGGGTAGGCTCCTCCTTGATCTCGACCTCCTTGGTCTCAGCCTCAGGCTCTTGCTTGACCTCGACTTCTTCAGTCTCAGGCTCCTCAGGCTTAGCATCAACCACGGTTGGCTCGGGAATGACGGCCTGGATAGGGCTCAAGGTCGGAACCTCGGAAGGCTTGGAGGCATTCTTGGCGCGGTCACCCATAGGAGGCATGCGCTTTCCATCCTGGTGCTCGCCAGTGGTGGTAACGCTGACGTGGCGAACAGGAGTCTTGAACTTGATGAGAGGGTGGGTCTTGTTGTGGTCATTGGCAGGGTTGGCCTCGCAGCTTGCGCAGAAATCAAGGTCGTGGCAGACTGCGCACTTGTAGCGCACGCCTCTAATGTAGGTAGGATAGCCTTGGGTGTTGGAGCACAGGGGGCCATCACAGCAGATACCCATGTGCACTGGCTGAGTAGCCGCACAGGCATGGAGGTCTGCCAGAGGCTCATAGATGGGCGCGAAGCGGTGGTTGGCATGGACAAACGCAGCATTGGGAATGCAGTCGGCGCAGTAGTCCCAGTCTGGGCAGTCGAGGCACTTGTGGCGGACTCCAGTGATGTACTTGTCACAGCCGTCACAGATGGCGTGGTGCGCCTGGTTACGGCCAGCGCCCATCTTCACAGTAATGTGATCTGGCATCTTGGTGCCTGCAACAGCGGGAACAAAGGCATGCTTGGGGTGGTGGCCATGGGCATCCTTGCCGAAGCATGCTTGGCAGAGGTCAAAGTCCTCACAAGATGTGCAGTGGAGGAACTCCCATTCGGGAAGTTCTGTAAATCATTGATTAGTTTGGCATATTTCATGAATGTAAGGAGATGTGTTCAAACATACCTTGGACACAGCAGTTGCATGTTCGCATGGTGCCCATGCAGGACCACCTAGGAATTGGAGGGGCGCCCACAAACGAAGGGTGAATAGGAACGAAGAAGGGAAGATCATTCATGGCATCCGGCGACGCCTGGAGAGCGGGTTGCTCCGAGGTCTTCTCAGGGCGGGAAATCTTGAGAATCTCCTTCTCTTCCTTCTCGACGTTCTCAATTGATGGGATAATAGAGGCCTCCTGAACGGGGCTCTCGGTCTGCTTCTTGGCTTGAGCCTTGGGCTCAATTCTTTCGGTGCTGCTGGCGATGAGCTGGCCGTCAATCATGGTCCGCTTAATGAGCCAGTGGTTGTCGTCATAGCAACTGACGGCCTGGTCAACGCAAGCCTGGCAGAGGTCGAAGTCGCCGTCATCGCAGGTCTGGCAGTGATAGTGCACGTCTGAAACAGTCTTTTCACAGTTGTTGCAGCAGACGGCGAATGGGGCGGGAGCAATGACATGGTGTGACTGCACGGCGGGAGCACAGTAGTCCTCAAACGATGAGTATATTGACTGGGGGTCGAAGGGAGCAGACTGAGCGAAGTTTGCGGGTAGCTTCTGAGTAGTAGCCTCAGTCTCCTCCTCCACCTTGGTCACCTCAGGTGTACCGAGCTGGATAGAAGAAGAGGTTCGTAGGGGCAATTCAACTCCGGAGAGCAAGGTGATTGAAGACGGGGCCGCAGAAGGCACCGACATCTCTGTGGCAGGTTCGGCCGTTGACGATGATTCCTCGCTCTCGGTAGGAGTAATCTTTTCGGTAGACTCGTAGGTCTCTGCTACGGACGCCTCGGGTTCGTCCTCCACTGTGACCGGCTTTGGCGTAGTCTTTGGCTGCAGCTCGGGAACAAACACGCGCAGTTTCAACTTTGACTTGGCTTTGGCGGCTCTATACAGTTGCTTGTAGACCGGCGCGTTACTAGAGTCGAGAACAACAAAGGCGCTGGCAGAGTCGGAGTAGCGTTCGATGACGACCTGGGTCTCAAGTGGGATGTGGAGGAAGTGTCGGATCTGAACAGAAGTGTCAACATTTATCAAATATCTCCGCGAGATTCAAATGAGGCACCCAATGCATGGCATGGTTGCGTTGTCGAAAAAATTACGATGATTGGGGAAGAATAAACGATGAAAGATTGATGGGCACGTACGTTGGCTTCGAGAATATTAGGCACCATGTCGCGCAGCGGCATCTTGACGCGGCGAGTGGTATTCTCGAAGGTCACCTTGAGGGTGACCATGGTCTCCGGAACAAGCTGGGGGGCAGAAGCCATGATGGGCAGCCTGTCGTGGTGACGATGCTGTGTTAGCAAGATGCAACACAATTAGGACGGTGACGAAGCGGTGGGCGACCGGGAGAGGCGACTCACGCGATAACAACTTTCCCCCGTTGATGGATGCTATCGAGAGCTGGCGGCTCTGGTATATAAACACGGGCGATAAAGGACAGATGGCAATATTTGAGGCAGTGTGAGGCGATGTGATGCTTTTTGTGTGGAGAAGGAAATGGGAGTTGGTTGAAGAAGAGAGAAGGAAGAGGAGAGATGACGATTGCGTGGTTGGGAGAGAAGCAGAAGCTCCAGACGCCAGGCTGACTGGGGTAGGCGAGCCGGAAACTGGAGAGTTTAACGCAAGTACCAGATACTTGAGATAGGTACTTTGCGGCTACATGACTGTGCAGTGACGCAGACCCGGCTCTGGCACTGGCACACCGACAGGGAGGCGATGAGGCAACATTGATTTGAACTTTAGCGGTGGGACCACGGCGAGCCACGGCGAAGAGCACAGCGAACGGAGCACTCAGCCAGCTTGGCGGCCATTGAGCGCTCAGGTACCGCGACGGTAGTGGGTACAGTACCCGCAAGCATCTGAGGTGCAGCAGCACTGAGCGCTGATGCAGCGGGTGCTCAGTGGGCCGTGTCAGTGGATGTGACTAGCTCCAGGACGTCACAGTGCGGGCAACGACAAGTGCGGAGAAGGTCGGCGCGTAAGCTGCAGCGGACACACGGTGCATTACGCACCTGGATTTACTGTATGCGCCCTGGAGGGTTCAATGGCGGAATGAATCCCTACCCTACCCCGAGCTGGGGGACTACAAGAGGTGGACTCATGGCGGCCAATGGCGACATGGGGCGAAGGAATTACAGCACCAAGGCGGTCAAGCGCAGATTGCACGATGCACGATAACGCCAGGAAGAAGAAGAGCAGCCGGGTGGCCAAAAGATGAAATGATGCCTGTCCTGTCTCAGAGCGCTGCATCACATGTGTGCCGCCTCGGAGGGCCTCGCATCCTTTGACCTCTCTAGTACTGGTATCAAAATCAAAATCAAAAATCAAATCCAGTGGCTGTCATTTGCTGTAAACTTTGGGTAACGTTGGTGTCGCCAGAGACAAAGACGGCTTCAGCCTACGGTATCCTCGGCCCATCCATTCCCAAGCCCCGAGCTATGCTATGTACAGACTACGCAGGCTGCCACTGGGCAATGAGACCGATAGCAGGCAACTCAAAATCTCATGGAAGCAGACCAGACGTCAAACTCTCGGATCATGGGGCTAACATCACTTCTTGCCGTTGGTCACTGCCAGAGCCAATGGCGCTGCCACTGCAGCTTAGCTGGCTCCGGATGCCTGGACGGCTCGCCACTCCCACAAGCAATTGGCTGCGGATGAGGCGAGGAGACGGGACACAAGAAAAGCCCAGGCTGCAGAGGAGCCACGCCAGCTTCTCTCCCTCGTCTCGTCCCATCCATTCACACTGTCCTCGCACTCACTCACTACTCGAGCATCCCTTGCCTTGGCGACCGGCCGACCCCTCTCAGGCGACGGCGACTACGTGGTGCTATTACCAGCCAGCTGCGACCATCCCAAAGACAGCGGATAAGGTTGTGTTAGTGAAGCTGGTTCCGGTTTCAGGGCTTGCCGATTCATGCTCGATCGGCCGCCACGGCATCTCGTAGGCAGGCTTGTGCAAAGGCCGATTACGACACTTTGGGGGCCTCTGGAACTTGCAGCTCGCTCGGGAGAACAAGACCAAGATCCCATGCTACGGCGTCGTGGCGGCGTAGATTGCCTGACGCTCCAAAGTCAAAGTAAGCTGTAGATTGAAGGCAAACAAACACCAACACCACAAACTGCATCTATCCCGAGACCCGATGCTACTCTAGATGCCTTGTTCGGTGAGTTCTGGTCCAGGTACTTTGCCTGCCAAAGTACCCGATACTTGCGGTGCTTTGCTTCTTATATAATACCCGAACTACTAATACCAGGACTCGTAGTAATAATGCCCGGGCCTGTCGCCATAGCGCGATACGAGTACGTGAAGCAATTGGATCGATGCGACCTCTGCTTGTCTGGCTCCGCTCGGTGCGCGTGATGTGCCGAATGTGGCAACATATCGTGTCACCGAGCCGAGCATGTCGGAGCATCCCAACCAGGCTCCAGCATTGATTGGTGGTCATTGGGGGGACACGACAGCTCGTGGATTGCACAGAACGAGCAGCTCTCGATCGATTACTTTCTCAGCACAAAGGACTGCCTAACCGGATGGCCTAAACAAGCTCCAATTCACACAGGCTCCCGTCAGAGAGGGAAGCCACATACAACATCATGATTGGTGAGAGACGTCTGAATTTATTATCTTCTCTCTGCTCTTCTTTTCTGTGGAGCTCTCTGGCAAGTCCGGGCAGTTCAAAGTTACACCCAAGGTTTCCATGGCTTCAACACAATGTCTCACTTTAGCCTTTGAAGCCAAGTATCAATGCGGTACGTGAGATTGCTAGCTCGATGCGCCCTGCCCGAAGCTTGGTGCTGCCGCTTCTCTCTTCTCTTTTTTGCTTCTTCTACATACCTGGTACTACTCATGTAATCTGCCGGCTCATCCCTTGCATTGTCATCACTACTCGTTAAAATCTTAGTAGACGCCTATTACACTCCCTTGCGTCTTGCTCTTCCTGTCTGTCAGCAGGCGCTTTACGTAGTACCACAAAGTGCATCCATCCTCATAGACAGGATAAAATATTCTGGCTTGTATTCTTTACCCAGCCCCGGCACTCATCGGGTGAGAGAGGCGGGGCGAAGAAAGACATCATACTCATTATGCATACGTGCTCCGTGCTTATAACCCAGGCGCAGGCTGCTATTTCTCAAGGCCAGATTTGACGTGCTATCAACCGTGTCCTTAACTATCACACGGAACCAGGCCTGTTAGGATCATGATTTACTTCTACATTCTAGGCGCCAGGGATACACCAAGGCATATTCACGCCATGAAACGTGTAGAGATTCGGCCATATTCCAGCTTGCGGACCGTCCGGGAAGACTCCAGTTGTAGGCATTGTTGATATCGAGTCTGCCTAACGAAGCTCGCAGCCTAACAAAGTTCACTTTCTCAATACCCCAATGACGAAAAATTACAGCCGCATTTGTTAAAGAGACATAGGTATTGCTCTCTGACGCTCTCGGTCTACGCCAGTAGTATCTACACGAGAGCTTACGGCTCTTATAGTGGTCGACGAGTATCAATGCATGAGAAAAGCAACTCAGGTTGCCAGGCATATTCATTAGAGCCCACTACTATCCCAACCAATGCGATAAGTTATCAATGAAACAGATAATAAAAAGCAAGGCGTCTCAGAAAAAAATGCAAACGGTGATTTCCCCTACTTTTATGGAGCCCTGGGGCTCAATTGACTTCTGTCAAAATCTCAATATATACTTCTATGTCTTTCCGACGTAATTCCAACATACACCGAGCATTCACTCTATACTATAAAATATTCACCATTCACCGAACTCTGCAAAACCTAAATACTTCATTCCTCTAGATAGTTTATTTCACTGCACCTATCCCTCAAAAGTCCCATTTCATTCCATTCATCTCCCATCTTCCACTGACTTTTTACGCCCTTCAAACGGGGCTACCCTGATTGTACTCTTCGGCAAGCTGCGCCTATCACGGAGAGGGACGTCAGCAATCCTACGTATCTCGGAGCTATCGGCGATGACGATACAGGGGAGATAGAGTGTTAGTTGAAACAGTAGAGGAGATATAACCTGAAACGGAGGACCGATTTATCCTCTAGATAAGGAAAAAATGGTAATGTATATATGCGGGAAAGAAGAGCCAAATGCGACCTCAACATGAAAGACGAACAGGTATCTTATCTAGCTCGAATCCATGACTACCCAAGTACTAACTAACACATGAGATCAAATTCAATAAATTGCCTTGGTATCAAGAAGAACTTCTTATGTAGCTCAACCTATCTCTACGCAAGTGAGATAGTTCAAGTCAACCAAGAACTTGATTTAGCACACAAAGTTATTAGCTTCTACGTTTGTAGCACCGGGCCGCATTCAAAGCACAACATTCACTACCATCACTCATTCTTCACCAAAACAGTCACTATCCAGCATAAAATAAACAAGCTATTCGCTCAATAAAATATATGCAAATGAAGCTCAAAAAGAGAGAGTAGACACAAAGATATTCCACAGATTGCAACTCCATTTCCCGCACATTTAAAGCTACTACATAATTGCCTCCAAACACCGCTAAACGCCGCTGCCATGAACAGCACAAGAGGATAAAAACCCCGAAGTTACAAGGACATCCGGGCTAACAAAGGTAAAGGACGCAATGAAGCCGCTACAGAATCGCTCCCAGCTACCCATGCGTTTCTTCCCCTTTAGCTCAGACTGAAAAAAAGAGAAAAGGTCATCCCGCAAGACGTTTTTCCATCCCTCCGCATATGGCCATCGATTGTTGGCCGTGGTGACGATAACCTCAACAACTGACACAAATGAATGCCGTTGCAAGCATCTTTCAGCCTTCAACTTCCAATACTTATTTTTTGTTTTCAAGAAAAAAGGTCCATTCCCCAATACACACGCACACACAAAGACGTAAAGGCTATCCCAGGGTTCCCAGCAGGCCATCCCAGGATACGCATGATGAAGATAATAAATATCAGACGTTGAAAAAAGTAGGGGAAAAAAAGTTCATGATTTTGAGCACCCAACCACCCGAACCGCGAAAATGGATAAGAATGATGCGTAGAACCCAACCCATGACACCAAAGGGAAAAGAAATCAACAAGAAAGTGCAGGGAGTGAGATGTGTAGGGTCTGTAATAGGGTTATTAAAGGTCAATGGGCACTGAGAAGCCAATCATCAGGCCAGCGTCGGTGTCACATCCACCACACGAATCAACGCTATTGTGAGTAGTAGACCATGCCCGGCGCGGGTTGAGGGTAGTAGAAGCCGTCGGGGCTGGGAGTCACCATCCCACCCATTCCCATCACGCTAGGCTGATATGGCTGTGAGGCAGGGTACGACTGGTAAGGGTTTACCGACGGCAGCTGAGAAGCATCATAATAGTAAACCATGCCATTGACTTCCTGGGCCACGAGGTTTGTATTCGGGGGTGCCGGTGGCCCCGTCACGGTGACACCTGGCTGCTCCATTGGATTCTGAGGTGTAAAGCTTCCAGGCATGCCCGGCTGTCCTTGGGGGATGAATGGAGGCGCGGTGGCAGCAGAGGCGGGCATGCTTGGGCCAGAGTAGCCATGAGGATAGTAGTATCCCTGTTGAGGGTGAGGCTGGTACGGCTGGCCGCCATAGTAGGCCGTTTGACCATACGTGTTGGGCTGGAACGGTGCGGCATGTATAGCCCGCTCTGGGATTTGGGACAGAGGCGTGCCGGTCGAGACATGGGTAGAGTATGAGGGCCGGCGAGCATGCGAGTCCTGGTATCCGTTTGCCATCTGCACGGGAACTTGCTGGTGGAAGGCTTGCTGGAAGCCCGGGCCATTCTGCGACATCGTTGGCGACTCGATGCCCGCAACAGAAATGTTCTTCTGAGGGCGAGGCTGGTGCATTGGGATCGATGCCGGGAAGTTCTCCTGGAAGTTGGGCTTCTGTGGAAGGGGGTGTGTTTGTGGCTGGGGCATGTCGATGATCGAAGCCTCCTGTCCGGTCATCAACATTGGGTCCGATTGGCCTACGGGCACCTCAACTCCAACAGGCGGCATATTGAATATTTGCGGAGCCGGAGGTAGACGGACCACAGGCCTGGTATCGGCCTGTGGTGCGGGGCGGGAGATGATGGACCCGGTAGGCGAAAATATGGCCTCCCTATCGTGGACCACGATGGATGACCGCCTGCTGACGGCAGCACTGGGGGAGTATATGCTTCCACCATAGTAGCTGCCACCAAATATGCTGGTCCTCCGCGAAAATCCACCCACGGAACCCCATGCAGACCGGGGCTTACCTCTAAGTCGCTGCTGATTGGGGCGTAATGCACGGGGGATGAAGGTGAACGATCGGTCCGAAGCGGGGAAGATGTATCTCGGAGGATGGTTCGGCAGGGAGATGCGCACCGGCTTGTCCCTACGCAGGGGCGGGCGGTGATCGGGCAACTTCGTGTACTGCTTGACCGGGAAGCCAGGAAACACCTTCGAGATGGCCACCTCAGGGAGAATGACGCGGACTTGAGCGTTGCCGATGTGTTTCTCAGTCGACAAGGTTCTGTTGATGGGAGTAGCACTGGGCTCGCACGTGGGGATGAAGCCATTGCCATTAGGCGGTCCTTCCTCATGAGGTGCTTGCCGAGGGCGACGTGGGATCACGTCTGCGACAGTCTCGTGCATGTCGTGCGTCCATGGGGAGTTTGTGGTCGGATCGGCGGGGTGGTGCATCTGGTTACTACATAGTAATTCCACGTTAGCAGATGAGGCAAAGAGGGCCAGGTGGGGGATAGAGAGAGCTCAAAGAGACGGTAATCATGGCGACGACAAGAGATGATGTGAACTTACTTCATTGGAGCAAAAGGGCCCCCGATGCCACCGCGACCACCACCTCTGCCCCGACCTCTTCCAAACGGCCTGAAGCCATTCGCGGCCGGCCCCGGATGCCGATGATCATGCATGAAGAAGGAGCCCCGGTTGGGCACAAAGGCCGGGTCCTCGTCCCTCCGGCGCTTGTAGTCCTCGTGCTCTTGTCGGCGTCGATTGGCTGGTTGCCCAGGTTGAGACCGCATGGCAGACGAGGAGCTGACAATGACGGGAGCAGAGGGCGACTTGGGTGGCGACGGCGTCACCTCGTCGAACTGCAGCTCCTGTGCAGAGTCCGGCCGATCCGCAATGGACAGGCCTTGAAGCATCAGCTCGGTATCCGATACAGACTTGTTGCCATCTCCCTGAGCAGCAGCCCTGGCGGCTCTGTGGCTGGCCCCCTTTGCGGTGCCGTTGGCAGACTTCCGCGCGTTGGGTGAGGTGGGTGACACCTCGTCGATGTTGCTGGTGTCGCTATCATCAGCTCCATCGTGGTCGTCGGAGATGACGGAGCCCTCGCTCAGGGAGTCGTCATCCAGCTCCAGCGTCTCCGGACGGCCCTCATCGTCGCCCTCGTCCTCGACTCGGCGTCGTTGGCCGATGAGCTTTCTACGTCGGGGGGCAGCGGCCATGATGGGGGGTTGTTAGTTGGCGGCTTCAGCGAGACGATTAGACGGCGGACGAATGGGGCTCGTCGGGGACGGAGAGAGGGGCGAGTGATGGATCAGGGAGACCATGCAGCGGCGGGTGGTGGGCGAGGACAGAGGGCAAGTCGGAGGAGATTGAACAACAAAGGGCCGCAAGGAGGAGTGAGGAGCCCAACCCGTCCTGCGGTGCTAGACACAAAGAGAAAGGCAAAGAAGCACGATGCCCACGAGCAAACAAATCTCGACGGGCCAGACCAGACAAGGGGGTCAAGAAGGGGCAAGAGATGAAAGAAAGACAAGAAGAAGGCGGACAGCGGTCCTCGGGCGCCTCGTTGATGATCCAGGGGGCCGGGACGGCGAATGAAGAGAGGTCGTGATGGTGGTTTCCAAGGACAGAAAGCGGAAGATTTGACGCCAGGCCCTAGAAAAAGTGCTGGTGGTGGCCTGTGAAGTGGTGAGGTGAGGTGGTGGACGCTTAGCCCAATCCAGGCTTGCTGGCCCCCTCCCCAGCCATGTAGCTTTTACGCGTAGAATTGGTGCGAAGTGACTTGGTCTGGCTGCAGCAGGCCCTCCAGGCCCTGGCGCTCCCCTTTCAGCGTCATGGGCCAAGGCTAAACAAAGCTGCCGCTTCGGCTCTTGAATGAGGTACCGGCAAGGTACTTGATGGTAGTGCAGCCTTGCTTTAATGTATGCAGAGAGCTAGCAGGGACTACCCCTTTTCGACCTTGGACGCCCCAAACAAATGCCAACAGTCACCACGACCGCCAGATCTGTCAAATGGGCGATCGCAGCAAATGGGATGCAGCCAGCCATCTGCCCATGTCATCACTGCAAGAGCCTCTTTTCTTCCTGCTTGCTTGACGTGACCCATCATCAGCCGGCTTATTCTAGGGGTCGACACCACGTCAATCAATCAATCAAGCAACCACCGCCGCCGTGCCACCACCACTCACAACATGGGTGACGGCCACCATCACGATCACGCCGGCCTCTGGCTCTGTTTCTCATGCTCACAGCCAGGCACGGATGCATGCGTTTGAATGGGCATTGCGTAGGCGAGTTTCGGTCGGATCATGTCGTCCTGCCAGCGTCGCAACCCCTCACTGGCCTGCTTATGCAATTGGCGACGTGCAAACTGCAGATGAGGTCCACAAGTGGCATCAAGCAAGCTCGTCCTGTTGGCCACCAAGGCCGCAAACGCCGACTGGTGCTCGGGATGCATTGCTGCCTGTCCGTTGATGCAAATGGCGACCATGGCTGCTGACGGGCAGACGGAGCTACCCCACGGGTTTTCTGGGCCGCGGACTGAGTGGTTGGATGCTCGACAGCTCCAGATGGCTGCTGGAGCAATGGAGGTGCTCGTTCTTTGTTGTAGAGCATCCATTGATCCCTGCCGTCGCTGGCCAACCACGAGTGCAATGCCCCTCTGCATCTCACTAATCCGAAGCACAACAGACAGATGACGCTGTTTGATCTCACGCAGGCGGTAGCTCGCCTGGATTGTGCTCTGTAGCAGTGATTAGCTCGGGTGGAATATAATCCCGACACTTATTCAAAGTGATGTGTCTGTATGACCTGCTGATGCACTTTCAGGGTGGCCCGCTATTGGTACAGCGTAGGAATTGGCGGGCGATGATTGTAGTTGAGGTGCTCTAGAAATAGAAACTCCGTTGGAGAATGCGGGAGGTGGCTCTCCTCTGACTAGGGGTCCATGTGTCACTTGGAACCTTGCGGATATAGAGCATCCAGCTTGAAGGGCACCAAGGTTTCAGTAAGGTTGCAGAAGATGGCGCCAATGTCGTAAATATCTATGTAGCGTCAAACGTATATTGCTATTGATGGATGGCACTCCATCGATCACCGAGACTGAACAGCTGCATGGAGTCCCCCATAAGCCCCCCATTGCTCTCTCAGTCTCTGGTTGGACAGCGCATCCACGTTTTCTACAGTACAAGGCCTAAGCAGCACTAACTCGGAGCTCTAGGCGGGCTTGCTGCTTCTGGGCGGAGGTGGATGTACCTACTAGAGGTATAGAGGTAGATGTACGTGTAATTGATGACGTTGAACTTCGCTTCAATACAACTTCATTACCTATTCGCCTCGATTCAACATCACCTCAATGGCTTCCTCCTACTCGTCCTTGTAGCCACGAGCCCCGGCTCTTGACTCCTTGACCGACTTCCGGCATTTCCTCTAATTCTCGGACTTTCCTGCGGTGAGACACAGACCCCGCACGATGCCGGGTCTTGCGCGCAAGGTCTTAATCTTTGCCGCTGTCGACGGCCTCATCATCCAGCCATTGTCTTCCAAGGGACAGAAACCGTTCCAGCCTGCGAGAGTCAAGTATGGCGATGCGTCCGTGTCGGCGGCACGCGACCAGGCCCCTGATTCGGCAAAGCCCGATTCGTGGTTTGAAGCGCTCGGCGTCATTGGTGAGTCCCGGGCAGGCGTCGATGTGATGTGATGGCGTGTTAAACAGTCGGCAGGATTGATTACGGTGTCGCGATTAACGTATTTGGTGACGATTACACGCCGAGAGCAGGTGGCTCAGGTGTTTGGATTGCCCATCTATGTCGTCACTCAGGTGGCCGTGACGCCGTGCTCGTCGCAGAGTGATGCCGAGGAATCGGTGCGCAAGACGGCACGTCTTCTGCGTACGGAGTCGTCCAACAGCGTGAATAATGATGAAGATAGCAGCAGTGACGAGGACGGCGAGATGCCAATTTCGACTCCTGATGAGGAAGTCGACGACGATGTTGTCGACAAAGGAGACGTCCCGCCGGACCCCAAGAGCAGCGTTGCCGAAGACGTGATCCGGAGACGGGGCAGCTATGGGAGATTTGCACAGCGCTGGTTTAGTCGAAGCGGGTGGACAGTCGACCAGAGAAGGACTATGGGAATGAGCAACTCGCCAACGTCCACGCCGCCCCTTGCGCCATCGGCCTCGCAGACCCCAGTGGTTAGTCTCGCCAGCCTACAAGAAGCGGATGAGAGTCTCTCTCCGGCATCCACGCTGCTACCTAAGCTGCTTCGGACCGTCCAAATGCTGTTTGGCTCATCACGTAGTTTTTACTTTTCATATGACCTGGATATAACTCGCAGTCCGAGTGACAGTGCCTCGGTGGTTAACCCCAGCGGCTCCCTCTATGAGCAGGTCAAGAAGACATTCTTTTGGAACCGGCATATTATTCAACCTTTTATAGATGCCGGACAAGATGCCTTGACCCTACCTCTGATGCAGGGCTTTGTCGGCCAGAGAACCTTTGTGGCGGATTCTCAGCCTCCCCAGGTAGATGACCCTGGAACAGAATCCATGGAGCTCAAGGACCTCTCCCCCCCGCCATCTGCTCCAGGCTCGCCGCCTTCAGGCACGGCGAGGCATTCTCTAGAGCTGCGTCCTACTGAAAAGAGCTACCTCATCACCCTCGTATCGCGACGATCAACTAAGAGGGCTGGTCTGCGATACCTCCGGCGCGGCATTGACGAGGGTGGCTATACGGCCAACTTTGTCGAGACAGAGCAGGTCCTTTCATCCCCTGCATGGGATACCTCTTCTCCAGTGTATTCGTTTACTCAGATCAGAGGCAGCATTCCACTCTTCTTTACCCAGACGGCCTACGCGCTCAAGCCTGTGCCGGTTTTGCAGCACTCTGAGGACGCAAACTACAATGCCGCTAAGCAGCATTTTGAAAGGCTCTCGGCATCTTACGGCACGGTACAGATTGTCAATCTTGTCGAGAAACGTGGAGTCGAGGGCCCTATTGGAACGCAATATCAAAATACGATGGCGCGTATCAACAAGGGGCTCGATGACAAGGCAAAGATTCCATTTGAGTGGTTTGACTTTCACCACGCCTGTCGTGGCATGAAGTTTGAGAACGTGAGCCATCTGTTGTCCACATTGAAAGATCAATTAGAGACGCTGGGCAGCACGGTGAAGAACAATGGCCAGCTGGTCCGCAAGCAACAAGGTGTCCTTAGGACAAATTGTATGGACTGCCTGGACCGAACAAACGTCTGCCAGAGCTCTTTTGCAAAACATTTGCTAGATTTACAACTGAAAGAAGAAGGCATAGACATGAGTGCGCAAATAGACCAAGAGACGGCCTGGTTTAATACTCTCTGGGCTGACAACGGCGATGCCGTTTCAAAGCAGTACGCCTCTACATCCGCTATGAAAGGTGACTATACGAGGACACGAAAGAGGGATTACAGGGGGGCACTAAATGATCTCGGCATATCCCTAACACGTCTCTATACTGGGTGAGTTTTTTCCTGCTTACTTTCCAAGCCCAGTGGCTGATCATCATCTCCCCTTTAGCATGGTCAACGACTACTTCAGCCAAGCTGCCATAGACTTCCTGCTCGGAAATGTCAGTGCCAAAGTATTTGAAGAATTCGAGATGGACATGATGACCAAGGATCCGGCTGTTTCCGTAGAAAGAATGCGGGAGCGTGCCGTGGAGCTGTGCCAGAAGCGAGTCGTGGCAGACGTCAATGAAGAATTCCACGGCGGCTGGGTTTTGATTAGTCCCAACGCCGCCAACGTTCTTAAATCGTGGCCAATGGAAGAAACTGTCCTTCTCCTGACGGATGCTGCGTTGTATCTTTGTCGCTTTGACTGGGATCTGGACAAGGTATCGTCCTTTGAAAGAGTTACCCTTGCCAGCATCACGAATATCAAAATCGGCACTTACATCACCTCAACCATCTCGCAGGCGCACATGAACGAGACGAGGAACGTGGGTTTCGTGGTGTCATATCAACCGGGCAAAAGCGACGTGCGGAGGAGGAACACCCGTACACTGTCCACCAAAGACGCACCCAAGTTCACGGCTACCGGTGAGCCTCTACCCGCACCAACTGGTTTCGCTGGTCTCTTCTCCGGAGCAAACGCTTCCAAAGAGCCTGCCATTCGCAAGCTTGCGTTCAAGGCGCCATACGCCGATTCTTCATTGCCGGCGAGTGGGGCGGGGCCGCGGCAAACAGAGATGCAGATCATTGACACGATATGCTCAGAGATTGAGCGCCTTGCTTTCGAACGGCAGCAGGCCAAGGAAGGAGGAGAGCGAAAGAAGCTGGTGGAGAAGGGCGATATCATTTCGCTGGACACGGCGAGACGCAGCACCGGGCTACTCGAGCAGCTAGGCCACTCGCTGAAGAAGCTGGTGTGGGCATAGATACCTAGTAGATAGATATCCCTAACGAAAAGACCTGATGCGGCTCTTTTTTATACATAGCAACTCAAGGGTAGCCTTATCAACTATAGTTTTCTTTCCTTCCCCTCATTCTTCGAAACATCCTCCCCTAACAGAACTTCATTGAGTTGAGGACGTACTCCTCCTCTGATATAGATGCATCTGGTAACGCATATTCTCCAATTGAATAGGGTAAGAGAGGCCATCTGGAAGACGGAACCATATCGAGTCGTGAGACTCAATCTTTTCCCACTCGTAGCCCGGAGACGGTGCACGCGGATCAATCATTGTGTGATCCAGCAGCCACTGCATAGGATATCTCTTCTGCTCTTTTCCCACGGCGGCTTCTGAGTAACTACCCGGGCTGTCCACGACGAGGAGCATGCTCCTGTCCGGCATGACCTCGCCCAGCAATTTCAAGAACTTTGTCGTTTTACCGATGCCTCCGTTGGTGTAGAGTTCATTCAATGTAAACATTAGCGTCACAGTGAGCGGTTCGCGGCCAAGCAGTGAAGACAATGCCTCCTTGTCTAATACTAGGATATCACCCTGGGAGAATGTTGTGTTGAGTTGGGCCTGCTCGAGGAGAGGCGTGTTTGCGGCCTTGATGGCTGCGGAGGCGTATTTGGATAGGAGAGGCGGCGAAGTGATGTGATTTTGGAGAAGAGCGACGACTTGTGTCCAGGGGGCGGCGTCTAGGAGGGTAAGATGGCCGGAGGAATTTGTTTGGTGGAGGAGGGAGGCGAAGGCAATCTGTTCGGCTGCGCAGCCGCCGATGCAGAGCATTTTAATGGATTTGCGGGGGTTTGAATCTGATATTTCGATGCTAGCTGCTTCTGGGCTGTTTTCATCATCATCGTTGTTATTGGTCGGAGGAGGTGATATGAGAGCCATCTCATCAAAGTGGTGGGCGATGGTTTGGAAGATGGACGAGTAGCAGAGGGCTCTGGTAGGACTCCATCTTGCAGCGTACGCCTGAAGATTCTCCTCTGTCCCAAAGGCGGCGTCGAATTCCCGGTTGAAGAGGGCCTGTTTTATGGATTGGAGGCGGGCTGTGAAGTCCTCGGATGAGAGGACGGGATTGAAGGCATCTGAAAAGAGCTTGAGGATGCGCTGCTGATGGATGAGGATTTGGGGGTCGACGGTTGGGATGGGGTCAGCTGCTGATGCTTGTCTGTCTTTTTTGGATGGATTCTTCTTAGGGGCCTGTTTTTTAACCATTGTTTTATACGTTGTTGCCGTGATGAATTACTTGGTTGAATGAGATGGGGGATTTGATGTGGTGAAAAATTGAGTTTCTCACGGAAAGTGGGTAGGTTGATGTAGGTAGCGCTGGTAAGCCTTCACTTAGAAACGAGTGTATCTCAGTTCAATTCATTTCTCTCTCTTCCATCTTGCATCAATACACACACATGATAAAAACAGCAGCTCTCAGCAAAATTGCAAATCTCATCTTCACTGTGATTCATTCGCTTGCATCCTCATGGTGGTGCCGACACATGCTTACATACAAACTTATTCATCAATGCTTATTGCTAGTTCCTCTGTAGTATGAGGGCAACAAATAGCCTGAAATCCTTTTTGACTTTCAGCCCCGTCTTAAAGAACGATCCGGCCAGCGCCGCTTTACGCGCAGCTTCCGGGATGCTAGATCGGCTATTGGAATAGCGCCAGCCGCTCAGGTGTCTGATTTGGCCTGTCTGATTGGTGGACTCGTTTGGCAAGGCGATGAACGATTGCTTAGGAAACGCTCGAGACCGCTTATAAAGGCCAAGCAAGGCCAAGGATTCTGCTGCAGGTGACGCGGATAGGCATTGAGATCAAGGGTAGCCTATCGTGTGTGTGGATGGATGGACTTGGTGCAGTTCACGTCTGAAAGTTGCATTGGCGGCTTGCCCGGGTTTGGAGACGTTGGTGCAGTTGTTTCACGAGGGTCAGAGAGAGTGATTTGCCTGGCCTGGGAGCCTGTAACCATCCATCCATCACATCCGTTTGTGACTCCCGTCGTCTTGTGAGATTTGAGTGAGGCGATGATAAGGTCCATCAGCAGCCCCTACGTCAGAGGCCGGGCCGAAACGGAGTATCCGAATGCGGGATGCCGTTGCAGGTTGCCGTTGCAAAAGGCAAGGGACAATGGAATTGATGGCTTCAAATGTCTTTTGCTGTCAGGGCGGTTAGAGTCTCCGCTCTTTGTTGCGGGAATGGAGCGTTTTGCCCGGTGGATAGGATTGCGTCAAGTGGGCGGTAGATCTTGTTGCCTCTGTTGCCTCTGAAGACGTTTTGTGTGTAAGCAGCAGTGCATGCTATCTAATGGCACTATGTATGTACCGGTCGAGTGAGGGTAATAAACATCCATTGATTCCATTAACCCAGGAGTACCTGTAAAGTTCCTCGTAAAGGTTCCCCGTAAAGGTTCCTCGCAGAAATTGCATACTACTAAACTTACAGGGGACCATAAGTCACAAGGAGCCCTTGGTGAGCACGGAGTTTAAAAAAAACCTGGAAAGCGTGGAATCCACGTTAAAAATCCTTTTAAGTACGAAACAACACGCACACACAGTAAGAGGGCGAATCGGCGCTGCAGCAAGCCGCAACAAGCTACGGGCGGGCTCCCAGTAGCGGAAACGGGCCCCGCTGGAACTTGCGCTCCGATTGCCATTTGCCGTTGCCTGGCTGCGCTGCCCCGGGGCTCCAGTAGGGCGGCATCAGAGTGGCTCGTGGAGGGGCCACGGAACTTGGGAAGCTCTTCCAGGGCTGCTGTTAGAGGGGCCGATAGAGGGAACATTGATGGCCTGAGCTAAGCATCCCCTAATCCGTGACATAACATTAACCCCTCAACAAAAAGGTTCCCTCAACACCAGCTTTATATGCGGCCCTCCCCCCATCAGGCCCCGTCCGTTTCTCTCTCTCCATATTCCCAATTACTTTGATACCCGATTTCTTCAATAGCGCAGATCCGAACCATTCGCAATCATGGGCTACACAGAGGTTGACCAGAAGGCCATCAACACCATCCGCCTGCTCGCGGTATGTTTTTTCCCCCTTGCTTTTTTACCCCGCCATTGCCCCTCCATTGTGTGAGAGCTTTGGGCTGGAAAGTTTTGGTTACGCCCGACGGCAGTGGAGGTTTGCGAGGCGGCCAAAGGAAGAACACACTCGAGAAAAGGACGAAAAAAGGACACACAAGGAGAACAGAACAAGGACGGAGAGCATTGACTGACTTGCTTTGCGATTCCAGGTTGATGCGACCTTCAAGAGCAACTCGGGACATCCCGGTGCCCCCATGTGAGTCTGGCCACGCTTCGTGACGCGAAGCTCCGCTCCCGCCACTTCCGCCCGTTCTGGCTGCTAACGATGATATCGCAGGGGCATGGCTCCCATTGCCCACGTTCTCTGGGACAAGTTCCTGAGGTTCAACCCCAAGAACCCCGATTGGCTGAACCGTGACCGATTCGTTCTCTCGTGAGTGCTCTCGCCGTCCCGCCCCTCCCTCTGAAGGGAATAGAGGAGAGACAAATATCCCCGCTCTGCGAATCGCACGACTAACAGGTGCTACTTTTTCGCCCCAATCTAGCAACGGCCACGGCTGCATGCTCCAGTATGCTCTGCTTCACCTGTTCGGCTACGCCCTGACCATCGATGACCTCAAGGCCTTCCGAGTAAGTTTGCGCCAAGCTCCGAACTGAACAAGAGAAGGGAAAAAAAGCTCAATTAGCCTAGCCTTTGCAAAAGAGGCTAGGATATGTCGAGCAGCACTAACTCGTGTCCTCTACCTACAGACTGTTGACAGCATCACCCCTGGCCACCCCGAGGCTCACGATACTCCCGGTATCGAGGTCACCACCGGCCCTCTGGGTCAGGGTATCTGCAATGCTGTTGGTTTGGCCATGGCCCAGGCTCACACTGCTGCCACCTTCAACAAGCCCGGTTTCAACCTGGTTGACAACTACACCTACTGCTTCCTCGGTGATGGCTGCTTGATGGAGGGTGTCTCCGGCGAGGCCTCTTCCCTGGCTGGTCACCTCCAGCTCGGCAACCTCATCTGCATCTACGATGACAACCACATTTCCATTGACGGTGACACCAACGTTGCCTTCACCGAGGATGTTGCTAAGCGCTATGAGGCCTACGGCTGGCACGTCGAGGTCGTCGAGAACGGCGACCACGACCTCGAGGCCATGGAGGCCGCCATCAAGAAGTGCCAGGCCGTCAAGGACAAGCCTTCAATCATCAAGCTGCGAACCACCATTGGTTTCGGCTCCCTCCAGGAGGGCACCCACGGTGTCCACGGCTCTCCCCTCAAGGCCGACGACATCAAGCAGCTCAAGACCAAGTTCGGCTTCAACCCCGAGGAGAGCTTCGTCGTCCCCAAGGAGGTCGCTGAGCTCTACGGCAGACACTCCTCTGAGGGTGCCGCTAAAGAGGAGGAGTGGAACAAGCTGTTCGCTCAGTACGCTGAGAAGTACCCCGCCGAGCACGCTGACCTCACTCGCCGCCTGAAGGGCGAGCTGCCCGAGGGCTGGGAGAAGAGCCTGCCCGTCTACAGCACCAGCGACGCTGCCATTGCCAGCCGAAAGCTGTCCGAGACCGTCCTCAGCAAGGTTCAGACCATCCTCCCCGAACTTCAGGGTGGCTCTGCCGATCTGACTGGCTCCAACCTTACCCGCTGGAAGGAGGCCGTCGACTTCCAGCCCCCTGCCACTGGTCTCGGCGACTACTCTGGACGATACATCCGATATGGTGTCCGTGAGCACGGTATGGGCGCCATCATGAACGGTCTGGCCGCCTACGGAACCATCATCCCCTATGGTGGTACCTTCCTCAACTTTGTCTCCTACGCTGCCGGTGCCGTCCGTCTGTCCGCTCTGTCCCGCGTCCGAGTCATCTGGGTCGCCACCCACGACTCCATCGGTCTGGGCGAGGACGGTCCTACTCACCAGCCTATCGAGACTCTGGCTCACTTCCGTGCCCTCCCCAACTGCATGGTGTGGCGCCCTGCTGACGGCAACGAGACCAGCGCTGCCTACTACATTGCCCTGACCTCCAAGCACACCCCCAGCATCATTGCCCTGTCTCGTCAGAACCTGCCCCAGCTCGAGGGCTCCATCATCGAGAAGGCCATCAAGGGTGGGTACGTCCTGCAGGAGGTCGAGGGTGCTCAGATCACTCTGGTCTCTACCGGTTCCGAGGTTTCCATTGCCGTGGATGCCGCCAAGGAGCTCTTGGAGAAGCACAACGTCAAGGCCCGCATCGTCTCTATCCCTTGCTTCGAGGTGTTCGATGCCCAGTCCAAGGAGTACAGACTCTCCGTCCTGCCCGACGGCATCCCCTCTCTGTCCATTGAGGTGATGAGCACCATGGGCTGGGAGCGCTACACTCACGAGCAGTTTGGCCTCAACCGATTCGGTGCCTCTGGTGCCTACAAGGATGTCTACAAGGTACGTTGGAGAAGAAGGAGAAAGAAGAAGAGAAGTACAACGTAGAGAAAGTAACAGCCTGCTAACCCATCGCTATAGAAGTTCGAGTTCACCCCCGAGGGCATCACCAAGCGTGCTCTCCTCACCATCGACTTCTGGAAGGATGTCCCCAACGTTCGCTCTCCCATCAACCGTGCTTTCCAGCAGCTCATTTAAATTTTACGGCAGACGCAATAAAAAACTCTTTTATAAAAATTTAAATCATACCAAAAACATGTGGAAAGAAATCGCTGGTTGCTAAAAAATAGGGAGGGAAATATGATTTCACGTTGTGACGACTGTACCCTGAGATCAAAGGAAACGTTCGATTTCCTTTTGTTATATATCGCAAATAGATGAAATGAGAAAAAAAATTGAACAAAATAAACCTCAAGATGAAAAAGTCAATTGCCTATGATAACCCTGTTTTTAAACGCCAGTGGAGCCAACGTGGTAGCTAAATCTCCTGTATGCTATAACCCGACTCTTGACTCTGCGTGCGTGAGATTTGGAGAAACAAGTAGGAAAATATAAATATAGAATGAACAAGAAAAGAAACAACAGGTAAAAAAGAGCGATCCAGCCATCTTTCTCATTAACGCGCGTTGTATACTCATCCGTTTTTTCTCTCTGCGCCGCGCTTCCCAAAAAAATGCTGTTCTCTTCCGCACCCCCATGTATTATTTCGTCTCGAGTGCGGCCTCTCTCATCTAGCACGTGCCTCGGCTGACTTGTTTCGGATCCATTCTCTTTCAGCTGTTATAAAAGCCGACTCCGCCTGGTTCGGTGTCGAGCTTTGTCGCCGGTAGAGATGGGGGATGGGCTATATATACCATCCATGGTTCTCGTGTCTCTCTTTGCTAATCGTTGCTATTTATTGCTGCTAGATGTATATGGCAGCGGAAGCGTCTGAGGGTTGTGCTGGGCTCACTCAGGAGTGCTCCTCCCGTCGGTGTCCTGCTCCAGTCCCTGAGCCGCCCACTCCTTTTGAAACTCGCGGCCGATGCGCTCCAACCTGGCAGCAGCGCGTCGGGCCTCCCTCGCATCGTCCGACGAGGCGGCGACGACCACGCCGATGAGGACGGGGGCAGCAGCGTCGTCGCTGCCGGTCCTGGCCGTTGCGTCGTCCGGGTCGGCGTCGGCGTCGGCGTCATGGTCATGGTCGTGGCCGTGCTTGTATTTGGAGCCGGGCTCGGGCTCCGAGTGGCCACCGCCTGACTCGCGGGGGTCGAGGTAGGACTGCAGGACGACGGCGCCGGAGTCGGGGTACTCGACCATGATGCGCTGGGGGCGGCCGAGGTTGGCGCGCTGGGCGGTGGTCTGGGAGGTGATGGCGCTCGAGGTGAGCGAGGTGAGGGATTCGAGGTGGGTGGGCGACGAGGAGGATGTGATGAGCGGGGTGAGGGTGAGGTCGGTGAGGTGGAGGGAGAGGGTAGGATGCTGTGACGGGAGACTGGACATGATGAAGGAGTCTTTTTTTTGCTTTGCTTGTCCAAGGGTGATGTGGTCTCCGTGTCTGTATATAGGGAAGTTTTGTTGCGCTATCCCTCCTGTTTGGTTTGTATATGTAGTTTTTTTTTATTGTTTCCCCCCTCTGTTATTGTGGTTTCTGCTTCCGCAGCGACATGGGACGGTGAAGACGCTCGAGATTGGTTGGCGATGGTGGTGATGGGCAAGAATGGAGGTGAGTCGCTGCCTCGCCTTATCTGGACAGAGTGGGTGCTGATGACGTCGGTGTAGCAAGGCGTTTTATCGTCGTGTCATTGCGAATGGCTGAAAGCGCGTCGTTCTCGCAGCTGGGCAGAATAAAGGGAGAGAAGCTGGGAAAAAGATAAAGAAAATGACAGAAGAGCGAGCACAAGGGGGAAAGGACGAGAGATGAGAGCCAAAAGAAGCGAGTCACGCACTCGGTGCAATAAGACACACTGAGGTATTAAGAGGGTCCATTCTCTGCTATCATATCACGGCCGCACAGGTACTCGTACATGCGCAGAAGCAGCAGCGTCGGGGAAGCTGTCGCAGCGGGCCCTATCTTAGGTAAAGCGCTAAAGAGACAAGAGACAGGGCCTAGAGGAGAAGAGGTCCAGCCCCCCTCTTTGGGCCCCCGCTAGGCTGGGTCACCCCGCGCTTTGGTGCTTGCGTTAGCACTTGGCCTTTTGCGAGTTGAGCTCTAATGTACTAACACAAGGAGAGGGAGGAGGCATAGTACAGTAGCATTGGGGAGGGGAGTGGTGTTGCTTCTGTTGCTGATTGCATCTTTGGGGGCGGGGAATTGGAACGAGGAGAGGAGAGAGGAGAGAAGGACGAGGGAGAAAAAGAGGGGAGAAATTGCCTGACGATGTGGTACGCATTACTACTACCTTACCTGGCAGTACTACACGAGGTGAAAACATTGAAGCGTCATGGACATTGATCAAGCCGGACAATTAGTGCAGGTGTACGGAGTAGGCACAGGTACAGACAGGTACAGCTACGGGTAGCACGGGTACAGCACGGAGCAAAGGGAGCACAAGACAGGACAGGACAGGACAGACGAAGCAGACAGACCGCAAGTCACCAGGGGGAAATTGATCAACCCCCTGATAACGAGAGCCGGATGCAGATGCACACGTGCATGGCATTCTGCGAGAATTGGCGATTGATCAGTTGAATTGATAGCCACATTGAGTGCAGCAGGTCGCCATTGCAGTGCTACATAGCAGCAGCGCGCTAACAACATAGAATCATGAGCTGTCCGAGTCAAGTGTCTCAACTCAACTCGCCCCCAAAGATACATCCACGATCCATCGCTTGAGCCGGTCCTGGCCCGTCTCTCCAAAAACTACGTCACCGTGTGCCGACCTGACAACCGCCTCATACCTTAAATCACCCGCCCAATGGCATGGACAAAGCATTGGCAGCTGTCAGGTACTTCCAAACACAGAAGGTGTCCTTGCGATGCGAGCGGGCGGTGATCTGACGACTCCAAGACGACAGCCCAGGATGTGAGCCCATCTCCATCTCATACGGGCGCGACGACGGAGCCGAGCAGTCAATGGCCCGGGGCACCGATAAAGGGGAGGGGGGGTTCGCAATGGGAAAAATCACCTCGTTTCCTCCTTTGCTATGGAGTCTGGGGCAGCAGCAGTACGGAATATTATCATGGCATTAAGCGCCCTTGTCGCCGCCTTGATGACGATGAGCAGAGCGCCAATGGGCAACGATGGCGACCAAAAACGCCGCTTGGGATGCAAGACGACACAGTTCCGCCCTAGCGTCCCGTCTGACGACTGCCGGTTGGTCTGTTGTTTCTCACCTCGAACGGCCAACAACTAGCTCAAAGAATGAAGCGGGGGAGAAACAGGGCCCATGAGGGGGAGCTTCTGACGGATTAATTGCTGTATTGTACATAATACGTACTGCACAAGTACGAGCAGCTGCATCGCCAAACGGCGGAGCAAGGGTGTTCAACTGTCTCTTTTGCTTGCTGATGCTACGTATGGCCCTGTCCGTGGCTCGTGACCCCTTACTTGTGCCGAGGGAAAGGACAGGCCATTATCAAGCTCAATCATGATCGAGTTCGATTGGCGATCCGGACATGGCTTCGGACCCTGCCCGTTATCACACAGAGTCGAGCAATTCGCGCTCTGTATCTCTTCTCCCCCCTGGACAAATCCTAGCTACGCCAGCCGGCTAACCGACGGAAATATCTATTGCATTAGCAACTGGTTCGTGAGGCTACAGCTTAGCTTCTCAACACAACCGCTGCATGACTCGTGAAAGAAGACGTGCTGTGAGATAAGCCTTGTTCTAGAATTCCTCTAGTACACACGTGCGAGTTGGCAAGACTCAGCTATGGCTATGACACTGTGCTTTGGCTAATGGACACGAGCAGAGACTTTAGATAAGACGAGTCAAACTCATCGTGACCAATTGAATGGTTTATTTGTGTGCTGCAATTTGCTGCTCAGTTGAGCAAGAGTTGCAAACTCTCACCAAGTAGTTTCCTATCGTGTGTCTCTGTCTTTGATACCGAGGATATCAGTCATGGCTTCAGTGAGTCGCGATTTTGCCATTACATAACACAGCTGCTAGATTATGCACTATCCCAATCCAGAAAATGGAACCCTCATTTTCACCAATCACATCCATTCGTCGTCGCTCTCTGCCAAATCCAAAAAACCAACTCCATCTTATCTTATCGCTTACCCTCGTGCACGTGACCCACAACCTCCGACCGGAAAATTAGACACACCGACCCTACCCACACACTCGCCAAAAATTACCCACTAGCGCTGTCGAATTATCCTGTGAAAAAAAAAAGAGACGTCTCTTTACTCCTCTCTTCGACAACGAAATTTCTCGACAAGTCGACAATTCATTCAAGATGGCTAAGGAAACGCCTGCAAAGACCGGTCTGGCCGTTGGCCTGAACAAGGGCCACGTACGTCAATACAACTCGCGATCTCACCTCGTGGAGGATCTCTGCCCCCCTTGAATATCGGCAGACGATGGACGCTGACGTTTGGTTTGTGTTATTTTTCCTCAATATAGAAGACCACTGCTCGTGTCGTCAAGCCCCGTGTCTCGCGCACCAAGGGCCACCTGAGCAAGCGAACCGCTTTCGTGCGTGAGGTCGTCAAGGAGGTTGCTGGGTGAGTTTTTCACATCTCTTATTGCTGCTCTTCAATCTTTGGTCTTGGGATCAAGGAGGAAGAAAAAAGATATAATTGAAGGGATGTATACTGACGTTGAGTGTGTGTGTTACTATATAGCCTCGCCCCCTACGAGCGTCGTGTCATCGAACTGCTCCGAAACAGCAAGGACAAGCGTGCCCGTAAGCTGGCCAAGAAGAGGCTCGGTACCTTCGGCCGTGCCAAGAGAAAGGTCGATGAGCTCCAGCGCGTCATCGCCGAGTCTCGTCGTGCTCACTAAACGATTTGCTTTAAGCGAGCGGGGAGATTCATCTTGGTAATGGGGAAAACAAAAATTATTTCAACAGGGAAATGAATTTAAACACACTATGGGTTTCGCATGGATTTGGCGTGGTCATGAATTTTGATTGAATTCAAATGGGGCTTTGATGCGGGCGCAGCAGCGGTTATATAGCTGCGATTTCGTTCATCGAATTTCTTAAACTCTTCAAGACATGCCGTCTTTATGACCCAACCTAGAGAAATTTTCTTCTTCCCTGACTTCAAACGCCCAGCATGATGGGTACAAAATGCCTTGATTAATGTTTTAAGAAGCCTGTGCTACCTGTCTTGAGTATGCAACTTCCGTTCTTGCGTCTTTGCTGTAAAATTGCCCGTGATATATACATACATTATGCTATTCCGCTGTACATGTTCTCTGGATGCGGAAAAAAAGGAAGGAAACAAAAACAACTTCACTGCTCGCTATTAATTAATCATTTCTTTCCAAGCTTGAACCACTTTGGCATCTTCTTCCCAGAACCCTCTCCCCCGTCTCTATTCGTCGGCGCCTGCTGAGCCTTGGGTGCCACCGTTGGTCCATCTTTCTCATCCTCAGCCGTCGGAATCTCAGGCACCTTGATTTCCTGGCCCTGCTGGGCAAAGTTGGACTTGAGAAAAGGCCGTTTTCGAATGTCAGCCGGCACACCATCATTCCACACCAAACTAACGAGCACCCTACCCAAGAGCTTATACGCCCGGATTAGGTTGTGCTTGGGGGTGTCGTCGTCCTTGATCACCGTCTTGCTACCAGGAATGACAAGATGGAAGGAATGCTCATTGCTGGCCATGACGTGCCGCACGGCTTGATACAAGAAGGCACCCGTGTCTGACGGACCAATTTCCCAGTCGCTGCTGGTGTTGTCTGGGAACCGCACCTTGATGAGCACAGACTTGACGGCGTCGATCTTGGCTTGCTCAGCTGCCTCCTTTTCCTCGATTTCTCTGTCGGATAGGAGGCGCTTATTACGAGAGCTTTCTAGCAGGCGCTGTTGATGCAGCTGGGCATGAGCGACGGTCGGTGTGAAATCACTGTCTTCGGCTGGGAGAAGAGCAGCGGCAGGAGTCGAATTCGTGGGGGCGAGAAATACATTAACTGGTTGGAGGCGTGACTGTGGATCCGAATTATTGACTTCGGGCAAGGTCTGATGTGCATCGAGTTGTAGTGACGGTGAGTCTTGTGTGACCTGAGGAGCCGTATGATCTGCTTCTCGGGCTTCAGCCGTATTATTCGCAGGCTCTACTGGAGCCTCAGCCATGGGCACATCTCCATCCGCGGATGGGTTCTTTGCTGTCTCCTTTGGAGCGCCTGAAACTGCACTCTCCTTTTCCTCTTCCTTCTTCTTCGCCTCCTCCTTGAAAAAGACACCAATCTGCTCCATCGCCTCGTACAGCGTCTGTTCAGTCCTCCTAAACGTCAGCCGTATCAGGACATTGCCAGAGTTGTGGCCCAGCTGCGACAGCGTCTTCTGGAAATCGGCAAACGACCCAAGCTCCCTCCCCATGATGTTCAAGACCGGTGTTTCGTAGTACAGCTGGCCGGCGCCAGAGTTGTTGGTGTCGACCGTCTGGGCCACGCCTCTGGCGGTGATGTTGATGTTCTTGCCCGCGCTCGCCTCGCCGCTCTCAAACTGTCGCAGCACCTGCCATATTGACAAGTCGGAGGGGAACTTTTTGATTAATCGGCCGCCGGGGATTTCTTTGGCCTCGGGTTGGGGGATTTGTAGGGCGATTTGCACAGCGGAGGGAGTCTTTGACTTTAGCACGAGCTCCAGTTTGGCGCCGGCGATGAGGCCAGACGTGCGGAAGGGTACAGAAAGGTCGACTTGTTTCTGCTTATGTCTGGACGGTCGTGTTAGTTATGAAGAGCATGTAATAAGATGTTCGTAGTGTCTTGGGGTTGATACGCACTTTAGCAGGAACTTGTCGCTGTCCAGGCTGAGCTTCTTGCAAGCTTCCTGGAGAACGTCTGATAGGTATGTGCCGGGGTTGACTTTGACGGTTGTGCGCCTCAGATCCGTGGCTATGACGACGACGTGCGACGCCATGATGAAGATTATATGTGAGAGTTGTTTGGTTAGGGAGAGTTGAGCAAGCTCCCCGAAGGAAGAGACGGGGGTTAGAAGCGATTTAAATTGAAGCACGAAAGTTCGAGAAACAGTCTGGGAATGCTGCTGGATGTCGTCTATGGTGGGGTTACAGGTAGCTGCTCGGCGGAGTACTTTAGAACTGACGGAACAAGGCGACAAGCTCAAGTAGCACAAAACAGGTTGCGAAGTGACAAGTGACACCAGCAGATGAATCGAAGAGATGAGAATATCACAAACAAATTGAAACAGAAAAGAACTATAGTCTCTTTTCTTCCACTATTTTCTTGCCGGCGAACCCCAAACTGTCTGAAGCTCAGAAGCCAGATTAGATATCAAATCCCGGCCCCACCCTCTTTCTCGAACAATCCGCAGGCAGCCTCCCAAGGCGACGCAGTACGTAACAAGCACCAGCCACAGCGGCAGAACCCCGGCCGATTACGCCACAGCGCTCTGGCAGCCAAGCGGCCACGCCAGACCATGTTTGCCTACCGCTTTTGCGTGCCAGCGATGGGGGGGGGAGCTGGGGCTGGTGCAAGCTTGGAGGGAAGCTCAACTGACTACTTCATACATACATACACCAAACAACTTAAACGAAACTGACGTACGATCTCACGAACGGGCATTGATTCGGACGAGGCTCTAGAGAGAGACGGAGAGAACAGATTGTAACAATCTCTGGTTGGAGCTCGGAATTTGATCGATTTACTCGGCCAGCTACAGACAAGCAAACAGAAGCATCATGGTATGTCGTATCGTATACCCAACCCAGCATCACTACCAGCAATCCGATGATAGCACATGCTAACATGGCTCAATATAGTCTTCTCCCTTTTCGATCAGTCAGTATCCATCTCGAATCTAATCCCCAATCCCACCACCGTCCCCCAACTAACAAACCCCAGACGGCGGCGCCTGTGTCGCCATGGTCGGCAAGGACTGCGTCGCCATCGCCTGCGACCTCCGCCTGGGCCTCCAAGCCCTCACCATCTCCAACAACTTCCCCAAAATCTTCCAGTACGGCGACGTCTTCCTCGGCCTGACGGGCCTGGCCACCGACGTCAGCACCGTCAGCGACCTCTTCCGCTACAAGGTCAACATGTACCGCCTGCGCGAGGAGCGCGCCATCGCCCCGCGCACCTTTGCCAACCTCGTCTCCTCCTCCCTCTACGAGCGCCGTTTCGGGCCTTACTTTGTGTCTCCCGTCGTTGCTGGCCTGGACCCCAAGACGGGGAAGCCGTTTATTTGCGGGTTTGACAGTATTGGCTGCATTGATTTTGCAAAGGACTTTATTGTGTCTGGCACGGCGTCGGAGCAGCTGTTTGGCATGTGCGAAGGCTTGTGGGAGCCTGATTTGGTACGCTCTTCTTATTACTCTCTTCATCCTCTTTTGTTTACAGACGAAATCATTACTGACATATGTTTGCCTCTCTAGGAGCCCGATGCGTTGTTCGAGACCATCTCACAAGCCCTCCTAAACGCCGTCGACCGTGATGCCCTATCCGGCTGGGGAGCCCACGTGTACATCATCGAGAAGGACAAGGTCACCAAGAGGTTACTAAAGGGTAGACAGGACTAAGGTTGATTACATGCCACGTATAGAGATGGGGGAATATGACATACGCCTGCGGTCTGCAAGTGACTGAACGTGTGTATGCTGTATGAAATAGAGAGTTTGACTCGAAACACCCAACGAGTCGAATTACTAATGCATGCAAAAAGAAGCAAATGAAACAAGAGAATAAAAAAAACCTGATGAAAATTCCATTCAAGTTATTGCGCCATAGTCTTTCACGCCATACCTTGCTTTTTCCTAACTTTTGTTCACCGTGAAACTATCACAGGCAGATGGGGCAACAAAACACAATGAATCATCCATTTTACAATAAGCTGAGTTTGTGACGCCTTTCTTTCCGTCTATATACCTGTATGCATTGTGTGTGTATAAATGTGTATATGTTTTCTTCTAAGCTCTCGTCTATTCCTCCTTCTTCGCCTTGATAGCCTTGTCAGCTGGCTTCTGCTGCATGAAGAACTGTCTCTCAACAATCTTGAGAATCTCGTCAAGAAGACTAATAGCTGGTTAGTTTCCATGGAAATATGAAAGAGAATCAGACTCGTCAAAAACTTACATTACAGGCGCGCTGATAATTGTGACCGCCTGCCATTCCAGCGCATTCAGCGGCAGGATGGCAAACAGGTTCTGCAGAACAGGGGTGTAAAGGAGTGCAAAGTGCAGAGCCATGGATAAGGCGATGGCGTACACAAGCATCATGTTGTTCCACAGCGGCAGGGTGAGGAGCGACTCGCTGGATGACAGGGCATTCATGGCGTTGAACATCTCAATCACGACCAGGATCGACAGAGACACGGTCGAAGCAGACTTGGACATTTCATTGCTGAACATTTCGCATCCAATCTCGGGGAACTCGGCCGAGCAGCGGTGGAAGCTGGAGAGCTGTCGGAAGGTGATCTGGGGGCCCTCGGGGTTGTACATGAACCACCAGGCATAACCGGCAACGGTTGCAAGACCGACGTAGGTGCCAATGATCAAGTAACGCAGGAACAGCCATCCGCCAATGAGGGGCTCGTCTCTCCTACGAGGGTGGCGCTTCATGATGCCGTGGTCGGGCGGGTTAAAGGACAGAGCCGTGGCGGGGAGACCGTCGGTGACGAGGTTGACCCAGAGCAGCTGAACGGGGATCAGTGCCTCGGGCATGCCCAGGGCGGCAGTCAAGAAGATGGAAACAACCTCGCCAATGTTGGAGGAGATCAAGTAGCGGATAAACTGTTGGGTGTTGCTGTAGATGGAGCGGCCCTCTTCGATGGCCACCTCAATGGTCGCAAAGTTGCTGTCAGCCAGAACCATGTCGGCAGCCAACTTGGAGACATCCGTTCCAGAACCCATGGCCACACCGATATCAGCCTTCTTCAGAGCGGGGGCATCGTTGACACCGTCACCGGTCATGGCAACAACCTCACCGAGAGACTGGAGGAGGTCAACCAGCTTGGACTTGTGGCCGGGCTCAACACGAGAGAACAGCGAGGCCTTCTTAGCCGCCTCCAGTTGCTCGCTGGGGCTGAGGTTGTCGAATTCACGTCCGGTGTAGCTCTTTCCTTGGAGATCTTCATGCTGGCCAAAGACGCCAATCTGTCTGCAGATGCTCTCAGCGGTGTTGCGGTTGTCGCCAGTGATGACAATGATACGGATACCAGCATCCTTGCACTTCTTGATAGAGGCCGGGACTTCGGGGCGAGGAGGGTCCAACATGGCAGTCAATCCAAGGAAGGTCATGTTCTGTTCCAATTGGGCATACTGTTCGGTAGACTTGGCGTGGCCAAACAACGGGTTCTGGGAAACATCATCGATGCTAGCCAGGGCAATGACGCGAAGACCTCGGTTACCATATTCGACAACTTCCTTGAGCAGAAGGCTACGGAGCTTTTCGTTCAAGGGGACTCGGTTACCGTTGGCACCAATGATGGTGCTTGTGCAGCGCTCAATGACAGATTCGGGAGCTCCCTTGATAAGCAGCTTCTTGGCGGAACCATTCTGAACAGCGACTGACATGCTCTTCCTGTCACGGGAGAACTCATAAGTGGCGAGCCGGGGAAGTCTCTTCTCGTGAGCAGCGCTAGCAAAGTGTCCACAGTCTTCAAGAGCAGTTCCGGTAGGGGCGCAAGGGCCGATTTTCTCAACAAGAACACGGAGGGCACCTTCAGTCGACTCGCCAACACTGGAAAAGGCAGCAGTACGTGAATCATAGGCCAAGTGAGCGTCGTTACAGAGAGCGGCAACCTCGGCCATCTGGAGGATTGTAGAAGAGGCAGTAAGGTTCTCGACAATCTGGCCGTTGAGGGTGATGTTACCCTTGGGGGCGTATGTTGTGCCCTCAACGGTAAGTTCGGTCAAGTCGGTTCCGGCTTCGTTGAGATAGACGACCTTGTTGACGCTCATCTGGTTGGTGGTGAGCGTACCAGTCTTATCGGAGCAGATGACGCTGCAGCTTCCCAGGGTTTCGACAGACGGCAAGCTACGCACAACAGCATTCTTAGCCGCCATCTTACGGGTACCCAGAGCAAGACAAGTGGTGATGACAACCGCAAGACCCTCGGGAATGGCAGCCACACCCAGGGAGACGGCAATCTTGAGGTAGTAGATAGCACCCTTGGTCCAGCTGCCATGACTGGGGTCGTTGAAGTTGGGAATGTTGATCAGCCAGACGAGGATGCAGATAACGGTAATGACCTTGGCCAGGTTGTCACCAAAGTCGTTGAGTTTCTGCTTCAAGGGGGTAGGCTCAGAGATTTGAGCGGTGATGCTCTCGTGGATATCTCCAATAGCGGTGTTGGAGCCAGTCAGGACGACAATGGCCTTTGCACGTCCAGTAACAACAGTGGTTCCCGAGAAGAGCATGTTAACCTGATCCTGCTTGACAGCCTTATCATCGTTGACGACCGCGGTGGAGTCTTTTCCAACGCTCTCGCTCTCTCCGGTCAAGATAGCCTGATCAACCGAAAAGCTGTTGCTCTCGATGGAAACAATACGGCAGTCGGCGGGAATTCGATCTCCAACAGAAACGGAAACAATGTCGCCAGGAACAAGGTCGTCGGCCTTGACTCGGGATACGTGACCACCGTTGCGGACGACGTTGGCTTCGTTGGCGGAGTATTCTTGCAGAGCGGCGATGGCCTTCTCGGCACTGCTTTCTTGGGATACACCGACGACGGCGTTGAGGATGAGGATTGTGAGAATCTACATGTGCAACGAAATATAGTTAGCGACCATAGCCGAACGGGTTGAAGCCTGGCATGTCCACTTACGACAGCGGGATCGACGAATGCACTCCAGCCGCCCTCATCTTCAAACAGAGCGAGGACGAAGGAGACAGCGGCGGAACCAAGGAGGATGATGACTAGTTGATCTTTAAATTGTTCGAGAATCAGCTCCCAGAGGGGAGTAGGAGGCTCTTCGGGAATCGCTACGCCCATGTTAGCATGATACATATCAAGTCGAGGCCTAGCCCGTCCGCCCTGATATGGCGGGGTGATTCTGAGGCTCCGGGACTCGGGGACTGCGCACCATTGCGGCCGTGCTTGTTTCGAAGCTCCGTGACTTGATTATCAGTCAAGCCGTTGTGCTCCTCGACTTTGAAGTTGGCGAGGACCGCGTCGATGGGGAGAGCATAGGCGTTGTCCATGATGGCGGGTTGCGCCGAGAGCGGCGGGGCGACGGGCTCTAGATCCTTATCGTGCTATCGTCTGCTCGAGATGAGGCTATACGCAAGTCTCGAGACAACAACAGACAGTCAACTCAAAAGAGGGTGAACGAGACAAGAAAAGAAGAGGATGTCAGGGTAAAGAGAGAGAATCAGCAGGGCCACTTCAGCGATATGCCAACATGGCCGATTTGTCAAGGCTTCCGCAAGGCTCCACGTGGCGGGCAAAGAAGGCTACCCTCTATATTATAGGTTCTCCAGTACTAGCAGAAAAAAAAGTTGGGGGGGTCTCATCGCCGTCACCAGAAAAGTTCAACGTGTTCGTTTGGACCGAAGGGGCGGAACTTTGCATTGCCTCGCGCAAAGGGCTTGGGCTTGCCCCTGTGCGGTTAGCTTCAGGGCCGTTTTGCAGCGCCCGGCTAGGCGAGTCGGCCCTGGCATTGGTTGCATGGGATCAAGGATGGTTAATCGCACAGTGGCTGCGGCAGGTCGCGGGCCATCGGCGGCGCCCTTTTGGCGGGTGTCGGTCCACTGAAATGCGGCAGTGCCACAGTGCGATCTCGAGGCGGCAGGCTCTGCATCTTCGTGTTTTGGAGGGCATGGATTCCAGGTTGTTAGATTGATGATACGGAGAAAGCTGGAGGGCTATGCAACACTACGACTCGGCAAAGGCCCTTGCAATATTAAGCATGATATATTAAACCGATTAATTAATTAATTATTTCGTACTCTTCATTTTCATACGGTCGATGCCATGTCGTGTTCATTTTTGGCTCTTCTCCCTTGGATGGCAAAACGCGGCAGATGCCTGGCCTGGCATGCAGCGAATTGTTCCATTACTAAGACCAGACGCCACCCTCACTTGCAAAACACTGGATGATTGTCCACCAATCCTGGGCAAACCGGCCGTCAATCGCATCTCCACAGCCAAAGTGCCTTTCTCCGTAGAGGCCCAGCTGAAGCCGTGCAACTCCACAATTTTGCTCCGTGTCGGTCCGCATATCATGGCTCCGATTCGAGGTGGCAAAGCGAAGAATTCAGATGAACAGTTTGAGATATTGACGATATTGTGCTTCAGATCCAGGTGATGTCATTCTTTTACATGTGCAATGTTATCAAAGACTCAAAGAGCCTAAAAGAGCCTGTAAAATACAAGTACAGAGATGTGTATGCTACCAAAACATCACTTGTATGCCATTATCAGTTGCATTAGCAGTGTATTCTTCAATATCATGATTGCATCAAATATCCACATATCATTTACCTTAAGTTTTTCTTGAATTTACAGTGTCTTCCATGTATTAACTACTTAGCATGTGACCTTAATGGTACAGGTTCACGCCCAATTATTGGAAAGAGCCAATGCCCTGCCAACCACATTTGATCGTTCCTAGAGCTTCCATCGCCGCTATTGCACCCATCAAGTACTCAATTCTGTTTCTGACCTTCTTCTCCTCTTTACAAGCTCAAATGGTTTCTATGTCCATATTATTCTTTTCCCAGTTTCTGCACCACGTCATGTTTTGGTCTTCCTCTTCTACTTCTCTTTCATCCTTGACGTATTGGAGCCTATTTTTGCATCTCCTTTTTGGGTCTTGTCTTTCTTCTTCATTCTTGATCTGCTTTTGAAATGGCTCCCGTCGACTCATCTTCGAGTCCCAGTGGCTCCAACTCCAGCTCTCGACGCTCCAGCTGGGCTGCTCTCATGCAAAACTATGAAGATGCAGTCGAGTATCCAAGTCATGATGCCGTATATGACGCCGACGATGCCCAAGTGGTTACCAAAATGGCCAACCTTGATCTCGAAGAGACTGAGACTATTCCATTAGGCCCCCAAGATATTGATGCAGAGCTTCAGACAATTGTCGAAACTACCACTATGGACATCACCGCCGAGGTACCCCAAATTATCATTGATCAGAGCCCTACCCCCGAGATAGAGTCAGAGAATCTTGAACAACTCAAATCACAGGGGCCATTTCATAAATGGATGCGGACGATACATCGTAGAGCACAGCATCGACACACACGGTCGGACGAAAGCTTTGGTTCTCTGCGGCCGCCATTCGATCCTGATGTCCACAGCCATACAGCTCATTGGAGAAGAACACACCATCGACAATCGTCCTCTGGATCTTCCTTTGCTTTTGTTTCGGCGGTCCGAAGTGCTAGTGCCAGTCTTGCCAGTGCCAGCGTCAGTGTTGTGGCACGATCACGAAGAAACGTACCGCGCTCACAAGGCTTCTCTACAACGGAGCGCAGCAGCAGAGCATCCATCTCGGGTCCTCGTGCCTCTGAAGATAGTGGGCTCCGGGAAAATCAATCCCTTGCCAACTTAGCTGCCATGGAGAGATCACTGCAGCGACGAAGAGTGCTAGAAGAGCTCATCAGCACGGAAGAAGGGTACATTGGCGACATACGATTCCTCATGAATGTAATTTGAGACTAATCCGCGGCATTGTGGTCCATCTTTTGTTGACTTATTAACTGGTATCCAGGTATACGTCACAATCTTGGCTGCGTTACCCTCCATATGTGTCGGCCTGCGGTCATCCATCAACCAAAATTTGACAGAGATAGTCAAGTTACACGAGGAACTCCTTGGCGAATTGCACCGAGCAGTTCCACACTCGGAATACACACAAGCCGACGCGACTCCCCCATTGACTCATTTACCAAATTTCGATTATCCTTATTCTCACAGGCGATGGTCTAGTCTCGGTGCCGTGCCAGAGCAAAATACGAAAGCAAGGTGGCTATTGAAAGCCCCGGGCATGCTGTCAGACCCTCAGGTGGCTGCAGAGGTCTCAAAAGCCTTTGGGAAGAAGGTAGCTACTTGCCACATCGTATCAACTTCCCATTTTCCGGAACTGTAATTCGACTAACCTACTCTGTTTCTAGATAAGCCGGTTCTTCATATACGAGGAATACGGAGCAACATATGAGATGATGATCAAAGACATCGCTTCAGCCCAACAAACGATACCAGATTAGGAGACGTATCAAAAAGGCCTTGAAGCCTTGGCGATGGCGTTGGGTTCCGTCAAAGGCAGCGAAGATGGGGCCAAAAAAGCTCTGACTATAAATGACCTGCTTGTCAAGGTGTTCTCATTCAGGCAATGCCACTGTCCATGTGAAAATAGCTAACACATACTACAGCCCATCCAGAGGATCTGTAAATACCCACTCATCTTTTCCGAGCTACTCAAGTGCACGCCAATATCAGACTGTCCAAACTCTCACATGGAAGTCGACAATACCCTAACCAGGCTTCGCGAAGCAACCACAGAGATTAATAGGGCATCGAATGACGGGAACATCAAGTCCACGCTCGAAAAAACGTGGATTCTACAGGATCGATTAGTGTTCCCAGACAGAGTATATTCAAAGTGACAATCCATGATAGGGTCTAAAGCAGCTGACTCTCAGTCTAGAAATTCGATGCCATTTCTAAAAGACAAATACGGTCCTTTGGCCACATTCGGCTTTGCGGAACACTTCACGTATGCTGGCAGACAGACGAAGGAGTCGATGGTCAATATTTCATTTGTCTACTCTATCGCGATATGCTCTGTCTTGCCTCTGCGGGCAAAGTCGACCCGATTTACACCATCATGGCTTGTATCAATATTGACAGCATCAGGATCGAAAAAGTGGACAATGGACGAGGTGAGCCTTTCAGGCACCTAGCTGGCACTCCGAATAACAGTCAGCTCTGTAGACGGCAAAACTGACAGTTACCAGGGCTACAGTGCCACACCGCGCCTTTTTCTTGGAAGGTAGTGTTCGAATGCGATCATCAATTATACGAAATCATCATGACAGCCTGTACATCCAAGGAGGAAATGGAATGGAGAGCAAGATTATCTCGGCCGCCGAGCGATGACCAAGGGGCAAAGGGGCCGGATGGGTTCAGCACAATACACATGAATATAAAGAGTTTGGGGTCTGTCTTTGGAAAGCAGGGTACTTTATCACCACATCAACATGAATGAGTCTATCATATGCTAACTGACTCCCAAGGCACACTCGTTCGGCGGATATCTATACAGCGGGCCACCACTGTGGGAGGAGCCAAATCGCCTCTATGCCAAGTCATATTAAAGAATACCAATGTATTGACAGATCACGGCGGGAATGTTTCTACGGCTTCGACCATCAACCGCTCTCAGTCTCTGCTAACAACCACAACTCGAATACCGGTGCTTGCGCCACCAAGAGGCGAGAGAGCTCGACTAGAGGCTCTTCTGTCAGATGTATGGAGCAGAGAAGTACTCCCGTTTCCCGGAATGACGGTGAAGTCTCGAAGTGAAAATCTGGTTCGAAATTCGGCATCTACGGTCATGAGAAAACTCAGCGTGGCTAGCTTCGCCAGTACCTTTACAAAGAGGTCCGTCTCTTCTGCCCACAAGAATCAATCTTGTGAACATATTGCCATGGAAACTATCAAGCGCCGGGGTATTCTACGTCCAATGGATTCGATTACGAGTGACGATGCGTATATAGGTGAAGAAGCAGGCAGAAAGGTGAAGAGACAGCGCACCGCCAAGGGGCACGTACTACTGGGGACGCCCGCTCGTAGCATGAAGGAGGTTACGGGAAGCTTTCGACGACGCCGAGCACAGGAGAATGCGCCCTCACGGTCAGATCCCACCAGCGACACGTACATCTTTCCCGCTCGCATAGCATCCACGAACGTTCCACGACCGACAAGGCCTACGAATTCCCAGGCCGCGATGCCTCACGAGAGCATTGGTAGGACGAGAAAGCCAGCAACAGAAAAGGTCCGATATCTTGGTCGCTGGGCTAAGCTTGGTGTGGGGAAGAACGATGGACCTGGCGGTTTCAGAAGGCTTCTTTCAATTGGCAGAGATTTGTAATTGAGAAGATGCTGCCATGCGTGGGGATGGCCAAGCAAGTTTTGGATGCACATTACTTGGAAATGGGGAGCGTGGGATTGTGGGTGGATAGTTGTCTTTGTCTGGCTACTAACAGAATAAGCATATCTACGGGCTGTGTGTATGTACTCGTATGCTTAGCTCCCTGGTTCTACAGACTCTGGAGAAGGCAGGGTATAGATTATTCACGTGAGAATGAGATTGAGCAGATCGATTATGAAGGACCAATGGATGGCGATGACGCTATTTCTTTCACAACAAGGTGCTACAGCATCTTGAGACGATCTGGGGCTAGAGCAGCTGGTATGTCATCTGCCGCGAGCCACATTAGCAGGGAGAAGTATGTAGGCGAGACTGTGAGACTGTGCCCGTGCATCCATACCTTGGCCATACCACAGCTCCAGACCAGAGGAGTGGGAGGTGGGACCGAGGATGGCAGTAGAAGGCTGAAGAAGCAAGCAATTGACGAGCTGTGATTGAAGACGGTGAATGCCTTGCAAGAGCTGCCATGGAATTGAATTGTTCCTGGATCGCCGGTTAAGACGATCCACAACTGGCCAAAGCAAAGTGCAACTCTTACGTATTGCGCGTGTCGTCAGTGCCGGATACAGACAATGATGAGGTCATCATGTACCCAGTTGCGATGCCTGCTGTGGAGGTGCAGTGAATCAGCTACGGTGAGCCGGGGAAGCTGCAGCCTTGGTACCAACTGCAGGTGTGCGCAGATGTACACAGTCTGCACGCCACGATGACGTAGTGGGCAGTGACAGCTCCCCTCTTCGCAGCACTTCTTTAAGACTGCTGCTTCTTCCCAATTTCCAATTCTTGCTTCTCTCCCCTCATTGAACATTTAAACTCTACCTTTTTAGACAAAAGAATAAGAACAACTCTTCTTCCAGCACGTCTTTGATTTTTTCTACTTCTCATCTACACACGACTCCTACAACACCCAATCAAGCTACCTCTCTAGCGCAACGTCACGCGACCCCTCCAACCACTTTAAATTAACAAACACACCCCTGTCTCACGAATAAATCGCCAAGATGACTCGAGGAGAATCCACCCAGTCCATGGTTCACTACAAGGGAAAGCAGGAAGACTTCCTTGTCTTCGTGGACGATGTCGATACCTACAAGAAGTGGCAGAGCGACAAGAGCGTTCCTCTAGCTCACTTCATCTCTACTTTCCAGGTGTTCCAGACACATCGGTATGTTTTTACTACACCTCTCCGAAATAAAATAAAAAAAATAGAGATGTACAGACGGCTAACTTGATACTCATTTACAGACAAGGTGCCCAGGGAACCTATGACTCTCCGTCAAAGATGTCACTAGCGGCCGAGTTTGACACTGAGAATGCCGATGAGGCGATTGAGCGGATCCTGAAGGAAGGTACCATGCAAACTATGGAGGTAAGTCACTTCATCCACCAGATCTAATCCTGCTCTTGACAGAAGACTAATCATGGTGGTTCTTGAATAGATGCCTGGTCGGCAAGGAGTTACAAACGACTCTATGAGCTCAATGAGGGTGAAATAAGGAGTTACAAACAACTCTACGGGCTCGATGAGGGTGAAATAAACGCTTCATCAGCTGTGTTGAGTGCCTCGCACTTGATGCCTACCGCCTTCTCATCTTTTTTTTTTTTTTCTCTAGCGGTACTATGGCAGCGAGATGGTGGTGCGAGGAATATGGAATATGAGCTGATTGAGCGACGAGGAAGTTTCAGCTACAGCGCTCCGTGACAGAGAGGTCATGCTATGAGCCATGCCTGCACAACGTCGTTCTTCTTACGTAACTACAGTAGGAATCTCTTTACAAGGGAATAATCAAGCATTGCATTTTCAACGTCTCCGTATGATATGAGATTCTCAGTGAGGCATCTGTGATATTTTCATTGCATTGTGCTATTATGATGTCCCAATATGGTTCACATTCTTCATCGAAATCTGGTGTACTTTCCTTTGAACACCGTGGTATTTCCTTCATGTTCATCTCTCTCGTGCATGTTCAAATCAGGTTAAATGAAGAACAATACTGTAAAAAAGACACAAAGAAATAAAAAGAAATACAGCCCGTTAACATGAACAATACTAATAATACACTGTAGCATACGCTACCAAATGCCAACCGATGCAAGAAAAATGCAAAGAAAGGAAAATGCATAGGAACGGAGGAAACGGAGACGGAGAATGAGATAGCTCTCGTGAGGCCTCTTGTAGAGAAGTTCGATTTGGCGGTTTTCATCGCGGGATTCCGAAAAAAAAAAATTACTGTACATGCAACGCTGATCCTTGGCTTGTTCCTTTCCTTTCCCTTTCCTCTGCCTTGCTTTCTTTGTGTTCCCAAATGCTGTTTCCCTTGGTATTTCTCTCTCTCTCTCTGAGAACATGCGAATTGTTCACTGTTCTTTTTCCCCACCTCCTTTCTTGTCTTTGCTCTCAGACTTTGCCGCCTGAGCTGCCTGCTCGCGGAGGTAGAGTCCAGGGTTTTGCACAAATAATCTACAAGGAGAACATGTTAGTCACTTTGAAATGATAATAGTTAAACGGAGAGGAGGTTCCAAGAACGTACTTCGCCTTCACTGTAAGCCCAGAAATAAGCACCCATTCCGATCAGATAGTAGATGCCGGGGTTTGTTGACTGATACATGAGCAGACAGGCGAGGGCAGTGAGGGGGAGCATGGCGAGGCGGAATTCGATGGATCGGTGGATGCTGGTTCCCGCGATGAGGGGGAGGGGCCACTCCAGGGCGAGCATGGCGATGCCAAAGACCAGGTTGATGGTCTGCAGGATGGGGGCGGGCCTGACGGCGGCGTCGAGGGAGTGTGTGAGGAAGTCCCAGAAGATCTTGGGCCAGAAGTAGCCCTCGATGGCGGCGCCGATTTGGTCTAGCAGAGAGGTGTTAGTATTGCACATGTTTGTATATACAAGTAAGCAAGCACATACAGGTGGCGGCCGTCAACATGATGAGCCGAGCCCAGTGGTTCTTGATAAGCTTTCCCATGGTTGCGGTTTATAGGATAGAATAGAAAATTGTCGTCGTGATCCGGTTTCTTTTTTCCCGTATTGTCTTTCTCGTCTCAGGCGTTTATGAATTCCCAGATATCTCTTCCTTTGTTTTTTCCCCTCGAACCCTTGAACAATAAACCACAGCCAAATCGGATCTACCGAACACTCCTCGAAGACGAAAAAAAAAAAGAAGAAAAAAATAAAGGTTAAAATAAAGTTTGATTAAAAAAGAAAACAGGTACCGGACCTGTGTATCAAGAGAAGAGAAGTGAAAAAGAAGGAAAAAAGGACACCGAGCAGACTCGCAGCTGGTGACACAAAGGAAACGAAAAAGAGTGGCCAAGGAAGAACCAAGTCGAGACAGCAGAAGAAGGCAGGGCGGTTCGAGTCTATATTGGAACCCGCCAGAGCGGCTGGGCTTCCTCCGACAGTCCCTGGTTTGGTTTCTCTTTGGGCCTGTGCGTTTTGGTTCTTTTTGGCGCCGATGAGCAAAATGGACGGTTTGAGGCCTTGTGTCAGGTCCCGGAAGCTAGCGAGATGGGCAGCCGAGGGATCGACTGGTCTGCCTCAGCTTTGGGGGAGGGTTCTCTGCGTGCTGGTAGCCCGTCTTGGTAAAAGTGGCCGTGCTGGCGATGCTGGTTTGGGCCTGTCGAGCTTGGATCATGGACTTTTGGCGTTGCCAATGTAGGCGATGGGCGACAAGGTCGGATAGATCGATATCCGTTTCGAGCCAAGCAAGGGTGGAGAGACCTGAGGCAGATCTCTAACGAGGAGCTTGTTTGAGGATTGTTTGGCGACTGGGGGGCAGCGCAAGCAAAAAAGATTGTACGGGCTGGCCAGCAGCTCGAAAAACCAGATCCGGGGTTGAGAGGGGGGAGGTTATTTAGACAAGAGTTTCAAGTTGCTGGACTAGGCGTAGTAGCAAAGTAACGAAAGTCGTCGGCAGTCGTGGTCTCGTACAGGGGAGAGAGAAAACAGGAAAAAGGCCTGCAAAGGAGGCCGTGCAACTGGATTAACGCTGAGGGGGTATCAAAAAGGACGATGCAGGTTTTCTGAAGCAGTGGGAGCAAGAGAAATGCGGGCGAAGGGGGGAAGAGGAGGGAATGCTCGAGTACATGTACTGTAGCAGTGTAGGCGCTGGATGAAATACTGCACGTCTTTACGAGTGCGTGTAATCCATGGAGGTCTCAGTGCAGCGATCGGACGAGCCAAGCCGGCGGGCGCAGTGGGACCGCCGACTGCAGACTGCAGGTGAGCTACTGCTAGCCATGCATCGTCACACAAATGGCGTGTGCGAAAAGGCCTCTTGTCTGTCTTGTCGTGCTGCTTCTTTTGGTGTTGTGCCTGTGTCCAGCCGGGCAGCGCAGCGGCGATTGGTGCATCGTCGGCGGCTACAGAGAGGCCCACGGCCAATCAGCGCGCATGCCGCTGCTCCTGTGCGTCGGGGGAACAGGGGGGAGATGATGGATGATCCACTGGCTTATACGGGACCCCTGCGATGCGACCAATTTGCCTCTACTGTAATCTGGACATTGGAGCTTGATGGACGGACGGGCAGTACTTGAGAGATACCACTGGCTGGGCGGGATGATTGCCGTTTCCAGCGTGTGTCTGCCAAGTATTATTGCGGTAGAGCTTGTCGACCAAAGATGCGATGCCACCTCCGCTGCAACCGCACATTGGCGAGAGAGAGCGAACAGGCTCGTCGGCATGATTCAAAATCTCGGAGGCCTGTTTAGGACTGGCGCATTGGATGTTCTGTATGTTGGTTGTTTTTTTTTTTCCCTTGCAGTTCGGAGGTCTGATCCGGGCATCTTGTTGCTCCGCATGCCTTGCATTCGGGATGCAGTCAATATTATTACATGAACTAACAACACAGCTTCTCTCTCTCTTTTTTTCGCCATTTCTTCAATAGCAAAAAGAAAAGACGAAAGAAAAAGACGAAAGACCTTGTAACTCCTCTTTCGACTCCTCGAACAGAGGCGCGACCATCGCAGTCTCACATGGCCCAATTGTGAAGCACGCCGCGTTTGACCTGTTTCGTCTAGGGCAGCAAAGCCTCCTCCTCTGCGGGACTCTCCCTCCCCTGGTCGTCTTCACGCAAAAAAACAGAGCGAGAGAAAATTACAAGCTACTAAAAAGTGCACCCATGTCCTGTGCATGATACATTCGTCCGGGGGGTCCTAGAAATAGAAACTTGCGGGTCGCGATGCCAGTCTCTTTTTGTTTCTCTGTGGCGTCACTCATCATTGGCTTCCGAGCCCTTTGAGATCTTGCTGTTGGTTGAGCGTCCTGCTTGCATTTCCATGTCCCATCGTTCCCGCTTGCCACGTTGGCGGGAACAGGCGATGCTACATTGCGTTTGTTGGCTTTTTTAACATTTTTTTTTTTTTTGTTTCGCATGAATCGAATAAATAAGCTTCTTCCCCGTAGAAACGATCTCTACCATCAGCTTCATACTTGGTTGTTGATGGCGGGACTTGATGGAGCAGCCCAAAATCAGCTTCCTAGCTATCACTTATTACTACATACACTATCCGTCACCTTTTCTCATCACATCAAATCACTCTGCATCAGCATGCCTAAAGCAAGCCGAGGGCCCTCCGTCGGATGAACAACAGACCGCTTAAACGGCCTTTTTTGCTTGACAAGAGAAAAGAGAAAACCCCCATCTCGTACTTACTCGCTATTTCGAGTCGTAGCCAGACAGACCGTCGAAAACCGTGGCCCTCAGCGGATTACCTTGGAATTGCCCTCTTCAGCCTCAGGGCGGCTCTACACCCTCGCTGATTGGCTCCCCTCTTGTTCCCCCAGCCAACCACGGCCGCTATCACCATCTATTGACCAGCACTAGGTCTTTTGCCCCATTACAAAGCTCTGTTCTGCATTGACCGCCATGCCGGCCCATTTTCATCAGATTTCCTCTTCTTCACGTGGGCTGGTAGCGCATGGATCATGGCCGTGATATCGGCAATGGAAATCTGACAAGCAATCACAGCTCGGTGACGAGATATGTAGCCCGGAACTGACGGTATGAATGAGCAGACGGATCGGATGACATTGCCAGCCAAATACAAATGACGGACAGCTGGTTCTACGTATTTTCATCCCCGCTCAAGCATCCACTCGTACTCGTACAAGTCCTGTAGTAGGCATCTTTCATCATGCTTATTGATCTTCTAAAAAAAGACGGAAAGTACATAGAAAGCCATTCACCGCAAACTCGAATCTCTACTGGCCATGTCCATCTCTCTCGCCCTTGGATGACTGAGCCTGTCCCCAGATGCTCAAACGGCGATTGGCCTCGTGCCCATGCGTGAAAAATGAAATCACCCTGCCGCCCTGCGCATCACCGAGCAAGTCGCAAATCTTCCTCTGTCCCTCTACACTGAACACGAGCTGTGCCAAGCTCCCCAATCCCGCCGAAACGTCAGTCAGGATGTCCACATGTTCCGGAGGGAGAACCTGGCCGTGCACGCAATGCGATGCGAGCCCGCGTATCTCTGCCACTTCTTCGGCATGGCGGCGACGAGAAACGCTGGCGGTATGGGCTTGGGCACATTGACGGCGCAGGGCATCCAAGCGTCCGACTAGTTCCGCTGCAGACGACATGGGGATTATGGGGACGGAGGCCATGCCGTGCGTCACGATGCTGGGGCTCTTCTGTCAGGGACGGGCGCTTGCGCAAGATGCCCTGCATACATACTATCTACATGTAGGTGCAGGTCAGGTATGTGAGCTCTCACCTCATCTGCAAGTCAACCAGTGAGTCCACACGTCCACTCTGGTCTAGGAGCAGCATCACAGCTATATTCTTTCCGCCGTCGAGCATAGAAAGTCGTTCGATTCTTGCTCTGGCAGCTGCCGTTTTGGCTTCTTCAGATGAGAGCAGCAAGATCCTGAAGAAGCTCTGACGGTGCCTGCTTTGCGGTGCCAGTGCGAAGGAAACGTCGTAGCCATCCAGAGTCGTCTCTGGAGAGCAATTGGCATCAGCTTCTGCCTCTGGATATTGGGATCTTATTTAGCTTTTGACTCGCCTTTCCAGCCTGAGCCAGTGGTTCGTGAAAGAGCTGGAACCACTGGTGCCCAATCCTTTCGCTGCCGTAGAGACGAGCAAAACATTGTAGCCGTTGGTTCTGTAGTTACAAGGAAAGTTGGCAATTCGGTTGTCTTGTTCTTCAAGTAATTTCTAATTTCCCTCTCCTTTTAGGGTTCTACTCGTGTTGTATGTATGAAAGATGTAGATATACCTAAGCCACGCTCCCCATGACAGCTAGCATGTTCATTGTAGGAATGAGCCTCTTCGTTCCTTCCCCACGCCATTCATGTCCAATTCCTTTCCCATTGATCCTTTTTATATCCATCGACCTTTATTCCACACGCTTTATATCCAGCATAAGTAAAAATTGAAGAAAAAACACATTGCTTGCGAAGTTGAGTGGAGTGTTAAGTGGCCCAAAAGACCGAGTTTGGTTGCACCAAGAAGCCTCAGATCCCATATGCGATTCCGAATCTTGCCCTTGCCTAGAGATGTAAGATATCATCCACCAGGTTTGATATCTTACAAGCTCGCCATATCACAGTTACTGGCAAATCGCAATGCCTACGTTGGTAACTAGATGAGGCCACGGCGCTGGTGAATATGCTGCTTAGGAGCTGACTTGTAATGACGGGAATAGCGGCTGCTTCGTCTTTGGATCCTTCAATGTCCTGAGAGCATCCTCAAGAGAATCGAATCGTTGTCTCTGCTTCTCCTCGGCATCTGCGAGCTCCTCCTCCTTCTTCTGGAGCTCTTCGAACCTTCTATTCAGCTCTTCAAACCGCTCCTTGTTGGCATCGGGCTTTTGTGACGATCTCCAGTACTCGTATATAATCAATGCTCCCGCCACGGTAAGTATAAATGTGTCGCCCGCAACATCGGCAAACAGATCCACAGCCTTTCCTTCTGGCAATGGCCGGAATTTACGCCTCCACACGTTCTGGAGGGTAAATCTGGGATAGCTTGCCGGCTCGGGCTCGTTCTTCTTCTTCGCCTTCTGCTTGGCTACTTCGTCCTTTTTTGTTTGCTCCTCCGTCTTGACTGTGGGCGCTTCGGCAATCTCCTTTGCTCGTCGCTCTGCTTCGGGGTCTCTGAGGAGGGCGACGGACATCTTCATGTTGAGCTGGTGGATCATTTGGCCGTATTTGGCTGCGAACGCCCGGAATCGCGGGTGGTCATGGGCCTGAAGCTTGATACGGTTCTAGAAATGACATGGCATCAGCATCAAAACGACGGTAATGGGGCTCAACAAGATCCAATACGTACCGCGCCATACTTGGAGACGTGCCGCACAAGAAGAGAGGCGAGCTTGAACAAGGGGAGGGGCACCATTGTGAGGTCTAGGGCCGATGCCGATGCCGTCTGCGGGGTTCCCTGTCCGGTTCAATGAGTTCGGGCGGCTTCGTCTCTATCAATTACTCCATCACAGGTTCAATTTGTTCGAAGCGCGAGGTTTGGGCTGATTATGTGCCTCTCATGGAGGCCTTACGGGAAGAGCTAGCCAGCCATCGCCATGGTTTTGCCTCTTGTCCGCGCCGGAGCCCGCGATTATTCCGGTGCCCACCGGCGCTGGCCCCTCGGGAGAGCATACAGCAAAGCGCAGCACAGCACAGCCCAACTACTGTAACTTGAGCCTTACTTGAGCTGATTTGCTGCCAGCTCATACTGGGGCAAAACGCTAAACTAGGTGCCTATGGCTATACTCTGAATGTGTCGAGGCACCACACCAATCCATCTCAATGCCAGCCTTGATTTGCCAGAGCTGACTTCAATGTTGTTGACATGACAGCTGGAGCTGTCTAGGCATGTGCTTGTACACACTTCATCCCGCTATCTGGTGCTTAGTGGGCAGAGCTTCAGTGGGAGCTAGCCACTACCGTCCGCTAAGCCCTCCCTCGCAGCGCCTCCCAACGGCACATCAGCCAATCTGGCCGCTGTGGGCCCCCAAATGGCCCAAATACCTCGCTACAGCCACTTATCAATACGGCAATGGCGGTGAGACCCGCAAGATGCCATGCTGTTGCCAGCAGCAACCAGCTCCCACAAAGTACACAAATCACAATATGGGGTCAACGTCAACTTGCCAGGGCTTCTGTGGCTGCGACTGGTCACGCTTGCGCTCACCTTTTCTTGCATCATAACCTCCATCCTCCGGCCGAGCAGCCGCCTGACAGCCGTCCAGCATTGCTTGATGCCTTTTGTTGACACAGCGGCGGGCTGGATGCTTTGAAGCTGGTCACAACAAACGCCTTCGCTGCATCGTTGCTCCTTTGCATGTTGTGCGTGTCCAAGCATCCTGTGAGTTGACCTTTTTTAGCATCGCCCGTCTGCTCTCATGCGGCTTATGTCACAAGCTGAGAGCCTCGCCCTATTTTGTTTTTTTCGTCCATTTGCCTCCCACCTCGCTGGGCTTTGGGCGCGCACCTTTGCCTCTGCATCGTAGCTCTCTCGCAAAAGGGATAACTCTTCTAATCGCGTTGAATTTTTCTGCTCAGGCTCCTCACGACACGTTCTCGGGCAACTGCTGAATCTCTCAGCTTGCCCATTCCTCATCGCTACGTAAATCGATCAGCTCTCTCGTTCGCACCAGCAGCCTCTCCGTCGCCATGGCACACAGGCTAGTCCCCAGGGGAGGCATCGACGTGGAGGCGTTGTCCCCTAGGGATGTCAACGCCCAGCGAATGCCCAAACCCACAGAAGCCAAAGCGAAGGCGGCCGCCCAGCTCAAGGCTGCCAAGGATAAAGAACACCCACCCCCTCCTCCGCCAGAGGTTGTCGAGCCGAGCAGCACAGATCGTCCAGATGGCGCGGTCTACCACATTGGAAAATTACTGGGAAAGGGAGGGTTCGCGATATGCTACAGCGGCCAGCTGCTACCAAGCAAGCAAAAGTTCGCTCTCAAGATTGTCAAGAGCCAAATGCCCTCCAAAATGGAACAAAAGGTTAGTACCGTTACGATTTTCGCCTTGGCTGTTCAAACCCGCTCACCACGCGGCAGTTTCAAACCGAGTTGCAAATCCATTCCAAGATGCGCCACAGGAACATCGTTCAATTCTTCAGGGCATTTTCATACGTCAACTGCACTTTCCTAGCGCTTGAGCTTTGCCCCAATGGCTCTCTTATGGACATGGTGAAGCGTCGAAAGGGCCTCACCGAGCCCGAGGTCCGATTCTATGCCGTTCAGATATCCGGTGCTATCAAGTACATGCACGGCAAGGGCATTATTCATCGAGATTTGAAAATGGGCAACATCTTTTTGGATCACCAGATGAATGCCAAGATTGGCGACTTCGGCCTTGCTGCATTGGTAGTCACCGGCAGGGATATGCAAACGATCCGACGAACGACTCTATGTGGCACACCAAACTACATTGCTCCTGAGATCCTTGAGAAGGGAAAGAAAGGCCATGACCACATGGTTGATATCTGGAGCTTGGGCATTATCATGTAAGAGTCGACTGACAATTTGAAATTTGCATTACAGTTTTCAAAAAGCTAATGACAACGGATAGGTTTGCCATGTTTACCTCGAAACCGCCTTTCCAGTCTTCGACTACAGACGAAATCTATCGCCGCGCCAGGGAACGAGACTATGAATGGCCAAGTGCAGAGGTATCCCAGAAATACATTAGCCAGGAGGCTAAAGACCTGGTGGCCACGATGCTTGAGGATGCAGACCAGCGGCCCGACCCCGACGCCATCGTCCAGCATCCATTCTTTACTACGGGCTATATGCCATCATCCGTGGAGATCACTTCCAAGCTACGAGAAATCCCTCCTGAGGCGGATGAGTACTATGCCTCGCGCCTGAGCAGCTCTACGCTAGCTCAGTCTCACCGTAACCTCAAGGAGCAGTGCCGGGACTGTAATGTTGGACCCTGGAGCTCAGAAAAGCCTTCACACACTCAGATCTGGAAAGAGATGGCCGCCGAGGAAAAGGCAGGCCTGACACCGATCATCCCTCTCGCCGATGGCGTAGTCTATCGACCATTTGACGACTGGCTCAGAGAACAACAGCAGATCCGCGCAAGGCATGCAGCATCCGTCTCTGCACGATCAATGGCCATGGAGGGACAGGAAAATGCCATGGTTGGCTCAGAAAGGATGCCTCCTCCCACAGGCCTCTTACGACAACCACCTCAGAGTTTCGCGGCTCAACAACGATCTCAAGGCCGACCTCTCGCCCCATCTACTTCTACAAGGAGTCGAACCGCTCCCGAGGCCGTCCTCACTGCCTCACAAAGTACCAAAATCCGACCCCGTTCAGACCGACCAGATTCCGCTACTCGTAGGCCGTCACCTCCGTCGAAAGAGGCCCCTGAGCCTGGTACTACTGCCAGAACTATGCGTATATCAGCAAGAGCTCAGCTATCAGCAGCTCGGTCTGCACCGAATTTACACGAGAGGGCAGCGCAGGGCTCGTCCGCGAATGTACCATTGCACAAAAGACGAAACTCAGAATCCATTCGATCTGCCACTTTGTTTAGCCCCGCCGAGTCGCCCACGGAAATGCCAGGGTCAAAGCCCGATGATATCCTCGACCGACTACGCGAACTCCAGACGGAGCTTGAGCGAGCTCTCAACGCCCGGACCATGGCCATCATCTCTTCAAAGACCTCGCCACCGCCACATCCTCATATCGTCGTCAAGTGGGTTGATTACACGAATAAATTTGGTCTCGGTTACATTTTGAACGACGGCAGCGTGGGATGCATTCTACGCGATATTCCTACCACTGAAGGTAGCAAAACTGCTTTACTCCCTCCAGCAGGTGTCTTCATTCGTAGCGCAGAGAAACATATCATTCGGCGACAAGATGACTCCTACATAGACCGCCATCAGCCAGTACCAATGACAGAGCCCATCAAGTTCTTCGAGAACAATGGCGAGGCTGGCCTTTCCCAGGTTACAATCTCCCCTGACCAGTTTCGAGTGACGATAAACGATGATGGTACAGCCGGCAAGATGGCCCCTGGCAAGGACGTCTTTCAACATCGAAAGCGGGAAAGGATCATCCTATGGAAGAAATTTGCCAATTATATGATTGCTTATGGCCGGGATGACGTGTTGGCTGAAGAGGATGAGGCAGATAGCACCTTGTCTCCAGGGCAAAAGGGAACGCCTGCAGAGCTAGTAACTTTCTACCAGCGATTCGGAGATGTTGGCTGTTGGGTCTTTGGCGACGGACACCTTCAGGTAAGAAGACTTTTGATAAGATTTGCAACCCTTGTAGCGTGGAATGAGATACTAATGGTTCCTTTGCGCAGTTCAACTTCCCTGATCATACCAAGATTGTCCTAGACGCAACAGGAACTTGGTGTCACTTCTGGCATCTACCTCAGGAGGCGGCAGAGAGACTCGCCAGTACAGGCTCAATTGGTGCCACCGCGCTGGACGACCGCGCCACACTGTCATATCCCCTACAGACTTTACTCAACTTCCAGGCAAGATCATCAACGCGAACTGCGACTACGGCATCGAGGAGGCGGCCTGAGATCGAACCAGAGATTCAAGGCATCCCTGCGGCGAATGACTTCCGCCGAAAGGTCGAGTTCATCAAGGACGTTGTTAAGGAGTGGGCTACCAACGGTGGTCTCGGCAACAGCTCCATGGAGAGGGAATCGCGTCTGAGATGGACCGGATACCGAGAGACGGTCCATGCAACCGCTCCCCAAAAGCACGTTTGGGTCACCATCGGCGCTCGATGGGGTGACCAGCGCATATCGACATTTGTCGACCCATGCAAACCCTGGGAGCTGGGCGAGGAGGTGGAGAATTCAAAGAAATGAACCTACTGAATCTACCGCGACGATTGGGGTCTATAAGCTGGGCTATACAGACAAGGCATTGTGTTTTTGGTTTAATTCATCAAGAGAGGACAAGGCCATTATGAATGATAAATGCCTAGTATTCAGAAGGCCTTGTTCGCCTTGATCCTTTTTCTTATCTCTCTCTCTATCTCTCTCCGATTCATATGCATCAAACAGCTATGATGGTAAGCCGGCGTTGAAATGGCGTCGACGGACTTTGGGCTATGGAAGGATTTTCTGGGAATTCTGGCGTTGGTGGGGAAAGGGGAAGGGCTGGCTGCTCATTGTCAGGGGAAGATGGCTTCTGCTTTTTTTCTCTCTTTTTTGTTTGAAATGGGATATAATACCCTCTTTACACATGTTTGATACGTGTTGATATTGGTTTGTGCGATGAATGATTGAATGAATGAACTCGAGTTTTTTGGTTGGACACTGGGCAAAAAGACGAAAAAAGAGAAGAAATCATGTTGAATATTCTCCTAATAGATAATAGTTTCAAGGAAAAGAACTGGAAGTTTACTGAATCACTTGTGCAACAAAGTCATCAACAAAACGTGCTTATTATTATCGCTCTGGAGAGCTAAGGGGACATGGTACAAATAAACCGGCATCGTCATAAAAGATCTTTCCCCCAAGAACCAGGGCTCAAATCAACAAAAATAACTATGTACAACAAAAACTTCATCGACCATTCAATCCATCAATCAGTTCAGTCAATCAGACTCAATCAATCAATCAATCAATCGCCTGCCTCATTACAAACAAGTCTGACGCCCAAAAAACATCTCTCCCCCCTCTTCTGTTCGTCATGTTAACGTCCTCCTCTATGTAGCAAATCGCGATTCGTTAAAAATGCCATCAGTCATCTCCTTCGCCAAGTGAAGGACAGGTGGGAAACAAAGGATGGTGGTACAAAAGGCGAGCGAGTTCTCTCTCTCCGAATCATATGCGCAGGTGAGCTTGTGTTGTTTGTGTAAAAATATGCGTATGTGACCATATGTATTCCATTATTTCAAAGATAAAAATAAAATATAAAAAGGGGGTCCGATATTATTAGTTTTCGGGTCATCATATGCCATAACGGCTCAATCATGCGTCAGAGAGGTACTCTTCGCTGTGGTGGCCAGGAGGAGGCATAGCCCAGCTATTGGTGTTGCCGCCAACGACGTTTTCTCTCGATCCCCAATAAGCGCTCTTCACACGCTTGTCGCGCTCGAATTCGGCCCATCTCTTCATCGTAATCTTGCTGCTGTCAAACTCTCCCTTGCTCTCGTCATGGCCGCCCTTGCCCTTGTCGCCGTCTGTCTTGCGGGTTTCACCCCACGAGAAGTCATCAAACTTCCAGAAAGCATAGGCCGGGAGGACAAAGTTCCAGACGGGGAGAGACAAGAGATAGATGAACATCCAGACGACGTAGGACCACGAGTGCGCAGTGACAATGATGAGAACACCGGGAAGACCAAGAATGAGACCCAGAAGCACCAACGGGATGATCTGGGGTGGCTGGTGGATGATAGACGTGATGACTATAAAAGCGACAAGTCAGCGGCTGAGGCATCTAAATGTGGGATGAATTTTTTCATGGGGTTCAATAACTTACCGACATAGAAGGTGAAGGCAATGGCTGCTGGAAGCACAAGAGTACCGATAAGCTCGACGAAAACGACAAACTGCATACTAAAGCAAAAAGTTCCACAGAGATCGCGGACAAGAACCAGTTCCATAAGATTGTGAATGGTCGAGTTGATCCAGCGACGTCGTTGGGACAGCAGAACCATAAACTCATCTGGAACCGTGGTCTTGCAGACAGCCTGGGGAACAAAGACCTGCTTTCTCTTGGGGAAGGTTCGCAACATGAGCGTGGTCAGGTAACGATCCTCGCCGAGAAGATAGAGGTTCTTCTCATGAAGAGTCTCAACGACGTTTTCAGAATAGTGCTCCACAATGTCAGGATTGGCCAGAATCGGCACCCAGTAGTTTTGTCCTCCCTTTGGTGCTTTGATGCGGTACATGCAGAAACATCCGGGCAAACAGGTGACACCACCAAAGACAGACTCAAACGATTTAGCGAGATGGTGAGAGATGAAGTACTCAAACACCTGAATAGCCGACACCCAACTGGCTCGTTTGTTGGCAATCTTGGTCTCACCACAGAGACCCATGATATCCGGATCCTTGACCATGGCAGACACCATGTGGGTGAGACTGTCTGGGAAAACCTTTGTATCGGCGTCGACCATGAGAATGATTTCATAGTAATCAGGCGAGATGCCAGTGACTTTCCATAATCCATTAAACATTTCATATTCGAGCTCCGTCATTCGCTCGTCAAACATGACCTTTTGGAGGAACGACATGAGGATGATTTGACTGTCACGCTTGCCTCGGTTACCGGGTTTGGATGCCTTTTCTTCAGCGGGGGTTCCGCACTTGACAATGGTAATCATGGGCACGCGCTGTTGTTTGTCGGCTGGAATTCGAGACGAGGACCCATAGTCATAGAACCCGCAATATACCTTGGCCATGTTGTGTCGTTTTGATCCACTCGCTACCGCAACGTACGAGAACGGCTTCACCATCTCGCGAGGAATAGAGAAATCCTTCATCATACTCAAGCAGACATCTGGGGTAGACACAGTCTCGCCCGCACCCTTGATGATACCATCACAGATTACGACAATAACCTTGTGGCTGTTGGGGTAATCCGTAGTAGCAATTGAATCAAGGGTAGTTCGGACACCTTCAGCTCCCTCGGAGTAGGCCGTGACCAGGCACATGGTGTGTGCGAGAGGGAATCCAAAGGGCATCCAGTCGGAAGGAGGCTGGGGCACGACGGCCTCGTGAATAAAGCCAGCGGGGCCGGGGCCTTCGGAAATGGGCGCAGAGCCAAACGGGTCTGACCGAAGGAAACTCGCGCGGCTGTCATTGCCTTGCTTGTACATCGGAGAAGGTGGATATAGAGAGCTGGAGCCGCCTTGGCTGGCCATGGTTGTGGGAACACGACGGGATGAGGAGCTTCGGTCTGGCCCGTATACACCAGAGAATCGGGACGTAGTGGGAAGAAAAGAGGATGCTCGCTTGCTCCTATCCGAAGTCACAACAGTACTGCCGTCACCCGGGAGCCTAACAGGAGCACGGTAAATGTCCTCAGACCAATCTTCAATCTGACGGTTACGCTTTCTCCGGTCAGAACTTTGAGACGTCTTGGCGGCGGCATAATTGCGGCTGATGAACCATTGGAAAACAAGGGCCAGGGCGAATCTGGCACCGACAACCGAGAGAATCAAGACCAGAGCGCAATAGAGCACAACCTTGGAGGCAATACAGCCAACAGTCTCGGTATCGATGGAGCCAACCTTGATGATGTCTTGGAAGCACTGCATATACTTCTTGTCGGCTGAAGATTGGAACATTCGCGTCACATCGCGACCACGGATCGCCTTGTTGACGTCGGAACTAGTGTCTCGCAGCTCCTTGAAACGATCAGGGATCTGGACCTGGCTTTCGTTGAACCAATTGAGAAGGTTGAGGTCCAGGACGCTGCCGGAATAAGCAATCAGGTTGCGGGAGCTGTTTTTAATGTCATCCCAAGTAAAGTAGACATCGGCCGTGCCGTGAAGGTCGACATAGAAGGCATTTCGGGCATTGACTGAGGTGTGGCAGGCATAGCCAAGGTAATACGGAATAGTCAAGTTGGGTTCCGAGCCCCCATCTTGCCTGAAGGTTGTACACGGGAAATACCAAGCCAGGTCGCCTGAGGGATCAGTTGGGACATCAGAGCCTTCGGCAAGGGTGATTAGGTTCTTGCAGTTGCCATTGACATTTTGGAAAAGAAAGCTGCCGTCTTCTCCTGAGTGCTTCTGGGGAAGGTCGAAAAGGACGTTGGCGCCGAGGCCATCCTGTCTCAAAGGAATACCCTCAGCCGGGGGGTGGTGAGAGTTGGCCAGGTTGTAGGCTACGCCGTGGAAAATCATGTAACCGCCAGAGACCTCGTTCACACGTAGTCTCACGGGAGGGGCACTGCAAACGGCAGCGGTGAAGCCGAACGTCAAGAAACCGACAATGGCCATGATGGCCAAGATGATGCTAATCAATCCCATCTTTTCTCTCCATGCTCGGCGCTGGGCTCTCGTCGGTTTGCAGCATCCGAGGATAAAATCAGGGCACCAGAAGGTCACAATGGCGCAGTAAACATTCCAAAAGCTGGGCGGCCGCAGCTCCTCTATCTGCTTGGTCTTGTGTTTCGAAGATCGCTTGCTTTTTTCCTTTGTGATCTTCCCCGACACGCGGCGCTGCTGGGTTGTGGTGGCATTCTTTTCGTGGTCTCCGCTGGCGGTTCGGCTACGAGACGGGCGTGGAGTCTCATCGGTGACACTTTCGGTATTGGCAGATCGTTCTGTCGACCCAGCCAAATTTTCCAACAGAGGGTCATTTCCAGTGGACGAGGGCAGGACAGTCATATTAGCGGCATGGCGGTGATAGTGGTAGTTCCTGTGGTCTCTGTCGATGCGGTTCCTCTCCGGCCTGATCAGGCTTCTCTTGCGGGTGAAGGCAGGGTCAGGAGTTCTGCCCGACATCTCCGTAGGGGACAGAGGAGTGCTCTCTGTATTCACATTAGAGTTCGAAATAGTTTCGGCATATGAGGAGACGGATTTCCCACGATGATGACCGGCAACTGAAGGTTCGTATGCGCCGGTTTCGACATCCATGGGTCGTGCTCGTCGCGATGCCGGCGGACTTCGATAGCTCGTTCGGCGATCGTAGCTGGGGCTAGCCCCAGGCCTCTCAGGCAGAGACATGGCTCTTATATGAAGAATGTCAGTGACCAAACGTCTTGTTGCTGCGGCAGGGTGGCCGTTGGGGACAGCATTCCAAAGGGACAGACAAGCAGAGGTCCGCCCTTGCGCTGCAGGCGATGATTCAGTGGCCGAAGCCCAGGGGAACAAAAAGGGAACAAAAGAAGAGGGAGAAGATCAACAGTCACTCTTCTACTTTGCTTTCTGAGGGCAAAGAATGGGTGACGAAGGTGAAGCGACAACGGAAGGAAATAAACAACAGTTGCTCACCCGATGCGAAGTCAGCGCAGCAAACAAACAATGCGCAGCCAATTGGCGAGAGGCGGGTTGTTTGGGAGACGGGCGGTGGTCTGTTCAGCCTGCCCGAAACAGAAACTGCGCTAAGCCGTCGCAGGTGGGGAAGCGAAAATATGGAGGCTGTAACCACACGAGGCCACTTGCAGCGAGTGAGTGCGCTGTCTTAGCGGACGCAGCAGTGCTCCGTAGTGCCTAAGCAGGTGCTAATCAAATCAAATCCAGCTTCCACGATGGCCCACTCGCAACGAGCTTGTACCAGCCGTTGAAGCACGAGTAATTGACCAGATGCGATTCTAAGCGACAGTCGAACTCGGGGCCAAGAGGGGGAAATCGATCGAGGCAGCACAGGCAGACGCAAACGATCGATGGTTCCCAAGGGTAGGAATAAGGCGCTCAGCAGAGAGGTAAGCGAAAGTAGAGGCGGTGGCAGCGAGCGACACGAGCCCAGCGGAACCGTTTCGGATAGAGCGAAAATTGGAACAGACGACGCAGCTCGCGATGGAAACAGGCGCGATGGACAAAGTCGTACCGATTGCGAGAAGCGACGCGCAAAGACACGCCGCGAGAACGAATGGAAGTCCCAGGAACTGAACGAGAGACGATGAGCGCGGCCTCGTCCCCAGCGCTCGCAGAGAGATTCTGGTTGGGTTAGGGGGGAAGTTCGTCCAGGCGAGGAGGAAAAAGCGACCTGGAGCTGTACGGCGCCCTCCGTGGCTATTCTTGTCCCAGACACCAGACCAGCCCCAAAAGCAGGCGCGGGGGGGCGACTCGGGGAGCATTTTAGGCGGTACTAGCCCGCTAGAGGCGCCGAGCCAGATGGCATGGCCTGTTGCGTTAGTGACTGGATTGATGGATACGATGTGCGGTTGACTTGCTCGCAGCTGCTAATTCGTTGTGGTGCTAGCACCAGTGGACATCCGCGACCTGCTGCGGAAGGTCCTGCATGGCCAAGGGGTACGGGCTTGGAGCCCTTGCTTTGCCCCAGACGGCATGTACAGGCGTGGCGCTGGGTACCTTCCTACCTAGTCGAACCAGTCTCGCTTGCTTGGTTCCTGGATGTCAACGCTCTTGCGCTCTCGTGCTTTTGTTTTTTCCGCTCTTCTCATTGGCTCCTGGTGTGTTTTCTACTCTTTTTCTTGATTTTTGCTCCTTGTTTCTGATCTGCTTCTCAGTTTTCCTGTTTCCAACCGCATGCACGGGTGCAGGACTCCACCAGCGTAATTAAAGACGATCCTTATCTGTTGATTAATTAATGCTCGTACGTCCACAAGCAAGACTGCTGTGCCATGATAAATGGAACATATGATCTAGATACCCGCTCCCCACAGGTATCCTTTTTTCCCCGTCCGAAAAACAGTTTTTTAAGTCCAGGGTTGGACTAGAGTTAAGCACTCGTATCTGGTCAGCGGTGGAGAAGTAAAATGCTCCATCCATCTATTGCTACCCGGGAACTGCAAAACAAAAATGGCGACATTGACATCAATACTTTCTACTGCTTGATGGTCACCATGTGTGTGGATATACTAGGGACATAAATGGAAGATAATCATTCTCATCAAAGTTTTGTGCATGGTGACAGTCTTGAGTGGCTATCCCTTCACCTTAAAATCAAGCCAGTTACGCCACGGCCGCCACTGCATGAGCTGCCATTAGTTCGTTCCTGCCAAGCTTAATATGCTTCGTGCAATGGCAGGTACATGGGAAGTGCATGCATCAACTCATCGTAGCTTCCACATCTTGCTCTGGAGACGCATAACGTCGTCTCTCGCTTGGATTTTTTCTTTCTCACCATTTCTCTCCCAATTTCGTCGATGTCCTCGCCTCACACTTATTTATTCGACATGGGCCCAGCACCCAGCAAGCACCAATCTTAAGTGTTAGCCTACCGCTGCTGGAGAGCTGACTAACGAATCAATCCTAACGTTGCATAGGTAGGTACATGAGCTGGCCGTTAGCGTATCCGATACTCAGCCCCAGCTAGACAGTGTCTCTGAACTGCGAAAAAAGGCAAAAACGGCGAGATTCTACATTTCAAACCCATTGCCTGTCTAGGATCAACCACATACTGCGTGCAATTGACAAATCAACACTACAGACCTGTCCAATACGAAACACAACTCACCATCAGATACGTACTTTGTGCCTTAGTTCATCAGGGTAAGACAGCCGAAAGCCCGATGAGAAAATTGCCGAGTCACCAGATCTCACGACTAAAAGCGCTACCTTAGTTAGGCCGTCTCACCGCGCCATAATCGGAGAAAGTGTTAACATAGCATCCCACCGCCCCCGATATTACCATGTGACGTTTCGAAACCTTAACACTTGATGAATATGTCGTTTATACATTTTGGGCGGGCGAGTCGAAAGTCAAGCTTCAGTCCACGGCAGCGGCGTCACCACGGTTCGACAGCGTGCCCCGTACTTCGTATTCTTCGCAACTGGATCGCCACTACTGCCTTTCGACTTCGACAAGGTGTTGCAACAACTGAAGTACAAAGTCAGTGACTCGGGGCTTGGAACTCGTCTTTCCTGAGGACACTTACCATCACCATTCATCACTGATGTCGTGCTCTTTACTTGCACGTGTACTTGTCCCTAGAAGCAGTGGTACGGCTGGACGTTGCATCGACACCTGGACCCTGACCGGCGTTACAGTTGGCGCACTGCCCGGCGCTAATCCAGACGAGGACTAGAGTCATATTACTAGCATCGAAACCGACAAAAAGGCGAGCAGCGTTCTAATGCACTCACTTGCGACAAACCTGGTCTATCTTTTTTTCTCTTCTTACTTCTAGGCCAGGCACACATTCTACTCGTCCAGTTGTCGCCGGCACAACTAGCAGGTCAAGGATTCGTCGTATAAAGTGGCGCAATATAAGCCGGCATCTGCATAGATAGCGCAGAGAACAAGAGCTCTCCCGCCGGTCGCTCTCTCAAACCCGAGATATGACGTTGATGCGCGGGTTGCGGACGAGTACAAGTCTGTACTTACTTACAGGCGGAGTGATGTGCAGCAGTGGGGACCACAAACCGACCCATTGATGGACACTCTTATTCCGATGTGCTGGGATGGGGAACGCCAAGACTTTTGCCCTGTCAAATACGAGGCCACTTGGTGGTCTGGCAAAAGGGGACTCCGCCGTATCTTGAGCCCAGGGCAAGTCGGCTTCGGCAAGTCTGCTGCCACGGTAAGATTGCTTGTATTGCAAGTGCATCGTCTCAAAGTCAATTCTCACTCACATCGCCATCCCCAAGAAGAGAAACCTTTTACTCACGGGTTCGAGACGCAGGGAGCTTGGACAACTATGGATCCAAGATGGGCCCCCATTCCAGCTGATTTTAACATTGGCCACACTACACAGTAGTATAAGTGCTACTGGGCAATAGTATCAACGGAGCCGGGTTGCTATTGCTCCATGCTTGTACACATGCTCGGAGTGCTTTGGATCCCAATAAAGCCTTAGAAAAGGAGGCCATTATCCAGCGAGCGCTCAATTGCCTGTTGGTTGACTGCATGGGAGATGCACATGAAGGGGGCAGCTGGACGTCTTCGTAATAGACATGGGAAATTTCACACTCTTCACCAATCATGGGGAGATTGCCGCCGTCATATTATGCCCCGGCTAACTGTAAAAACCCTACTGCAACAGCAGCGATAGCTACACTCGACAGGATGCAGGGATTTATATTGGGAAAGTTGATGCAGTCCAGGACGGATTCATGATGGGAGACTTGACATGGATGCTACATGAAAGAGTCCCAAGGCCAGCCATGCGCCTCTGCCGCTCACTGACAAGCCGTAGGAGCGAGCAATGACACATGGAATGGCTGAGAGGCTGTCGAGTGAAGCGCTGGCTCGGGAGTTGAGGATGCCGGTAAGATGCCGCCTGAGCTCGTGGAGTATGTAAGGCGCTGGCCAAGCGGGCCGGATGCGCACGCCCCCAAAGAAACATCTCGACATGATTTGACATGCTGTAGCGCCGTTGAGTGCTGGCGCCAAATGATCAAGTCGTACTGACAGGCGCACTATTGAGATGGCGCTTGGGACCGGAGTCCATCTATCCAGGGGAATTGTTCTTGTTTGGGGCTACCATGTTGCCATTCCGTCCAAATCTGAACAAACAAGTAGTGCTAGCAGGGAAGAAGCCAGCCGTACCGTTTTCACTACGGCTTGACAGGATCACGAATGTCAAATCAAGAATGCAGGTGGCAGCCTCGCCTCGTTTTCGGCGGCGATCCGTTTTGCCGTTGTGGTTCTTCAACTTCTAGCCTGCCTCTCTTTTCTGAGGGCTGCTCTTGGAGGTCGCTTCGGGTAACTGTAGCCAATGACTGTCTGCAGGGACTTGGTGTCAAGGGTTTTCCAGATGAAGCAGTCTCCGATACTATTTCGTCTCATCTCCACACTGCCACGAGTTGACACGAGTGGAAGCAGAAACGAGAACTAAAAAAAGAATGACAGAGGTCAAGAGAGGAAACGAACACCAAGCTGCAGGGACTCAAAGGTGATCCATTGGGGAAAAGTGGGAATATGGGGGTCAAAAACAGCTTGTTCTTGGGGGATACAGATAAAGACAAAGCAAAGCGGCAAGCCCAGCATTGGCTTCCAGAGCGCCAGTTGCCGTATACCGGCAGATCTCGGCCGTAAAAGGGAGGTAATACGGATCTGTGGGCGAGTGCATTTTCTGTACGAGGTTTGGTAGTGTCGGATGACCAGCGAACTCTGGATACGACGCGGCATGATACCACTATGCCATGCGATGCCATGTCATGGAAAGGGGGGGCATATTTCTGATGTAATAACTGGGAATCGGCTCTTGGCAGCATCTCGAAGCACACGCAAACGGTGGACTACCATGTACTTCAAGTGACTCCGCTGGCACCATCCAGAGGTCCGGTGTCAGGACAGGGCGGGATACGGTGTCTGGAGATGGTTGGAGTCCGCACTCCATTTTCGGGTGCAGGCAACCCGCCGTTGTGCGTTCTGGATGGTCGCTGTCATGTTGCCCCAGCCCTTGTGGCTGGTCAGATCCAGCGCAAAGCCGGCTTCCCGAACTAAGGAGGAATTCGCTGGCGGTTGACTGCATTGCATCCGTACCTACTCAGGTGCTGTCCATATGTATCACGGCCTACGGAGCACTCTGTACTTACTTGTACGAGCACCAGTATGGTGGTAATGCAAGCCCAAAGTGCTGGCCTTGGGACGTTGCATGACAGCCGGCAAGAGAAGGTTACGAGTCCGGGGTCTGGTCTCGTCAGACGTGCATGCGTTAGGAAAAGGCTGTGTAGGAAGTACGGGGATTCGACGCAGGGCCCGTGCCTGTATGGATCTCGACAGGTTCTGGTGCTTGGGATGCCCGCAACTGCGCTTTCGATACGCTCGTATCCGCTACAGCCGCGACTTGGTTGACGACTTCGATATCTGTGAGCTTCTTCCCTCTTCGCCGCGCCGATTGCTTCATCGTGCTAAGGCCGATGTGGGCTCGAGATATGGAGCCTGGGCTTGGCATTGACGCAACAGTTTTGTCTGGCGCTGGGGCTATGGCCCGGAGCTGATGTGCAAGTTGAAGCTAGAGGGCAGTTGCTAAAGCATGGAGAATCGCTAGTGTTAGTCGAAGCCTAAACAGCAAGGCTAGACACTCGACGCCATCGGCAGGATCTTTGGTGTTTCGAGCACATATGCAAAACCGATATTTCGCTCCCTCTTGTGAGAGGGGCCACGTATCAAGGGCACGGAGACGGAGCCCAGACAAGGCTCAATCGCACTCAGCTGGATCCCCTTCTGCTTCACGCTTTGTTTCTCCTTGGTCTTGAATGAGGCTCTTTGTCTTGCTCGTCCTTCCTAGCTCGGCGCTTCTGTTTCCCCTCCCCTCCCCTTAGCGGGATGATGAGGCTCTCTGCTCAGGAAACCCCACTGCTCTAGCCTTCAGCTCTGCTGGATTGGAGCTGTAGCACCAACCAGAGCCGCCGTGGAAGCCTTGGAGCTGAACTTGAGTCAATGGCGTGCATTGACGAGACTTTTGTTGCCTTGTCCTTTCCATCTTGGAGCTGGTGGACGCTGTTTTGGGAGGTTTTGTGCCTGGCTTAAAAACAAGATTAAATCCCGTCCCCCCAAAACAGGTGCAAAGTGACGACTCAACAACCATAACCCCCGACTGGACCGTTGCTGGAGGCACCCACGAGCCCGCTAGCAGCGCCCGCCCACCGAATCGCCCGCTGGCAAATTCAATCCAGATTGCTTTGATCACTTATTTTCGGCCGACAGGAACTAAGGTTTGGCCGGTCCCTGGGCTGAGGTATGGACCTGTAAGAGCTCAACTTTCAACCCTTCTATGTAAGTATGGATGGACTCGTACCCAGCCTTGGTGCTAACTGAACCTTGCCCACTCCGTATTGCCCATCAACCTAACCTTACCCCCTTTCTGGCGCTACTGTATTTCACGCCACCACATGCCATGGGTGCTGACAGAAGGATGCTAATACCAACAGCATTGAAGGCATTTGATTTGATCCATTCGACGAGTGTCTGATAAACGGGCAGTGACTGCACCGCTTGGCACAACTACCATCCCTTTGTGTTGATCTATTGATTCAATATCACAGTCCGGGTATTGACTGGTACTACCTGGTACTTGGTATCAATAGTATTGACTACAAGGAGTAGCCTGCCACTCACTGTACATCAAATTGCATTTGATTGACGGAGCGCCGGCTGGACCTCAGCAGGTGCATCCACTGCAGCTACAGGCAGGCCACCTGGGCTCAACTCGTAAATACTGGACCTGAGCTGCCCGCTACAGTCAATACCTGGCGGTACTTGGCCTGGCTGCCTGTGACCTGTAACCTGCCTGCACGTCTCCCGCACCTGCTAGTGCTTGTACCCTCGCTGAGCCGTAGCGCTCCCTCCACTTTACTCATTTGGTAGGTACCAAGAGCGTACCTTGTCTTTGCCTGTCTCGGGCTGTGGAATTTTCCCTCCTCGCTGAATATCGTCGGCCCTCTCCCCCAACTTCCAGTCGCCTCTCCTCCTCCACCCCCCCAGCCAGCGAATTTCCAGCTTCCTCCGAGCTGCTGCTGCCGGGCCAATTATTATTATCACCGCTGTCCTCTCGCTGAATCCCTTTGCCTCACTGTTTTGTGCGCTCCTTTTGCTCACATCCCAGCGCAGTCTCGCCGTCGCACGCCCATCCAGTCGCTCGCTTTCTCCGCTGTGCTCCAGACGCCGCACCAACGAACCAGAGTTGCAGACCTCGGCGCGCAATACAGCTGCGTTCGGCATCGCCAAATCGCTTGTCGCCGCGAGAAGGGAATATATCGATTATATTAGCATCGTTTTACGGCCAAGTTAAAAAAAACAGAGAAAGAGAGGAGATCGTAGCGGCAACGACCGCAGCGCCTTTGCATTCGTTTCGCCATTCGCTAGTTAAACGGCATCATTTAGCGGCTGCCTCTCCCACGGCTTGACGCATCTTATTGCCACGAAACTCTCTCCTTTATTTTTACCCTTGACCGCCTGCAGAGGCCAAGAAGACGACGAGCTCATCGACGTGCCGGTCTGTCCGCCGCCATCATGGCCGCAGCCACCGCTTCGCCGCCCCCAACTGCAACTTCTCCCAGCTCGCCAAGTCAACGAGACTCAGTTTCCATACCACAGGCCCTGTCACCACCGAGGAAGCCAGTCGCAGGGACCGTGCGGAAGCCCGTACCGCAGGCAGCTCCAGCGGTCGTTTCTGCAGAGGTAGCATCACCGCAGGAAGCTCCGGTGTCTCCCGGCCAGACGAATTCGGCGCACGATAGCTGGACTCAGCCACTTGACCTGAGCTTCAACTTGAATCTCAACGATGCGCCTCAACAACCAGAGGCAGTAGCTCCCCCAAAAGAGCAGGAACCGTTTACGGGACTGCTGAGCAGCCCCGTCTCGGGTTCTCTCGACTTACAGCTTCCGTTCCTTGAAACCTCGAAGCAACAGTCGTCCCAGGATGACGTCTCTAACCCGACTGCTGCTGAGAGCAGCCTGCCCACACCTGACCGCGCCCCTCCGCCTATTCCACCTGCCGCTACGGTCAATGGAACCGATTCGACTGCTACGAGCCCTCAGGATCTTGTGCGAAAGGAAGATGTGGACAGAAATAGCCGTGAGTCCGATGAGACAACCAACCCCTCCCAAGAACCCGTTTCTTTCAAATCTTCGGCAACAACGAGCGCAAGCTCATTATCGGGTATAAACGAGGGACCGGAATACCTCCCCGACGAAGACTCTCCCGGCAGCTCCATCATCGAGGGCAACTTGCCTCGAGGCGCGTCGATACAGCAGCTTCAGTATCGCAAGCAGGAATATCCACCCCGCGTATCAAGTGTTCCGAACGATGGCATTCGCACTCCCTCCAACCCGGAATTGGTGGACAGCGCAGGCAATATCAAGCGTCACCTGACTCCCACGTCCAACAACATAAGCAGAAGCTCCCTGCCGCGTCCCCAATCTGCCTACTCTGTGCTCTCTGAGGGGCAGCGTGGGCGGTCGCCTGCTTTGATGCCTGGTGGCTCACATATGCGCGCTCCGTCAGTCCAGTCGCGAAAGTCGCCTGATGTCCGCAATTCTACATACGCTGAGCTTCTCAATGTTCCTTATCCCCAGCAGGCTCCCCCGCCCATCACTATGGACAACTCGGGGCTTCGTGGTGTCGTGGGCAACAATGCTTCGCTGCTCAGTGTACAGAAGACACTTGAGATGTACCGTCAGAATGTCAAGAAAACCAACGATTTTACGGTTCAGTATTCTTTCGCCGTCTTCTTGATTTCTGTGGCTCAGGAGCAGGGGTTGGATTTTTCTGATCCCAAGGGCCGCAAGAATAGCCCGCAGCCGTTCCGCGATCTGGATAGCCCCATTGTTGAGGCCACCGTGGCTAGCCCTACTGAATTGGTCCGGGAGGCCAAACAGATCTTGCAGCGCCTGGCCAGTGGAGGTTATCCATTTGCGCAGTACTACCTGGCCGATGGCTATGCCTCTGGGCTCTTTAACAAAGGCAAAGAAGACTACAACCAAGCGTTCCCTCTCTTTGTCCTTGCCGCCAAGCATGGACACGCCGAGTCCGCATACCGAACTGCTCTTTCTTATGAGTTCGGCTGGGGTTGCCGAAAGGACCCTGCTAAGGCAGTTCAGTTTCTACGCACGGCTGCCTCTAAGAGGCACCCGGGAGCTATGACCCGCCTCGGCAAGGCATGCCTTTCCGGAGATTTGGGCGAGAAGAGGTATCGTGAAGGTATCAAGTGGCTGAAGCTGGCTGCAGAGTCTGCTGATGCGCAGTACAACGCCGCCCCTTACCAGCTGGGATGCTTGTACGAGACGGGCTATGGCGACGATATATTTCTCGACCTCAACTATGCGGCCGAACTGTACACACAGGCTGCAGAGCTGGGCCACCCAGAGGCCAACTTCCGCATGGGTGACGCTTATGAGCATGGTCATCTCAACTGTCCGCGAGACCCGGCGCTTAGCGTTCACTTTTATACTGGTGCTGCTGAACGTGGACACGCTCCCGCCATGATGGGCTTGTGTGCCTGGTACATGGTTGGTGCTCCGCCAATGCTAGAAAAGGACGAGGAAGAGGCTTATGAGTGGGCTCGCCGGTCTGCCGATATGGGTAAGTTGAAAGCTTTGTTCTTCAGTCATCTTCACCTTTTCGTCAACTATGATCGCTAATTATGTTGTTTTATTCGTTCAGGTTACGTCAAGGCTCAGTACGCCATTGGATACTTTACGGAGATGGGCATTGGCTGCAGACGAGACATTCTGGAAGCTAATGTTTGGTACGTCAAGGCTGCAGACGCAGGCGATGAGAGAGCCAAGCAGCGGTTATCCATCATCCAAGCAGCTGTGAGCGGCCAGGGAACTCCCATGGAAGTTGGCGCCCCGAGAAACGGCAAATTAGCAAAAGGAGGCAAAGACGACAAGGACTGTGTTGTCATGTGAGAAGCTGGGAACGAAGGGAAAGAAAGAAGAACGAAAAGAAGGAAGGAAAAATGATTACCTTGCACTCAAATCAAACTCAGGCGGAAGAACGACATAACACGAACGAAAAAGAGCAACGATTAGGCGGCCGCGGCATGATTAATACGAACAAGCGAGCTTTGGAAACTTTCTGACGACTTTTCTCCTTGGATGTTTTGAGAGATGGACTCCCGTCGAAAACTTTCCTTGATAATATTTTTTTCCGCCTTTTTTTCTTAATCTCTACATACCCGCGTCGATTTTTGTCTTGGAAGCTTTGATATTCACGGGCGTGGCCTCACGACGTTTATGCCAAGTTTTGATCTATATCTAATTTTGAGAGCATATGCTGCAATTTTCTGGTTTATTCATGCAGGGCCTTTTAGAGCACCACATGGAGAGTGGGATAAGGGGGCGGGAACAAGTTCGGATTCGACTTAGAGGACTGTATTCCCTCGCAAAAAATCACATCATCACCTGGCGAAGGGGAAACAAAGCAAAAACAAAAAAATCTTCAAAACGGTTGATACAGCAGGCATTGTTAAGTTGACTGAATGCTTTTTCATTTTCATTTTATTTATATATACATACGACGAAGGCGAGGCTGGGGAGAGAGGGAGAGAGAAAGAGACTCTTCCCGTCGCCTTTGAGATTAATGTCTTGTTTTCGAAGGGGAATGAGAGCCTACCACTGCACTTTTCTTCTTGTTCTTCTTTTGGACGCCTTTTGTTTTTTGTTGCATATTTGAGAAGAGACTGCAGAGGGATGGAAATTGGACAGCTGCGCTGCCGCTGTGTTATTTTCCTTTGACTCTATTCTACCCCTTTCCTCTCTTTCATTTGCCTGTTCAAAATTTCTGTGTTCTAACTGCTCACGGCGGCGTTATGGGAGTTGCATCAATCAGTGTGTGTTATTGGATATTGGCTCTGCTTTTTTCCCTTTTATTTCCCTTGCGCGCGCGCGTTGCTGTGTAGAGGGAGTTGACAAGTTAAGTAGCAAAAAAATGCATCCTGCTTGGGAGCAGATAATATGGGCATTGCATGCTGCGTCTTTATTTAGAGAATGAAAACTGAATAGTGAGATTTTTGTCTTTTGCTTGGTGATGCTTTGATGGCGTTGAGGGCTTGTAGTTCTGGTAGATAACGTGGCCTTTGGATGCTTCTTAGAGATGGAGGTTTGATGTACTAGAGTGATGGGTAATTTGGGATAGTCAGTATTATTGAAGAGGGCTGCTGTATGTGTTGATTACACCGAACACTACAGTACTACGAAAAAAAGTCTAGAGAAAGAAGTTACATAGTGAACCGGCTACTAGACGATCAGTTTTGGGAATGCCCTATTCAGCAACCTAGTTTTGCTATTCAGCATCTCGTGACGCGAATAATACTGAGTACTGGACGAATATCGTTATGGAACTGAATACCTATTCACTATAAACATATAGATGGGTAGCTATAATAGCTGATAATAGAGGAATGTGGCTATACCACGCTCTCCCAAGCTGAATTGCATTTCAGAGAGTATTATGGAACCGGGGATCCTGCAGTACACAGAGTGACACGGAGGCGAAAAGAAGCAAGGAGATGGAGAAGATGAACTAGCCACGCTGCGTAATGTTTGGTTTGGCGGGATGAGAATGAGATTCGATGGCGAGTGACCATTTTGCGAGGCGGGTTGCTTTTGGCATACCAACAGCTGGTTGGTTCATCGTCCCGCCAAGTATCACGTAACATGCCCACAAAGACGGCCTCGGTACGGATCGAGCTTCCCCCGAGGTTACACCAAAGTTCATAGGTTCTGGGCTCAGTCAGTTGACGCATATCTGTTTGTGTTACCATCAAGGCGCATGCGGGGGAGGCCTTTGTCCGTGACACAAAGCATGTAAACAAGTTCGTCACTCTTTGGCCAATTTGCCCTTGCACTCAATCTGCGACGAGGCTAGAGATGAACATATTGAAGCTCGACTAGCCCGGATATCTGGTCGACGGAACCGATCAACACATGTGTCGTCACCGGAGCGTCTCGATTGGACAGATGGTGAAACGGGAGTGCCTGGCAGACACATGTGGGCTATATTAAAATCCGTTGCGATAATGTCATGCGTTGCCTGGAAGCAAGACTAAGGTTGGCCCGGCGCTTTTCACAATGACACGTGCGGGCTATGCAGCTTGGTACCCCTGCGAGCTCCACAGAGCTGAGACCATCATGGGTCGATCTTATGGTAGTTGAATGTTCAAATTGCAAAGTCCCAATGAATGTCTGTGTAGAGTAGAGGGAACTTTGCATGTGATTCTTATCAAAAGTCGGAGAATACTCGAGATGCTCAGGATATGCCATTGTATGTAGCATTGGGCATAACTGTGGCATCTCGATATCACTCGTCCATTTGCCGGGCCATCCAACTACCCGGGATGTATTCATAGTGAGCAGCTTGACATTTTCGTTCCATGGAGAGGCTTCCATTCTCACGGCCATGCTATGCCAAGGGACCCATTCAAACCCTTGACATGCACCCTGTGGCGGCTGTGGCTGCAAGCTCTTAAGCGGAATATGCTTCGCAGGGGGGGCTGGTCACTCGGCCCACCGAACCGTGATGCATTATTGGCCGGCGTTTCCAAGGCTGCGTCATTAATGGGGCGTGTCAAAGCGCGTCAGACACGCGTGGAGGCGCGTTTCAATCGTCACTAGGCCATGGCTGAGGCGGGTATCGATAATGACTCCAGTCGAGCCCCTCACGATGTGATGTGAGGCAATTCACACTCACATGTGCCAATTGGGGCCTCAGTGCGGAGATGAGGCCGAGTTTCGATGACTTTCGATAAGATAGGCCCCTGGATTGGCTCGCAGCGGCTATGCAAAAGGCCGATCCGTAGAGTATCGAATGGCAAGCTGTTCTTGTCCGGATGGACGGCTCTTGGAGAGTGGTAATGGTAGGCTGGTGCCAATGACTCGGTACTAAGCTGGTTAGGATGGTCTCAGTACTCGTAGAATAGAATACGGCCAAGCTGACCGTGAACACCTGAACACGAGCTCGTCGGATATGGGTATCGCCGGTGCCAATAGTTGCCAGCTATTGGCACTGAAGGAAACACCTGCCCTCCCTCCCTTCGGCTTGTCAGCTGGGAGTGTGCTTGTCATCCCAAGCCACTTGCACGTACGAACGGCAAACAAGTTAATGTCTCTTGTCTTGCGCAACCATGACCTTTTCGACGGGCAACCCAGACAGTAAGCCAAACCATTGATCAGCTGGAAAGGCTGCGTCATGATGGAAAGGAGAAGAGGGATCGAGATCGCAATGGCTTCGACCTTGACTCCTTCCAAGGGCTCACGGTCTACTCGGAACAACTATTGTATACCAGGGGGGAGGGCAGGCAACTCCAGTTTAGAGGGAGGCACTGACTTCATTGATGACGCTACTGGCATCGTGCACATCTCTGTCTTGGGGAACCATCGAAGTCGTTATCATCATACAGTACGAGAAGCCGGCCGGAATACACGGGGAAGACGAAGCGAAAGAGGCAGAGGGGAAATAAGAACTTGTCAGCGGCGCATTATGCCGGAATCTGGCCCGGGCTCCGCACGTTTTCGGGCACAAAGAGCAGATCCCATTCACGGTGGACATGGGGGATGCTGGTTTGCATGGCGTAGAGCTGTAACAAGACCAATATACTGTACGAGCAATATCGCAGTGTCCCTGGATCAGAATGTGCTGGAATCAACGGAGGAGCTATCGAATCGTCACTTGACGAAGCGTTTCCGATTTCATCTGGCCTGCCATCTCTTGGCAACGTTGGGTCTTCCGTCCCTTTGCTGCAACTGATGAAAAGAGGAGTTGAACTAACAAGGGCGAGCCGTTCCTCTTGGTCCCGTGCCACTAAAGATGGGCTTGAAGCTGTTAAACTTGGTGCTACTTGCATGTAGCTAGTGTGAGTGGAGAGAGAGTCGGAGAGAGAGTCGGAGAGAGAGGGCGAAAAGAGAATATGTGAGCAAGTGTGCAGGTGTGTGTGACCGAGACAAGACGCATGGGGATCGATGGGGCAGAAACAGCTGCTGAAGAGGAAAAAAAAAAAGAGGCGAGAGAGACAAAGACTCCCTCAATGGACCAAAACTAGCAGCTTGGTCAAATTATCTTTCTGCCTCCTCTTTTTCTCTTTCTCGCATGGCGCCTGTTGTCAGGGCGTTCCCGTGAGACTAGATCCAAGACAGTCCCCCGCAATGCTTTGCAGATGACGACTTGACTCTCGGCAGATAGCAATCGCATTGGGTTGATCCAGGCAGGTCTAGAGGGCTTGGCGAGGGAGAGCAAAAGGGCTTCGACGAGGGACAAGGCGAGACAGAGATTCGCAAAAAAAGAGGTGCCCAACGTCCGTGTCCGCATGCGGCACAGTGTTGAAGCCCGCCGTGAGCCCTGATAGAGGCCGCATCTCGTACTGTAAGCTCCGCCGAATGTTGCACCAGCGGTTTTTCCCTCATGGCCCTGCAAGGCGCGCCTAAAGTGCTTGCATGAGGAGCTTGGGCTGACTTGGGCGGGTGAAGAGACACGAGGCCACACAAAAAATAGCAGAAACACGAGGCCCAAGAGCGAGAGATTGCGGGGGAGGCGGTGCAGCGGCACGTTGGCAAACGGATTGAGAAATCGTTCTGGTTGTTTTGTAAGAGCACGGAATCGTCGTTGTTTGTCAACAGATTTGTGGAGAGAGAGGGAAAACACAACAAGAGCTCGACTGTCAGTGAACATCAGGTTGAATCTCAGGAGACGTGAGAGAGATGCAAACGACACTAAAAACTGATAGTGCACCAAGTACCGTCGCCGCATTTGGACTGGTGGGCCCTCTTACTGGAGAGAGTATTGGCGGAAACCGTGTGCAGAGCGTCAGAAAAGCACCGTGCATTCATCTCCTTTGTAGGTACCCGTGCCGTACTGCTGCCCGTGCGAAAGCAGTCTCGTCTCAAGACACTTTACGCGCAGCTGGTACGCAGCCAGGTACTCAGCGGCTACCCACGCGCTACCTTAGACCCGCGCCAGACGTCAATCCGCATCCGGCTACCACCAACCCCTGTCCCAGGGCAGCAGCCGGACCCTCCAGGCCGTCAAGGCCCCCTAAAGGACAACCCCCTGTCACTGAATATTGGCGCCTGGTGCTGAAACTTTCCAGGCGTCGCTCGCACGGTGCCCGTCGTTTCCCAGTTTTTGCACCTTGTTTGGCCCTTTTCGACCCTCCCGCTGCCAACTGTCTCTAGTGCCTGAAGGGTCCTCTGGGAACGCTAACACTAACGCCCAATTCTACGGATGGCCCCCCTGCCATGTCGCATCCATGATCCCCCCCAGGCACCGCCCAGCGCTCATATTACCTGCGTTTCGCCCTCCCGCTCCCGCATCTCCAAGTTTCTGCAACAACAATAACAACAGCTTCATTCCTTTGAACAACCACGAATTCGCTCACCCTCGGCTGCTGGCATCCGCTATTATCCAATACGCCGTTTTATCTTACCAAGTTACAACTGTGCAATCAGCGTCCATTCACTTCCCTTCTGTCGCCTCAGTCAATCAAGTCTGCCTGCTGGCTTGTGAGAGCGCGAATCCTTGAACATCCAAGTCGCGACAACAACAACCAACATCCAAGCGCAGCTGGGCGCAAATACTCAAAAGACGTTTCTCCCAAGAGACCCAAAACTATAGAATACTACAATTACCTGCGAAGGAAAAGAAAATACCACCATCAATCAACATGCTTCTCCCGTCCGCGTTCTCCTGCGATGGCGGATCGCACGCCGCGCCTCAAGCCAGATCACAGGCCGGCCGCTTCGTATCGCCTCCCTCCAGCCCTACGACTCTGTCTGCTCAATACTCCATCGACAACATCATGAACACCTGCCGCTCCCTCCAGTCTCTCATCTCCATGACCGCCTCCAACACCGACCACGGCGCGCTTGCGCCCGCGCCAACCCTCACGCAACTCCCTACGCCGCCCCTCGCACATGCCCCGACGCCCATGAAGCTGCGCCTGCGGTCGCGCGCCGCTAAGACGGACGGCAAAGGCGACGAGACTCCCGTGGCAAGGAAGAGGATCGCGAAGCGCGCGCCCCCGAGAGGCGTCAACAAACGCCGGCGCGCAGACGACGACGACATGGGGCGCAACGACGAGTCCGACATGGACACTGAGGCCGAGCTGGAGGCTGAAGCACTACAAATCCCGCCCTTGTCATCATCATCGCCGCAGGCGCCGTCGACGCCCAAGCGCGCGCGCATTTCGCCCGAACAACTTCCCCTGGGCCTCGAGCGCTCCGACTTTCACAACGTCCACCTCCAGGAAGGCAGCGCCCTTGACCAGGAGACGGAAAAGCCTGGTACAGACGTCCAAGTCGAGGCGGACGGCACTGAATGGAGCGTCGAGGACGACCGCGTCCTGGTTGAGCTGGTGCTCGAGAAGCTGAAGCTGTCCAAGATGGAGTGGAAAGACTGCGCGAGAAGTCTGGGCAAGGACCGGCACAGCGTCAATAGGCGCTGGAAAAGCCTCATTATGAACGGCGACATTGGCGTCAAGACGAGGAATCGCCGAGCGAGAATCCACTCGACTTGGCGATGAGCCCTTCCTATCATTCACTTACAATCCTTTTTATTACTACACTTTATTTTTCCTTGTGTACTTTTGTGGGGGAGGCGTCGAATCTGATCAAGCTAGCGGTGTATTATTTACTGCCTACCTACTAATATGTCTGTCTTTTCGACAACTATTTTGTTTTCCTTTGTCAGATGGCTTTGTTGGCTTATTACCTCTTTTTTAATCTTGTCAAGCATTGTACCAACAACAACATCCTACTTTGTCAATTCATCATCTATCTACCTGTAAACAGCGCATATCTTTCGGGCACTGGCGTCGAGGGGAAAAAACAAAGGAAATGGGGAGACTCACTACTACTAGGTACTACCACCTACTATTACTTGTACGCTTTTTCTTTTTTTATTGAGGCACACCTGGATATTGGGTGCCGTGGATATTATTACCTTTTGGACTATTACAACAACTATTACTACGGTACTACTATTACCGCTACTTATTACTTATTACTATTACTAGCTGGATCAGCACAATGAAAAAAAGAAGTCAAAATAATTATTATTACGAGTTTCTGCCTGTTCGTGACCTTTGGTACAGCCACTTACTTTACCGTAGTCTGTGTAGATGGGCGCCCTCGAAACGTCATCAAGGGACCAACTCAGAGATCGCCACAATCCATCGATGCAACCACTTTAACGAATCCCTTGAAGAAAAAAAAAGCCACGTTTTGTTTCACACAAGCTGCTAAATCCGCCGAAAGAAGGCGATCTGTTGAACCCCAGCCCCAGGTATCCACGCTTCCAGCCTCCTCTCGCCCCTTCAGCCAAGGGAGGACACATACAACTTTACTCCTTTTGCAGTTACCTTTCTGCAGTATTATTTTTTGGGGCCGCTCAACAGATTCAGCTTGACAAGTAGTCTTTAAGCTTTGAGAAGAGAAGCTCGTGGTGAATCTAATGGGTTGTTGTCTCGTATGTCAACCTCGTGAAACCTCGTGAACATGTATAATCAACATTGCACAAAACCTACTCTTTGCTTCAAAATGGATTGATACAAGCGTAGAAACAACGGGAGTATAACATACCAAGGGCACAAACTTTCAAAAGAGCCAAGGGGAAACAAAACATCACTAAAAACGAGTCAACACTTCCAATCCATAAAGGGAACGCTATCTATAAACCTCTCAATCCCAACTCCAGCCATCTCAACGCGGTGACTTTCCGTGGATTAGTATACAAGGGAGCCCTTCAATATGGCAATCGGGCCTGTCTCTCTTACTCCCTTCAATTTATAAGCCCAATACTCATATACTCTTTCAAGGGATCTGCTTCCAGCTAGTAAGGTAGAAACAATGGTCACTTGACTTATCGATCTAGATTAACATCTTGACTGCAGACACAATCACCTCGCTGCATGTACTTTCACCCTTTTTAACATTGTCATCAACGTAATATCTTTTCGCTTTCTATATGTAATTACTACTTTATATCTCCCCAGCCGTTCATCCTCCTCTCCTCTATTCACCCTCCCAAAAATAATAAAGCTCGTAATCTCAAAAATAATAAANCTTGTAAGTAGATGACAAAGTTATCATGCCATCCCGCTCTGAATTGCAAAGCAACATTATACCAGCACTGTATCAGGCGTGTACGTTGGTATCCATGCTCACCAACCAGGCCCCATCGCATAACTGGTTGACATATAATCTATACAAAGTCAAATAAGAAATATAAACAGAACAAGAACGTAGCAAAACAGGCTCAAGATGTTAAAGCTAACGTATGCATTTATGCTTCTTCTTTATTCCTCTTGCCCTCGATTCTTTCAACGCTCCTTTTGATCATGCTGCTCTTTCAAATGCCGTTCATTAAGATGATGCTCTTTAAAAAACAAAATAGAAGAAGAATAAGAAAACCAAGGCTTCGGCAGTGATTAGAACGGACTGGCCTCACCGACCTACGGGGGCGTCATTTGCTCTTCCATCATCTTGCGAACTTCCTGCTCGAGGTTCTTGCTCGCGTCTGCGGCATCTTCCTCAATGGCACCGGTAACCTGGTTTGCCAATTCAATCTTCTTCTGGCAGGCCTTGTATATCAATTCCTCGATCGTGTGCGCTGAGATGAGCCGGATAACTTCCACGTCTCGCTTCTGTCCCAGGCGATGGGCGCGATTCTCCGCCTGGATGTCGTCTTGTGGATTATCCGACTGGTCAAAGATGATGACCTTATTGGCCGATGTCAAGTTGATGCCGGTGCCACCCGCACCCGTAGTTAGCAAAAAGACGGGGATGCTAGTATCTTGATTGAATTCGTCAATCAGCGTCTGTCGTTCTGACACATTGGTGTTGCCCATGAGCACGCGATGATCAATGTCTTTGCGCGCAAGCACCTCTTGCAAAAGCTCAATAATTCGTGAAAACTTGCTGAAGACTAGGACTCGATCACCATTCTCCTGGTACTGTTTAATAAGATCCAGGAGCTTTCTGATTTTGCCGCTGTCAAGCTCTGTTGTAGGGGGGATGTCGAATTCCTTCAACAAGCGGGGATAATCGCGGCACCAAAGATGAAGCTCAAAATCGGATGAGTTTTTGAGCTCTTGGATGAGATGCTTGATATCCGGCTGATGAAGCTCTGACTGTGGGAGCCTATCCATTAGTATCTTGGCCATTTCCGTAATCTTCTCGTCTGTAAACTGGCGGCGGAAGAGGAGCGGGTGCAGCGCCGCCTTTCGTAGCTGTATCCACACGTTGTTCTGATCGTTTTGACGCCCGCGAGATCCTCGCGCGGTGCGTTGTGATGGCTCCATCTTGAACAGTTCTTCGTATTCATCGTAAACCTCCTTTTGCTCCTTGGGCATGTCGCAGTGAACAACGGTGCAAATCTTGCGAGGCATATCAGACAAAACCTGATCCTTACGTCGCTGCAGGATAAACGGCTCGAGAATTGTCCTCGCGCGCTTGACTCGCTCACTGTACAGAAAAGCGCCATTCGTGACGTCGCGGATTGTGACCTTTTGGCTGAAGATGTACTGGATCTGATTCATGTAACCGTCAAAAAGTCTAGGGTTGATGAAGTTTAGGAGCGAAGTCATCTCTAGTAAGTTGTTCTGAACAGGAGTGCCTATATCATCATACCATTGTTAGCTCTCCGGATTCCCTTTACCCCTGCCTCTTCACCATATATATAAAATCTGATCTATAAGTGGGCTTGGTGGCACCTACCTGTAAGTAGCATCTTCCAAGCGGATGGAATTCTTCGAAGGTCCTTGTAGATCTTGGTTTCTGGGTTCTTCATCTTGTGCCCCTCATCAAATATGGCTGCGTTGAGGTCAAACGACCGCATAGCGGCAATGTCCTCTTCAGAATTAATCTGCGAATATGTAGCCAGGACGACATGGTAGGAGTCAGGGTCTTGCTCAACCATATAGCCTATCTCGGCACGTTCTGCTTGAGACCCTCGATACCCTATCACGGATAGTCCAGGCGCAAATTTCTTGAATTCGCCGAGCCAATTGTTGTATGTACTGGGTGGTACCACAATCAAATTTGGCCATGGCCGTCTGTCTTTGGGTTCTCTCTCATCCTCCTCTACGAGGTGACACATGAATGAGATAACTTGGCAGGTCTTGCCGAGACCCATTTCGTCGGCAAGGATACAGCCGATATCATAGTTATAGAGGACCGACATCCAGTTCAAGCCATAGAGCTGGAACGGCTTCATTACACAGTGACCGTCCATCATTTTCGGCTGACGAGGGACAAGTGGTTTTGAATACTTGGTACTGCTCAAGCTCGTCGGCGTTAGAGGAGCATCGTCATCGGAGGGGGTCGACCTCGTGCTGCGTTTGTTCTGACCAAACATGTTGAGGTCCCAGGAATCGACGACTCCCTTAACTGCCTGACCTTTGATTTCGCACTTGGCCACGACCTTGTCAATGGCCGTAACAGCGTCCATGAATACTTCGACAGCATCCACAACGGTCTCTCCGATGCTGACCCTGGCAGATTTGCGGGCGCCAGGCTTCTTGTTGACGCTCACTCTCCTGGCCTGCATCAGGTCGTGGAAGGGACGCTTGTCGATGATAGGTTTAAGAAGATCCTCCTTCATGCCGGTCATGGCTGCCAACTCCTGAACACTACTTTCATTGATGCTGTCAAGCACCTTGTCGTCATCTTCCTGGGAGGCCAGCGGGGATTCCTCTGCTTCGTACGATTCTTCTCTGCCGTCATCTACCAGGTCTATGACTAGCGGATCGTCGCTCGAGGCCGGTTTGGGCAGTTCTTCCACGTCAGGTTCGAGTGTAGAGGCACGTCTCTTGCGTAGCCCTTGCATGAGTCGGCGCCTGGGCGGCGGGGGTTGTGGTTTGGGAGGACTTGAAGTGACAGAAGTGATGGAAGGAGAAGTAGCACGAGACGCGGGCTTTGAAAGTGATAGCATTTGGCCCTTGGATACCAAGCGTCGGTTGACAGTAGGGTTCGAAGGAGGCTTCGCAATCCGGCTCTGAGTCTGAGTTTGGCGCGGTACATTGCGCTCCAGCCATTCTATTGAATCGTCCAAGTCGTTTTTACACGTCCTAAGAGCTTCCCTAACCTTATCCGACGGGTACCGATCGCCAAAAACGTCAAATATCTGCCGTAGCTTCCTTGTTGTCTCCTTTTCGTCGATCGAAGATGCGGGCTGTTTGTAAGCAAAGGCTGCAATCTGTGCCTTAAAATTCGTAGGGCGGATGTTTCCTCTCGGTGGCGTAAGGTCGTCATCGTCGTCTGAGATGAGATCAATGGGCTCTGGCGTTGGTCTCTTCTCAGAGACTGGCTGTGGTCGAGGGGGGCGGAAGACGGTGCCGGCTGGTGCCAGACGAGAGCCCAACCGCGTCTGCTGCAGCTTTGGCTGGAATGGCGATGATGCAGGAACCTCAATTACGCTCGGGGCGGGAGAGGAAGACCCGGCCATTGTAAGCCCAGGGCGGCTGAGGACCTGCGTCGCCTGGGTGGTGTCGTGATCTTTCATGAAGACTGACGGTGAGCAAGGGATCGTGTCTCCAGCCAGTTCATCCATGTCTTCGGCCTGCGGTTGTAATCGTCCTCGTCCGAGAGAAGGCGTTCGCGGTACAATGCCGAGATGCGCAATTGGTGGCAGCGGCGATGAGCTTCGTGCCATGATGAGGAAGAAGAGAAGAAGAGAAGAATTCTTCCTCAGGGGGCGAGAGTGGAGGAGCCAATTAGTGAGGAAAAGCGATTTTCGTTCTCTAAGACAAAGAAGCTAAAACTTCCCGCCCGCAGCCTGACGCAGAGCTGAGATGGAAGTGAGACGAAAGTGAGGAAACGAGTAAAAAAAAAATCACACAGGGTCAAAAAGAGATCTGAAGCACCCGCCCGCCAGATGCCCAGATCTAAAGTGGCGTAGCGATCGTACAAACGGGGAAAGCCGAAGAAGAAACTGGTGGCGGGTGTTAGTTGAAGCGCAACAAAGTGGCACTTTTTTGCAACAATTTTCGTGACAACCCGAGACGCGCCGTGCCTAGAACACCAAGTCGCGAAGTCACATGACCACTTTACTCTCGATGCGGTGGCTGGACGAAGTTTAGAAGGACAACATGACTGCTTCAGTGGCAGCAGACGACAGGCTTAAGGGCTCTTAACAAGGACGAGAATTGGAGAAGATCGAGTTTCAACAAAGAGAGAAAAGATGACAAAGACCTCGAAAGAGTGAGAGCAAGCACGGGCAGGTACAGATTGGCATTTGCCCCAGCCACTTTAACGGGTAGCGTCGATAAGAATAGCTGGGACCCTCTTCTGGCGAGAGCTCCATCAGTCTTTGTTTCGTTAGTACGGGGGCCTCATCTCAATCTCATCTCATCTCATCTAAATCTCAGTCTCAATCTCAATCTCACCCAGCTCTCTCTCTCTCTCTCTCACTTTCACTCCAACGACCAATCACCGACACCATCAACAATGGCCACCCGCCGCATCGTCAACTCCGAAAGGACAATCCTCGAAAAAGATGACGCGGAGGAAAAGTCCAACATCAGCCCCGCTGTCCCCAAGTGAGAGCACTCTCAACTCAAAGAAAACACATATGCGCATTCCAGCTAACTAACTCCCCTCACAATCACCAGAGACGTCATCTACAAGCTCCTCGGCTTCTCCGCCGCCATGATCATTATCCCCATTGGATCATATTTTGCGACCGTCCATACAGTCTTTAACGGTAGCGCCCCTTCTTTCGTTTGACATAGACCAGCGCAGATCTAGTGACTGATTTACCTTTCTTTACATGCAGGGAACTCGTCGCTCGCCGGTGGTATGGCTGCTGTGCTGGCCAACGTTGTGCTTATTTCATACATAGTGGTAGCCATGAAGGAAGATCAAACAGATCTAAGAGAGGGCACCAAACCGGAGAGCAAAAAGACACAGTAAATAGCTAGGTGTGCGGGGCGCATCGTATCATAGTTGTTAATATCACATTTCACAAGACAGAACAAGAAGCAATTTTTTCCAATTCAGAGAAAAAAGAATTCAAAATAGAAAAAAACACGAGAAAAAATAGACATCTCCTATTCATTATGTTTGTAGAGCCTGTCATCATCAACATGCGGATTCCTGAAATCTTACTCTCAGGAGACCACGTCTATATGCCACAATCAGCTTAGTCGACGGGGGATGATTTAGCATCATTGCCATGAACAGATCCATGCTCTTCTTGCCATACATCTGAAGCAGACTATTACTCTCCGTCAGAGCCAACGGCAAGGATTTATCAACACCTCAACGCCACATACGGAGTTTATCCGCGTATATACCCATCCTCGTCCAGAATGTCATGTGCTAAGAGCTCCTAATAGAGCTCTTCAAACAAACGAGTTTCCCAATGGTGCAAAGAAAAATGAAAAATGAAAAGCAAAAATGATGGTATCCCCGCCCAGCCGTATTCGTCTCTCCTAGACCTGCAATAATGGCGTAATTATAGGCAACAAGCAATGAATGCCCAAAAAACCAATCGTGAAGCAACTTAATGGAGCCTTTTCTACCCCAACAAACAAACAGACAGAAGACAAACAAAAGGGAGCCAAGTCCAGTAGAGCGTTCAAAGGAAAATGTAAAGGAATGATGATGATGTAATCGGGTATTTGACTTTCCAGAAGACTTAGGAATTCTTGCTAAACCGGCGAGAAAACCAGCTCTTTCGCTTCTCTCCTCCAGACGGCGTAGTAGAGACCTGTCTCTTAAGCAACGAAGCCTCCTTTCTAGGGATCGCTGGGAGAGGATTTTGGTAGCTCGCGGTCGGTGGGCTTGGCATTTTACCGTTTCCAGGAGGGTTTAGGTTCACTGTCAAGGTCGGAGCCTTGTAGGACTGGGACTGGCTGAAAGCGATGCCGTAGTCGTTTACTTGCTTAGCCGGAGAAGTTCGATGAATCGAGCTGTTATCACTGCTAGTAGGGTCGGTTTGGTAGCCTGCGGGGTCGGAATTTCCACTGGCGGCCGCAGACGTCACTGTCTCATAAGAGCGATCCTTGTGAGGCAAAGGATAGACGTTTTGCTCTCGGCCGTAGTTTCGGAGGTGTGGTTCGGAAGCCATCCTTGGCTCTCGCGAAGGGCGGCGCCCATAGCCGCTAGGGCCTGCATTCGTAGTATAGTAGCCGCCATTGTTGCTATAATGCTGGTTATCGTAGTAGCTGTTCCTCGTCGAGACAGGTGGTGGGCCTCCGTATGGGCCTTCCTCTCCTCGAAAAGAAGCCGCACGGCTACCATAGTAGCTATCTTGAGGAAATCGTGGTGGCTGATTTGCTAATTCCACAGAACAAATAGTGTTAGAATAACTAATGCGTAAGCTCCAGCAGCGAGTATCACACCAACGTACCTTTATAGTAGCTGTTTCGACGGCTAAAGTTCGCAGCAGGGTCGGTTTCTAAAAAAGTAGGGTTAGCTTGAGGCGCTTATCATGAAAGTTCTCCTTTGAATGCAAACATACCTGAACGATGCATGGACCTGCGCGCATAGTCGCCTTCAATGGCCGCCTCGAAGCTTCGGATGGTATCGAGAGGTCGCTCCCATCGGTTGCGCGTCGGATTGGACAAATCAGGGTCGGCTAAAGTAGAATGGAGTGTAAGTAACGAATGCCATTGGTATCAGACAAAGGAGAATCACGTACCTATCACGTTCCCGTAGGAATCCTTGTGTTGCATGGCGCGCAGAGAAGACAGTGACGACGCTGTCATCACAGCTTCGACAGCTATTTTACCAAGTGTCAGAAAAAGGACGACCAAGCGGCAAGGCTGCTTAGGCGCGTTGCTGAGGAGAGGAACATAACATACATGGCTCCGCTTCATTCATGGCCAACGTGGGATCGGCCTTGCTGTGGAGGCGTCTAGAATCCTTTTCAGCGTGCGTTTCGTGCAGGTCGATCTTGTTGGTGACGCTGTTCTTGCGAGACTTGTCGGACAAGAAGCTAAATCGTCGCGAATTGGGCCTCTGCTGCTGCTGCTGCGCCGACTGCGACGAGAAGGCCTGCTGAGTAGGCGACGGGAGAGGGCGCTCCTTGTTTGCCGGAGTCGCCATGGTGCCTGATTCTGGGACTGGAGCTTCTTTATCTTGAGCTAGACGAGATAGCTGGGGCTCTTGCGACGACGTCGCCTAGGGCACTCGGCACGGTCGTGGGGATCGAGCGATCAATGCGGGTCGCAGAGAGGACGGACGATAATGTCCAAGGTTGACTCTTGTCGTCGTCGCACAGCAGTGCTAGTAATTAATGTTACGGGGGCCCCTGTCCAAAGCACAAATGGGGCGGGCACGGGTCGACGGCAGCCTGAGTCGAGTCGAAACAATGCTAGGATGACGAGCAAACTGGCCAGAAGAAGCGGTTTTGCGTGGAGCCCAAAAAATGAGACGGCTAACAGAGACAATTCCTGGCGTTGGAATTCTCGCGATGGTGTTGACGAGTCGCCGGGAGGGAATGGGCTGGGGGGAGGAGAAAAGAGGTTGGCGGAAGAGAGGTTGGGGGCGAGGCGAACGATGCTTCTGGAGCCTTTTGGCTATCAGAAGTGGAAACTGGGCAGCCTGTAAGAAGCTGTAGCCCAGTAGCTTGTGGTGCCAGAACTGCGTGGCAGCGGGTAACGATAGAGGGAATCTAGTGCTAGCAGAACGACGTGCCAGGGGGGGAGGGGTGTGCGGAAGCGCTGCAGGCCAGGGAGCTGCGTCTGTACGCGTTTGGTACCTGGTAGCGGCGCTGGGGAATGCCGAGAACGGGAGGTCAACCGCTTGTACAGTTGCTGGAAGCTGCACAGGAGGGAATGAAATAGTCTGGTAGCGGTACCAGGGCTGCGACAGGGCACAAGAAGCGGCGTGACGTTTGCTTTTGGAGAACCAAGCAAGGCGAAGGGAGAAGAGCCCTTTAGCGATGCAGAACGACGGTGGCAGGGGGAACGGAAAGGGGGGAGAGGAAAGAAAGAAAGAAGATAACAGAAGAGAAGTGAACAACAGACGAAGGAGGTGAGATGGAGCTCGGACAGGACAAAAAGACAAAAAGCACAACCTTAGGTAGAAAAACGCAGCCGGGATGGAGATGGAAAGGCAAGGGAAAATGGGGAGAGCTTGTCGTGACTGCGATGCTGCAGATGAAAACGACGACGATGGCTTGATGCTCGATCCGATGCCTGCAAACAACCTTGTGGCTGAGCTACAGCACCAACTAGTCGTGCTCGTACCCGTAGGTAAGCAGCTGAATGCGCGCAGCTTGTGCCACCTTTGGAGTCTCTTTGTTCCGAAGTCGATGCTTTCTTTTCTTTGGGCCCGTCTTTTCTTCTCTTCTCGTTTCGACTGTATTTTTCACAGCTCGAGGTTGGGCGAATGAAGCGGCCTCGGAAGTTCTTGTCCGTGCCTCTCTGCTCGGCCTGGCCTGGCCTGCCGCTTACTGCACAGTTATCAATGCAAGCAAAGTTCCAGGCACAAGGCACCGGCACCGGCACAGGTACTGCTACAGCCACTGGTGCTGGTACAGGTACTTGCTACTGGAGCTGCGGAAAACGGGGTGCGGCTAGTGAATCGACCGACATCAAATGTGGCTGGTGCCGTCCCAGTCACATCAAACGTGTACTCTGACGCTCTGTCACCACATCAGTGAGCTGACGTCAATTGATTGCGCTTTGTTCCTCGGATTTGGCTCTTGTTCCGCGTCCAGTCCAGCATCAAACACAAGCCCAGTACGTGTACAGCGCGGCCTAGCCCAGGGGGGACTGGATTGCTGGAGCCGGAAGCTAGAAATAGGAGCTTGGTCCAGCTGGGCAGGCTTCTGGCGTCTGTCTATCTTTTTTTTTTTTCTTCGTCTGAGGACGCGAGTGGCTAGAGGCCAAGAGCTTGCACACCACTACAGGGCTTGGTGCGAAATACTATGGAGCTGCTAGCTGACGATACGGAGTTCCTGGAACTGGTCTGCCGGTTTCCCCTGCTCCACTGACGGCTTCTTGAGCGACGATGACACAACCGCCCGTCTCAGACCGCATGCAGTTGTCTTGGTTAATATAAACAAGTGGAGCGCGTGTGTGTCTCGGCGCCACCCAAAGGCGACAAATCGAGATGCGGCGGCTGTGAAAGAAAAAGAAGAAAAAAAAAATTGATTAGCACGGACGATGACGATGGTCCAAGATTTCGGACTAGTCCGACACCGACGAATAATACTGCCCCAAATACGAAAAACTAGATGGGAGGAGGGAAGGGCGAGAAAAGAGGAGGGTAAAGAAATGGAAAAAGACGAGAGAACTAATATCGATCAGGTTACGATAGCACAACGAGGTGCTGCGAGGTGGGATTGGGCGGCTCAGGCGACAACCAAAGCATGTGCGTAATGTGCGTAATGCTGGCTGAATACGAGGTCGGCGGCAAAAGAATACGCCTGCGGGATCCAAGCCCGCTATATGTACGAGGATCTGATCAGCAGTTAGACGCCGCAGCTCAGGGCGACTCAGGCAATCAAGACACCGGATGCGCCTCGCTGCGAGACAAAACAGCAAGCGAGCGCCGCCTAAAGCGCCATATGCCCGCATGGCGTTCGATGGTTGACGATTTCCCCAGTGCTTTGATAAGCGGGAGTTAATGTGATGTGCCGTCTGCGAAACCCGGGATCAACAGGTGCGACAACTGTGGCGGCGAGCTGCGCGTCAATCCTCTTTGCCCACCGATGGCAGTGACACCATACCAGCATACCTCTTGTACTGTATGCAGCAGCCATCGCTGCTTTTCATTGTTTCTGGTTTGATGAGCACATCACATCAACAGCAGAACAGCAGAAAGAGGCCTCTGGTTTGTTTATGTCTCGACGGTGATATCCGCAACCCCCCCAGCCCTGGCCACGATTACTTCGACTTGCCCAGTCCGGTGCCCCAGCAAGCCCACGGAGTGCTACCTTCACGTTACGTCTGCTAGGGCTGCTTGTACGGAGCATTTATGGAGCACCTAGTATCACCAGCTGCCTCGAGCTCGGCCAATTCGCCATGCCCTTGACAATGGTTTCGGCCTCACGCTCTTTTTGCTTTTCCACCGTCCGCCCCATTCCCGCGCTGTCGTCCAACCCGCAATCGTCAATGAATTTTAATTTTGGCAGGAAAAGGCCGGGATAGGCAATTCGAGGCGGAGACCAGATTGGCCTCGAACCAAACCTTAATGCTTGTGAGAGGAGCTATTGAGCTTAACGATATGCCATAGGGTCCCCGGTTGCCCTCGCTCTCACTCTCACCGGCTACCTCCCAGTAATGAACCAACCTGGCTGATATCTTGTTTTCTCGTTCCATTTCGGATGCCGTGTCACATGAGAGGCTCGAATACTACAAGTGTGCGCTCGGCCAGACACATGGCAATTTAAGTCAGGTGTTGCACAGGTTGCCCTTGATTCCACGACATCAGAATGGGTTGCGAAGAGCCGTTACGAAATAGATAATGATGCATCAACGGAGCATACGAGTGATACTAATCAAATCCCGTTATCAGTCTGCATTCTCCCGCAGGCAGTGCGACCTGTATGGCAATAGCGCCGCGGCCAAGTAGGTGTGCCCTCATGTTCCTGGACAAGCGTCGGCACCGAGCTTCGTGTTCTGGCGTTGCTCACACCCTCCTTTCCCCCAACAACCTTGCAAGCGACCTTCTTTAGCTCCTCGTTTACCATGAGCCTCGTCCTCCAGGCTATATGGGGTAAGTCTTGATAATTCATTTCCCCTCTGGAATACGGAGTAATACCGTGAGCTCATCACGGCATCATGCAGCTTTCGAATTGTTCTGTCTCAGTCGCAGCTGCAGGACTCTCATGCTGTCTCAATTCCACTCCACAGAGCTGATTGAGAGTAGTTTCTCAATAGCGGATTCTTGGCAACTGGCACGACCAGATGAATCCTCCAATGGAGAAAAAAAAAAGAAAAAATTACTAGGCTCTCGAAATCAGCGCACTAATGCCAAGCATGCACAAGCTGATTTGATTATCGCGCCAGCCTGGAAGAGACGGCGCGCGAAAAGCCACTACCAATCTCCTTTCTCCCTTGTCGATTCTATGTCGTTGACGTATCTTACACCTCATCGTGCCTCCAAGTTACCAGGGTGCGCTGTTTCGTTCAGGGACACTAATGCTTTTCTTTTCTGGTTCTCTATTCATGGGATGTCCCGATGGGATCAGCTTGGGTGTCATGAATGCCCTCCCCGGCATAATGCAATTGTCATTTTTGCGACATGCTGCATTGCATTCTGCCGGAGCCAAACAGCATTGCCATCTCAAATCGTCGATCCACGCCCGGGGGGAGGGGGGGAGATGGGGGGCTACCACTAGGCAGGCTTGCCTCAATCCTTTTCTTATGCCCGAGACAATGACCATCGACGATCATTCCACAGAAGACTCCGTACGGGTACTATTCTGGGACGTGCTCGTACCCGTAGTGGTTCCGCGTACCAAACTTGAGCTCCTTTATTATTCGGCTAAAAGGTGCTTCAGCCAGAGCTAGTGACCTCATCTGTTGTTTTGTTTTTTGTTTACTCTAGAAGACTCGGTGAATCCCAGTAACTGAGGGGCAATGGCTGGATGTTAGTCCAGAAACCGTGACACTAGGACGGGCCGATCATAACCCAGGAGGACGGGCGTTATGTTTCTATTCCTGTTGGATGGAATGCAGACGCGGTTCTTTCTCCAGACGCCTCTCCCAGAAGCATTCTTTTCTGTGGCGCGTCCTAGCCACAGTGGTTTAAGGTATGATTGTAAGACATCTTGGGCGTTTTCTGACTGACACTGCCAACACGAAGGCTGAGAAGCAAGTAATACGAAGCAAAGAGTGCAAACTATAATTCAGGGCTACAAGTACCTTACGGAGTACAACAGCATGAAGGGATATGCATCAATGCCCAAGCCACACATTGGCGTCTCAGTCCCGAGCCTCCCGGACAATGAGCCTGTTTTGATGTTTCTCTTCTCGGCACATACATGCGAGCGAACAATCGCACACACAGGATTTGAGGGGGAACAGAGTTGCAGGGACTAGGTTACCTTGCCTGGCCAATCCGCCCAATCCATTCAGAGACGTGGCTCGGGGTTGCGCAAGTGCGTGAGTTGGCGGCGTGTGGCTTCTGCGGCCAGCCTAGTTTTCCATTGGCAATGGCGTTTCTTCCTTTTTTTTTCTCTCTCTTGTTGTAAGCATAACTCACGGAGTAAGTATTCCGCACACACTGTGCTTTAAACTGCAACTGAGCCCGAGGCTGTGTGTCCAGGTTCCACGAAGCCTGAGAAGCGTGTCAAGAGATTGGCCCTTTGTACTGAATCTTCCCTTTTCGACAGCGGCAAAACAATGTGCTGAAATGCTAAAACTCTAGGAATTGAATTTAGAGTTGAACGTTTCGGCGTTTCCATAACGGCATGTGAGCTGATTGTTAGCCACGCGGGGCCCATGAGAGGGGACAGACCGAGATCTTTCCCTCGCCACAATTTTCTCTTTTTCTCTTTTTCCTTCTTTTTTACAAGGTTTCATAGACCTCGTGTAAGATCCTTTTTTGACTCAAATAATGGGAGTGTGGTTATAGCTTAAGCGTGCTTATCCAAGACATTTGAGGTCGCACACGGGCTGAGACTCATTGGGCGTCACTGGAACGATGGAATTTATGTGTCTCACCACGGATTTTTTTTGGAATTCGACGTGATTTGTCTTTTGTTAATGTTTTTGCGCGCGCACATGAACTTAGGGGTCCTATTAAAGTCAAAGTGCTATAATGACGCGGGGGCGTCGGTCATTTTTTGGCTTTGTTTGGTGTCTTGTAGAATGATGATCGTGGAATGCACATTTCGATGTCGCACTGCGATATCTGTCTGTGAAATATCGATTTGTATTTTGCGATTGGAGGTGATCCAAGAGCCTGCTGCTGCTGCTGAATACGAGTATTGTAACTGAGTAGATCTAGAGATGGACAAGTACTGACCCGTATGTGGAATGTAAAAAGTAATGCGAACTTATTGTTCTGCAGCATGAAAAGCGGGTTTCCCCATTTACATGCTAGCTCATGAAGACTGTGAAGACTGAAGCTTTCCATCCGCTGAATTAGACGACTGTGCTTGAACCGTATGGTGTTTCTATTCTAGTACACGTGGGCAGTTTGGTGTTATTACTCGGGCCATATGCTATGGGAAGGTGCTTGAGATCTAGTCCTTCGATATGGACTTCAACATTGACTCGATATAGTCGTTGTTAGAACTTCTTCAGTCGATATGGGAATCTCAGTCTCGTTTTACTGTTGAATCAATATTTTCTTTGCTCTACTCCGTACCTTGGCCTATTACGTAGCAATATTTCCTTATATGGGCTGATTCGGCATTGTTTGACTTCAGCTGTTCGTATACTTCATTCTATAGCCTCCCCTGAAGCCGCTTGGGTTTGAAATCTGGCTTACAGTTTGGCGCAAGCTCAGACCGGGTACAGATTCATTGGGCACAGTCGGAAAATCAGGCTTGGCAGACAGATGTATTCCGGTGTCTTTCTTCGGATCTGCACTCGGCTGCTTTTCTTTCAATCTTTTCCAGAACGGCGGCATTCTTCTCTGGAAACTTTTGTAGCACAGAAGATAAAGAGCTAGGCGGGTGACCGATTGTTTACGAGGTTGATTAATGCCTATCTGCCTATGTATAAACTGACCTGTGAGCTGCCTAGAGGTACATACAGCCTGAATATCCTCGCAGTTATCATGTGAAAATGCCTAATAATAGCTTCGCCTATTGAGTAGAACTGATGAATTTGAACCGTTGGGTAGCTGATAGTTCAGTATGGCAACAACCGTTCTATATAAATGATATGTCTACTAGGTACGACTCTGCCCTGGGTACTTGTGTTGTTTCTGCCTCTTACTATCCTGCCGTATATACGTCCGATAGATCTGATTAGATCTGATCTGTGAAGAATTGGTCTCATTGGGATTAGGGCGACTACGGCTCAGACTGGGTCCGTCGTGTTTCCTTTCAATGGCTTGTTACATTTATCTTCACATGGGTGGACTTGCAAAGCCTCCAAAGGAATTGCGGAGTAACGAATTGGAGGAGACAGAGCAGCAGTGAAGTCATAAGAATTAACCGACGACTATCTTCTCTATTTGAGAATTGCCGTGGGCAGGCGACTGGAGTGTCGCTCTGCAGTGCAAAATCCATTAAAGCCAATATAAAACACCAAGCAGGGTTCGCATCACGAATACTCCGCCATCTGTCGTGTATCATTTTTCTTTGTTTTGTTTTTTTTATGCGCAATTCCTTTGAATTGCAAGCCATCATGAGATAGGCAGTTCTTGCTGGATGGATACACGACAAAAAAAAGCCCAGAGACCGAGTAACAAGACAGGCGCCAATTTTTGGAGGGGGAAAAAGAAGAAAGAAGAAGAATTGGTCTGCCATAGCCTCAGTTCGTTTCGTTTCGAGTCTCCATTTTTGCAGTTCGCAAAATTTTCTGCCACATACGTCGAGTCACAGATGCCCAAGAACCTTTCGAAGTTGGGAATTTGACGTCTTTTTGATTTAAAGCCTCAAAGCAAGGCGATATGCTTTATCCTTGCCTCGACCAATGCAACCAAATGAGAACCGCCCTCACAACCAACTCCAATCCGAAATCCTATTTATATCGACGAGGGGTACAGCATGACGCGAACGGAAGCACCGAAAGACTTTGAGGGAAGAGGCTTGGCGAACTTGGCGCGGACAACGCCGGAGTTACCTGGTTGAGAGCGTTAGTTGGATCGAAAATGGCTTCAGTGACGAGAATAGATTATTACCGTGAGGTCGGGTAACCTTGCCCCAGATCACGCGGATCTTGGTGCCGCGGATCTCCTTCTGGCCACGGTAGACGAAGGCGACCTTCTTGCCGAGGTAGAAGCTGTTTTCGCATTGTTAGTACTGTTGCCCTCTCCATCATTCTGCGCTCGAGATTGTGAAACGTACTTGGCAGCGTTTGTGCTGTCAACACCCTCGATCTTGATCAGGCTGGTGCCAGGGTGGGTGATGTTACGAGAGCGCTGGTAGCTCAGGTGACGTCCCCTATGGTTGTCTCTGTTAGCCAACGATCGGTTTCTTTCGGATCTGGTGCAAAGCAGTCGGGAGATTTCGAGGAGGAACGTGTTTCGCGACGTGATGAGGCAATTCTCGTCAAAGCCAAGAAGGCACCCATCTCTCCCATTCCATCTCTGTGCATTCCCTCTCCTTCTCCGCTGCCATTCGGAATTCGCGATCGCAATTACTTACTTGACGTATACTGCCAGAAAGTTAGTACGATTAGATGACAATTTCGCAGAGTCCATCGGCAAGGCAAGGCAACTCACATCTGTGACCACTTTCGGAAGGCATCGTGTCTGTTGTGTAGCTTCCGCCCTCTCAAGTAACCGATATACAAGGAGGTCTGGTGCTCGTCGTTTGTCGTGATGTCGAACTGATGGCAACGGGGTGGATGCGATATCGTGTGTGGTGGCTCTAGCACGAAAATTTGAGCCCTCGGCATCACGTGGTGGCTTAGGGCATTTTAGTTCACAAGCGACTGTGGCTGGAGAGTGCTGAAGAGTGCAGCACCGCCTCATTTCCTGTGATCTGAGATATCGATAAGTAGCCACACTTGGTTTTCTCGCTAAAGCCTTCCATCAGCTAGCCTATTTGGGAAAAGCATGCATTTTGGTCCAAATAATTCGCCCTACCTCTACAGAAGACGGCCTACCTGCTTAGATCTCTCTGAGATATCACGCTTTTCGGAGAATATTTTTTCCCTTCTTGAATCTATGACCAAGCTAGATACTAACGTATCATTCTTCCCGAGCTCTGGAAGATGAGAGAAAATGTTGGGGGCCGCGGGGATTAACCATTGGTCACCGTTGTCCTCTTCAATCAAATAGCCGGCTGAGTGCTCAGCCCCTCGCTTGCATAACATTGATCGAATCATTCAGCGCTGCTCTCTTAGTTCTCTTGGATCTTGATCCATTAATTGTCCATCTCTATGCCCACGGGATCATACGTCACTTTCGGTAGGCCGACTACCTACCTGGGTAAATGCAAAAGACACTAGGTAATCCATGATAGTTAGGCTATCACACATCAAGATGAAACCCAACTATGGAGACTATGTATTTGAACAGGTTGACTTAACTCAAGGCACTGGCACAAAACAGTAAAAAGAAAAAGAAAACCCAACTAACGGAAAAAAAGAAGACACGAGGCAAAAGGGCATGAGGCAGCATTAGGCAAGTTATATGGGTTGAATGGCTATTACGAGTGCTAGTGGTAAATCACCAACATGGATGGATGCTCGGACAAAGTTTCCAATGTTCCATTCAGCGTGCCAAAATCGCCGAGGCCACTCCTAGTCCGGCCCGGGTTGTTCTCGGAAGATGCGGCGACTGATCAACCACAGGCCGTCTAAAAGTTCCCGGCTCCATGAGGGGGCAAGCCGGGGCGACCAGACCTCGAAACAGGCAGAAGTAAGATTACCAATCCCTCCCATGTGGTATTACTCGCAGAATCTTGTACAGGCTCTGCCGTATACTCGCTCTTTCGGTCCACTGGTGCGGTGTTAGGGGGTTTGCTGCGCTTCCAGCGGAATTATCGAATTCCCGTAGCGGCAACAAGGCCCTGAGAACCAAAGAGAAGCACCACCTGATGTCTCTGGAACCCGGGACAATAGGTCCTATAACGTGTAGAGTAGACGGGCTGGCTAGTTGCTCGGCCCAGTCAAGCATCGGGAACATCCGTCAAGTTCTATGCTGCGCTTTTTTTTCTTCCACTGTGTTCCTCTCCTTCCACGCATAAGGTACCTAGGTGGATTATCCCAGACTTTGTAAGCAACATACTTCACAAGGGGTGATCCATGACTAGAAAACGACAAAAGATTTTTAACAATCAATAATAATGTTCCCGTCCCGAATCTTGTGCTCTTGGCGAGTGTGCTAGGGGATGCAAATATGGCCCTTTTTGGCAATTGGTGTTTAGTTGAGGCGTTATCTGCAACTCAATCTGCGGGTGACCCCCTCAGTACGAAATAGGCATACGGTGCTTACATTTGTCAGTTACATGTACATACCCACGAAGGCAAAGTAAGATGCCGATGTGCAATTATGCAGATGCTACAGCCATGATAGGTAGGTGCCAGTTGAATGAATGCCCCGTTGTGCTATACTTGACAATAGTGGTTTACAATTACCTGGACAAGTAACCTGTTTTCAACTCCGGTCAGTCCCTTCATGATATTCCCGACTTCACTGCCGTAAACTTCAAGCTTCGTCTCTTGGCTGTTTGCCTCCGCCCGGTATCGCCCACGCTGGCTCACAGTTAAACCCCCATCCTTCTCCCGGTAGACTCAAGCCGGGCAAATTACTAACCGTGCTAGATGGTGGAGAACGACCCTCGAAAGGAGCCCCGGAGGCTACGTGACTATCGCAGTGCGGCTAGCAGGACTCCGAGCTTCCTGATGACTTTGCAGCCCAGCAGGTACCTGACGGCACCGACGGAGAACAGCACTAAGGGGCGCTCTAGCAGGACTTGCGCTAACACTGGAGCACTTGACGCTGTACTGCCAGAGCTCCAAACTCCGTCAGCGCATTCTAACCCCGTCGCCTAAAAAACCAAGCAAGCCCACCGCGTCTCCCCCTCCGATCCTCAAGCTCCCTCTCTTCTCTCCCCAACCCAACGCTGAACCTTGATCTTGGACCGGCGCCTGCACCTTCAATCTTCGTCCCAAGCCCGACCGGTTGTTTGCTACTCTCTTGCACGCTCAACAAGAAGCCAGTTTTCACTTTCCCGCGTTACCTTATCCAGTCCGAATCCAGAGCAAACCGCAGCAATGGACCCCAACCAGCCGTAAGTACCGGCAACCCCACCATGACACCAGCTATCGTCACTGCGTCTACAAGCTACAATGCACGGCGGGGTTGAGCCAAAACTTTGGCATCGAGAAAGAAAAAAAGAGCATCCGCGAGAGTACGGTTTGCTAACAATTGCGATGCAGCCAAGCGCTCGAGCTCAAGGAGAACACGACGATTATCGTTCTCGGTGCCTCCGGAGATCTTGCTAAGAAGAAGACTGTGAGAGGCCACCTTAATCCATCGTTGTTTTGTAACTCTTTGCGCTGACACAAGCACTTCGCAGTACCCCGCGCTCTTTGGCCTGGTAAGCAGCCCAACCATAACCACAGGATAGGCTATGCGTTTTTTTGAAGAGAAGCGCCGCCATCGAGATGTGCACCAGCTTACCTGACAATTCTTAGTACCGAAACCAATTTCTGCCCAAGGGCGTCAAAATCGTCGGATATGCCCGGACAAAGATGGACCACGAGGAGTACCTGCGACGGGTGAAGTCATACATCAAGACGCCTACCCCTGAGATTGAGAAGCAGCTTGAGGAGTTTACCAGCCTGTGCACCTACATTTCCGGCCAGTACGACAAGGATGAGTCCTTTGCTGTTTTGGACAACCACCTCAAGGACTTGGAGAAGGGATGGCCAGAGGCGCACCGCCTGTTCTACATGGCGCTGCCTCCCAGTGTCTTTACCATCGTCTCCCAGCACCTGAAGAGATGCTGCTACCCAACCCGGGGTATCGCTCGTGTTATTGTAAGTTGACGGCATGCTTCTTTTCTGCCTTGATGTCTCATTCATTTTATTGCCATTCCCCTCCTAATCACTCGCCTGTAGATTGAGAAGCCCTTCGGCAAGGATCTTGCCAGCTCTCGCGAGCTGCAAAAGTCTCTTGAGCCCGACTGGAAGGAGGAGGAGCTCTACCGTATTGACCACTACCTCGGTAAGGAGATGGTCAAGAACATTCTCATCATGCGCTTCGGTAACTCCTTCCTTGGTGCTACCTGGAACAGACACCACATCGACAACGTGCAAATCACCTTCAAGGAGCCCTTTGGCACCGAGGGTCGTGGAGGCTACTTTGACGAGTTTGGCATTATCCGAGATGTCATGCAAAACCATCTTCTCCAAGTTCTCACTCTTCTGGCCATGGAGCGCCCCATCTCCTTCGACTCCGAGGATATCCGAGACGAGAAGGTCCGTGTCCTCCGAGCCATGCCTGCTATTGAGCCCAAGAACGTCATCATTGGACAGTATGGAAGGTCGTTGGATGGCAGCAAGCCGTCGTACAAGGAGGACGACACTGTGCCCAAGGACTCTCGATGCCCAACTTTCTGCGCCCTTGTCGCCTACATTAAGAACGAGCGATGGGATGGCGTTCCATTCATCATGAAGGCTGGCAAAGCCCTCAACGAGCAAAAGACGGAGATTCGTATCCAATTCAAGGACGTTACTTCAGGCATCTTCAAGGACATTCCACGGAACGAGCTTGTTATGCGCATTCAGCCCAACGAGAGTGTCTACATCAAGATGAACTCCAAGCTTCCTGGACTAAGCACCCAGACCGTCGTTACCGAGCTTGACCTTACCTACAGACGCCGATTCTCGGACCTCAAGATCCCCGAGGCATACGAGTCACTTGTCCTTGACTGCTTGAAGGGCGACCACTCCAACTTTGTTCGTGACGACGAGCTGGATGCTAGCTGGCGCATGTTTACTCCCCTGCTGCACTACCTGGAAGACAACAAGGAGATTATCCCCATGGAGTACCCCTACGGTAAGTTTCGATCTCATCTTTTCCAGCCCCCGGGCATGTTCGCGGTCTATCTCAATCGAGTTTTAAACTAATCCGTCGGTGTAGGTTCTCGTGGCCCCGCTGTTTTGGATGATTTCACAGCATCTTATGGATACAAGTTCAGCGATGCTGCCGGCTACCAGTGGCCGACAACCTCGGCTGCCCCTCCTACCAAGTTGTAAGTGGCTGGTGCAATTGCAATGCACAATGTTTGACATGTATTGCCTTGGATCCTAGATGGAGCAAGCATAGTAACAATTGTTGCAGTTAAACAAAAAGAAAAAAAATCTTTGTTATATACATCGTCCCCAAATATAATGCATTGGACGTATCATGGGTCTCAGGCGGGATATGGCTGTGAGGTAGTATGGATTTCATAAAAAGTTGAGCGTCGTCTAAGCTGCAGTGGCACGTACTGGATTATCAAGAGCTTAAGCTTCTATTTCGCAATATGAAGAAAATAAAAATTCTGGATGACAATTTTTTTTTGCCGAAACGCATTCTAGTGTTCCAACTTCTTTGTTGTAGTCTTTGCCGAGTGATGATGTCGCAACGTTTTGGAAGAGGTTTGTGTGGTAGTTCAATCAAACGATCCCATCAATAGTAGTAATCACCCGTACACCGTACCATGCAATTAATGACTTGACTGGTTGATTGTTTTTAGAACTCAATGCTATTCAAGGTCAAGTTTCCATATTCCTTTGCCAACATGACCCCCATTCTACCCAACTTTTAGGCGATATAGTGCTGTCATGCACTGATCGGAACCACCATCCGAATTGCTGGCTAAGGATGCGGCCGTTCAGGTACTTCGTGTCGGGCAGTGGTTATGGGCGCTTCCTAAGTCCATCTGGTCCGTGCGCAGACTCACGTGATCTGCCGTAGCTTTCGGCGTCCGCCTTGCCCGTGTTACCTCGAATCTTTGAAAACGGAGAAGGGCGGCTTTGTTGGCGCATCATCCTCAACCCCCGACCACGACCCAATCCGCGCCTGTATTTCATCTTCCTCCCACCTCAAGGTGCACTGATCCGAGCACCGCTAGTATCGCCGAGTCTCGAAACATTCAGTGCCTGAATTCAAGCCGCGTTCACGCTCTCTCGGCTGCTTCCGTGCCACTTTCTCTCGCGAAAGGCCCATAATCAAACCGAGCCATCCAACACGTGCAGACGCCCTCAGCCGCTGCTGATCTTGTTGCGACATCTATCGAGAACTTTGATTCCTAGCAGCCTCTTCGGAATAGCTGCCTGAGTCCCCAGCGCGGCCTTTGAATTTATATGCGAACTCGTTTCCAACGCGCCTCCGACCGTCCGCATCGGTGCAGACGACCTCGACGGTCATGCTCCACTGCCGCCGCTCATAAAGAGGCAGAACATAACCCTTCCATGATACGCGCGCGATAATTCGACATCTCTCTCGCGAGCCAGGCCGATTGCGTTGTTAGGGGGCGTGGTGCTGGCAGTATCAGTTTCTGCGTGGGGGCTGCGGCGACTTCGTTTTCACAGCTCGATAAATGCCTGGCGTCGTCACTATGGACAGTGGAGGCCAGAATGGCGCACTTTCCGACCACCACAAGGACTCGGCCGTGAACGGCATTAACGGTGTCAAGAGCATTGACGGGCCGCGAGTCGCGCCAGATAAGGGAAAGGCGCCAGCTACAACTACAGCCAACAATGGGAGCAATGCCGTCAATGGAGGGGGGCCCGAGGGCGAGGCTCGATCAAATTCTCCGACCGAGCAAGTTTCGCGGATGAACAATCTCCCTGATGAAATCGTTCACATCACTCAGGGCTTCGTTCCGCTCTCCCTCCTTCTAACACGACTCGCTCAGTCTACACACAACATGTTACAAGACAAGATCGCCGAGCTGGCCAAACTGCCACTTCCTGCTGCTGCCACGAATGGGACCACAAACTACACTCAGAGCGCTCCGGATGATACTTCAGGCGAAAACCTTCGAAAGAAGGCGATGTTACTACACTTCACCCAGGATATGCATGCAAAATGGGTCAAAGCACTTGTTATTGTGGAATGGAGCAGGAAGGCTTCCATGGTCAGCAAACTTATCGATCTCAAATTCCATCTCGATCAACAACGAATCCTTTACGATACGGCCCTGGATAGCATTATCAATGTGAGGCGGGACTTGACGTATGCCCGAATGCCAAGCCCTGATCTGAAGACGGCGCTACAAGTTCTTTCCACTGGAACAGCGCCATGGATGCCAGACGTAAGTGGAAATCTCTTAAACCTCCAAAAAGATTGATCCTTTTTCTTACAAGTTCGTGTCTCTAGCTTCAATACATTGAGCCTCCCCCTTTGACAACAGAGGAGCAGCTGAGGGGCATTGGTGATCTGGATACGTTGCTATCTCTGCGGCTAAACCTTGATGATTTTGACAAAATTCCGCATCAGTTCCGAAACTACACGATTGGATCAGGCCGGGTCACTTTCAAAGTTGCTGGAGAATTTGAAGTGGATTTGACGATTGCGGACGAAGATTTCGAGAAGCAGTTTTGGTTCATCGACTTCAGATTTGCCTTTCGACCGGCGGCACTATCACTCCCCGAATCGTTACGAACACCACTCGAAAACTGCGTAAATGAGGCACTGGCAAAGGATGGATTAACCGGTTGCTATCAATTTTTGCACGAATACGTCTTAACAACCAAGATTAATGAGCTGAAGCGCCAAGCATTGCAGCTGAGCCGGACATCATGGACTGGCACGTTGGCAGTGGAACCTCTAAACAGAGCCCTGTCCATCCAGTACTGGACGTCTCGTTCACCCGCTACTGGTCTGAAAAATTGGATCATCGTAGCGGTAAACAGCGGACGCAAGCATGGAGGCAGAACAGATCCAAAGGCATCGAGTTTCTTGGCAGCAAAGTGGTATCGCGATGGTAAAGAAGTCAAAGACGTTGAGATTAAGGTGAATACCGAGAATCTATCGGCGGAATCATTATTAAAAGACGTCGTTGGACGGCACATCAAGCACATCCTGTCAAATATTCACTCTGGGCTACTGGCAGCGCCAAGATTCAAGAATCGCGAAACCGGCGTGATACTAAACATATCAAAAACCGATCCGGTGGCATCCTGCCTAAATCTGCAAGTAGGGTACGATGGCACAGTGTCACTCTTAATCGAGCCAACGAGCGGTGCCTTTGCCATGAAGCCACATTCAAAATTTTCCATTCAGCCGGAGCTTCAGCTGAACAATGGCAAAAACCCAACGGAAGACGGAGTCAACTTCTTGGAACACCTGCGATGCGCAATTATAGAAGATGAATTGGGTAGAATGGGAACTGCTAGGGGCTGGTCTGTCCGGAAAGCACCCGTAAACGTTGATGAGTTGAGGTCGATTACCAAGATGCGGAGATGGAGCCGTACATTATGGCTACAACATGGAGGATGGGGTTCAACCTGGTTTGTTGGAGTGATTCTCAGCCTGGAGGGCGACGAATGGTGGTTGCTCGAGACGTGAGTATATGCCGCTCTTAGCTTGATCTTTTCTTGTTCCTCCCCCTTTTTCTCTCTCGCGGCTAACCAAGAATTTTAGGGATTCTACTCAAACGAATGGTGTCTCCAAATTCCACACCAAGCTTCCACTTAACAAGGGGACACCTCACATGTCAGGCAGTTTTTGGGATAACCTGAATCTATTTGCAGGTGGCATGATCACTCAATCAGTCGATATGAGAGAGCTACATCGGCGTAGGGTTAAGTGCCAATCGAACGGAAGCATCGATTTATCTCTACCTCAACAAGTCAGAATGCCATCCATCGAAGTGGCGCTATCGGCCATATTCCCAACAGTCACGCAAGAAGACGCGGACGAAGTAAAATCACAGCACCACAGCGCTTTTGGATTGAACGAAGATCCGCAGGTACTCGCGTTATTACGGTTGAAGGCGGGAATCTCTCCCTCGGCTAGGGAACCGTGGGCGGAAAATATGGTTGCAATCAACTTCAAGGGTGTTCACTCAGAGTCCAGACGTGAAGAGACAAGCGAAGGAAGCTACACAACAACCCATGAGCTGGTCTGCACCTCAGACGTAGTGATCAGAGTGCGACGACCAACAAGATTCTTGGACCTGAAGGGCGTGGTGGATCGGAATGTTTCCTACAATCCTCAGAGGGGCGAATTCATCTTACAAGTCCAGCGTCGCGTCACTGAGCCGGTCTTTGACATCCTCAAGTCGCGGATCAAGGCAATTGACAGATTTGTCAACTTTCTCGAAGCTATGGAGAACGCTAAGGGCTCAATCATTAGCGAATCGATCACGTTGAAAGGAGTTGTGTTTTGCTATAGCTCGCCGCTACCCGCGCCGCCGGATGGGGAAGCTGCCGCTCCTCCTCCAGCTCGCGAACTATGGAGAGTGAAGATGGATCTATCCAGCGAAGACATCGATATTCACATGGAGAAGGATAATCCCCATGTCCGGGTTATCGATCTCGCAAGGAATTTGGCCAGCACCGAAGGTGGCATCGGCTTACTGATGGCCTGGCTTCCCATGTCATTACACGCCATGAAGGCTCTTGTCCAGCTGGACGCCCAGTGGACTGAGCTGTTTAAAAAGGGACAGGGCCAGCTGGATTTTAGCATGAAATCCATGACGTGGATCAATCTCAAGTATAAGGACCTTGCGACAGGTCAACCGGGAGACAAGACCAAGAGGAGCATTTCCATAGATGTCAAAATGAAGGCCCGCCGTGGTGAAGGGTGGTGGCACGCTTGGCGGTCCACCACCAACGCAGCACCTGATGATCTTGACCAGGCTTTGAAAGCTGTGTGGGAAGGCAAAGGGAACAACTGGCTTGGTCTTACCAGTGGTGCAGCAGCCCAGTCTAATGAGGCTGTCATGGATATGCTGCTTGCGATTGATGCTGCGATTCGAGGAGTTGTACATGCATCACCATCAATACCACCTGGCGGCGTGAAAGCGGAGGTGATAACATTAGACTAACTACAAGGTCGCAAGGGAGGTCCTACAACGGTATAAGGCAGAGGTATATATATATTTACTCTCCACGAACGAAACGACCATCTTGCGGAGAGTTTCCGCCAAGACTTGATATATCAAAAAAGGGGGCGGGTTGCGAAAGAACCAAGGGCGGCTGTTACGAAGCTTGGAAGGGGGGTTTGGTCGGTTCGGTATCAAGGGGGCAACTTGCGGCATTCGTGCTTTTTTTTTCCTGCTCCTTTTCTTGTCTATTTTTTTTGTTTTTTCTTTCGCCTAATGATACCTCGAGTGAAACGTGCAAAAAAGCTCACTACGCAGCGAGAGAATTTGGATAATGGGAGCATTCATCAGCCAGGGTAATCTACATTGGAAGGGGGGCGGACGGGGGGGCTTCTATAATCATTCGTCTTTTTATTACTCTGTTCTTCTTTCTCTCCCCCTTTTGACCGAGAAAAAAAAAGATTTTGTGGATGGAAGATTGGAGGCGGCTTGTATTATGAGATAGATGCCTGGTAATTAATGTTATGTGCATAACGTGCGGCGGGATCCTGCTTTGGTTCTAATGCCCTGTTTTTTTTTTATATATATTTATGTGTCGAATGCGAAGTCTATGCTATGGTGATGAAAAGTGGTGATTGCTGTCGAACCAACCCAGCTTTTGATATGTACTTTTTTCCCCTTTCGTTTCCGCCATCTATATGATAATAACAGAGGAAGAGATTCGTACAGATGTCCCCTTTTTATTTATCTTCTAGAAAACCTCCTGACGGGAATCCTCTCCGTCGGCACGCCGCAGAACTGCGTCGGGAACTCCAGCTGCTCCAGCCCCGTAGTGAGCCAATTCTCCCTAGCAACGGTGTTGGCAATGTCATAGCCGTTGCGCAGCGCACCCATGGCGCCAATCTTCGTATACGACCCTCCCGCAACGGCGAGCCTGCCCTTGAAGCTATCGTGCAGCTCCTGGTCAGCAGCAGCCATGGTATCCTGGTGGCCGCGGTTGTACTGCGGGATGCACTCGCTGGCGAGGCGGGCCATGGCGAAGCAGGGCGTGGACTGGGGGATGCCAAGGTGGCGCTCGAGGACGACCTTTGCCTGCTGGATAGCCTCTTCCTCGGAGGGCACCCGGACGGTCGGGCCGTGCTCCTTCTTGGTGTCGTAGTAGTGGCCGCCCATGAGAACGAAGAGCTTGGTGCCGGCGGGCTCGTCGGGGCCCCTGACGCCAACGTCGGAGTCGAAGAAGACGCCCAGGGCGCGCTCGGGGTTCTGCTCGGCGGGCACGGAGAGGGGGATGAGGTAGCCGAAGCCGGGGGGCTTGAGGTTTGTCTGGGGATACCAGATGTTGACGGTCATGATAGAGACTGCGTGTGAGGAGCCGAGGCTGGGGATGTCATTGGTGATGCGGGCGAGATGCTGGGAGGGCAGGGTAGAGATGACCTTGTGGTATTTTTCAGATGAGTTTTGGTCGGTTGTGACCTGGATTTCGAGGTATTAGCAAGAACGAGTGTATACATGTCAGTTGTTAGGCCGTACCTTGATGAGCTCAGTCTCCGAGTCATAATCAATATCAGTAACCTTGGCATTAAGCTTAACCTCAACATTCGCCTGGCCCTTGAGAGCATCTCCCAACGCAATCGGCAACGTCTCCATGCCCGTCTCGCCAAAATTCAACAGCGCACCCCTCGGCTGCTGCGCAAGCTTCCGGATCTGCGGATCCTGGCCCATGGCCTCCATAAACGTCTGCTCCGAGATGGCCATGTGCCGGATGTTGGGCCCCAGAGCCGGCAGATAATGCACCCAGTAGAAACGGTCGAGGACGCTCCGCGCGCTAAGGGTGTAGATGTCGCCGCCGTAGATGCCGTGGACCATGGCCGAGGCCAGGTTCTCGGCCACGGCTTTGCTGCCCGTGATGTGGTAGATCCAGTCGGCGATGGAGAGGTCTTGGACGGGCACGCCGTCCTTTCTGCTGAAGAGCCGTCGCATCACGTATCCGAACCCGGCCCATAGAGATTCGAGAACGACGGGCTCGCGTGCGAACGCGGCCAGGCTGGTGTGTGGAGGGAGCGGCACGAGATGGTCGGGATAGTAGATGTATCGTGGTTGGTCGGGAGGCGAGACGACTTTGAGACCCAGGTCGAGAGCCTATGAAAGCAGCGCAGCCTTGTTAGCCTTCTGTTTCTTCACTTGAACATCCTCTTCCTCGCAGGCAGACGCACCAGATCCCAGAGCACCAAGTCGTCAAACCGCCAGGTGCTCTTGTTCAACGACGAAAACGACCGCGGGCCACGCTCGAAATTCACCACTCCCTCAACACCGCCAACTTTAACAGGGACCTTGTCCGTCCTAATCCATCCACCCAGCCGATCGCCGCCCTCGAGCAGCGTAATCTTGGTCGTCGCCGGCAGCCACTTGGCCAGGTAATACGCCGTCGTCAAGCCCGTCAGGCCGCCTCCCAGAACGGCCACGCTTGCGTTATCAGGCAGCTTCCCAGCCTTGCTCCGTTTCGCAGCGGCACCGCCATCGTCGGTCGAGTTGCGAGCTGAGCTCAAGCCGCGGCTCAGGATGCGCCAGGCTCCGGATCGGGTTGTCGCTGAGGCGGCGCTTCTCCTCCAGGCGGTTGACAGCCTGAGGAGGGCCGTTGCAGCGCCATCCGCGCGCTGAAGGCTCATGTTGGCAGCTCAATTGATCATTGTCGAGCTCTTGCCGAGCATGCGAGTAGAAATAGGAATCGCGATGGTGCCACCTCTGGAGCTCTCCGGGTACTCGATGGGATGATCGGAGATCGGGGCCCACTTTGTTCCGGGCGCTGGGAATGGAGTCGCGCCTCGGCGGAGATACGAGTACGAGACGGTGTATTGTGTTGTCTACCGGTTGGTTTTGTTGTTTCAGAGGCTTTGATCAGATGGTAAAAATACCTAATTAGAGAAGATGTGAACGACTTCTCTCAAATTGAGTTCCTTCATTGCATTACTACTGTACAACTACACAAACTATATCTTTTTTTCGTCTGACACAGAAGCTGGAGCATCGTCGATGCCCTTCCTACACCATCATTGCCCGGGATCGAGATACTGTCCTGCCGACAGAATTATCCACCACGAAGCTTGATTCAATCCTCATTAATCCCCCAATCATGAAAACGCCATAAGTTTTGTCGACATAATAAAGCAACGTTATTCCCCTCTCTAAACCTCGTATCCGCATCCTTTCCTTGAGCCCGAGTTGTTTTGCCCTTAATCTTTGCTTTTCCCGCTTTTCATCTTACTCATTTCTTCTTTCGACCCGCGGTCTTGGTCTTCTTGCCCTTGGAAGAGCCACCGGCAACGGAGTTAGCGTTGGAAGCGACGCTGGAGGCTCTTGAAGGGGAAGCTGAGCTGGCTTTGCTGGACTTTGACTTGACGTTGTCAAGAGCCTTATTCTAAAGACATGTGTTAGCATTGACCCCTTTAATTGACTCGGCAACTTTACATACCTTGACGCCATTCTTAGACTTCTTCTTTGCCGGTGCCATGCTCAGGATGCTATCCTCATCATTCTCCTCGTCCAGATCGCGCTTGGACTTGCCATTGACCCCATTCTTTCCGGTTCCAGGGCCGTCCTCAAACTCCTTCACGATAGTTGTGAGCAGTGTGTTGCATCGTCGCGACAGCTCAATAGGCGTGCGGCTCAGGAAAAACCAATCGAAGCGGAAAAGAGGAGAGTCACGGATCTCGTCTCGCATCTTTTCATAGAGGCCCTCGGAGTCGATGCCATAGCGGTCGAGAAGAACCAACAGGAACCGATCCTCTTCTTCGGTGTAGACCTTCTTGTTAGTGGTTGAGACTGAGTAATTGATCTTCAGTTGCTGGAGAGGAACGCGATACTGCTGCATCTTCTTCCGAAGGAGCTTGCCTTGATGGTCGATGCGCCTGGTGCGCTCCTCACCATCTTCGATAACTTTGATGTACTTGGGATAGTCGGAAATTTCCGTGTATCGCTGCCAGAACACCTTGGCATAAGCCCGGATTTCCGCCGTCGTCTTGCTATCAATCTCATTGGAAATGCCCTGGTAATCGTTGCGGCCATATTTCCCCGATCCGTTGATAAACTGCTGGAAATCACGACGGTTCCAGTGGCCAAAACCTTGATTAGAAAGCTCCTCCTTTTCAGCTCGCTCTTCCTCTGTGAGAGGTGTAGCAGTGTCAATCTCCTGCTGCTCGAGTGCTCTCTCAGCCTCGCGCTCGGACAAGTTATCATCGTCTCCATCAGGCAATGGAACCTTGTATCCAATCTCCTTCCGATAGAAGGCAGTCTCTCTGTCCTGCAGATCCTGCAGTCGGGGAGGGTAGAACTGGTAATCGTGAACTGGTACCTGCTTCGGCGCACGGGGAGCCTTTGGCTTGGCATCAGTCTTGGGGTTAGGGTACATGGCCTGTCTAAAGTATTTGTCCATCGAGTAGCTCTGTTCCCTGCGTTCTCGCTTCGATGGATTAATCCAGTTCATGCCGATGTTCTTCTTTGTAGCTGCAAAGTTTTCTCCATTCCACTCGTAAGCAGATTCGGAAGTGAATTTCTGAAGATCCTCGATACCAAGCTTTTCGTACCTGGCATTCAGCTCCTTGGTACGGGACTCGCCCCGAGTCAAGATTTCATCGATATCCTCATCGTCCAGTTCCTTGTCTTTGTTTGCTGCTTCGTCCGTAGAGCTTTTTGACTGGAATACTTTCTCGGCACCATGTTGAATCATGGACAGGAGTTCATCCTTGTTTGCAGCGGCCTTGGCCGCAACCTGGGCACGGCCCTGCTGAATGACGACTTGGTCGAGTCGCAGTTTCTGGGCCGCTCGCTCAAGGACCTTTTCTTCAATCGCATTATCAGTGACGAATCTGTACACTACGACTTGCTTAGTCTGTCCGATACGATGTGCGCGGTCCATGGCCTGCAGATCGGCCTGCGGGTTCCAATCACTATCGTAGAGAATGACAATGTCGGCCGTGGTCAAGTTGATGCCCAGGCCACCAGCTCTCGTCGTGAGCAAAAAGACAAACTTTTCTGATCCAGGCTTGTTGTAATCGTCGATGGCTGCAATTCGGTCCTCGTGAGCAGTACCACCGTCAATACGGCAATACTTATACTGCCTAAAGACGCAATAATCCTCCAAAATATCGAGCAGTCGACTCATTTGTGAAAAGATCAAGACTCTGCTCCCCTGCTTCTGAAGTCGTCCTAGCAACTTGTCCAGGACCTTCATCTTGCCAGCGTTGTAGATCAGATGCTCGTCAGTTGTGTAGGGAGGACCCGGCTCAGCACCTTCGAAGAGATAGGGATGGTTGCAGCACTTTCGCAGCTGCATAACAATGTTCAAAAGCCTAGTTTTGGACTCCCGCTTGCCTCCAGCACCGTTGACGGCATCGATATCTTTTTCCAAAATCTTCTGGTACCATTTGACCTGCATCTCGGACATGCCCAGGTACACGTTGACCTCTTTCTTCGGCAAAAGACTCTTTTCAACATCACTCTTGACACGTCGGAGCAAGAACGGACGCAAAACTCGATGCAGCTGTTGCACCACCTTGTCTTGATCCTGGTCTTGTCCTGAAAACCATTGGTCGAACGCATCAGCATCGCCAAAGACGTCGGGCAGGAGGAAGTTGAGGAGAGCCCAGAGCTCGTGCAAGTTGTTTTGCAGCGGGGTGCCGGTAATGAGCAGTCGGTTACGGGAGTTGAAGAGTCGGATGACCTGCGAGAGAGATGACTCTTCGTTCTTGATGCGATGTGCCTCGTCAATGATGATATACTCCCAAGCAAATTTCTTGAGATGTGCCTTTTCTCTCAGGACCATTTCGTAGCTCGTAATGCAAACGTCAAACTTCTCGTCAACAAGACGCTCGTTGATGAGTTCGTGACGCTCATCCTTTGCACCTTGAAGCACCAGCACATTGACTTCGGGGGTCCACTTTGCAAACTCTCGCTTCCAGTTGTCGAGCGTCGACTTGGGCACCGTCACAAGGTGGGGACCAGTAATACCCATGATGTGGCGGAGATAGCCCAGAAAGGAGATGGTCTGCAGAGTTTTACCCAAGCCCATTTCATCGGCCAAAATGCCTGAAATGCCGTTTTCATGCAGCGAAATGAGCCAGTTGAGGCCTGCAACCTGGTAATCCCTCATGGTACCCTGGATAAACGAGGGTGACTCTCTGAAGACTGTATCTGCGGATCCACCATGCTTCTCGTCGCTCAAGAGTTCCGCGTCTTCCTCGGCCTCCGTTCGTCGCCGTCGATCACTCGTGGCGCCACCTTTTCTTCCAGCGCCCTTCTTGCCTCGAGCAGCTTCGGCATTCTGATGATCGATCTCGGCCATAATGTCACGGATTTTAGGGTCGGGGTTCGTCTCGATAAAGTGCCGGAAGAGATCGGTAAGGCCGAGCAAGTATCGAAATCTTCGAATGGTATCATCTTCCTGTTTGAAAGAGAAAGAAAAGGGTCAAAGCGTTAATATCGAATACAATCCCCAGCGGACACTGTCTTATAACTGGGCAATATAGGAAAGCATACCTTTGATTCTCCAAGGCGGTCATGCTTCTTTCCGAAGATGCTCCGACGCAATTGATTCGCCTCGCTACGTCGCTTCCTACCATCTGTGAGGGGCTCACCAGCTACGCTGCTAGCTGTGGTGTTGGGGTTGGTGTCGGAATCGGTATAGTCGGGAGTCTCATCAACCTCCTGGGGTTATAGCTGTTAAACATCGATCAAGCAGAGAAAAGTAGCAATTAAATAGATGAACATACCATTTCCTCAGCATGAGGATGCTCCGGAGCATCAGACATGGACGCGTCCGTATCCACGCCGTTGGCTCGAGGTCGCGGAGCCATTGCGACTAAAATCTCAGAGGGGAGCCTCTTTACGCGACTTGCGTGCACGAAACGCGCTTCAAATGCGCCGCTGGGCGAAAGTGCGAGGGGCCGGTGATGATTCCGTAAATCTAGCAGTGGCCTCTGGCTTCTCGAGATGTTTTGGGCGGTGTTGGAAGCCGTGAATCGACCTCCCTGTTGCTGGTGGAAAGGAGAAGATGTTTTTTCTAGAATTGCGCCTGGCAAGAGGCTCGACGTGCTCATCCAGAGGTTGTCGCCTTTGGGCCTAGCGCTTTGTGCAGGTCCCACCCTTGTCTCTCCGCCAAAGAAAGCCGATTCGGGCCCCCCACTTATTGCTCAAAGGAACAAGAAAAGTCCGGAGCCCAAGCGGGATTAGCCAACGACGTCAACAGCGTCAGGGGCTTTTCAGCGCTGCAAATGCAGATGCAGTTCAATTTAGCAGGGGATTTGCCTCCCGTCATTCAAGGCCTGCAAGGAGTGCGCAGTGCATGCAACTCGTACTCGTAGCATTTGAAATCACCGCGCGGTGCGTGCACGTGTCTCGTCCAGCTCCCAGCACTCAGCAGCTCGCCATACACACCTCATAATCAAAGCCTTGAACTTTAATAATAAATTCTCCCGTATCGCTCTCATATCTCAAAGCATCTCTCGCTGCTCTCGTCTAATAGCAGTAGCTTGCGGCCAGCTTCAAAGTCACGTGGTAGATGCCAGGGTATCGACCCATCAACCCCACGTGCCGTTCTACCGCCTTCGCCCACCTTTCGAACCTGCTGACCTCGAAGTTTGCCGCTCCAGACTAAATTGCCAGGACTTTCCCCTCCATCGTTTGATCCGATTTGGGGACCATCTCCAAAGCTTTCGCTCATTCTCTTCCTTTTTTGAGAGCTTGATATTCTTTGAGGCTGCCTAGCCCACAACTCGGCATTGTCTCTGCCGTGCGACCCCCTAAAACCAGGCCGCGGAATCTCTCTCCCTGAGCCTGCTTGCTAGAATCCATACGAGTCCTCAGGTAGGAACACAAAGCTCCCAGTTTGTCGTTACGCCACCCTAACCAGAAGCTAGGCCATACATACACACACGCGCTTGCCATAACAACAAATACCCTCTTTGAAGATGGACTCGTCGAAAACCCGAAGCGCCGTTGGGAAGCAGGCGGCGCAGTATGACTCACCTGAACAGCTTCTCGACGTTTTCAAGGCCGCCGCCCTCTCCGTTACTAAGCTCTACAAGACCTCCGCCAAGGCAGAAGCTCGCGCTCGTGCAGATGGGTACCAGGAGTGCTTGGACGAACTGCTCCTGTTCCTGGACAGGGAAAACATTGGCTTGGACGATGGCGAGGGCTGGCGGATTAGGAGGTGGGCCACGGAAAGGCTTGATGGCCGAGATGCGGGACACCAGAGCGCCGAGAGCGAGGATGAGGTCGACAAGGGCGAACGGAACACATCTCCCGAGATCGCTAGAGCCAGCGCCGAACCATCCACCTCGACACCAATTCCGATCGAAACACGAACCGTCTCCCCTCCTGCTGCCGTCCATGTCGCTCCTATGAACGAAGAACCAACCCACTTCGTCGTACCCACGCAAGACGCCTTTACTTTCCACTCGTCGTATCCTAATATCGCCACCTTGGATTTATCAGACCAAAGACAGCAGGAGGTACCTGCTTTCCCAACATCTTTCAGTTCCAAATTTGGAGGAAGCTCTTCTCGGACGGGCCCGCGGTCCTCACCACACCTTGGTCGCGGAGCCGGAACGAAACGGAGGATGGACTTTGACGACTTTTTTGGAGGTTGCCTAGGCGGCAAAGATCCTGTGAACAACGGAAGCAAACGCAGTCGACATACATGATCGCTTTCCACTCTCAGCGACGCTTCTTTCTTTCTTCTTTGTTTTTTTTTTCTACCAGCGATCACCATGTCGTTCAGAGATGGCAGACATAGCACCGCCACATATTTCGTATACATAGGATGGGAACATAGGGCAACTGCGGGACATGGGCGGGAGGTAGCATAGATATCAGGGGCGTTTTTTTATTTTTCATTTTGGAGGAACGAAACTGCATCGATGGTGTAAATGGATGAAGGATTCTGTCATACATACCTGGAGTTTGTCTCGAATAGAAGGAATGAATGGGAGTAATCTAGGAACATACATATACCATGAATCAGAGCTAACATGTCAGCTCTGAATTGTCTGGACACGCGAATTTGTTTTGGGGGCCATTGATTGTGCAACAGATTAATTGTAACTGTAATATATGTCAATGATACCAATTTTTGATTCGAATCCTACTCAGTGCCTGAATGGTCAGAGAACTCGATGCCGAGCTGGGATCGCAATCTGCTATTCTCGGCCTCGAGGTCTTCCAACTGCTTCTCCAGCACCTCCATTCTCTCAGTAGCGCCCAGCACCACTTCTTCGGATATCTTGGCCAGTCTCCATAGACGAAGCACGACAATCAGAGATCCAATGGACTCAGTCAAGCCTCTAGATGTTACATCTATGACGAAGCTGGCAATAATGACAGCAGCATCAAAGAGATGAAACCAAGAGGCAAGAAAGCTTCAGGTTGCCAACAGAGTTAGATAGACATGAACAAAAGCAATTTTAATAAAACAAACAAACAAATAAATGATTTTTTTTCGACCTACCGCAAGCCAAAAGCAAATAAACATGCCCCGAGTTCAATGAGAAAGAGGCTGCTGAATACCAGACCGGCAATTTCCAGACCCTCGGTCAGCTGCTCCACCCAGGGCTCATCGTTTTGGTGCATCTCGCAAGCAATCAGCTGGATAAAGACGTTTGCAAGAAGCGCAGCGACATCCAGCGCAACGATGCCCATGACGACGAAGTGCTTGGTACGAGACTCGAGGAGGCGCTGGCTTGTCCTGCGCCATCCTTGCCAGCGGCGAGATGTAGATGAAGCTTGCTGGGAGGACCTGTCCCAGGTGGGAGAATCATCGCTGTCGTCGCCATGGTAGGACTGAAGCAAGGGGGCGGATGCACGATCCGCCATGATGAGATAGTAGTCGTGGGAGGCTGGTGGGTGAGTGAGTTATATTGTCAGTGTTTTGATATGAGTCGGAGATAAACAACACTACAGAGCCTCAAGATATATGCGCAGGTCTAGGAGCAAGCCCGGGATTTTGCACTGCAGAAAAAGGACGCTACAAGTCAAGAGAAGCTGGAATGCATTAGTCTAGCAAGGTATCGAGTGTCAGCTGCTAGTGATTTGAGTGGTTGAGCTGAAGATGCTCGTCAACAGCTATCCATCCATGCTGATACGCGGGCAGCAATCCATGTGAAGTCATTTAGCCAGTGGATAATACTGTAACCCAGTGAATCTGCTCCCCCACATAACCAGGCCCCAGCTACCACCGCCTTGCGCCAGCAGTAACTCCAGTGGGCCGCGCACGACAAGCAGCCTTATGGGCGGGCAAACTTCGGCTCTGCGTCGCGGCAACACGAGGCTCAAGTGACGATTGTTCCCATCTCGAATTCTTCCTCTCTTTGCTCTTTCAGATCCGTTACTGTCCTTTACGTCGCAGACAACCGAGCTGTCGCGTCCGATATCGCTGCAGCCAGTTAATCCAGGTCAGTAGCATTTGGCGCTTCGATGAATCCTATTTCGACGCAGAAAACCTAAAGCGGTCGCGCTTCAGGCTCCGTCTAAAGGTTATTCCCAATCTGCACAGGGGTGGTTCGCATCCTAGCTTTTTTTTTTTTTCTTCCCGTCCTATCAACAGCTCTTTGTTGATGTAACAAAGACAAGCCGCTGTATTGGTCGCATTCGAACAACCATCGCTGATACCATTGTCGTCCTTTTCAGTTATCCCAGTAAGAGACTCTGTCGATTCATTCGGTCAAGCACAATGTCGGACGCAGACAAGCCTGAGGGCATCCCCGAGGGGGAGCGTGAGCCGGAGCACGAGACTGCGGCCAGTGAAGAGGTGGGTTTAGTTTGACGCGCGCTTCGAGACGAGAAGCTGTTACGTGATGGATCTGACACGCCTGCCTGCTAGGAGGAGATTCTGGCGATGAAGCGCCGAGTTGCTGAGATGGAGGAAGAAGCCAAGAAGCTCCGCGAGATGCAGGCGACGCTGGAGCAGCAGTCTGCTGATCTCGCCGACGACAAGGAGTCTGTGGATGCGCGCAGCATCTTTGTGGGCAACGTCGATTACTCGGCCTCTCCTGAGGAGGTTCAGGCGCACTTCCAGAGCTGCGGCTCCATCAACCGAGTCACTATCCTTCTAGACAAGTTCACCGGACAGCCCAAGGGGTAAGCACAACATCTTTACCAATCCCGCCTTAACTAGCTTCTGGCTCCCTTCTCTCTCTCTCTTATTGCTGTGCAACCTATAAGCTAACAATGGCATCCCCCTTCTATAGCTACGCCTATGTCGAGTTTACCGAGCCTAGCTTGGTGGCCCAAGCCCTCGTCCTGAACGAGAGCGTCTTCAAAGGACGCAACATCAAGGTCACCCCCAAGCGCACCAATATTCCTGGCATGAGCCGCGGTCGTGGAAGAGGAGGCTTCCGCGGCGGTGGTCGGGGAGGTTTTGGACGCGGCGGCGGAGGCGGATTCCCCCGCGGCGGCGGCTACCGTGGCGGTTACCGGGGCCGTGGACGAGGCTACGCCCCTTACTAGGAGCAAGGAAGTGTTTCTCCAATTACACGACCTGCCCAGGGCGATGGATCGAGTGATGGTCTTTTAGGTACCGGCTTTGAGGGGAGGTTTATCATTTCTCGCGACTAAAACGGTTGCTTGCTTTTCTTTGACTTTTTTTTTTGTTTTGGAGAGTTATGGCGGATTCTTTTTTCCTTCTTTTCTCTACGCAGATGACGAAAGATATCCAGCATCTAGGTTGGCATAATTGAGGAGAAGGGCTGGGGGGGAGCTACAACAAGAAAATGGACGGGGATGAGGACGCCGGTATTGCTCTACTTTGATGGAAGAGCTGCGTGTCATCCAGTAGCCGAGTCCAAGTTGAGAAAGACAGGATCAGATATGGGCGACGAGATTGCGTGTATAGTATCAGAATTCGACAAGGGAAAGGATCTGGAGTTTTAGGCCTTGGTATTGACACCAGATGCTAATCGGAGGCTAGACGAGAAGTAAATTGATTTTCTATGCTTGTTAGCTTTATTACGATTTGCTCTTTGCCAAGGCGCACTGCTAAGGCGTACAGTTAAGGCGCATCATGTCTAAGCTATGCTTGTTGCAAGGTTATCATGTACAGTCAATTGCCATACATCGTGATATGTGATGATTCAAACTTGGTCAATCATACTCTTTAGGGCGTCTCTTACAAAGCGTGAATGCAGGGGAAGGTGACCCCTCCTCCACCGACTTCCGCCCTACTATTGACGACATTCGACGTTCCTTCGGCCGATTCTCACATCATAGACAAAGAAGATAGAGCAGATCCATGCCCGTAGTGGTCATCCCGACTTGACAGAGTCATGGCACGCCCTATGAGGTTGCTCCAAAGGATGACAAACCAAGCAGCATGGGCTTTGCAAGGTGGCGTTTTTTATCTTTTGATGATACAGCTCCGCGCAGAAGCCGGCCGGCCACACCAACAAGATGGTCTCATTTTGAGGCCAGGTGGCTTGTGACTTTTGCCGTTCAGCCTACAGCATTCGAATCCCCTTCTTTTTCTCTTTGGTCCTTGTTCATTTTGCTTAATCCCTTTTGGCACAACTTCCGATTCCTTTTCACATCATGATCCAGTTGGGAGCTTGTGTCAGCCAACCCATGTTAGTTTACCTATCCATCTTCCGTGCTACTCGGAAACTGGGGGGTAGCGATCTGGCTTTGGATTGGATGAGGTCGGGGTCACCAGTCCGGCACCCCCATCTCCAGATTGAGCATTTGATGCCAATAATAGTACAGCACAAGAAGGCAGTTGGTGGTACAAAGTACAGAGTAATACACGTACAGACGTCTGAGTAATAGAGGGGGATGGATTCGATTTGCTCCGTAAAGCGGTGCTTGTTCTGTACCCGCTTGGTTCGATGGCAAAAACTGCGCCCTAGAGCGGCTGTACCTTTGCACTGTAAACATTGGTCATCACGGACGAGAGGGCTTCTTTCAACCACGCTGCCCCGATAAAATTGATTTGACAGCATTAGTCAAGGCTGGCTGTGCCGACATGGCTCCTCATGTTCCACAAGAGAACGAGAGCAGCTATGCACTAATATGAGCACCTTGAGAGATTCCATTGACAGGTTAGCTAGGTGGGCGATTCGTGCAGTGCTCGTGCTACAAGTCGGGTGCCTTAGTGCCTGGTGGTTAGCAAGGAAGATACAGCACGGCACCCACCCCCGGATAGAGGCAGTGCCAGCGGAAGAGCTGGGCATGTCGTGCTCCCACAGGCAAACATGCAAATCAGTCGGGCGCCTTAGGAGTTTGTCAGGGCGTCAAAGGTGTCTATCGCGCCAGGATCATGCTCCCGTGCTTGTTGCATTGCCCGTCGCTGGTTACTGCGAGGTACCTCTACCGGGTCTGGAGCGGGCAAAGTGCAGTATCAGCGGTGCGTGTTGGCAGTAGGATGTACGAGTACATCAGGGCGACATCCAATCAGATGGCAGGGGAGGACGACTAGCAGCAAGCTTTCTGTGGCTGTTCTGTGCCGACTGGCCGTGTCGAAGTAGTATGGAGGAGTTAGTGGTAGTTGGTGTTGGTAGAAGCAGTAGAGGCTGCAGAGAGGAAAAGAAGCGTGAGGTGAAGGGTAATGTACCCAAAACGTCACCAGATGGCCCTCTACCTACTAATACAGGTACTGTAGCTGCTTTCGGAACAAGCAAAATAGCGGGCTCATCTTGTCGGTTCATCCACAAGTATTATAAATACTTACACAACATGGCAAAATATCGATTTCTTAAAAGCATTATAAGTAGGTGGTCTAGATGCCGGTCCCGTACTCCGTAGAGTGGTCAAATACACTGTAAAGAATTGAAAGCACAGCGGCAACGGCAAGCCTAAAGGAGACCAAAGGAGGCCGCCTCTTGGCTCCCCACCCTGGCACTGGCCGCAACAGCCCCGTTACAGTAACGCTGAGAGGGGATTCCACTTGTCAGCCCGCCTTTGCAATCCCGACTCGAACTGGATTCCATCTCCTCCATCATCAGCTCTGCCATCCCGCCCATTGCCCTGCCATCACTATCGCTGCTGCAGTGAGATCCCAGCCCCTCGCGTCTGCCTCTCGTCGCTGCCCTCGCTGCTGAGCACGAGATCGCGTCACGTGCTCCTTATCGCCCGCCACCCAAGCCATAGAGCGGGGAGTGTCTGGCGCTGCTATTGCTGCACAGCCCCAACTTTTGCTCAGTCCAGTTCGCATCGTCGTCACTTGCAGCGTCTCGTCGTCCTTCTCCTTAAACTGCGCCATCGACAACCGCTGCCGTCCGCTTGTCTTGCCTGCTGTGCCTTGTCGGAAGGCTGGTGCTGCCGTGCCTGGAGCGCTGCGAACACGACCGAGATCCCGTCACCATGGCGAGCCGAAACGATTCTGGGTAAGCATCACATTCACTGTTTTGTTTTTGTTTTGGCTTTGGTTTTATATCAGACCGCGGAGCCTATCTTTATGCAAGCCTCGTCCAGCTAACACGCATGTCGTACAGTAGACCCAATCTGCGGATTACAAGTGCGTCCTAGATACAAAGCCCACTCCCGCTTAAGAGACCCTTATGTTCGTTATTAACATGGATGCGTTCTCATAGTCATCGCCGCCGATGGTTTGTACAAGCGAGATGTCTTTCGTATGTGTCTTCCCCTCCTGCTTGCTAATAAGCGCTGTCCGCTTCCTCTCGCCAGTTCGGATCTCGCTAACAACACCAGGCTTCCCGGACCCCTTTGCTGTAGCGACCATCAATGGAGAGCAGACCAAGACGACGACTGTGAGCAAGAAGACGCTCAACCCATACTGGAACGAGAGCTTTGATTTGTACGACCAATATCCTCCCCTCGCATCCACCATGTGCCCCATTGATGAGCTGAATATTGATATTTGCATAGTCGGGTCGACGAGGGAAGCATCCTGGCCGTCCAGGTCTTCGATCAAAAGAAGTTTAAAAAGAAGGACCAGGGTTTCCTTGGCGTTATCAATATCCGAATCGGTGACCTGATTCCAGAAGTCGGACCCGAAGCCGACGGTATGTCTCAGCCCTCCCTTCCCCCTTTTATTTTCTCAAAGCCTGCTAGTAGCTCGCTAACGCTTAGTTATTTCCAGATCAAATGATTACGAGAGACCTGAAGAAGTCGACTGATAACCTCGTCGTGCACGGCAAACTCATTCTCAACCTATCCTGCAATCTTAGCACCCCCATTCGCGCAGGCCAAGCGTCATCCAACAGACCTACCCTTGGTGCGCCCAGTGCCTCTAACCTATCGACCCTGTCCGCTCCGGCCGGTGACCGGCCGAGTTCTGCCATGTCTGGTCCCAACGGCAACGCGCTTGTTTCTCAACCCAACCTCTCCTCCCACCATCCCGCCAGTGTCAGTGCCGTACCCACGTCTTCGAGCGTCAATGGCTCTCAATCCCGCCCCAATAGTCAGCTGAGCCCGTTTGAGGATTCCCAAGGCCGTTTGCCTGCCGGTTGGGAACGCAGGGAGGATAACCTCGGCCGTACATATTATGTTGACCATAACACTCGCACCACCAGCTGGAATCGCCCTACGGCCGCCGGCGGCGCCGCGGAAACCCGAAACGAGCGAGAGGCCGTTACTCAGGTTGAACGCCAGAGACACCAAAACAGAACCCTCCCCGAGGATAGGACCGGTACAAGCTCGCCCACTCTCCAGCAGCAACAACAAGGCTCTGGCGCGGGCAGCCCTAACAGCGCCGCTGCTAGCAATGCCGCCCCTAACAGCCACACGGCCATGATGCATACGGGTGCTACCCAGCCCGGCTCCGGTGAGCTTCCTCCAGGATGGGAACAGCGCTGGACCCCCGAAGGACGCCCCTACTTTGTCGACCACAACACGCGGACCACGACGTGGGTCGACCCACGCCGCCAGCAGTTCATCCGCATGTACGGCCAGAACAACACCAATGGCCAGATTCAGCAGCAGCCCGTATCTCAGCTCGGCCCTCTGCCCAGCGGGTGGGAGATGCGTCTCACAAATACGGCCAGAGTCTACTTTGTTGACCACAATACCAAGACGACTACCTGGGATGATCCACGCCTTCCTTCATCGCTGGATCAAAATGTGCCCCAGTACAAGCGAGATTTTAGACGAAAGCTCATTTACTTCCGATCTCAGCCTGCCATGCGCATTCTTAGCGGGCAGTGCCACATCAAGGTCCGACGATCACACATTTTTGAAGACTCGTTCGCCGAAATCACCCGCCAGTCTGCTACGGATCTGAAGAAGCGACTCATGATCAAGTTTGATGGCGAAGACGGCCTGGATTACGGCGGTCTCTCCCGAGAGTTCTTCTTCCTCCTTTCTCACGAAATGTTCAATCCCTTCTACTGCTTATTCGAATACTCAGCGCACGATAATTATACCCTCCAGATCAACCCTCACTCCGGCATCAACCCCGAACATCTCAACTACTTCAAGTTTATCGGACGCGTGGTTGGTATGGCCATCTTCCACCGACGATTCTTGGACGCCTTCTTCATTGGTGCTCTCTACAAGATGGTGCTTGGCAAGGGTGTCACGCTGGCAGATATGGAGGGTGTAGATGCAGATTTCCATCGTTCACTGCAATGGATGCTGGATAACGACATTTCGGGAGGTATCCTTGAGCAAACATTCTCCACGGAAGACGAGCGCTTCGGAGTTTTGACGACGGAGGATCTGATCCCTGGCGGTCGTGATATTGAGGTGACCAACGAGAACAAGAAGGAGTATGTGGAGCTCATGGTCAAGTGGCGCATCGAGAAGCGCATTGCCGAGCAATTCCAAGCCTTCAAGGAGGGCTTCCAGGAGCTGATCCCTCAGGATCTCATCAACGTATTTGACGAGCGTGAGCTCGAACTGCTCATCGGTGGCATTGCTGAGATTGACGTCGACGACTGGAAGAAGCACACAGATTACCGCGGATATACGGAGTCCGATGAGGTTATCCAGAACTTCTGGGCAACCGTACGGTCCTGGGATGGCGAGCAGAAGTCGCGTCTGCTGCAGTTCACCACAGGAACCTCCAGAATCCCAGTCAACGGATTCAAGGACCTTCAGGGCAGTGATGGCCCCAGAAGATTCACTATTGAAAAGGCTGGTGACCTGACTAACCTACCCAAGGCGCACACTTGGTAAGTTTTTTTTAACTATATCTCTCCATAAAGCAGAAGGCGCAAAAAGCTAACAATCTTGACACAGCTTCAACCGAATTGATCTGCCTGCATATAAGACATTGGAAACGCTACAACAGAAGCTTACCATTGCCGTTGAGGAGACCATGGGCTTTGGCCAAGAATAGACAAGAGGTTTGGTGTATGGAGTGCCCAAATCAAGGGGCCCCCTGAAGCCACAGCCCTGTACAGTGCTGTGTAGCAGTATTGCTTTTTTAACTCAGATCCCTTCACATCCCCTCATTGACAGTATTTGGGTTTTTCTTTGGGTACATATGCTTTGGTTGAAGAGTCAGCAGACAGACTTGGTATGCTTGGTTTGGCGCTGGTGGGATCTATTTGTTATCAGACGAGACGGGATGGAACGAAATGCAGCGCTGTCAATTGACATGAGAGCGAAAAAGAAGATGCGAGATCAAAAGACAGCCCATGATGTCGGATGAGAAGAGATGGGCTAGCGTTTGTGCACCAAGGTGTTTGGACTCGAATGTCGATGACCAATGTGCCTTGTTGCATGGGCATTTTTTGATGTTGTGAATGATTGGAGCGCCAATATTTATTAATAGCTGGAGGTATTACGATATATATATAGTAAAGGCAAGCATTGAATGGAATTTGACTTTTTTATTTCTCCAATCTCCCTTTTTCATTCTAATTCAATAGTTTGATGGGCTGAGATTGAACCCTTATAAGGGATTGTTCATTCTGGCAAGTGAGGCTGTTATTACTGGCTCACACAATCATGATATGCTCCATTCTTGGATCGCTTATGGTCTTTGGAATTGGTACAGTATTTTTGGTAGATACTTTACACCTCTAACCTCCCACAACCCAGCGAGTGTATGTACACTTTTGAAGACAAAAAAACAGGTTAAATAAAAAAGAATTATGGGACGTCGAGTCAGATGTTTGACGTTGCTTCCTTTCTTTCTTTGGATTCCATTGAATCTCATCTCAAATCCCAAATCCGCCAAGTGATTTCTTTCTCTCCCAAGAAAGTGAAAGGGGACCCCCTTTCCTCCCTCATCAATCCTTCCTTATAGCATCTTCTGTGTCGTTGAAACCACTTGGACATGTCCACCCCATGTTGCCGCCTCATTCTCTTCCTTCTTTCCCTCGCTCTTCCTTTACCGTCTGTACCACATTCGCGTAATCTTGGTGTTGCGCATCTTCCTCTGCAGCTGAAAGATGCCATACATGAGGGCCTCGCTCGTAGGCGGGCAACCCGGAACGTAAATGTCGACGGGGACGATGCGGTCGCAGCCTCGGACGACGCTGTAGCTGTAGTGGTAGTAGCCGCCGCCGTTTGCGCAGCTGCCCATGGAGATGACCCATCGGGGCTCGGGCATCTGGTCGTAGACCTGGCGCAGGGCGGGAGCCATCTTGTTGGTGAGGGTGCCGGCGACGATCATGACGTCGGATTGACGGGGGGAGGCACGGAAGATGATTCCCAGGCGGTCCTGGTCGTATCGTGGGGTGGAAAGGTGCATCATTTCGACGGCGCAGCAGGCGAGGCCAAAGGTCATGGGCCAGAGGGAGGATTGACGGGCCCAGTTGGCGACGATGTCGAGCGTGGTGCTGTGGTTGATGGGTTAGAAATTGTTTTTGCTTTTTGCTTTTGCCTCTTCTTTTTTTTCTGGTAGATTTGAACGTACAGCGCATATTGCATGACGCCCTTGGTGCCCTCCTCGCTGGGGAGGGGAACTTCCTTGCGAACCTTGCCGAAGCTCGCGGAGTGGGGGGTCAGCGAGGTGGCATCTTGTCGAGACGTTGTTGTGAAGGCGGCGGCAGCTCGGAAGGGAATCAGCGCAGAGGCAGGCTTGACTAAAATTGTGACGAAGATTCTGCATTAGCAACTTTCATCCCATTGGTTTATATTTGCTGTGCTGGCTTCACGAGAGAGAGAGAGCGCGTGTGTGTTGTGTTGTTTGGCTGCTTTGGAAAATTTGACGCACCTCGGATGGCCATTGAGGCCGCGGATCGCGTTGCCGGCAACATTGCTGCTGTGAAGGGGGGAAAGGCGAACAGGAGCTTCGAATGAGCTTCAAACGAACAGACCTGTTGGGGAGGTTGGGCGATTGAAGAAGCCGCGGCTGTTGGAGAGAAGCTGGGCGAGGTTGAGGGAGGACCAAGATAGGTTGATTGATTGATTGATTCGCCTCTTTCGCCCCGTGATGCCGGAATTACGAGGACGCTGATTGGCTGGGTGAGATGGGTGGGAGCGAGGATTAGCCGTGGGGGATTTCGCCAAGTTCGCCTCCCCGCTGTCATAGATGGGCTTCTATGATGGAAGGCTACCCGGGAGCTTTTTTCCTGATTTTGGGGGAAGTTGAAGATAAGAGAAGAGATCGCCAAGGTGTTGGCATCTTGATTTTGCGCATACATAGCTACATGAGTAATAGGGTGTGGTACGAATCCTTTGTAATAAATCATGTTTTCCTACTAGGTAGCCATTGCTTCTCACAGGAACATATGGGGATGGTTGCAAGTTCAGAGCTGAGAGTCGTCCGACAATGCATATACAACTAGAACTAAGAGCGTACAGAAGAAAACCAATTCCACTCATCTCATTAGGACCAACAAGTCTCCGTATTAGAAAGAAAACATTTCGACTCCTAGCAGATAGTCTACAAAATCGGACATCGGGGGAAAATAGACAAGTAAGCAGTGTCAGTCCCAATGTCGCAATCTCGATCCCAGTAATCACTAATACACCAAAATGCAAGACACAGAAGCCACTAACCCCCGGCTCGCAACCAACCAAGTGCTTCCCACCTCTTCGCGCACAACGCAGATATAGAAGATAAGGAAGATCCTATATGTCGCTTCCCCCCTTCTCCTATCCCCAATTACCTCCGATCAGCTCAGTTTCCTTGCAGAGCACTCAGCCAACCCCACTGGTGAAGTCACACTGACTTCAGCCCGTCGCACTAGCTCTTGTCCTTCTTTTCCCATTCCGTCTAGCAAGCTCGCCCGGATGATATGGGCTTTTTAACTTTTTGATAGTTTCCATGGATATTGCAGAGCTGAACCGCTGTTTCGGCTGATTAGATGCCGGTGCTGTGGTACAAGTGGGAGGAGACCAGCTTGACCCATTGGGTCGATGGGCATTGTTAAATGCCCTTGTAGCAAAGCAATTCTGGCAATAAGGAAATGGAAAAGCTATAAATATCTAGGAAGCTTCCATTCCCAATTTAAGTTTGTGCCATGAGAGCTGTCATTCAGGCACATTCAAATTCTTCAAACTTGAGCTCCCTGTCTCTCAATCCAAGTCTGTCAGCACTTTGTTTTTGAAGCTTAAAGACAGGCATATACAATACCTAGTTGGTGAATCATAAGCAAAACAACTTCGAAATGACGCCCTCCCTCCCCAAAACCTACAAAGCCCTTGTCCTCACTGGGCCAAACTCCCCCATCGAGCTCCAAGATGTCCCCCTAAAACACCCCGAGGCCAGCCAGGTTCTCGTCAAGGTCATCGCCTGCGGCGTGTGCTGGTCCGACATGGAAGTCGCACACGGCCACATGGGCGACGTCTTCCCCCGTATCCCAGGCCACGAAATCGTCGGCGACATTGTCGAGCTCGGCTCCGACGTGAAGAATCTCGAATTGGGCCAGCGCGTGGGCGGGCCGTGGCACGGAGGGCACGACGGCGTGTGCCGCGAGTGTCAACGCGGCGAGTTCCAGTACTGTAAGAACGAGCTCATCAACGGCGTGTCCCGCGACGGCGGCTACGCTGAATACGTCCTGCTGCGAGCCGAGGCCGTAGTCCGCATCCCCAAGGAAATCGACCCTGCCGAGGCCGCACCGCTGCTATGCGCCGGCGTCACCGTCTTCAACGGCATCCGCAAGCAAAAAGTCGAGCAGGGCCGCCTGGTCGCCATCCAGGGTCTCGGCGGGCTGGGCCACTTGGCCGTCCAGTTTGCCAGCAAGATGGGCTACGAGGTGGCAGTGCTGTCCCACGGCAGCGACAAGGAGTCGTTTGCCAAGCAGCTGGGTGCGCACCACTACATCGACACGGGCAAGGCCGACGGTCCTGCCGAGCTGGCCAAGATGGGCGGTGCCTCCATCATCGTCCAGACGGCGCCCAATCCAAAGGTTGTCGGCGCCTTGGCTGATGGCCTCGCTCCCAATGGCAAGATCCTGAGCTTGGCCCCGGTTGGCTCTGTCGATATCAACACTGTGACGCTGATTATGAAGGGCGCCAGCGTGCAAGGCTGGGCGAGTGGCCATGCGTTGGATAGCGAGGAGGCCATTCAGTTCGCCATGACGCACGGGGTCAAGTGCATGATTGAGCGGTACAAATTCAGCGACGTCAAGAAGGCCATCGACAGCCTGGAAGCCGGCAAGCCGCGGTTTAGGAATGTTTTGATAATGTAATGAAATGCTGATATTGTTAGCTGTTAGCTGTTGGTATTGGTGTTGGTGTTGGGAGTTGGAATTTAATACTGGGGGGAGAATCGACGAATGGGTAAAAGAAAAAAGAAAGAGCGGTAGGGCCATACCCGTGCCAACTTGAGCACATATTTGTGTCTTAAGGAATTAGAGGGAGCACCCGAGTAGCATACCTAAATGATTTTACAATGATGCAGTGTAACTACTCAATCAATAAAAAAAGCATTTGGATTTTGTTCTACAACATTCGTGGCTATCAGATGCAACCATGGCCGCGGTGTGCGGTTAAAATTTACTAACAATTATATAGAGAATTCCATTCAATGTTGAATAGAAACGGTGTAAATACTGTCAAGTAACCCATCCGCCATGCCCCATCTCAAGTTTCAGTCAGCTCCAAAGCCGCCCATCAGTAAATTCTCAATTTTTCGGCCAGTCTGCCACGCGTGTTGTGCATTCACCATCAACAATGCCTTTCCTTGGATTTTCTCTCTCCCCATGTCATGTCCCCGGTCCAGGATTCAGGCAAGTCGGCTCAACAACGAATACTCTTAAGCAGCAGTCGGAACGCCAGTTGGCTTGACAAAGATGGTCTTTGCATCCGTCGGACACGCCACAGCCAAGCAGATACAGTCTTCCACGAGCCTCAGCGAGCACACAATCTTGTTGATGTTGGGATTGCAGCAGCAGCACTGCTTGTAAGTCGGCAGCGGCGTGGGCGGCGGGGTGGCTTTCGGCGGCGTGCCGTGCGTGAACGTGGGCGCGCCGGCGGGGCAGACGACCTGGGGGCAGATGCACTCCGACGCCGGGATCGACCTGTCGCAGTCGATTCTCTTCTTGTTGATGTCGCAGCAGCAGCACCCATTGTCGGCCGGGGGGGGGGCCGGCGGCGCCACCAGGGCCGAAGCGCCCAACACGAGCACCGAGAGAGCGGCAAACGAAAGCATCTTCATGATGGGCTTCTTCTTTCTGATTTTGCTTGTTTGTGTTTTTTTTTTTGTACGTCGCTGGTTTCGTTTGCGCAGGCGGCGGCCCGTCGGCTTTTATTCTCACCGTCAGTTACCTGCAAGGGAAGCCAAATGTCTCAGAATCAAAGACAGTCTGGGGCAACCAACACTCGTTTCTGTCTCGGGAGGAAGTGCGGTGTTCTGGTTTGCGCAGGCGGAAAGACGCAAACAAGGGCAGATTTTTGCACACGAAAATCCCAGGAGAAAGCAGAAAATGAAGAGATCCAGTTAGGAGAGTTAAATGAGAATTGAGAAGGGGCTTTCCAGCGGATTTGTTGAGAGTTTTGAATAGGAAGAAGAATGAATAGAGATATGGTCCGTGTACTTTAGTAGCTTAGGGCTATGAGAGAAACATCGGACGAGACACAACCGGCTCTTTCCCTGCTCTCCTCATGGCTTCCCGTTGCCTCGTGCTCCTTCCTTCGTTTACTTGCCAACACCCAATTCCAGCTCCTCATTCCTTAAACATTCTCGGCCCTTTTGTCACTCTCCTCTTTGCCTCTTCCTTCTCTTGGCCTTCCTGCCTCTTCCTCTTCTTCTTTTTACATAATGTAAATGCAAGTACACACAGACTCTCCCCATCTGAGCATCATCTGTGTAACTCGACTCTGCAGCCGCATTCCAGCCCCAAAATTAGAATCTCCCGCTCCGTCAATCACTGCACGGGCATCTACTTGGCTTGAGGCTGCATGCTCTTACATACTAATATGTTCCAGACCTGAACAGCCGCACCAACATCAGCAACGTTCTCATTCGGTTCGCCAAGAGAGGATCCGACTCTTTCCTTTCTCTCGGTCTTTCCTGATCTTGTCAATGCCGTCACCACCGTCGAGGACGTCACCGAGAGTTAACGTTGTTTTCGGGAATTGCCTTTTGCGTCAGTGTACTCTGCGGTGGTTGCACAGTGATTAAGAAATGACGATGCTTGTTCCCGTGAGTTGCTTGAGACACCTTGTCTCTAAATTTAGACTCTGGCGAGAAGTACTCGGTGCAAATAGACACAGTATTCCGCTAGTCAAAGATTCTATTGCCCTTTGTTGGCACTAGATATCTACTAATCTATTTGATAGAATGTGAAACGTACTTAGTAAAAATACAGCATGGTAAATACATCTCTTCTACATGCACACAGCTCATCTTGCACTTGACTACGAGGTACAGCCATCAGGGGACAGTCAAGCTTATAATATTCACTTCATACTATTCCCTTTGAATTTGTTCCCCACACCAGTATATAAAACCCTTTCACCAGCCTGAATCGTACACATTGGGAATAAATAGAGAATAAACCTAGTATCACATACGCCAAATGCCATGAACGTCGCAGTGCGTCATTTTGATCCGTCAAATTTCACCAACATGGTACCATATGAAAAAAAAATGTGAAGAGAAGAAAAGTAAGCCACCTCATACAAGCAATCTCATGAGCTGGGCACATGATTTAGGTACCGGGAACTGGCAGGACAGGGTATAGAGGGTTGCTCTCCTTGGACATGGGGCGCTCGTTGGCAAGCGGGCTTCTGGATTTGCCTTCGAGGTCCATGGCATCAACATCCTTGCGAATCTTGCTAACGCTAGGATACTCGTCTTCGTAGTCACCGCGCTTGAGACGCCCTTGGACGTACTCGCGAAGGGCCTCAATCACCCGCATGTTATCTACCCATCGCTCGTACTGTTCCTCTTTTTCGCGGGTGCCATCACTGATGTCTGATGATTCCGAGGAGGGAGATCCAATCGATTGGGTAGACTCGCTTGCCTTGGGAGTGACTGCACCGGTGGGCTCCTCGACAGATCGTGGCGGTGCGCCGCGAGCTCTCTGGAGCATGCCACCCGAGTATCGGCGACGCTCGCCGGCGTCAAAGCTAGGGCCCAGCGTTGCCGTGGTGGACTGTCCGAATCCCTGGCTAACAGCCGGCAGGCTTGTGGGCAGGCTAGGATACATGATGGATGAGGCAGTCGAGCTGTGGCGGGACTGTGGTGAAAATCCCGAAGAGGCAGAGGGGCTTGGGGAATGACCAGAAGTATATGACATGGCGCTGGACGGTGGTGTCACTGCAGGGGTGCCGGTAGACGAGATGGCCGTCAGAGGGGATGCCATGCTTGCTGCTGAGACAGGCTGGTGGTAGCCATCAGCACCAACGTGCATGGCATCTGGGCCGCGGTGAAGGGTAGTTGGCGATGGTGTGCTGCGGTATCCGGCGAATTGGCCTTCATGGGGGTGCATTCCTGTGGTCATTTGAGGAGCGGTCTCGTACACAGTATTTTGCATCTGCCCTAGCATCTGGTCGAGCTGAATTAGGTCTTTCTGCGACCTTGCATTGGGCATGGGCAGATAGTACTGCTGAGCCAAGGGATTCTGAGTAGGCGCGGGCGCAGGCGCGGCGTGGACCACACCGTGACCTACAGCATGACCAGCCGGTTGAGGAAAGTAAGATTCGGTGGCGGCCATGGGTCCGCTGGGGATAGACAGGGCGTTGTGAAGAGGGAGCAGGGAACGTCCGATCTGAGCATAGGAAGTCGGGTCGATCTGGCGACGCTTGACGTTGCCAAAGAAGTCGTCCACCATCTCATGAGTATGAGTGCGCTTGCGGTCATAGCTTGCAGCGTAGCCAATGTGCTCAGAGCGGGGTGCCGTGTTGACATGCTGCTGGTTGAAGTAGAGACCATAGTTGGTCGACGGCTGAGGAGCATAATAGCCGCCAGCATGTGGTTGAGGGAAGCCGGTGACAGGGCTTCGCATCTGTCCGTTGTGGTCATAATAGCTAGGGGCTAAGAGATATTCGAGTTAGTGGCGATGAAAGGTCGAGACAGTGAAACAAAGCTGCAGAGTACTCACGTTTGGGAGCTTGTGGTCTGTAGTTCATGCCGGGCTGGTTGTCCTGGCCAGGTCGGGAGAGAACCGAGTCATCGGCATGGGTCTAGGAGAATGAGTAAGTCAACTAGAACTCGACTGTCGCCAACATGGAGAATAAGTACCTTGACGTGCTTCTTCAAGTCCTGAGGTCTCTTGAAAGACTTGCCACAGAACTCGCACTTGTGAGGCTTGAGAGGGACGTGAACACGGATGTGAGAAGTGATGTGATCACGCTTTACAGTGGTGGTGCGACAAGAGTTCCATTGGCAGGTGAGGCTCAGGTTGTTTGTGCTCTTGCGACCAACATGACGCTCACAAATGTGTTCCTGCACGAGATCTGGTCAGCATCATCATCCACGCATAAGAAAGTGTATAGTAAAGTAAGCTCAGGACTAGCTAGACCATCTTCATGTCTGCTACCAAGCTACCATGCTATCATCCATCAGTCAATCACTTACATAGAGCGTCTCGGCGTTGGTAAACTTCAAGCCGCACTGGTTCCAGCGGCAGACGAGCTGCCGGGGCGCATCCACGGCGTCACCAAGCGACGGCGACACCTGCGCGTTGGACGAGGCACTGCTGGCATTGTTGCCGGTGCTGGTGCTGCCATTGGGGCTCGTGGTGGACGAGGCATCAGTTGGTGAGGCGGATTTGTGATCATGGCTGGGCGACAGAGCCGACGCCTGGTCGGGGACTTGGGCCGACATTGTCGGGGGGCTTGTTGGTGGTGGGGCAGCAGAAAAGTCAACCAGAGGTGCCGCGATCTTCGGGGAGGGGCCAAGAGGCGCTTTGGGCGCAGTAGCAGTAAAATTTCAGAAGGGGAGATGCAGATGCAAGATTCGGGATGCGCAACAACGGCGGGCGGGCGGTTGCAGGGCGTTTTTATCTCGAAAAGGCAGACGCTGGAATTTCTGGGGGATACGGGATGCCGGGATATGAAATATGGGATTATGATGGACGCAAGTTCCGGGGGAAAAGACTCGCGCCTCTGGTCGAGGCTTTCTGGGGGCAGAGGCTCCCTTTACATCGACACAAAGGCCTGGGCAGGCGCGAGAGGGCCAAGCGGAAATTCTTGGCGTTCTTGGCATTTCTTGGCATTTCTTGGCGTTGCTGGGCTAGCGGGTTCGGATGGAGGGGGACTCAGGAAGACTTGTTTGACAGGCGGACTCTGGTAGTCTCCCAAGGTCCCCCACAGGTAACCCCTAGCAGTCCAGCCCACCGGAGAGCAGCGGCGCATACAATGCCAAGAAATGCCAAGACTTGGCATCCTTGGCGCGGTGCCCACCCAGCGCTCTCGATTGGCCTCGTGGCCCTCGCCAGCGTCGCTCTGGTCGCAGTTGCTGTCGCTGTGGCCGCTCACTCCGACCTTTTGTGTAAATCGATTCGAGCCATGGCACATGTCTGTCACTGTCCAATTCTTTCCTTTTCTCCCTCTCTCTACTGTCTCCTGGTTCCCGTCGGCTTACTCTCGTGCATTTACGGCGAGGCAGTGCTACTGTACTTTACTTTGTACCGTCATGCTGTCTGTCATGCGTGATACAGATACTAATACGGGTACTGTACAGTAAACGTTGGATGGGTGCATGCATCCATATCCATACAGGTACGAGTATGGTGGCACCTATGCTGCAGGTACCTCGTATGTATGGAAATGGAAAGCATCAATGAAAATAGGGACCGCCGGTTCAGACGGCATAGACAAGACGGGACGAACCTCGTTTTGTCAGACATGATGGAAATGACAACATCCAAACCAACGGATAGCAGCAGCAGCAGCAACAACCCGCGAGTTGCCTCGATATCTAACGGTTACGCGGCCCTAACAAAGCAAACAAGCGGTGCTCTTTTTTCCCGTACGGAGTAATTTGCACCAAGTACGAAATAGTTGGAAACAGGTACGAAATCGTATGCGGAGTCTGGCCCTCCGTCTTATCAGATGTGCTCCTTTACGGCAATACCTGCGCAGGACCTATACCCGCCGCAGGTCTCACCACGCTTCAATTTGCTTTGGCCGTGGCAAATTCTTATCTTCTAGCCTGTTCATTTGGCTCAACGGTTGAGCTTGTCGTTTCCAAACAACAGGCCATGTGCGGATGACATGACATGCCCATGGAGCTGATGGAGGGATGAGCAGTATACCTGTAAATGTACTCGTATGTATGCTCGCCAAGTCGGAACAACATTATGCATATCTCGAGACGCCTGAATCAAGCTTTCCGCCGCATTAGAGACAAAGCCAAGCTCGCCGAGACGACACTAGCCTGTCATGTTCCCCAAATCAAACTCTAGCGCCCCGTTTGGCGTCTGAGCACCGCGTCAGCGCCTCTCCCTTCAGCCAGGTCGCGTGCAAGGGACCAGCAGCGAGAAGGTTGAAGATTGATAAAGCCGCTAGCCTGCTCAAGCCTGCTGCACGCGCAGCCAGCTCGCGCGTACCGAATACCGAAAGCATTGATCGACAACGGCTTGTTCCTTGGGTCTCGGTTCAGCTCGTCGGGACATGTGCTCGTACGGAGTGCTGAACTTGCCTCCGGTATCATCGCTTGCATCGCTCCAAGTCACCTCGAGTAGCATCGCTGGACGATTGAGGCATGGCCTTAGATGGGGTGGCTCGGTGGACCAGGGGTCATTTGCAATGGGGGACGGAAACCGGTGCCAAATTGCGATCTGACTTTAACTCGCTCTCAGTCGATTGACTACGGCAGAGTGCAAACGTGGCCCAGCTCCTTTATTGGCGGCCTGACGGACCCAGAGAACTCCGACCAATCCCGATAGCCAGATAACGTTCGGCTATATACATATACGCTCTCTCTGGATTCCGTGGCTATACATTACGCTCACTACCAGTACGAGTAGCCAGCTTTTGCTATTATTACCATCATTTCTCACATCCAGAGAGTTACACCAGCTGTTGTTGGTACATGAATGGATCCTCCTCGGCGCAACCAAGTGCTAATTGATTGCATCTTGGGGCCTTTCTTTGTGTCCTGTTGACCCCCCTTTCCTGATTGAGCAATCCGTGCAGCCGGTCACTGGTACAGGACCCTGGCCCGGCGCCTGTGCCTGGCTAATTGTACGCAGTACCCCATACTCGTACCTGATGCTGACGCTGCTTGATGTCTGTCCGGGTATCTACTACCTAATACAGGATGGACTGTATCTGACACATGGATGCTGGATACCATCAGATTGGCCCAATGCCATGGACTAGGAAGGAGGTCTATGTCAATTCTATGCTGGCCAGGGTCTCTCTACCTGGCAGAAGTCCGTAGATATCATCAAATGTTGCTGCTCTTGCATCACCTAAACCGCTGTTTCCGATTCCGTTCTGGCCGTTCTCCTGGCCAACATTCAATAACCAAACCACAAACTCATCTAACCCAATTGTGCAGTTTATACTGATACTTGGAACACACATATACCCCCCCGGGCATTCACACATGATTCATTATTCATTGCTTTTCCTTTCTCCCTCCCTCGTCTTTGCACATACACACACAAACAGTGACCCCTCCTCGGTAAACCAAAAAGGCCGTTCCCATCAAAACGACTCCATATTCCCCCTATCGCCAAGACAAGCCATTCCAGCTGGGCACAACCCACTACTCCGTAATGCCCAGAAACATTGCCACTTTGCCAAGGAGCCGCCACCTGCTCCTACTTTCTTCAATGACACACATACATTGTCCGCTACACACACCTTTCCCCGAGGATGGTGGCAGTGCATCGAACCTAAAAAATAGAAGAGAAAAGATCCCTTGTCTTTTGAGAATTCCGAGGTGCTTATTACACAATTTGTTAGTCATGGCGGAGGTTCGAAAGAAGGCCAGATATCAAGATAGGCACATTATGATAGTATAGCTCTATTTCACCAATTCCTTTTCTCATAGGAACAAAGATTTCGAATAAAATGGAAGAAAAACAGCCAAGCAATTCGGAAGGATTCCGTATTACTACTACTCCTGTATCTGTACTACCATCACCCATCACCTAACAGCAGTATTAGTAGACCTTTCGTATCCAACGTATCGCCATAAACCCGAGCCTCAAACCAGTCTCAAATCCGCACCTTTATTATCCCGTGTCCAACAGGAGCGTTTCTTCCGTCCCATCACATCAGAATGGCCAACTATCTCGTCAAAAAAGACAATGTCTTGGCACCAGCCCTTCCGGGCGTAACGCAATTGCTCGCCAAGACCCTCCAGCTGTTATCTAATCATCCTTCCATTCATCTTGCTCATTTCTTACTTGCATGGAATCTTTTAAGCTTACATGTGCAATCCTTGAGGTAATCCTAGATTTTTGTTCTTGTTCTTTTCTTCTTCTCTGTTTTCCAAATGTGACAATCTGTCATCTTCTTTTCACTTCCCCTCATGTCTCCCGCATAAGTATGAGCATATGGTTGTGTTTTAAACCCATCATGTCCCCACGCAAAACATCGACCGAAAACGCCCACGGCTGTGTTCTTAAACCCATCACGTCGTCTCTACGCAAGGCATCAACTAAAAACGCTTACACAAAAGCTATTAATACTTACTATCACTCATCATATTCTCCATCATGTTCCACTTTCTCTCTTCTCAACACCAGATCATGCCACCACATCATGTTAATCTCTCCCTGCACACGCATACACTCAACATGTCCTTTTCCAAAGTCTCGTTCAAGGACCCCTCCTCGGCTCTCGCATCCTGATCGACAACCTTCTTCCCCCCCCCCCCTTCGTTGATCTTCATCTGCATTCCCTGCTCGTACGCAAATCGTAGCCTCATCTGCGCTGACAACTCAGCGAGCGTCCTCCTAGCATCTTGCCAGCAAACCTTTTTGCCTATTCAGCCCAGCTCCCTGCAGGAGCGCCACGCTATTGCCTTTGTGCCTCTGCTGGCCGGCATGCATTGTGTGCTGCATACGAGCAGCAATAGTCAGTCCGCTCCACCTCCAACAGTAAGCCATCTTGACATGCACAACCAACATTGAATCAATTATCAATCACAAGCACGTCACTGGATGCCACAGAAATGCCAAAACTTGAGGAAATGGTCAATACTTCCATTCTATATAATCGAGTCCCTCAATGAGACCGGAAGCTAGGAGCCCATCTGGCAATGCCAGTCCTCGGTTAATACTATTTTTTTTCTTTGTGTTTCCCTCACTGAGATATATCTTTCTCTTTGAGGGGCTCTGTAAAGAGACAAGCATCAGAAGCCACGTCACCTCTGTTGTTCCCCCTCACTTCCTCTTTTTTTCAGCTTTGCGCATTTGTGACCTCTTTCTCCACGTAAATCCAACACCCAGTCCTTCACCGTCATGATGCCATTCCCATTTCTATAAAGCCAACCAATCCCCTCTCCTCTTGTGCAATATCAAGCAAGGGAGTGTGAAAAATAAGATAAAAATAAAAAGCAACTGAAGTGGAGAATTGTTGCATCTCGAGCCTGAAGTGCCGCCATTGGGCAGCCATGGCAGATTGGAAATTCTTCCGCGAGTGGTGTGTTGAAGAGCCAAGCGCTTTCGGGAAGCGCCGTATTATTAAGTTTTTTTCATTTCAAAAAATCTGTATGTGCAAGAAAAAAGCCCGTTATAGGAAAAAGATGAAATGGGCAAAGGGGGCAAGTCATCCCATCGAGGGAAGACCCAAAAAGTTTTCGTCGTGAGACGAGGGTATAAGAGTTCTCCGGTATGCGGGTTGTGCCACAAAGCAGTAAGGACACTGCTCTTCGACATGCATGACGGGCATTAGTTGCCAAAATCCAGGCAGAAAATATCCCAATAGCGAGTGCTGGTGGTGACTCGGATCAGTGTGTCCGTTTTCTCTCCTCATTTTGAAGAGTCCCATTGAAAGCCGATATAGGCTAGGGTCGCAGTGAGGTATGCGAGCCGCCCAAGGCTCGTCCCCATCTAGGCAGATGGAAAAGAGTGGTGATCCTCCCCTCAGTTTGGAGGGGAAGATGAGGGGCCAAAACGCAAAAACAGAAACATGCCGCGTGCGGAGTATCGAAAGTAAAAGGGTCCAAAAACATAACATCAATGCGTGCAGAACAACCGTGTCGTCATGAGCATGAAAGGGTTTGATCCGGGACGCCGCCCCGGGCATTGCGTGACACGTATTCCATGGTCCAGCCAACCAGCCCACCCAGAACCCGAGTGAAAACCCTCCCACCGTGGGAACCCAAAAAGAAGCAAGCCGCGCCCACCCGATTAAAAAAAGGAAAAATAAAAAAAAAAAGCAAACGCCGTGCATGCAGTTGGTATTATACAGAACCTAGTCGAAGAAGGGCTTCGACAGCTTCGCGCTCCTGAGCGTCCGAAGGACCGGGGAACGCAGAATAGTCAATCTTGACTTGTGGTGGATGCGCCACACCTCCAAAGGTCGAAGGCAGCGTGCGCATCCCGCCAGCGTAGGTGTTGGAGGACAGGCCGGACTCGAAGGCTGCGGCCATGTTTGGGTATGAGTCGGCCCGCAGAGCGGCGGCTCCGACGGCGGCCCAGTCTTCGTCGTCCGTCACATCCTCCGGGTCATCATTCATAGCGACATCATCGTCAGGGGCCTCGGAGCAGGAAGCCGACGCAGAGTCATCATCCATGGACATCTTATCGGCCTCGTGCTCCATCATGGAGATGTCATAGTGGTCGTCGTGGGAGAAGTGCACCGAATCCCCGCCGTTGGACCCGGCCATGTTCAGCCTCGCCCTGCTCAGGCTCAAGCCCCGGCCGCTGACCCTAGAAATTGGGATTCCAGCGGTGTACGAGGATGGGCCGCTGGGCGGAGTTGCTTGACGGTGTCGGGCAGCCTGTCCCCGTCGGCGCGCATCCCATCTTCCCCAACCCACTTTCTCGAAGACGACGTCCCCATCGACACCGCGACCTTCGCCACCACGTCCTTCCAACGCACCAACAACTACCCTGCGCGCCTTGGTCGGCGGGATGCCAGAAAATCCAGGAACTGACGTGGTAAGGTATCCCATGATGTGGCGGATGGCCAGCGGTCCGTGGTTTAGCAGAATCTCGGGCAGGTGGTATTTAGCCAGCATGGAGCTGGTGATGGCGCCTGCAGACTCAAGCGCCGGGGACAGCGACCTTCCGCTGGCGTTGTCGTGAAGATCCAAGTCAGAGTCGATAGGGTCGAGCCTGGCCTTCTGAAGCTGGGCCTTGAGGCCGTGGGCCGGCAAGGAGGGAGAGATGGAGTTTGGAGGGGTCGGGAGGTCCCGAGATCGTGTCACAGTCATCGCAGGATCACTCCGAGCCGCTACAGCAGTTAAGTTGTCTCGGCTCAAGGAGGCCTGGGGGATATCACGGGCAGCAGTCGCCAAAGAAGCCATTGTTTTCTTTCTCTTTTACCGGGATTTGCAAATGCTTGGGAGCTAAGTCTGCGGCAAGGGAGGCGACTCGGTCAGTATATGTACTTTTTCGTTTTTCGCCCGGCGCACGCAAAACAAGGAAGAAGAAGGCAAAAAGAAAACAAAAGAAAAACGCATGCATGCAAGCAAGCAAGAGGCGGTGATGCTCGAGCAGCGGTAATGCAAGTTTTGCTGGCAAAGGGGGTTGAGTCACTGGCCAGGGGTGCCTGCGGAGTACGTACCAAAAGGAGCAAACCAGTGACAGACAGCCTGGCAAAACAAAGGCGATGTTGGAAAGAAGAGAAAAGGGCTTCGGTGGCAGGGCTGGCGCGACGATCGAGACTGTGACAGATGATTCCCGATGTGAATCGTTTGCACGGTTTTGCGTTGTTGTGATTGCTTTGAGGAAGAAAGGGAGAAGGGAAAGGATTGGAAGGGTGCGACTGAAGCGATTATGAAGGCCGTGTGTACGAGTCTGAGTACATGCGCAGGCACGAGATACAAGGCGCGACTGCTAGCCGCACGCCCCAGATGCTTGCAGCCTTCTAAAACCCAAGCCGGGCGCCCCCAGGGAAAAAACGGGCCCACTGTGCGCTGGAACCGTTTAGAGGTTTAGAGGGTTTAGAGGGGAGGGGCGTGGCTGCAGCGCGTCGCCGGGCGGGCTCCAGGTACCTGGCAGTACTCCTTTGTACCTCAGCCCGTCCCATGACTTGGGATTTGGCCATCCATGTCTTGTAATTATTATTGCACGGACGTTTTTGGAAGCACCAACTTGCAGCCCAAGATAAGATGAGGTCAAGGCGGGAATGATTGAGAGACGCTGGTTTGACGCAAGTCGGTGATGAGGTGAAAAAATTGTCGGCCACCACTCAAACACTGTATATGGCGAACAGCGATTTGGTTCGTTGGTTATACATAGTGCATGAGCCAGCCCCAGCTTCTAAATGCTGATACGCTCCGCGGCACGGCGTCCCGGAGCCCAATGCGACCACCAGCTAAGGCAAGGTAGTGATTTGGCGTCGATTTGAAGAGGAGCAGTGCGTGGTCAAGCGAGAGGGCAGAAACGGGGGCTTTGACGAGTGTTTGGGTCGGGGCATTTCGTATCAGCAAGTCGAGCCCAACCGGTGTAGATGCTTCGTACTGTATACTCGTACATGGGAATTCACCCGGGGCTTGATGCTCAAAGAGGCGCATGTATCACGCCAAAGACGCTCTTCCGGGCATTAAAGTATTTCCCGAATAAATGCAGACCCTTTGCACTGATAAAATGGCTGATTAAACTTCAATCACTGTTGCATGTCCAATTCCATATCGGTTGGCGCAGCGACACCGGAGACGGACCCCAGTACTTTGGTGATACCTCCCACCCGCCGACTTACTCTGCCAGTTGACTCGAGCTGACTGTCCCTCATCTTCTCCTGCATCGCTAAAGCATCTGGCAGGGCTCCTCGGTTCATGTATTTCGTACATGCGATTCACACGCCATGAGCTCGAGTCGTCAACCCGACTAACGTGGGCAGCGAGTAAGTCGCAGCTAGCAAAACCCGCGCGCACAACCGCGAGTCTCTAACATGAGCCTATCACTGAGACTCGGGAGCGGGGATAGTCGGAGCATTTCGGCCACGGGCTGGACAACGTGCAAGCAGGCGTCACTCCAGGCTGTCGTCGACGGCTCCCATGGCCCCATCTTGGCCCGAGTCTGGGGAACCAGCTAGCGCGCACATTCATCGCGGGCTGGCTCTTATTCGACAGGAGTTGTGGTCCTCGTACAAACACCTGGCTTGACCCGTCCGACGATGCGAGGCCTTTATGCCTCGGAAAGGGGTGATTCGAACTGGTTCTGGCTCGGCATTTGTCGTTGGTTTTTGTTTAGTTTGTTTAGGGGGCACAAACGAGGGCCACAGACAAAATCCATGAGACGTAACAAAAACGTATTGTCATGTCATGTCATAGACAAGTACATATCGCCAAGTACGAGCCATATACAGACAGGTAGGTGGTAGTTCTGCCTGTGCCCTTGCTCCCGGTATTACTTCCTACTATTCCCAGGAGATAGCAGTAGACCCCGCCGTATTGTATGGATATTGCCTGCTTCAACCAACCTGCGCTTTACATGGTGGTATACGAAGTCTTATGGCAATGCCACCTTGCGCGTCAGCAAACAACGTCATAGTAGCTGGGCTTTACCATGCCATTCATCTGACACTCATCTCGTGCACAGAACAAAAGTCACCAAGCCCTGATTCTAGGGCTTTGACGCGGGCGTAGGCGAGGTTTTGCGCCAAATTCCATCGCGATAAGCATCAAACCCCCCCATGGCCATGGCGGGAAATCGACGTTTGTGCGCGCCATGCTTTTGCGGCATCGCGGCCAACGGCTTCCTTGCTAAAGCGGGGTGTGCCGTTAGTTATCGGACTAGACAATGAGACGGTCTGTTCGGCTGCGATAATGAACCGTCTAGTACGGAGCACATGGAGTCTGAAACCTCCCATCTGTCACGATGCTCGAAACCATGGAGAGCCGTGGGCAGACCCGATTGCCCGACTAGGCAAACACAAAGCCGAACCATCTAGTTTCCCCGCCGGCTTTAGCTTGTGGGCAGAACCGCCCTCTGGGTCTGTCTCAGCCCTTTGGCGCAAACAGGTTTCTTGCCGCGGGTCTTTGTCTTGTAATATGCAAACACGGCTATGGGAGGCAGAGACAGACATCCGACGTCAAAACGCGCATCCGCAGTGTGGTTTGAACGGCCACATTACTGGCTGGCGCCGATGTATGTGATGGCGCGCACTGAAGAATCAAGCGTTCGGCCGGCAGCCAATCGGGGTAGTCCGACAACGCAGCTGGTCGGATTGATGGATGCCTGTCAATGCCCTGCGAAGGCAATCAGGCGATCCCGATCTTGACACTATCCGCAAAGAAGCAACGTTTTGACACTGAATGATCATTCCCTGCATTGGTTCTGCCCGAGTGACCGGCCCAAGCGGGAGCCATTTCTTCAACTTCATCGGAACCTGCGCAAGCATGCTCTGCGCATGTATCTGCCCGTACCTCCTACATCTGGGTGTACACGGATTCCCTGGGACAATATGCACGCACTTGCAGTAACAGAACTGTTAGTAGGAAAACAATACGGCGACCGCAACGGACAAGAAACTACATCCGCCTCCGAATGTTCTGCAAACAGGTAAGCCGCTACTTACTGTATACTTGGACAAAACGGTCCGCGCTTCTATCTGTAGAGTACGAATAATTGGTACTGTGCAGTCCCTCCAACAGCTCTCAGCGATTCTCTTAAACCAGAACCGTTGAACGCTGTGCAACCGTCACGTTGCTCGATAGATAAGCTGATTGGTAACGATTCATTTACCGCGCCTCCATGTGACCCCCCATTTCTCGATTTGGGTGTGTGTGTGAGCGTGTAAGTGGTTGTTAGTGACAAGCCAAGTGTGTTAATAGTTGCTGAGGCGTGTGTGTGTGTCAGCCACGCCGAACATGGACCCGACATTCTCGAAAACGGTTCTATTTAGCGATAAGAGTCATTTTGCTTCATCTCATCTCATCCCACTTTTTTCTTTGTGCGCTCGAGGCAATATTGTTTTCGAATTTCCGCATGACGAGTGGCTTCGTTGGTGGTTTGAGGGCTGGAGCCCCGGTGCCCAGACAATGAGATTTGTGGAGTTGTACCCGTGTTGGTTTTCTTTAGTGACGTATTGATGAACAGGTACAACGACTTCAGGCGATCGGCGGCGACGCTTATTTCTTGCACGCCCCCTTGGATGGGTCCCGCGAGAACCTTGGTAGGTTTAAAGGAGGTAGCTGTGCTCCGTAATGGGGTTGTTATTTATAGGCTAGTATTAAGGAGCTGAATGACGCGCTCATGTCGAACCCAGGAAATGGAATATTCATTTTTGTGTGATGATGGCGACAGAGAGTAGGGTTTGGTTACCCCGAAGAAAGCAAGATCGGGATTGTAGTGTGCATCGGCGATTGATTAGATCTAGGCTGAGTTGAGCATGTGAGATAACACGAGCTAACACCAGCATGATACAGCTGGCAGTCAAAAAGAGACAAAGCTTGTTGTACAAACAGAGAGGAGCACGAAGATGACACGCTTTCAATCGGGTTATGTTCTTGGCCCCTGACCAAAGATGAACTCGCGGCAGGCCTACACGATATACAGACGTTATTAAGGGATGCAATGTTCGAGTAAGGAGGACTCCACTCACCTGCTTAAGGACTCCCACTTGTTCCTGAGATTGTAGGAATACCTGTCTGTACTGCGCAATGCTTTGTTCAAGAACCGCCCGGCGTGTTGTGCTGCCTTGACAGATGGCCTTCATCTGAAGCTCCATTTCTTTACGCAAGAAGGGCTTTCCGAGGCTCGTTTCGAAGCTCATCCGGTCGAAGCCCAAGATAAGAGCTACACCAAGTTGAGTTGGCACGAACACTTTCAGTCCACTTCCCCGACCCCCTCTTGCTGAGCCGCCGGCACCTCCTCCTCGGCCACGGCCTCCTCTGCCACGTCCACGACCGCCTCGAGTAGCTGGAGCTTCGTTTGGCCCATCCTCGTCCCCCTCTGTAGCCGCCGTGCCTCCCCGCGTTGTAGTTGCCACGTACTCTCGGTCTTGAATCTTCTGGATGTGCTCCGCCATCGTGGCATCGGTTCCAATGCCATTGGCGTCCATGAGCGCAATCAAATCGGCTTCAGTAAGATAGTTTGGCGGCGATGTTTTACCTTCGGTCATCATTGCCTCGGTAGGCTCGAACTGCTCACCAACGGTGAATCTCGGAAGCTCTGTGCTATCAGTCCAGTTTTCGTATATGTAGACGTCCAAGTAGTTCCTTTCAAGCACAATGATCCCTCGTGTGCTGAAATGCTCATCTCCAAACAGAAGCTCAATATCCGTTGCCATTCCTTTGGCATCTTCTGAGCAACATGCAAGAAATCGGCGCGTAACATACTCGTAGAGCCGTCCCTCGTCATAGGTCAATGCGGTCGGCGCCACGTGCGCGATGGGATGAATAGGCGGATGGGCCTTGTCATCATGTTTTCCTTCTCTTGGTTGTTGAAAACCACCGTTGACGAGCCCCTGAGCAAAGGGGCCCCAGCGTTGGTCTGTTGTCTGTTTCTGAACCAGGGCTCTCAGATTCATGCCCTTATCAAAACGATCGGTTTCTGTCCTCGGATAACTGATGAAGCCTTTATTGTACAGACCTTCGGCTATCGTCATGGCTTGCTGACCAGACATACGAAGCAAGCGTGTCGCCGCCTTCTGAAGCTCGACGGTAGTGAGAGGCAGGGGCTTGAATTTGCGGGTCGGTTTTTCTTGCACCTTGGTGACTTTGGCCTTTTTGGCAGCAAGGCATCGCTCGTATAAGAGCACTGCTGTCATCCGGTCAAAGAGACGGTTACGAGCCCAAGAAAACCGAACTTGCTTCCCCTCTTTCTTGTGCATTAATGAAATGCCCCAGAACGGCTCGGGAACAAAATTCTTGACTCGAAAGTATCTATCCACCACGAAGCCCAGAGTTGGAAACTGGCAAGAACCTACATAATTTCATTTAGTATGAGATAAGGGCTGATTGTTCTTTACGTACCATAGCTAAGAACCAAGTCTGCCAGAGGTCCACCCAGATGCTTGAGGTTATTCGTTATGAAGCGCGTAAACGCGTATCCAATCCGAAGATCCAGTTCGATTCTTGCCGCAACAGCATTAACCTGTTTCTCGTCCAATTCAACAAGACGTCTGGCTGCGGACAGCACATGGCTGGGAAAGGAGGTGTCAGCACAAGGAAATGCCACAAAACAAAAGATAGTCCATACGCTCGTTCCACATTGCTGAATTTGGCACGCTTCACCTGGATACCAGCGTTGCCCTTCCTGGCTGCATCGACAATCTCCTGGCCAATGTGCTCCCCTTCACGATCGCAATCAGTCCATATCACCAGTAGACGAGCATATTTAGCTTGATCGGCTATGTTTTTGGCAATATCCTTTTTATCCTGTTCATTGGTCAGCATAATCTCATACAAATCAGTCTAGCATCACCCACATCATGGACATTTGTCACTATGGGCGCGGTGAAGAGCGATTCTGGCGGAGGATGACTCCAGTTCTTGTACTCGCTTGTGAACTCAACATTGGTCAGATGGCCTGTAACGCAGGTCATGGTAACATTTGAGGATCCCCATTGCTGGCCAAAGTCAAAGTCAAACGAGTAATTCTTGATGAACTTGTTGCGTGTGTTGTGCTTTTGTTGGATTCATGTCAGTTCTCTCACCAAAGATCACGATGGACTACTCGGACGTGGTTGTACGCACTGTCGAGAAAGAGCCTCCAGAGAGATGGCCAGCCACAGCCTTGGAAATAGATGGCTTCTCAGCCACGCAGAGGACTTTCATGGCTCGAGGCTTGAGGGCGGACAAACACCGACGGGTGAAGTGCATGGAGCTCTCCAATCGAGATTCACGTCTCTCTTTTCAGACATCGACCTCCACCAGGCGTTTTTGGGTCACCAATCAGCGGGAATTCCTTCAACTGCCATTCTGCGAAGCTTCACGCTATGCCTGAGCTGCCGAGACTGACGGGGCTGCTCCTTGACAGCTGCACGTGTGGAACAGTGTGCTCGTGATAGTATCAGATCGGATAGAACGAGAGAAGTTGAGCTTGAGCCGAGATTTTACTGGAGCACGGGCAAAGCTGCACCATCGCCCCACCAGAGCTCCAGCTACTGTACATGATGTGGTCAAGTACCAGATCGAGGCCAAGCAGCACATCGCCAAAGCACTGAAACTCCAGGCTAGGGACGGCACTGAAACTGCCTGTACACGCTAACCCGCGCCTCGATCAGCACGGTCGCAGGCGCTGGAGGCAATCGGCCACAGCCAACAACTACGGCCCATTTATTGGTCCGCCACCGATTTTCTGCTTCGTCATAGGCATTGATTCCATCAATCCCTTACATACCTGTGCGAGCACTTGGACCGCCATGGCCGCATATATAAAGTCCATGACGGGGGTTGAGCTGCCCATGCTGGACAAGCTGGTCTCAACCCTCAATTCATTCAACATCTGGCGATCGCCCGCAATGGCTCTGCCCCAGGTCAAATCCCTGCAGGACTGCGTTGACTACTCAAAGGTAGTTGAGCCTTTCCTGCCCCAGCTCTACCAGCTACCCCACCACATCTGGGAGAGCATCGACAGCCTCGACGCCCTGAGAGAGCTCTATGTCACGACGAATCCCTTGATTTCAGGCTTTGCGGCGTCTCTTGTCGTTGGGCTTCTCGCCTTGATTGTGTCCGAGATCAATCGCAACTATTCTCAGATCGACCGGCTGTGGAGCATCCTGCCCAACCTATACGTTGTCCACATCGCGCTCTGGGCACGTGTAGCTGGTTTGCCGCATGGTCGAGTGGATTTGATTGCTCTTTGTACGACCTTATGGAGTGTACGTGTATCTCCTGTGATAAATCGATGTAATTAGGATTCTCAGGGCACTGCTGACATCGGGCTCGTTGCAGATTCGTTTGACGTACAACTACTGGAGACGTGGTGGCTACAACATTGGCTCTGAAGACTACAGATGGTAAGGACACATCACATCACCATGCCGCCTTGCAGTAGAGTACGAGGCAGGCTAACTCTCAGCAGGATGATTGTCAAAGCGCAACTCAACTCAGTTGTCTGGTTCATCTTCAACGTCACCTTCATTTCGTTTATCCAGAGCATCCTCCTGTATCTCTTCTCATGTGTGCCGGCGTACGTCATCTTGCTGTCATCCCAGTTTGAGCCTGAAGTTCAGGCAGTTGATATGGTCTTTGCCGGCGTTGAGATTCTTCTCGTCCTGAGCGAATGGATAAGCGATGGCCAGCAATGGGGTATGTTGAACTCACGGTTGGTTTAAAAGCCGGTTCCCTAACCGTACTAACCTTATGCCAGCTTATCAAACCGCCAAATACAAATACAAGGACACTGGAAAACTTACCAGTGGATACACATCCGCTGAGCTGGATAGGGGCTTCATCACAACCGGCCTCTGGGCTTATAGCCGACACCCTAACTTCTTTGCTGAACAAACCATTTGGTTCATGCTTTACCAATGGAGCTGCTTCGCCACCAACACCCCATATAGCTGGGCTGGCATCGGTGCCGTCCTCTTGGTTTTGCTTTTCCAGGGCTCCACTAACCTTACTGAGAACATCACGTCTGGTAAATATCCAGAGTACAAAGCCTATCAAAATCACGTTGGCATGTTCATCCCCAAGACACTGATTCCGTATGCGACCCCTGGGCCGAAAGTCATCCGGTCGAGCGAGCTGATTAAGCGTGCTGAGCAGAAGCAGAAGCACAAGAAGAAGCAAGGCTGAAATGAAGAACTCTATAAATACCTGCACAATTTCCAATGCTAATGAGCTGCTTCAACGGTGTAAATTAGAAATTTCTACGAAAACAATAGTCGCTATATACGGATAACCAAGAGGGGGGGTTCAGGACATGAGGAAAATGTTGGAAATGCTTTTTGTCTATTATATCATACCGCATCTAAAAAAGAAAGAAAAAAGGTCTAATCTAGAGTCTAAATATCATGAGTCTATGCACCTTGAAGAAGATCACTCAGCTTGTCAGCATAGTAGGCCGGTACCGCGATCGCATCCTCACGATCCCAGTCTGCCTTTTGGTTTACACCGGTCAAGACATGGAGCGTTCCACCCAACTTTCCTTCAATGCCAAATTTGATGTCGGTGTTTAACCTGTCGCCAATCATGCACGTCTTGGCGCGGTCAAGCTGAAACTTTCCCTCCACAGCGTCCATCATGGCCTGGCTTGGCTTTCCGAGAATCGTAGGTTGCTCTCCGACGGCATTGGCAACGGGAATCATGATTGATCCGGCGCCGAGGAAGAACGCATGGTGCATGGGCAAGGTGGAATCCGCATTCGTTGCCAGGAAAATGGCTCCGCGCTGGACGTAGTGGAAGCCCAGCGCGAGCTTCAGGTAGTTGATGTGAAAGTCCAAACCACACAGAACGACACCGACCTCGGGATCCAGGATTGAGCCGTTGGCCATGCCCTCGAAATCAGCTGGCGTGATGTCCCTCCTGAAGTTGGGGTCCGTTCCGCCGATGAAGGGGATGCCCTCGGAGGCCAGCTCCGTCTCGATTCCAGACTCACCGATTGCAAAGACCTTGTTCTTGCCGGGAGGGAGCTTGAGGATGCGGTTGATGTAGATGGCTGCGGAGTAGGAGGAGCCAAAGACATCTTCGGCGTCGCAGGGGATGCCCAGCTTCTCGAGCTTCTTGACGTAGTCCTGCCGTGACTTTGTGGAGTTGTTGGTCACGAACACTACTCTTTTGCCTGGAAAACGAGAAGAAAGAGTGTGAGTGATGAGTTTGAGCTGGTTTGTGTCTCAGGGGGGTTGCCCAACCTTTTGACTTGAGGAGAGAGATTGTCTCGGGAACGCCTTCATACACGTGGTCCCCATTCCATAGTACACCTAGTAAATGTGAGATACTGCCCAGCTCTTTTTGAAAGGGGGATTCCAGCTAACCATCACAGTCGAATAGGAATGTCTATATTTTCATGTGAGTGACCGCCACGAGTGTGAGTTTAGGATGAAATATTAAAATCACTCACGTCAAACTTATCGATGAACTCTTTGATTCCGGCACCGTCGCCGGTGAGATACTTTGGCGTTGCGGCCATTTTCTAAGAGTCTATGTGTTATAGAGGGAATGGATGAAATTTTGGATGAGAAATTTCGTCTCATCAATCACCGTCTTTTTAACTGAGCCGTGATTGGATTCAATCTTACTGAATGTGGCAAGCTTAAGAATGAGTCAAGATGTAGCATTTGCTTGGTGCTTAGTCACGAATTACGCCCGAGACCTTGCACCTGCTGTATTCAGCTGCAGCAGCATATCAGGATCATTTATGACGATTCTATTTATAGAATGAAGAATATTTTGTCTATACAGTCCGCTACAATGAAGCAAGCACTGAACGAATCTAGAATGCGGTCACAAAGGAGCAGCTGTTTTTCAATTTCGATGCTGGGAGTATAGGGTAAGTCAAAAGTATGGGGTTTCGGAGGCAGAAGTGTGGCTGCCGGACTACGTCATAGCAAAGGCAAGCCGGATATACCTTAATTGACAGAAGGGCCAATTTATAAACCGGGTTTCTTTTTAGGTTCATTTTCTCTTAATTCCTAATGCCGTAGATGACGCTTCGGAGACTCAAAGTGAGCCGCGAATCCGAACAACTCACGCCCGAATGCTACATCTTGGCTGTGGGGCATGAATATATTGACATTTGCTCTCCATTTTGCTGCGGGCGTTCAACTTGAAGCCCAAAGATGTTTCTGCATGTATACACACTCGTATTTTGCCTACTGATTTTAGGCAGTAGATGAGCAAGTGTGAATGGGGCTGACCCAATACGCATCATCATGCCAATAGGCTTCGTCGTGGGGGTTGCTTCTATGTAATGAATATTCCTCCGCCAAACTGTCGATTCTCTCAATGGGGCTATGAATGTATTGCTGCCTTATTGGCACTCGTACATACTGCAGCCGAATCCGAAAACATGTGGATGTTGTCACGGGATGGAGGCAGCTTCCGATCAAGTCTTCATGGACGGACTCCGTACGGCGCAGCATTACTCTTACACCAAGTCTCGTTGTATGATCGTCGCTGAACCGGGCGGACTTGCGCTTCCGCGAGTGAAGCCTTTCTAGCCTCTTGTTGTACCGAGCACAAGTCCGTGACGGTGCAAGGCATCCCTGGCGTAACGTGTTCACCAGCTGAGGCAGAGGAGTCGCTTCGTGGATCCCCATTACTCTCACGTCTCATGATTGCTACTATTTGGACGCGAATCACTTCACACTCGTAAAGAGAACAAGGGGACAAGGTAGGCGTATAAACCAAGCACGAGCACGGATATGTGGCTCCCCTCGGTCACACTTTGTATCGGCCAAACTGTCCGGCTTTCAGTTCCGGACAGACGTTGCTCTTATCGGCAATTCCCTGGCTTTAGTGCATAGCCCGATCGCCGTGGCTGATACAAGGCCTCGGAGGACCCTTGATGGCGTAACGTTTTAATGAGGCAAAGCGTCCATGTGGCTACCTCGAAATTATGGATCCCGGCCGAACCGAGAGAAGAAAAAAAAAAAGAACCCCGAACCCCTGCTCAACAGGAGATAAGGCGGCGTTCTGGTCAGTAGACTCATAGACGGCTCACATGGAAAAGCGATAGGACAAGGGTCGGAGTATCGCCAAGTTTGCCCCGAAGACGAGGAAGCATTATTGATGTATTGAAGCTATTTTATTACCTTATTCTGCTAGGCATCAAAGGATTTAACTTCTTAGGTAGTTTTAACAAGGTTCCACGGCCCGGCAAGACTCATCCAGCCCGATGGGGAGTCACTTGCTTGCTTGCATTAGAAATCTGCTAGTAGAGCCTGGACAGCTTGACTCGTGAGCTCTTAGACGCTTCCGATAAGGCGGCGAGAAAAAAATACATGTTCAGATGCTCGGTGAAATAAAAATAGGAACCTCCCACTTTTAAAAATTACTTCTGTCAAACTACAAATACCTCCCACGCTCCCACGCTCCCACTTTGCAAACTCTTCAACTCTCCAACCTAAACACCGTGCTTGAATACCTAACGCAAGCATTCATTACACCTACGTAACAAACAACAACGATTATCCAACGTCTCGCCTGAGTATCACATTTTACCATCTACCAGCTGCGAGACTGCAACTTCCTCTCTATCATCGATGGATACCCAGACACCAAACCCTCGCTTGACCACCGAGTCACTCAGTCTTGCCAACAGCAACTTTTCTACTCCTTCTGTCTCGGCTACCTCAACTCCTACACTAGAATCCCACGAGTTCGTTGGCGGCTTCGCCCACAAGCTCTTGACAAACCCTCTGCCGCCTCTTTCACGCGAGTACCCGAAGCCCGTCAACGAGATCGACGTCAAGGAGGCCCTTGAGCGCCAGCCTGGGAGATGGAGCATCCAGGGCCAGATGAAAGCAAACCAAATCAGAGCCCAACACGCTGCACTCCGACCCGAAGACAAGGATCAGAAAGCGAGAGACTTTGAGGCGGCCAAACGGGAACTACTAGCGTTCCACGACAGCGCCTTACAGAAGGCTTCCGGCGCAGGACGATGAACCCGATTACGTTGACGACTTTACGTGTTTTGCTTTCTATTTGCGTGGCGCAACGGTTAAGCGGAGATATACCCATAGAGAGTGTCCGAGTGGCTACTAGGGAGTAGAGCATCAGCAGGCTAGAGATGTTTTCTGGGGGCGAAAAATGGATTTGTTACGATGAACCTTCACAGTTGGGCCGTGATTCGTATGGCATGACTAGCGAGAATCCTTTACTTGTTGTACTAGAGGGGAACTGGTTGCGAGATGGGCTCAAGTATATACCAACGAGTCGTAATAATGGATATAATACAATGACATATCTGCAATGTCATGAGATGGTCCCGTGTTTACTGGATGCGAGCAGCCAGCGTGAAGCCGTAGCCCACAAGGGCAACAAACTCGACAAGGTTGACGAGCGAAGAGATGCCGTGCAGGATACCAAACTTCTTGTTGAGGGCACGCATCTCATCCGACTTTGTATCCTTGTCATACCACTCCTGTCCGTCTCGCTTGGCTGGTGATGGGGGGTTCATTCATTAGTTCTGGGTTCCCAAGGGCTTCATCTCAACAGATTGAAGGGGTACAGGTCGGGGCTAGCTACCTTGTCCACGGCGGTCCTTCATGGTCTTGATAGTGGCGGGAAGCAGCACGGCAAGCTGGGAGAGGCCGCTGACAAACATGACTGCGATGGGCACCAAGGAGCTCCACTTGTTGGGAGCCTCAAGCAGGCCGCTGATGCCACCCTTGATGCCCAAGAGGGAGTTTCCGGGGAATGTCAGAGCGAGAAACGCGGGGATGGCGGTTTGCATGCCGAAGTAGATGGGGAACAATTTGCTCTGGACGGCGGAGAAGGATGGCCTGTCGACGGTTCGGAACATGACGATGCCATTGATGAAGGACTGCAGTAGCGTGGTGTAATGTAAGCAGCGGTCCAATTCTCATGAGAGCTGAATCGATATGTCTCAGGTGGAAACGTAAGAGATTGAGGTAAGAGGAAGTAGATGGGATCCTTTGTGACGCACATGAAAGAATGTTGTTCCCAGCAGGGTGCCGTATCTAATTCAGTCGAAACATGAAGCCTGGCATTAGCTCACCGATCACTCAAGACACTGTCTTAGATGGAAGAACCCACGAGATGATGTGGTACGGAACCACCGAAGTAATAATTGAGGCGACCATGTTGCCGTTTCCCAGCTAACACCAAGGCTGGGCAAATATGAGGTTGAGGAGCAAAAATACTCAGGTTGGGCTGATATCAACGGTGGTTTCCGATCATCCGATGCACCTTTACACTGATGAAACGTGAGGTCATGGGTGGTCACGTGATGTCGCGATACATGCGCGTTTGTAACTGGGGCTTGTCGACTCGCCCATCAGCGAAACGGCGTCGTCTGCCTAAATCTGGGCGAGGGTGCAAGTCAAGGCGGGCCTATCAGCTTTCACGATTTGATTCCGGGGGCTGGTTTGCTGGGTTGAATAAAATAGGCGAGCAATTGGCGATTTCCTCTTTTCTTTTCGTTTCTTTTTCATTTCTTTCATCTTTTCCACGTTCTGTTGTTCTCAATTGACTTCGCAACCATGGCGGACAAGGAAGCGACTGTCTTCATCATCGACCTCGGCGCGTCCATGACCGCCACCAATGGGGGCCGGAAGGAGTCAGACCTTGATTGGAGCATGAGCTATGTGTGGGACAAGATTAGCAACGTCGTCGCCTCGAACCGCAAGACGCTGTGTGTTGGCGTGGTGGGACTCAGAACCGACGAGACCAACCACACGCTGGGTAAAGATGGTTACGAGAACATCTCTATCCTGCAGCCGCTGGGACCAATGACAATGACCAGCCTCAAGACTCTTCAGTCCAAAGTGAAGCCCAGCGGGACCAAGGATGGTGACGCCATATCGGCCATTGTGGTTGCAGTCGACATGATTGACACCTACACCAAGAAGAATAAGTGGAAGCGGCAGATTTGTCTGGTTACCGACGGCCGCGGAGAGATAGACCCGGATGACATTGACGACATTTCAAAGAAGATGCGCGAGTCGGGTATTGAATTGACAGTCTTGTGAGTAGAAATGGCGTTTCAGAGTGGTAACAATGCTGACTGATATACAAGGGGCGTTGACTTTGATGCCCCCGATTACGGCTTTAAGGAAGAAGACAAACCTTCAATCAAGGTAATGACAACAAACATGTCGTTTTTTACCTGATTCTTTTCAACCATATCTAACACTTGGGGTTTTTTTTAGAAACAAAATGAAGAGACTCTAAGAAAACTAGTGGATGGTTGCGGCGAAGACTCAAGGTTTGCCTCCATAGTCGAAGCTATTGATGACATGAACGAGCCACGAGCAAAGTCAGTCAAGCCGTACAAGGCATATGACGGCTTTCTGACCTTGGGAGATCCGAAAAATGCCCCCGCGGTGGTGGAAATCCACGTTGAGAGATACTTCAAGACACATCTTGCTAGGCCACCAACAGCCAGCACAGTGGTGGTCAAAGAGGAGCAAGCTGGGGCTTCACAGGAAGTAGAAGACGAGAATATGGATGGAGTGGAACTTACGGCTGTTAAGCAGGCCAGAACATACAAGGTCAATGACCCAGATGCTCCCGGTGGAAAGCGTGACGTCGAGTTTGAGTCTCTCGCCAAGGGGTATGAGTATGGCAGGACAGCAGTTCACATCAGTGAATCTGATCACAACGTCACCAAGCTAGAGACGCAGAAAAGTTTCAAGATTATTGGCTTTGTCCAAAAAGAAAAGGTATGTCTTGATTGTCGACGCCAGACCGGGATTCCATCTGACCGTCTTCCAGTATGAGTTGCTGCTTAACCTTGGCGAAAGTTGCGTCACCATTGCAGCCAAGTATGACGAGAAGTCGGAGCTGGCATTCAGCTCTCTGGTGTGGGCACTTTCAGAGCTTGACTCGTACGCCGTGGCCCGTCTAGTGGCCAAGGACGAGAAAGAGCCTATAATGCTGTTGCTGATGCCTCACATGGAGCCCAATTACGTTTGCCTATACGATGTGCCTCTACCATTTGCAGAAGACATTAGACCGTATCAGTTCCCACCATTGGACAGAGTCGTTACTGTCAGTGGTCAAACACTCACCAGCCATCGCTTATTGCCCTCAGATGAGCTCAACGAGGCGATGAGCGATTACGTGGATGCCATGGATATATCAAATTATGGAATTGACGAGGATGGGTGAGTATATGAAGAAGGCCCCTTTATATAAGTCTCCATCGCTAATCTTGCTCGTTTTGTTAGGGAACCTGCTGAATATGCCACCATTGATGAAATATATAACCCCGCGATACATCGCATCACCCATGCTATCAAACAGCGAGCAGTCCACCCAGAAAGGCCAATACCAGAAATTCCCCCAGTCTTGCTCAGGTTTGCAGCTCCTCCGACGGAACTGATTGAGACAGTGCAAGCCAAGATTGATTCTCTAGTCCAGGCTGCGGATGTCAAGAAAGGTGATTATATACAAGCATCCTAGACACTGGAAGTTTTATGTGCTAATGTCCCCTCAGTGCCGCCCAAGGCTAAAGGCAAACGCCAAAGAGAAGCGGTCAAGCCCATCTCCGGGCTGGATGTGGATGCTCTCTTAGGAGAAGAAAAGAAGGGTTCAATTAGTCCCGAGAATGCAATTCCCGATTTCAAGCGAGCCTTGAACTCGTCAGAAGAGGTTGAACAGATTGCAGAGGCGACAAAGCAGATGGGAGCCATTGTACGATCCCTCATCACAGACAGCTTTGGAGACAGCAAATACGCTCAAGCAATGGAGGGCATCGGGGCGATGAGAGAGGAGCTCACAAACCTGGAAGAACCGGGGCTGTACAACGAATTTGTACGCGACTTGAAGAAAAGCTTGCTTTCTGGGGCCCTGGGTGGCGACAGGCGAGACTTTTGGTTCAAGCTGAGGTGGGCGAAACAGGGACTGATTGACAAGAAGCTGTTAGAGGTATCGACAGTTACGCCTGAAGAGGCAGATGAGGTGAGTAACGCAGCACGTTGTTGGTCTCTGGGATTTTGTTGTTGTTGTTTGCTAACTTGTGTGATAGTTTTACAAGTCAAGATGAAAGTAATAGGCAGGAGTTGCACTTATGTTGATCAAGCGGGCAGTATGTAGATGAGCTATGTAGCACCGACAGGCTGAAAAGGCGATGATTGAGCATGCAATTATATGATTATAACGAATAGATGAAGGAAACACGAGGGGGTAGAGGTACACATGTGCCCCCTAGACAGAATTAAGAGCCACAACACCAGCTTCTTGTTTCTCGATCCAATGCCACGAAACTTTGCTATTGTAGAATTATAGAATTATTCTGTCAGACGGCTCCATTGTGGCGAGCATCCAAAATTTGCCCTTGATGCTTTGAACTGGAATTTGCTGCTGTCAAATCTATTGCCTGCAGTTTTCAAGTTGTGTGATTTGATTGCGCAGGCGGCCGTCCGCCAGTGCCTGCCCAACCGCTACAGCTGCATTTTGCCCAATCAGCTGCACGTCAGTTTCGCTTCACCTTGCCCTTCACCTCGTTTTCCAAACACACCTTTTCTTTTCTCTCTTTGTCTCTGTATTTTCAAGTTCTCTTTTCTCCAAGACATCTCATTCCCTAATTTTCAGCCACAAATTGTTCATTTGCCTCGGGATTTAATCCCCAGTGTTACCAACCAAACATATCGTCCACTGTTGCCTAGCTTCAAGATGGCCAGTTTCGACTTCACGTCTCGTCTCGAGACACTCAAGAGCCTTGGGGTGAATGTTGAGTACGGCGAACATGTGCGAGAGGAGGAACTCAACGAAACAGCGTCGATCAATTCAGAGGATGAGTTTCCCGCCGTAGTGGCCCCCCAGTCTGGAGGGAAAGATGCCTCATTATACGACGCTGGCCGCGACGTTTGGAATTCCGTGGGCCATTCTTTGCCAGAGAAGAAGGCGCCAGTTGCGAAGATTGACGATTCGCCTCCCGTGCTGCCTTTGGATTGTTCTAACTTCATTGTTGGAGAGCCTGCAGATGAGACTATCAGCTTTTGTTCCTGGAAGGTCGTTCTAGCTTATCCCGATAGCTTCATCGGCAAGGCGAACAGGCCTCGAGTATGTGCAGGATCTCGTTGCTCTGATATACAAATATGGAGAGAGTATATCTCTGACATAGTCCACAGGCCAAGCCCTTCTTTGACAAAATATTGGAGGATCGAGTCTGGGATTTGTGAGCATCCCTTGAATTATCATGAATGCATTCTGACTAATTTTGCAGCTTCTACCTCTACCATCCTGAGAAACCTGGAGATAAGCCTCGTCTGCTGGTGCCCACGGTTCAGCTGGAATACTTTCTCAAGAGTATCAACAGAGAACTCGGAACTTCTCTCGCTATCCCGGGAGGCGCAAACCAAGATCGCTTCTATATGAAATTCGGCCAGGGAGATTCGCCAAGACCACGATATCTGAAGAGATCAAGAGATCAAAAATCCTTGGACATTGAAAGCTTCCCAGACTTTCATCAGGCGGACTGGGACAGTTTCAGGGCCGCGCATGGTGCCATTCAGCAAGACTGGAGGGAATCCTGGAACATGATGGTGCCGAGGCCAGCTTTTCGCGACAAGAAGAAGGATAACGGAAGAAAGGCGGCTCAGAAAAAGCTTGACAGAGAGCGGATGCTTTACGAGACCCAAGAATTTCTTCATCTGATACCAGACAGCGGCAAGGGGGAAGATGTTGTTTTCCTCTGCATGGACGTCGAGGCCATCGAGATGCCGCCGAATCCAGTTTCTGAAGTCGGAATAGCCATTCTTGATGTCAAGGACCTCAAGGGCGTGCCGTCGGGCCCTGGTGGCCATAATTGGTGGCAGTTTATCAAGGCATACCACCTTCGAACCAAGGAGTATGCAGGCCTGGTGAACCATCGCTTCGTCCATGGGTGTCCTAGCTACTTCGATTTTGGGTAATTGTCCAAAGCATTGTCTTTTTGTGTGAGTTTCTGCTAACCTACTAATAGTAAAAGCACCTTTCCTGAAGAATGTGAGCTTCCCGAAGCAATTCTGGAGATCCTGGCGCCGTATATAAAAAAGAAGCGTCAGCTTGTATTTGTCGGCCATGACGCCAACCAGGACATCAAGTACCTCTCGAGTGTAGGATTCGAGATATTGTCCCTTCGAGGTCTTGTTGAGCAACTAGATACCAAGGATATTCACCAGGCTTGGAAAGAACGGGAGAGTGGCAAGGGCCTTGTATCCGTCCTCAATGATCTATCAATTCGCAGCAAGCACCTGCACAACGCCGGCAATGACGCCGTATTTACTCTCCGAGCTCTGATTGGCGTCGCTATTGAAGAGATTCGAGAGAAGGAAGCAAAGGCGAAAGGAGAAGAGTACAAGCCGGCACTGTGGGACGTCGAGCAGAAGGAGCCCGAGGTTGAAGGAATGGAAAAATGGGTATAAACCGTCCTGAGTTGAGACTTGGTATTTTCTTTTCTTTCTTCTTGTGGGTTTGTTTCTTTCCCAAGTGGCAAGCTGCAAAATCTTTCATGTAGCTAGCCTCCTTCATCTCTAAAATCTTCCCATACCTTTAGCTATGAGTCGCTTAGATGGCTTTCAAATTCAGCCCACCAACCCACCAACGCCAATCGCTATGGAAATCGAATATCGTACAAGACATATACACACGGCCCCCCAAACTGACTCTCATTTTTTTCTCCCATTACTAACGCGGCGAGTTCGTATAATCGTTACGTGCGTGGTTGAATACATAGGGCCGTTCATTTCCGCTTCTTTGCAAGTTTCACCGATTCAGCCTCGTTCAGACGGTTTTATCCAGTAATTCCTTTGCTTCGTTGACTTTGGTCGCCAAGTACGGGCTGCCGCCTCGATCGGGGTGGTTGAGGAGCATGAGCGTTCGGTGGGCCTTGCGGACCTTGTCTTTGGTGATGGATCGTTCGCTATAGGTGGATGGAATTAGTCCCAGTTGGTCCTCTTCATCATAAAGTGTTATCTTTTATTATCGGTATTACCTTAGTGATAGAATGAGAGAAGCCTCCTTCTTGGTCATCCGGGGCTCGAAGCCGCCCTTGTAAAAAGCCTTGCCCATGGCGCCGACGCCGCCGCGGGAACGACGGAGAGCGACGAAGCCTGCGCGGCCCTGTGGAAGAAGAAGAAGTGTTAGTTATTGGTCGTGTTCTTATTGTATTTGGATGTTGTATTTTGGCGCATGTGTGGTTTTGATGCAGTGTGATGTGGATGGCGAAGTTGCGCTTATACAAAGCCGAAGAGAGAAGAGAAAGAAACTTTGGGGAGTGCAACGTACGAGGAATGCTGCGACGGCGACACCGGCGCCCCAAGCCATTACTGAAGCCATGATGTGAAGTTTGTTTCTGTTTATCTCGGACGAATGAGATTGACAGTGTTGGCTGTGGATTGTTGGGAGGTTGATTTGTCGCAATACTGGGAGTGGGTTTGGAGAGAATCGGCTTCTGAGAAAGTTGGAAGTTTTGCTAGGGACGGAGTATGGGTGCGGGGCAATAGTTTTTCCGGGGAAGCCGCATGGCTTGGGTGGGAGTTTGGACGGACTCGTGGATGATGTGCAGACATGGATTGGAGGGGGATTGGGCGCGTTGATTGGTTGCGGACTATCTGCAGTTTGTTAAAATACTGTAGTTTAATTTCTATATAATTTACAAGGCGATATATGATAAACTATATATTGATTTGCTTCTTTCTTGTGGTGATGCTCAAGGGCCGGTACGAGGTCTCGACTTGTCTATCTAAGTGCGCTCGGCAGTAGCCCGTAATAATTCGGCCTGCAGGTATGCTTCAAGTCTCGGCGATGCATGGCCTCGGTTGCTTGAACTCAAGGCTCTTTCCTGCTTCTGAAGATGTTCTCTTGAATATAGTAGGCATTCGTCCGGCTGAGAATCATGGCCCTGGGGCCGATATCACGCAGGGGCTTGCCTCAGTTGCAGGATGGTTGAAGGAAATCGTGTTGTCCACAGTTTGCACTTCACCCTTGCTCCTCTTCCGCTTCCTCCTCTTTGGTTACGTGCTGATGCGCCTTTTCCGGCATCTTCAAGGCTCCTTCGACCGCTTCTTTAATCTTCTTATCCAATTCTGCTTTGTTCTCCTCCTCCTGCTGCCGTCTCTCTTCTTCAGCGGCCTGCTCCCAGTTGTAGTTGCCGGCTCCCCCGCGCCCCGACCAGCCCGCGCGGTGAGGCTGCGGGTTCTTCTTCAGGCTCGATGCCACGGCGGCCCCCGTCTCGTCCGCCAGCCGCCCCTGGTTCTGCGCGGCATACGACGGGTCGATGAAGTTTCCGGCTCCTCCACGGCCGGCTCTTGCGGGGCCCTGCGGCTGCGACGGGGCCGCTGACGGCGAAGAGAAGGAAGAGGCAATGGCCTTTAGCTGCTGCGCTTCAAGATCCTAAAGGCGGGCGCTGTATTAGAACCCACTGGAGGGGGTATATTGATACTCTGGGAGAGCCAGGATCGGGGTTTACTTTGGATGCCTCGTCGGCCTGTTTCGACGAGACGTAGTTGCCTGCCCCACCGCGGCCGACTTTGTAGAGCGCATCTTGGTCCTGAGGCATTGCAAAATGCTAACAAGGCCACGTACAAGGGGGGGTGTGAGTTGTGGAACTTTGAAAGGAAGGAAGTATTAAAAATAAAAAGAGGGTTAACCTCAACAAGTAACCGTACCTTTGGCGTTTTCGAATTACGTACCAAAAGCCCACTTTGTTTTGTTGAAGCCGACCAAGTTTTTTGGTGGAAAAAAAAAAAGATGCCAGGGCGTGATGGTAGGAAGAGAAAGAGGCTTCGCTGACGTCACGAGGCTATGTGGACCCGGCCATGACGTACGCGGTATTGAAAACGACGCTCCCGAGGCAGCCAGGCAGGGATTCGATTCTTTGGGTCGACGCCATGTGCGAGAAACAACAAGGTTTGTGTTTGAATTTGGGCCGTGGCTCTGGGCCCTGGCATAAGGGTGAAAGTTTGGCTGGCGGGAAAAATATGCGAGGGGATCGACAGAAAGGTTGATTCGGAGGCGGGAGCCAAACGGACGTGGATGCATGTCAAGCTCAGCCAAGCCCTCGTTTGGCGCAGTTTTGGCAGTTTGGCAAGGTGATGGGCATGTAAGTGCGCGTACCTGGCTGGTACTCTCGCCGATCAGTCAAAGTACCGCCGCGTTGGATAGCAGTCAAACTTCTGTTGCGGAAATCGTCGGTCATGGATCGACAGGCGGCTCATTCCCTTGTTCGTCTCTCTTTTACGATTCAACGTTAAGGAGGGAATCCTAAGCCTTAGTGCCAACTTGTAACGACACCTGCACAACAGACGATTCCGCAGCAGTTCGCATGGTGGCCCATTCAGGCACTGTATGATCCCCACAAGGCAAACTCAAAGAGCCATCGAATATATGACAAGTATCCTTTCTCCAGTCAAACAATCAAGCCTTACAGCACTACCCGTTGCGCCCATTCGGAAGTGGCGGGCGGCTGCCGCTCTCAAAATCTACGAGTACAGCCGGCCCTGACACTTGGCCCAGCTTCCATGGAATCGTCGATGCGCAACTTGTGCAGGGATTCTTGCCCGCGTATCTTTTTTCTGCGGCGTGCTTCTCGCCGAGTTTGGTTCCGGAGATCCCGACATGGTTTCGGCGGGACGAGGTCCGTGTCCCAAAGCCGGGAGCGTTAATTCAAGCAACGTTTTTGCTGATGCAAGAAAACGTCGATGCAGCGTCAGATGCTCCATGTAAAAAGCGTCCCATGTAAGCGGCGTTTCGGAGGACAGTGCGAACGGTGGGGAGATGTCGCACGATCACTGAAACGCACGCACTGTGTTTTTGTATTCGTATCCAGTGTCGTTTTAATTCTCTTTGACGCAGCGTGATGGGGCAACGAGGGAGTGTAGCAATGAATCCGGCAAAAGTCGAAACAAAAAAAAAAAAAACAAAAAAAAGGTCCATGCACAGCTGGCGAGCTGTAAACTTGGGCACCATTACATAAGAACGGATCCAGGTTTCTACAAGTACTTTCCGGTATGCATGCTTTGTATGTGATACTGTATCTACATCGGATGAGTCAAAGAGGATATTGATACGGGTGAACGGGGGCATGGCGTTGATGCCAGAGAGCTGTTTTAGGCCTCCACCGCATGAACTTTTCTGCCCAGATATTGATTGACTGAATCATGGCGTCGATGGTTGATGCCATGTAGACGTCGAAAACTATAGAGCGTGCATCCTGTGCGACATGACATTGGAGTATCATTGGCGAGTCTGCTGATGGTGTTGATGAAAGTGGTGGCATCCTCTCCAGATAATGTGCACCAGCAGTGAAATATACTCGTACTATGCCGGTACGACGTGGTGTGTGCTTTTCGGCGATACATGCACCAAATTGCCTCGTCCTCCCCTCCCTCCTTTCATCTGACTTTCTTATTACTTAATTGATCCTGTCGAAGGATCAAAAACCGTTGCGCTCGTCACCGACCTAATGAAGGCTCTCGGTCGATGGTGACACGATGATTGGGCTTGCAAGTGGGAACTGCGGCCTTCGATTGGCTACCGAGCGGCTGCCGAGCGGAAGTCGAGATGAGGGTCGAGACGTTGCGGCGCACGCAATCACGACGGCGGATTGTTCTAATTCTGGACAGAGTAGTAGAACGAGCATATGGCATATTTGGCTGTAGGTTTGAAGAAATGGCTGGCACTGTACTAATGTTCACTGATATGTACTGTACGAAACACATTGGGTGGTTTGTCATAGCATTTGATGTAAATCATCAAAGATGCTCTACCATTGTGCTGTACATGGACGGCGAAAGCAAGGGCCTCCAAATTTGATATCAACAAAGGTAGCATCGGGATGGCTAATTCCGGTGTAGGCAGACAGTCAGTAGCATAGATACGAGTCGTGAGATAAGACTCACACCCAAGAACTTCATCCGACGACCGTTGACACGCCGGCTCGGCTCGTCTCTAGAGCTGATCGTCAACATACTATACATACTACCTTGTAGACTCGACATCCTTTTCGGAGCGGGTTCGCCATTGATGTTCAGGCACATCTACACCATCTCCGACTGCCATGGCCCCGCAAGGCGATCAATTGGACAATGGGCTATCAAAAGGCCCAGCTGAAAGATGATCCGTCTGTCCATCATCCGAAGGCTAGAGTTGGGCACCCATTCGCCACTACTGTACGAGCTGCAAACCATGTATAAGAGAAGAAAAATTTTTCATCCTTCCAACGAGGACGTCATGCAATCTTCATCTGCAATTTTTAGGTTCCAATTGAGTGCATTTACGGGCTGAGCCAAAGCAGGTTGCGCTGGCATTGGACGGGCGAGGCATGCAAAAAGTGAAGCCGACGCCCGGGGGATGGGATCCATCGGCAACAAAAAGAGAGCTTGGGGGGTGTTTCTCTTTCTGTTGGGCATCGAAATGGGAAAGCTAGAGCTGCTGCTGAAAGGAGAAAGAAACAAATTCGGCATCTCCTTGGCCGGCATGTCTTTGCTGCAAGGGCCCATGGATGAGGAAAATTTTCATTCCATGGTCTGTCTGCCTTGTGTGGTTTGAGGTTAAAGGCCTTGGTTGCCCTTATCTGCGGGATCAATATCATTCGTTGCCTGCTTCGGGAACCGTTTCGGGGCCTTGTTATTTCGGAATCTGCATTGGTGCCGAACAGGTTAGGCAATTGAGAAAATAAGTGATTTATCTTGCCATTTTTAAAAATAGGGGGAACCAACATCCCATCCCAATCCCGGCCCATTTCGCCCTTCCAATTGGCCATGATTCGGCCAACGTGGTTCAACCGCATCGAAATGTTTGCTCGATGCGCCTGCGATGGTGCCATGGCCGAATGCCCTAGAACTAGTTCGCTGCCGGAAGTCGTGACCTGCGTAAGCGCACGGCCGGGGGGTGCGTCCACACACTCACTCTAAGGTAGACGGCATAAACATCAATGGATCGAATCAATTCCAAGGAACCGATGGAACCTAAACTGTTGGCACTGGGAGGGAGGAACTAACGCTGTGGCTAGTGGGCAAAGGTGCCTGTAGGAAATACCGTGTTAGCGCAGTCCTCGACACTGTGCAGCTAGCAAACGACATCCATCAAAATGTCATCGCGCTCGTGCTAGAAATCAACTTTCAGCCACCCAGAGGGCAAGAAGGCGTCCAGTTGTAGCGGGTTCCTGGATAACGAGGCGCAACGACATGGTGGTGGCATGGCTTTTGACTTTTGGCCTTTCCTTTGTGATTCTTTATTCTGTTCCAAGGTGATTCTATTCTGTTTCGGTTGTTCTTTGCGCCAGGGGTTTGACTTTATCCCCCATGTCTTGTGCTGTTTTCGCTCTCCTCTTGTTTTGCTTTTAATGCTTATCCTTTGTCTCTTTTTTCTTTTTAATTTTTTTATCCTCCGGTGGCGTCTTCGTCTGTTGACCTATTATCTGCTGTTGTTAGTTCCCCAATTGACTCCGTACAAGGTGCTACTCTCTTTCATAGCTCCATGTCTCCATGATATCCACAACGTCTCCATCACACCGGCTGCCTTTATACCTGATGGCGACAAACCTAATCAACTGGTGACTCTTGCGCACGACTCTTCTATCTACAGACCAGCGGTGACCGCAATTGCTCTTCTGCTACTACTATGCGATGCGGCATACGAGGATTCGTACCCGTACTCCGCTATCTACTAAGGCCATATGCTTAATGATTCCCCGGACCTGCCGCATTTAGCCGATTGCTGTTGTGCGGTTGTTGTTGTCTCTGGTTTTGCCTGGAAGAGGAAAAGCTGTTTGTGCGGTATGATGGAGATGAGCAAAGTGGTGATTCAGACATGCATACGAAGCGCAAAGTATCCCTAGCTGTCGGCCAATTCTCAACCCAGCATTGAGAGAGCAGAGGCCGCCCGTCTCGCCCAATTGACACCTCTGTTACATGCCAATCACTTCCTCGGTGCAATCCGCACAAGAAACTCAACTCTGCCGAGCTCCTCTGGTAGCCAGAAAATAGCTGGTTAGACGCACCCGTCGGTTCCCAACGGACATGGGAGCTTCCATCTATCTATCTCGTCCAAATCATCTCCCCCGCTTCAGTTGCCCCTCACCCAAGCCGTATTCGGCCCCCGAAAAGATCAAGAATCCCGGCCGTTGCTCAGGCCTCTTTCTGCTGTAGCTTGGCCCCCTCCCCCTCTTCGAATTGATGTGAAATGCTAGTAAGATGAGATGCTTTCTTAGTAGATCGACGATGGCTCTTAGGACGCTTGCTGCGAATACACGGAAGTGAGGCCTTGCGGAGTCTGGTTGCGGGGGTGGAAACGGGGCCTCGGGGAGTTGATCCACTTCGGCCTGGCGAGAATCGAGTCCGATGCAGCTTCATCAACGATGAGCGATTCAGTTTGCGGGCAGCTACGGTTGTTAGTATGGATTGTAGTCATACCAAGCTCCGGTATCGTGGAGGTAGGGCTGGGGCTCTTATCAACCCAAGCGGCAAAGACCCATGAACCTTGCTGATGCCGAAGCGAGAGCTGAACGGCCAGGTCATTTCAATTCGGTCTTGGGTCTTTTTTCAGCTGAAATCCCATTGAGCAAATCCCCCTCCTTTTTTTTTTTTCTTTTTTTCCATCTGCGCGGATCTGTGTGTATGTATCTGCGGGCAATTGAGTCCATACTTACGTGTATCTACTAAGCTCACCCGGACCAATGCAATTCATTACCATGCGTCTTTTCGCCAATCGGCCCCGGGCTACAGAGCAACATGTAGGTAATACTCGTATTACTCGCTCGCATGTAATGTCATGTACAGTCAGAACGGAGCACATGAAGTGTAATATTGATTATTGCGCTGGGCTGCGGAGCAAATTGATAGTGGTAACTTGGCCCTCAGCAGACGCTAGGCCGGGATGCTGCTCTCACATACCCGAAGAACTAAGGTAATAATTGAAGGTAGGTACATACGAGTACTCTGCAATACTGGCTACTAGGTCGAAGCCATCGATTTCATTTCAGCGTTCGTTCCTTCGTCAGCCACTCCCCCTCCACGACTGAATCAGGTGCCTCCGTGCGAGAAACGCCTGGCGCTCGTCATGTGAGGCGGACGGGGTAGTACCAAGTACTGTGAAGCCTGCCAGGACCGTACTAAATGGGAGCCTGCTGGATGGGATGAGTAAGGCATAAAACAGCACGTTTCGTCTGATTCCATTGTTTGTATCAGAAAGTTGGCACTAGGTAGCAGCAGTATGGAGCAGCCATCGAATCTGGTATTGAATTGATTGATTGATTGATTGATTGACTGTTGACTCAGTGATTGATTGATGGGTTCTATCCTGTACAGTACAATTCCCTACTTGGTAGTACTTCAATTGCAATCAAATGTCCCCCTCCCAACTCTTTTGCTCGCTGAACCACGGCCCCGATAGGAGGCAGCCCTCATCCCTTTCCGGAGCGTTACGGGCCGTCTTCCTTGATAGGGCTTGACTTAACATGACGGGGAGACACGTTGCCTGGCACCTTGTTTTCGTAGGACGTACCTATCAATGGATCAGTGCCAGTAAGGTAAGCCCAAACAGCCCACCTGGTCGTGTCCCCATGCTGCTGAGCTGGCCGGTAGGGAGGTCGTGCCCTTTTTTAGTGCCAGCGCTCCATCCCTTGCCGGTACAGGTACCTTGGACGGCTATGATTAGAACCTGGATGGGCTTGCAGGGAGTAAGTACCCAGTACCGTGGTAAGTCATGGAAGTCAGACAAAGATCAATGGAATTGGATCAATCTATCTAATAATTCCACCACAGCACCCTCCGTCTCTGCATTCAATCACCGTACAGTACTGTACTGCCCCCAAGGGAGAGAATCAAGGCAGCGATATTAATCAAGAATATTAACACTGTAGAGCCAAAGTTGACCCTTTTTAGCGTACAGTGCCCAGCAACCAAGGCGCTGGGGGCCTTCTCGCCACACGCCCCCCGGCACCTCTTTGTGGCCCTCCAATTGCTCCTTCGCATGCCTCCAGCATCCCCCTTTACGGCCTCTCCATTCGACCTGGTGATCAACCCGGGTCAGCGGGCCAATGGCCCAGTCAGACTTGGCTACACCCCACCGTCGGGCGCGCGCGACTGCGACAGGAAAATAAATGGAGAGCCCTGATGGAGATGGGCCCCATCGCCTGTGGAAGCCGCTGGAAGGACGGCCAATTGATGCCTGTTGCTGGCTGTCGCTGGCTCTGCACGGCTCTCTCAACTGCTCTACTGTACACTCGCCGGCTCTCACCAGCCATCGATGCTGCGCCCCACGGGCTGAACGTTTGTTCGTGCTCACTAACGGCCCTGCTGAGGCAAACCAAATGGAAACCCTGCCGTTTGGTTTCTGGTTTCTGCGGCCGTCTCCTGATTCCTGCACGGAGTACGGAGTCCCAGCACCAGCACGGGGTACCAGGTACCGAAGTGCGGCCCAGGTACGAGTGCGCAGCGCACGGAGGGTGTTCCGTGCCCTGTTTCTTGCCTTTGACGCAATTTCGATTTTCATTCTCAATCTCGACAAGAGAAAGAAAGAGAGGAGCGCCTTTGTCTTTGTGTCTTTGTGTTCTGGTCGCGGCTCTGTGTCTGGCACAACATTATACATGTACTCCTACCAGGTCCCGGTAGTCGGTACAGCTCACCCGGGTATCCTTGATTAGCAGGTACTTCGGCAGCGCGCAGTGTTCACAGCGCTCCAATGCGGGACGCAGTAGCAGTCCTTACTCCGTATCGTCCCTCCTAATGTACCCCGTACAAGGCACCAGACGCCTCCTCCGTACCCAAAGACCGCCCGGGTGCTCATGCTAATACACGCGCCCCCGCCGTACCGCATCTACACACACTCACACACACTCCCTTGCCTGGCGCCGGATTGTTCCTCGCCAAAATAATTATTTCTCGTTCTCACTACTTGCGAAGAGATCCTGGCTTTTTTTTTTTTTGGTCTGACTTTTTTTTTCTCCCTCACAACACCATCCCGCGCTGAGTTGAACGTATCTAAGCATAGCATCTGGTCGAGCCGGACAAACCTTCTTGTGTGGACATCGTCTGTTGATCGAAAGCGTTGCCACTTCAACCCCCAGCGTGCGACGGTCCAGCGTGTGTCGTCTCGCAATCCCGAGCAATTCAAGCCCGCCTGGCAATGGCCTCCTCAAAAGTATGACCTGATGCCATCGTCTGGGAGTCGCCGATGTGGCTTGTTCCTGTGCTCGTGAGGCTCCGGTTCTTTTTGCTGATATCTTTGTCCACCCGCAGGAGATGCAGCCTTCTACGAGGCCATTGACGCACCAGCGTTCTCCCTTGTCGAGCTCCGCATCCTCGGCCCTGACCGGCCGTCAATCCCACGCCCGAACCAACTCGCACTCGCATTCCCTCCTCGCCGGTGCCCTCAATCCCACACACCGAATCACCCGCCGAAAGTCCGTCACCACTCCCGGCGCCAACGTCGCTGCTCTCGCGGCCGCCATTCGAGAGAGCGAGCAAAGCGGTGCCATTCCGATTGCAAGCGGGGGAAGGCGGAACACAAACACCATGTCCAAGCAGTCCGCCGTCCGGGCCGGCCTCATGGACGGCCTGCCCTCACCACCCGCCAGCCTGCCCAACAAGTCGCTGCTGGAGGCCAAGCGAGAAGTCCAGGATAGTGCCATCGACGACGATTCGAACGAGCTTTCGGCCGACGAGGCGGCGGCCCACCTCGACCAGGCCCGTATAAGACGAGCCAGCGACGGACAGCCTCTGACCAAGGATGGCAAGAAGAGCAGCCGAGTAGAGGTCCGCTGCGAAACGTGCGGCAAGGGCTACAAGCACAGCAGCTGTCTGACGAAGCATCTGTTGGTCTCCCTCCCCTCTTGTACCTGTGATGTCTGCACTTGCCTAGGTTTGGCTGCATGCCTCATCCTACCTCCGGTCCTCGGCTTTCCCCCTTCTCCCTCCCCTCCCTCTTTCACTCTTTACACTGGCAAAACATGCGTGATTTGAGTTTCATTTGTTGACTCGTTGGGTACTAGATGGGAGCACACTCCTGAGTGGTCTTACACCTCCAAGCTGCTCATCTCCAAGCACCAGCAAGTGCAGCTGCTTGAGGCGGCGTCGGTCCTGGTGGCCATGAACGGCAACCCCAAGGAGAGATCAGTCACCCCTCCGGACTCTGCCAGAGACTTTGCGAGCGAGCCAGAAACGGCTTCGTCGCCCACCGCCTCTGGTTACTCGGAGCAAGCAGATGGTCAGAGTTCCGCTGACACTACCCCGCCCCCGATTACCGAGGAGGGACATGCATTTGATACTTCTGCATACCGCGACAAGCGTTACAGCATGGGCAGCGTATTTTCTCGAAGCTTTCAATCCCCGCAGCCGTCGAACCCTCTCCTCTTTGGTAGCATTCCCAATGCGAACGGTTTCGACCATGGCCGCAGCGGCAGCATTGACGTTCGGCCATCATCCTCCGGGATCAACGCCAACGCTGAGGACGATCACGACCTGGCTGCGGCTGTCGAGTTGTTGAGCTGCAGCTTTGGAAGCAACAGTGGCTCACGACCCGCTGTAACACATGTTGAGGACGCACCGCCTGTACCACCCGTCCCAGCTCAATTCCTAGATCAAGCCGCATCCTTTGTCAGCGCTGGCTTCATCAACAGCTACCCCAGCAGGCAACCCGAAAGCTTCACCCGCGGCGAGATGCGTCGCGGAAGTGAGGATGTCAAGATGGAGGATAGCGAAGACGATTTCGATATGCGATCCCGCGCTCGCAGTGACGAAGACGACGACGGAGTTTTTGGTCGTATGGAGGAGTAAACTTTATTGGGTATGGAACGGAGCAACTTCTCTTGGGAGCTCGAATCGTAACGCTATTTCTTGTTTTTTTTTTTTTTTTATAATGTGGCCCCTGGAGTCGGATTGCTCTGGAATGAATTATGGATATCACCAACTGGGAAGGGAAATCGGCGCGGTGTCTCTTTTGTACAACGATATACTCGAAGCAACTGTATTAGTGGTGGTTCTGCTCCGCTGTCGAATCTTCAGCACCGAAGAGTGGAGGGCCCGTCTGGACTGATCATGGTCTGAGATGAGATTGCTTCTCCACGAGGTTAAAGTGAGGGTTCGACGAGGCGTCGAGCGTACGCCCGAATAAATTCTGAATAAATAAAGCATTGATCTTTGAAAGAAAGAAAAAAACAAAACATTTCACACCATCACTAGAAGCCCATGCCACGATACAGGAAGCACACGTGCACAGTGATAATGATAATGGTTATGCATTTTTGAAGACTGCCAACTGATGAATCAAATCTAGCCCGCAAACAAGCACGAATTGGTGACTGTAACGCAATGAGTCCAGCAGTGGCCACGGCAAGAATGGATATCCTCGATTTTCATGTTGAAAAGATGAGAGATGTGGAAAGAAAAATTTGGTGCAGACCCTAGAGAGAAAGAAATTGAGCTTTAGAGATTGAGCTCCATCGAGAAAGAGCGGGGACCTGGCCAGGCGTTGTTTCCCCAGCGACCTAAACGTCACGTTGCTCCACAGCTATCCGGCGCGGGCAAGCTTCCCCGAAGCGGGAATCAAACCCTCAACAAACACAATCGATTTAATCAATCTTGCATTGGCACGAAATAGCTCGTGATAGCTTCAGTTGCAGCTGCGACAATTGTATTCGGTTGCTTACTCATCCAGTCGTGTCGACCTCGTGGGAGACGCGCATTTCGGGACACGCACGTCCGACGATCACCACTGCGACTTGGTTCGCTTGAGCACCAGCTCAAAACAAAACACACACAAGAACAGCCACGATGCCGACATTGCGGCGAGCGCAGAGAAGCGAGGCTGCGCGGGGGGCTGCGGATGCGGATGCGGATGTCGTGGAGAAGGTAGCGACGCCAGACCGGTCAAGGGACAAGGCTGTCGACAAGACAACGCCCAAGCGCCGCGATGGCGGTGATGTTTCCGCCGCCAGCACTCCCGCAAAGGATGGAGGGGCTCCAGATTCAGTAGAAGCAGCGCGCTCAGCCAGGATCCCCACGCTGGTGCAGTTTCCGCTCGTGGCGGCCATCAGCTTCGCTACGGCGAGTCTTGGATACAGCGTGGTGGCCGAGCTGACCAAGGGGGAGCTGGCGAGTGTGAGCCGGAGCCAGGAGACGCAACAGGACATCGGCATCCTGGCTGGCTGGAGGATGTGAGTGGCTTTTCGCGACGAGAATTGGGGTTTTCGGGATCTTTGCTAACGAGACGGCGTAGATTTGAGCTGGCGCTGAGCTGGTTCAGCGGGCTGGATGGGCTGGATGTCGCCATGATGGATTTCTTGTCCCACGGACCGGCGGTATGTACACGAAAAAGCTTTTTCCTCCTCTGCTGCCACGCTGTGGAGACGTGTGGCGAATGAAGCTGACTTTTGCAATTTCTAGATGTATCTCTTGTTCGCTTTTTACAACCTCAGCCCGAGAACGGCCATTGCTGCCCTCGCCGTTGACGTCGTCTCTGCATCGGTTCCCTTTTCTCTCCTGCGGCCCTTTTCGGCCGTCCACAAGCCATCTTCGAAGCTGCCCAACCGCGAGCTCATTGGCCTGCCTCTCCAGTTGCTCACCGCGGCCTTGTCGACGAGCATATACACCGTTGTTCTGGTTACGTCGCTGCGATATTTGCTGCCTCAGATCTTTGTCCTCCACTTCAACGGCCTTCCCAACCTCGAGCCGGCGTACGCGGCATCTTACGCCACTGTGCTGCCTGTGACGTTGCTGTTTGGCGCTGCCGCCAGCACCTTCATCTTCCCGCCGTTTGCAACCACGGGCAAGACAAAGGAAGACGAGCGCGTCACCAACTTCAACCCTGTCGAGGCCAGTCTGGGAGAGACTATGTGGTGGAACTTTTTGGGCTATACCACCAAGGCCAAGGTGGCCATTGGCCGCACCGCAGTGACTCTGCTGGTCACGGGCGTCAACACGTATCTCGCCTGCGCCATGACGATCCCTGGTGTTGAGCCTACCGGGGCTGCGGCATACGCAGGCGTGTGGGTGTTTGCAGCTCTCTGCACGGGCCTGGGGCTGGGACTCGTGGGACGCGACTGAACTGTGTGATGACGACGGCGCCATGTATGAGGTCTCGGGAGGGCATATTGGATGTGACTGGAGACAGGCAGCACTGTCTACGTCTTTTGCTTTTTGCTTTTTGCTTATCTTTGTTTATTTAAAACGTGTATTCTAGTGCCTCATTTCGGATCTTTGAATGGGTCGGGAGGGTTCTGTTTTTGGCCATTTGCCTTGTTTCTTTTTCCCTTCTCTCTCTGGATGGGGAACAAGATGAAGCTCGCTACTGGCTTGGCTACATGTATTTTCTTTTGCTTGTTTCTTATTTTTGCTTTTTTGTGTATGGTTCAGGGTAGTTGGTGGTGTATACGGAATGCTTGGGCTTAGCATAAGAAAAAAATCCTCACAGGCAGCTACATTTTTTTTTGGTCCGGGACAGTGAGCCTGGGATGACGGAGAGTGACGAAACCCCGAAAAAAAAATAAAAGAAAACAATTTTAAAGAGAGTCAATCTTGCCCTTGTTTGATCATGCTGTGCGATGGAATCATTCAGCTCGTCATAAATGGACATGGATGACTGAAACCTCTACGGTGAGTGACGCTATTTTATATGGCACGTGCGTTTATATGAGCACGAGTTTGACATGTATACGAACTTACGAAGCACTCACTCTTTGTTCTCGTTCACTTTATCTGGAAGCCTTGTCTTGTGGGTGGCATGGCAAGGGAAACTAACGCCCTTTAGAGTATAATGTTTCGAGAGGACAGTTGGTTGGTTGTATGTCAAGTTAGTTTCAGCCCGGAATCGAGATGCCTAACACGAGGCAGCGGAGCCCCTTCAAGCTCTCGGTTATCACCAACTCAATCTGCCCGGGCTACGGGTCACGCAGAGCGCAGCAAGTAGCCCAAAGACGGTGAATGATGAGGCTTGCAGCTTTTCATGACCTAAGAGGGTAGGGGAGCAAGATTCCGAGAAGAGAAACAAAGAGGGTGTGAGAGTGACTGGTCATTCAAGGCAATGATTCGAAATGCCCATCACACAATCAAGTCCGCCTATGCAGATGCAAAGGCAGTTGGATGCAATCAATACGATAAAACGGCCCCCAAAGCAGGGCTCACTGCACTGGGGGGCGCTTCTATATTGGGCTCAGAGCTGAAAAAACTAGGACGGATGCAGGCTTGCATGGGGGATGTTGCATGGAGGCCTGGCCTGTGCTTTGGCTTCGTGCATATGCCGGAACACCTGTGAAAAGTGATAACCCGACAAGCAGGTTCTTGGTTAAACGGGCTGGATTTCCTGAACCCGGGACAGCAAGGTCTTCTAATAACGCCTCCAGTGGCAACAATTAACGAGACGAGTGGCAGGGGGGAGAACCTGAACTTCGGGTCTTTTTTTGGCTGGGGCTCCCATGTGAGTTTGCCATGCCTTGTGTAGCCGCTAGTAGTTTTTCGAGGGTAGCATCTCGATGAAAGCAGAGTCTTGTGCCTCTTTTCTTCTTTTCGGGGAGCTTGGCGAGATTTGTTCGGGTCATTGCTAAGCATTATGGCTTGATTTGTCCGTTTGCTTGTTTATTTGCTTGATTTATTTTTGGCTTCGGTATCTGACAAAGGGGGCCTGCTGCACCAAGTGGTTCTCTTGCCTCACTGTTTCTAAGAGAGGGGGGAATTTCACCAACAACTAGAACCTACTGAGGGGTTTTAAATCGGTGTTAGTTCAAGATGGGGGGAAAAAAGACAATGACAGAAAAAAAAAAGTACCGAGAGAAGAGAGGAGAGAAACATTACGCCGTATACCCGTAAGAAACCCCCGGCTCCATAAAAACGAAAAAATAAAAAAGCCAGGTGAGGCTTCTTGGGCCCAGGGATTTGGACAAACTGGGATGCCACGTTTTTGAGCTGGGCGGTTTTTCCCATCTCCGCAGCAGCTACCAGCACTTACACCAAAAGCAGAAAGCAGAGCAGCAGGCTTTGATTCCTTCGTTTCCTTCTCCACCGTCGTTCCGGCTCCTCTTCTGCCTTGGCCACCCCCTCGTGCGGAGTGAGGATTTCCAATAATTGCTCTGCCGTGTCAACCGCCCCGTCCGGGCCAATATTATCAATATTACCACGCTGCCTGTCGTCGAGACAGCCGAAACGGGGGGTGGGCAGAGCCGGTCAGTTGCCCAGTCACACAGCCTACCGCATCTGGCCATCTTTGTTCATGACAAGGGAGACGTAAGGCGGAGAGATAGGACGAGACGAGACACCGGCGAGGGCAAACAAGGCAGGAATCGTCACTCGGCCGGTTCAGCTCTTTGTCGGGGAAACGGTGAGCTGAACAGAACATGACTGTTGCTGGCAGGGGTGCAATCAGGCGACGGCGGAGACTCATCACCAACTCGTCTTGCATCTGCATCTTCTGACTGACCCTTTCCCACGGAGCTGATTCCGGGGTGTTTTCCTTTTTTTCTTTGTTCCCCTTCCTCCTCTTGTTACGGCGGCACCTTGCCCTGGAGAGTACGGCAGAAGCCCTTGGCCACCCCCAATACTCGTTACACGCTATTTGACTTATGTGTATAAGATGCCCCCTCGCTCTGGCCTTTTTGGAAAATGTCAAAGACGCTCATCATTGACAGGTTCTCTCGGCTATCGCCAGACAAGGGGTGTGAGCACTAATGAGCCGATACCCTAACGTCAAAGACTAGTATTCTTCCCGTTGAATACGTCTGGGGCTTTCCATTACCGAATTGGACAAACGCCAGCACTCTCCCATTCCTTCGGCCATGTCAGAGCACTATGCTTCTGGATCGACGTCGGGATATGCGGCACCAAGAAACGTCAAGAAGCTCAAGAATATCAAGAATCCCAAGAGTGAAGAAGATCTCGATGTCGAAGGCCCGCTTGAGGTAGCCGGCTGGGTGCAATCCGGCCGTGGCATCAACTTCCAGGGCTGTATCTCCGTCAGAGGCCCCATCGACGCCTATGGCAACATTACCACAAAGGGGGAGATGAGTTGCCAGTAAGTTGACCAATTCATAGAAAAGGGGGGTTATTAGAGAAGGGGGTGGTCAGGGTCGAGAACAAGGCTGACTCGTGCTCTTTGAAAAAAGGGGACAGATCAAAGCGTACGGCAACATCTTGGTCAACGGCTATCTAGCCTCGAGGTGAGTCGCCGTAAAACACCACCATACACGTCCCACTGTTGCTAATGCAGGTTCAACATAGCGACAAGATCATCGGATATGGAAAACTGAGAGTAGAAGGTACCCTTGAGGGGGTAGACCTCGAGGTTTGGGGAAACTTGATCATCATTGGCTTCCTGTGAGATTGCATCCCCATGCGCCAACAAGGCTGTTGCCGCCACGGAGACACCATGGCTGACTTGACAATCACAATAGGAAATGTAGACGCCTGGTTCTATACGGTTCATTGACCCTCATTGGACCAGATTCCACCTATCTCGTGGAGGAATCGGAAGAAATTGCGGGGGCTAAGCTGATGCGGGACACGGAGGCAGATTGGGATCTGTGAGCCAATGGAAATACCCTGGAGAATGCGTGTGCTCGAGACATGTATCCTGTCATGATGAAACGATAGGGAGCTTTTGAACCCACTGGGGAACGGAGCATGGTATAAATTGCGATATAGACGTGGTGTTTTCTTTTGTGTATACGGAGTAGGCAGGGACTATTTGGTTGCCGGGTTAGGTAAACCCCCCCTGAGAAATGGAGTAATATAGATTAAGAAATGAGATCAATGAAATAAGGGTAATCTCACAAGCTAGGATCTCATCAAGATTGCCGTGTCAGCAACTAATAATATTACTGCCTTCGGCTGCCTTTGCAAGGTTCATGTTTGCTGCATAAGGTAGGTAGGCATATCGTATTAATGGCTGTGGGGAGGATTGTCACACCAAACCACTGAAACGGTTTTCAGTTTGGTGCATGAATGTGGAAAAAAAAAGAGGACGAACTGTGCAGTCAAATTTAATAGTCGTAACATGAGTGTAACACCCGCACAACGTCGCAAATATCCCAACGAGACATTTTTCTGTGCTTTTGTGTGATGTTGCTTCAGCTGAACCAAATTGTCCGGAGCTGAAAAGCCCAAGTCTCGTCCGATTTACAGCAGCCATGATGACTCAGCCTGGGGTGCGGTTGCACCAGACACTTTACGGCGCACGGTCCTCTTTCCCTCCCTGACGGACCGGGTTTTAGTTCCCCAAAGGAAGCTAGCCATCGCAACGCGGTTGTCGAAGTCACGCCAACAAATCTACCGGATCGCGACGACATTCAGCATCTCCAAATGGACGCCGGCGAGTGCGAATATTCAATATCCGACAGCCCTTGATTTGACCAGCATCTACAGAGCAGTGGACATCTTTAGTGCGCGGCCACGAGTCTGCAGGTGCTGGAGATTGCGCTGCCAAACATGGCCACCTCAACCGAGTCCGCAGACGTGCCAACCGCCATGGACCATGAGGAAGTTGTTTCTCCAAAGACAAAGACTGCCACCTTTGAGATCGCCGAGGGCTCTTCCATGGGTCCAATGAGCAGCGTCCTCACGGCACGCGCCGATCCCGATGCGCAGACGACAGTAACCGACTTCCTCGACTTCACGGAATACCTACCCGCCGACATGATGCGCTCCCTGACGCTCGTGGGCCAGCTGGACCAGAGATATGCGGATGCTTCACACAAGGTCGATGACTTGACGACAGTATGGGGCCAGCTTCCAGGCTTACCGGCCCATGAGCGCCCATCGCCGGTGCAGCTGCGCGCTGACATCTCGGAGCACTTGAGGCAAGCGCTGGATTCGCGCATCTTTGCCCACGCAGAGGCTGTCAGGATGGCGGACAATGTCAACCGCCACTACAACAAGGCGACGGCGCTGCTTTCGAAGCTCAAGACAATGATGGAAAACTACCCAACGGAAGAGCAGGCTCTTGTCGAGCCCAGGTCTCCTCAGATGACGAGGGCGAAGCTGACGGTTAGAGCTACTGGAGAAGACGGGCAGAAAGTGCGACGATCCCGAGTCCCACGGATCACGGTTCCTGGTGAGGTTCTCGCCCCCTACGAAATTGAATACGACACCTTTAGCGACGACAGCGATATCAGCTCTGATGAAGAGTCCGAACCGCCAGCTACAACCCGCAGGATACAGGTTCCCACGCCTCGGATCAAACTGGTCAGCAACAAGAGCCAGAAATCTAGTGGCCGCTCTTCACGAGGGCAATACGCTACCCCTGCCTTGAGTGCTGCGGCTGCTGCGAATGCGGCTGCGCTGCTTAACCCTCCCCCCGAGAACGCCGTCATTGGTAGTCCTGATGCTCCGTGGCTGCAGTTGACCCAATATGAGCTGGCCAAACTAAGGAAACGGATGAAGAAGAATGCAACATGGACACCTAGCGAGACTATGATTGCTAGGGAATTGAAAGCCTTGTGTCGTGGGCCAGATGCTTATAGGGAGGCTAAGAAGAAGGCAGAGGAGGAAGGCCGGGTGTTTGAGGCTACGGTGCCAACGCCCATCATCGATAACGAATCCGGCACTCGACAAATGCCTGCTGGCGCCATCAGCGTCGACTCTCTGGCTGCCACCGAAGTACCGACCAGCAACCGGGGCATGAAGCTCAACGAGGCCAAAAAGCTCAAGAGAGAGCAGCTCGCAAAGCTGGCCGCCGAAGAAGCCGAGGAATCCGCCCGTAAGATGCAGCAGGCGGCGAAACTATTCCTGGGCAGCAGCACGACTTCTAGCATGACGCCCGAGAATGCGAAGAGCCCTGGACCGCAGCCTAAGCCGCGGACCAACTCCAGATCTAAGCGAAAGAGAGAGACTGAAGACGAGACCAATGGCGACGCCGCAGCAGCAGCGGCGGCACCAGCAGAAGGCGGTGAAGCAGTGCCATCATCGCGACCACAGCTAAAGCGCACCAAGACTGAGACACCCGTCCCACCGCCAGTGCCCGGTCTGATTGCACAGGGCAGCTCGGTCTCCTCCGACAACTCTGCACAAGCTGTCACGACGTCTGGGGTAGCTAGTGCTGTTCCCCAGTCGGAGACTCCCGTCCCGATCCCCATTCCTCCACAATCTTCCGTCACTACTAGGTCAGCAACATCTCCAGTGCCAGGCTCTACCATTCCAGCCAATGCGAGCAATGGCACTGTCACCGTCTCTACTCCCGCGCCTATCAAGGCTCCATTCGAAACCCCTGTCCCTCTTCCCAAGACCGAGCCGAGGATGTCTACCACACCTATCCCTCCGCCGACGATTAGAGAGCTGCCCGGGCGAGAGGCTAGTAAGCGTGAAACGCGGGGAGAGGCGGCGAAGCGATCGCAGCAACAGCAGCAGCAGCAGCAGCAGCAGCAGCTATCTGCGTCCACGTCACCTCAACTGCCACGAGGCCAATCAGCGGCGCCTGAACCGTCGTCACGCAGCGGCACGCCCAGGTTAACACCTGCGCCAGAGTCGCTCCCTTCACGCCGACCCGGCTCGCGAGGTAAGGCCGCGAGCCAGGAGCCACAGCCGTCACTGGCCGTGGATCGATCTCGCCGTGCCAGTACGGCGCGCAACACACCGGTTCCCGAAGTTAAGCAGCCGGGAAAACGTACCAAACGCCCCGCCCCCGGTGTTGTCAGTAGGACTAGCAGCGGCGGTAACAGCGCCGTTGGCAAGCGGAAAGCGGCACCTAAGAGGAAGGCTCGCGCGACTAAGAGAGACAAGGGTCAAGTGACGGAGGAGATGGTGGAGGTGGACGATGAGGGCAACCCCATTGATCCTGACGAGCCACGGTATTGCCTCTGCAATAGGGTGAGCTTTGGGACCATGATTCAGTGTGATAACGTCGATGTAAGTTCAAACAAGCGATTCCCCCCCCCTGTCCGCGGAGATGCTGTCTGAGAAACCACGACCGCTGACAAAGCAAGCAGAATTGCAAGCAGGAATGGTTCCATCTCGAATGTGTAGGCCTTTCGGATATCCCTGCGCGAACGACGAAGTGGTATTGCCCCGACTGTCGTAAGCTTCTCAACATTGGTGAGAAGGGAGAGATTAGTGCGCGGGGGGTTAAGAAGTAGGCTTTCCTATTTCATGCATGTTGTGTGTTTTGATTGTCTTGTGTTAATAATGCGAAGCATGGAGTTAGGGGGCCTTGGAATACGGGTGCTGGGACGGAACATGAGGTAGGCAACTCTTCGCCGATATACTCGCTCCGAAATATCGGAGATATGGCGGCTACGTGGTTTTTTGCTTTCATAAGGCTTGAAGAAGATTAACGGGTGTTTTCCCTCCCGGTTTCACCAAAGATACCTATATACGTTACAGGCTTGTCTGATGTTTGTTTACATCACAGTTAAATTGACGGGCCGCGCCCGTGCCGGTGCTATGAATACATCCTTAATGACTAGAGCGAGAAACGAAGCGCAAACATGAATCGCAAGTTCGGTCGGCGGAACGCATCCGACGTTGAGGAACTTGCCGCCATACGGGGACGGCAGCCGACCGGAGGCGGGGTTTTGATTGGAAGCCGGGTTGATTACCCAAGGCTTGATTACCAACGCCCTTTTACAGACAGCCCTCTATCCGTAGCTTGGAGAACTACGCGAGAGAAGCGATAAGTGAAGGGCTTTTAAACACTCTTTGTTTCTCTCTTTCCTGCTTCCTACACACTTATCACTTTCATCTTTACTCTGTCTGGATTACCGCTCTCTAAACAAAATGGCTGATGCGGGTTACACTCCTCTGTATCCGGTTCCCGATGGGCTTCCCGACGCCGAGATCCGGACTTTTATCACCAACTTTTTCAAGATTTCCGATAGACCAGAGTTGAACGAGAAGTGGCTCCAACAGTTTACCGAGGATGCGCGTGTAGCTATTGGGCCTGGTAAGGCCAATGGACAAGAAGGTGAGGTTTTTTTTGTGCTTCTATGAGAATCCTGGAGTGAGAATGAGAATGAGAGCTTCTCAACTCTTTCGGATGCTTCTTATAAGATGTCGGATATCTACATCAAACAAGAGCGGATGAACCCTGCTGTCTTGAACTGCATGATAAACTTGATTGACTTACTCAGCGTTACCTACTTAATTACATATACTAATGAAGCACAACAGAGCTTCGCACAATGCGCGAGGGAATGTGGTCCGTCGTGGCAGAGCGAAAGCACACAGTCACCAAAGTGTTCCCGGGGCGGTTCAACAACAACGAAGACAGCAAGGGGGCCGAGCTGATGCTGCACGGCGACGTGGCGTACAAGACCAAGGACGGCAACTCGAGCACCGTCCCATGGGCAGGACATGCGATTCTAAGAAAGGTGCAGGCTGAGGGCGGAGAGGAGGTGTGGAAGCTGTCAGAGTACCGGGTATATCTGCTCAAGTAGAGACTTTGGAGAGAGAGAGAGTTGGAGAGGTACAGCAGCATGTTACAATATACTAGACCACAAACCACCAATATAATTGATCAGTTTCCATGTTTGTGTAAAACGAATATAAATAGCAATTTGCTGCTGGCACTGCATCCATCTCTTGCATTAGTACCTGCTTATACTTTGTGTGCTGTGCAGTGTTGGTGTTGCGTTGATACTCCACTATGAGGTGCTTTGATTCATGCCGCAAAAGACTCGAATGTTTCACATGAAAACGCCAGACTGTTACGAGCACGTAAAGGAGGGAACAAATCACTGCTATCCGTTTCAAATGTTTTACTTAACGTGCTGACGTTTCGAACCGCGTTTGTTTGCAGGGAAAAATAACAGGCACAATCAAGCCACATGCAGCGCTGATAGATAAGCAACGAGGCTGGCTTTGGTTCCATCGGAGCTTATCAGACAAAGGGGGGGCGTGTGTTGCGATACCGGCAATGGGGGAGGAGGGAAATTGTTACTTTGTGCAATACGGAGTACGAAGCGGCTATAGTAACTTAGGGGAATCTTTTTTGTCTTCTTTACGTGAGTGAATGACGATGACGATTTCGACGACGACGGAGGTGAGGGGTTGTGTGTTGCGTTTACTTTGCTGTGTTTGTCTAGAGCCCTTTCCCCGGAATCCCAGTGGCGATCCCGCGGCAGCGTCACCGTCCCTTGCATTACTCTCTACAGTACGAACTTTTGGTTTGGGCAACTTAGCGCTCATGGACAACCCGATCTATCTGGTAATAGCTCAAAACAACGCGAACTGCTCATCGTATAGCTTTGTTTTGCCACGGGGTGAGAAGAAGAAAAAAGGGCTGGGCTGGCGATTCCTCATCCCCCGCTGCGTGTCCATGGCGTAGGAGGCACCCATCACCTGACACCTCGTCACGCCTCCGTCCGGAGCGATAGCTGCACTTGGTTTGTTGTAATTACTTGGTAGCAGGGCGGTAATTATAGCACTTTGCGGATCTTCTTCTCTCAGCTTCTACGGGTGGCCCATTCCTGGGCGATGCGAAAGGGAAAACATGGACATGGACATGGACATAGTACTAAGGGGTGTGCGTGGGAGAGAGTTGTGGCGCAACCCGGCCGGAGCATTGCATCAAAAAAGAGGCTCGTAGCTGTGAACGGCAGAAGTGTTGAGGGGAGCTTATCAGCGATTTTGCTCCTTTGTCCATCAAACCCGGTACTTTGCTGATATTACTCTCGCGGGCAGCTCCGCACCGGATATGATTGCAACTGGGTATCTCAACGGTACAAGAGAGATAAGGAGAGAAAGGAGTGAGTGCTGGTATCGTATCGCATCTTAGTCATTTGCCGGGGCGTCCATCCCTATTCCTATTCGGCGGGGAACGTCATTTTGGCAACAGGCTGATGATGTTGATGACGCGCCGGAGCCGGTCACTGGTCTGGTCTGTTCTGGTCTGGTGAGGTGGCTGAGGCATGCTAGTGAAATGCCGTTTTGTCTTGTCTTGTCTTGTCTTGGGGAGAGGTACTCGGTACTTTTGGCAGAAACAAAGGGCTGAGAAGGGACGCGGATGACCAAGATGAATGATTTGAGCGTTTCTAGCCGCGGGTGTTCGTTGTCGCATTTGATTTGATTACATCAATGTAATGTATTCTTACTTGTCGGCGCTGCCCGGGAGTGACGGAATCGTCCATACATGTACATGGCCTTGGCTTTACGCAGCAACTGCAGTGCTATCAGGTACCATGTACGTGCGTCATGACCTCGAGGGCTCTGTTCACCCTGCTGCTCCAGGTACAGACTACATGCATGCAGCAGCCGGCATCCAGTCAGTCAATGGGATCAATCCATTCTAAACGCGCCGCAAGAACCCGAAGCCGCAGGGCCACTCAGCGATAGGCACTGTAGCGCGTGGCAGCCCGTTGATTCGATTGGCAGATTGCGCTCATATGACCGGTACCTGCCATGTACCTCTGACTGCTGCTGTGCCTACACAAGCTGCAGCAGGCAAGGAGAAAGTCCCGTCGATGTAATCGTGGCTACCAAATCTCGAGGTACCTTGCATTAATCAAGACCGCACCTGCACAAGTCCTCTGTACCCCATGCGTCTGTTGATGGCGAGCGCCGGAACTCGTCACTACAGTACACGAACAAATTGAGACAGACAGACAGACAGACACCCCTAAGGCTAGGAGCACCAGACTCCAGGTTCGCCCAGCTGAGATTAGCGCTGCCGCGAGCGCTGTTTGCCCCTGTGGCCGCTGACCACTGTTCCGTCACCTCTGCCAGCCCAGTACCTCGCCGTCACTGTACGCGGCACGCCCCCTCCCCCTCTGACCTCGCAGGCTGGGATACCCCCCCCTTCGGCCCCCCTTGGCGGAATCACGCCCCCCAACAGCTGCCACTGCAAGGCCCGGCCAGCGGACCTGGAACCTTCTCCCCCCGCGTTATCGAGTCACTGACAACAGCGCCAGGGCCGTCGCAGTACCAGAAGGTACATGCATTCATGTCGTGTCGATGCTGTAAGGTCTGGTACTTCGTACTTGGTAGCTGTAGCTGTAATTGGGCGGGCGGCCACTCATCAAAGCTGCCACCCCCCGAACGTCTTGAGCAACAACGGAACCCTTCTCTGCTTCATCTCTTCATATGTTACAACTTTGCTACACTACATACAACCAGTCAACGATACCATACCAGCTCAAACAGCACTTCAGTCTCTTTCTTTGATGAACCGGCTCAGCTCAGCTCTGCTCTGAATAATATTGCTCTTGTTACTTACACGACCTTTCTCTTCTCTTTGTTCTTGTTTCGATACCATATCATACATCTTGCTGTATTAACGATAGACGTCGCATCTTCTCACGAACACCAAAAAACGAGGCCCGGTGGCTGCGCCATTCCCTGCCTACCTACTATACTTATACCAACCTAGAGATCGCCTTGTTTCTTTTGTTGCACGAACCAGCGTATTACTGCACATTTCGTATTCATCCTTTTGCCAATCATCCCCCCCCCGTACTACTATATCTGCCTAGTAGTACCTCAACGACGCGAACCCCTCGTCACCGTCGATAGCCCCTCTGTTCCTCCCGCAGGCAAACCCCTTATCTGGCGGTACCTCAAATCTCGTCTATACCTGCTAGACCTGCTGCCGGAGCTGCCTAGTACCTGGCCCTACCCGACGACGAGAAGCTTCCATCTTTGCCCATCGAGCTGATCGGGACAATACGTTCGCATTATACCTACTATACTCTTTTTATTTTCCTTTTTTCTCTTCTCGACTTGACAAACGAGCTTTAGCTTTTGGCTTTCCAGAACCCGTTTCGTTCTGCGGAAGCAAAAGCAGCTGGAGCGGGACCACTGCTCCAATCCCCTTACACAGGTTGAATGCCGGGTGAGTGACAGTCCCGTCTTATCTTGTACCACGGCTGTGACGACACCGCGATAAGACGTGCATCGCCATCCCTTGAAGCACGGCGAGGCAGACATACAGACCGATCGGCCGCCAGACATACACACAGACACACATAAAAAAGGGCGTTATCGCTGACCTATGAATTCCCTACAGCCAAGAAGGAAAGGAAAAATGCAAAGCACAGCGGCGGCATTGCCGCAGCGGTGACCAAACAGACGGCCGGCAAGTTCGCGTGAGTCCTCCCGCTAAAAACCCCCCCATGGCCCATGAGCAAGGCATCGCAGCGCATGGCCCTCGGCTCGTGACTCACCCTTTCTGCTGCGCTTTTCCTTGCTGCTTCGGGTCTTGGGTACAATCTGATGCCATATGGACAGCTGGGTTTGCTGACCTGGTGCTTGTGAATAAATAGGAGACCTGTCAACGACGGCGACGAAAGTGGAAACGACACCCCAAAGAGCGTTCCTACTTCCAACGCCTCCTCCCCTCCCATCAACACGCCCGAGATAAGGCCTACGGCTGCTCCTGACAATGACAATCCTGAGCCGTCGCCTTCCTTGGATGCCTTGTCCACCACTTCGGTCTCTGCAAGCACCGCTCCGAGCGTGATACATGACTGGGCGAGAAACGGAATGGCAGCCTCTCCGAGCAACCTGATCGCTCTGGCGAGTGAATCGCCGCCTACACAGCCCTCTTCCTACGAAGACTCGGGCCGCCTTCACCATGGCTGGACGGCCCAGAGAGCCTTCATGACGCCGTCGCCGGCATCGCCCTCTCCGCCCACCAGTCACCCGAGGCGGCCTCTCAGCTACCAGATGGATCCCCATTTTGTGTCTCCGGACAACATGCCCAGGCCTTCTTCGACCGCCGCCCACCATCGCCGGAGCTCCCTTCACTCTCCGGTCCCGTATGCTCACACTCACTCCCGAATCGGATCCCACCCTCCTCCGCTCCCCCACCAACCCCAGGCGCACTTTTACGGCGTCTCAGACCTAGACCTCACCATCAAGCCGCAGTCCGGTATGAAGCCGGGCGACCAGGGACTCTACTTTGGCTTCGACAAGCTCCCGAGCCCCTACAGCTCTGCCGGCTCTGGAAATGTCGTCTTGGCCGGCTACCAGGGCGGCTTGGAGGTTTACGGTGTTAGCAAACGGGGGCTGGAGCACATCGCCAGCCTCAAGGGCCTGCGGGGTGGCGTTCATTACGCCAAGATACTTCCGTGGACTGCTGGCGGAGACAAGGACTCTGTGTTCCCCTTGGTAGCTCTGGTTGTGCACGGCCCTGTACTTCCTCAGCGCGCAGCTTCGGCTGCAGGCCCGGACGACGATGACGACACCGCGAGGAAAGTCGACGGTGCCACGAGCCCCCGGTCTACCTATGCTCACCAAGACGCTTTTACTGGGCGGGGTGGCCAGACCGGGCATGTGATTGAGGCTTACCAGACAGCCGTCGAAATCTACTCGCTCAAGACAAACAAGTTGGTCGATGTCCTCTTGCAGGCTCCCGCCATCCCCATCAGCGCAGAGGTCTCTCTGACCAGCCCAATTTTCCAGCCTCCTCCTCCCACCGGGGCATTTGCCATCAAGGCAGATGCCGGAACCGTTGCGGTATGCTCCGGCGCTACTGGCGAATGTTGGATATACACGCAGCTGCTACAGCCGCAGAATGGACATGTCTTTGCTTGCACCGCCAAGCTCTGGACCTGTGTGCAGCAGGGTCAGCGAGGCGGTGATGTAGCTGAGGAGACGGATAAGATGAACCCCCTCGGTACGATTCGCCGGCCCAATCCTCCAACGGCCATATTCGCTCTCAACGGCCGTAGGATTGCTTACTGCCCAGCACCGCCGTCTTCGAATATTGCCATCCGAGCGCATCTACCAGTGCCAATTCTAGGAAGAGGGGCCGGAATCTCATCTCACACGCCGCCTCACCTTCCTTCGGTTACCGCTGCCGTGGATCTGCCTATTTCTGACAGTGTCGTCAACAAGGTAATGCGCGAGGCGACCCAGGAGCTCATTCAAGGCGCGAAATGGGTCGGCCAGCAAGGTTTACAGGCTTGGAATTCGTATTGGAATCGATCAACGAGCCCGCAGTCCCAACAGCAGCAGCAACAACAGCAGTTGCAGCCCCGATCACCACCTCAGCAGTGGGCTTCTCGCAACGATGGTGCTTCATTCCCACCAACTCATGGTGCGTCTGCGCAAGCGGTCTCGGCCAAGGATCCCGGACTTGTCTCCATCGTGGATGTTGACTCGCTGGTGACGTCTCCTTCTATTCACCCTTCTTGCACTTTCGCCACGCCTCTAGGCTGCAGTTTTCTGTCGTTTTCGCCGTCCTCCTTGTCTCTATTCACAGCGAGCAGCAAGGGAGACGTGCAGACAGTGTGGGACCTGCTCCGTGTTCAACACACCCATTCGTCGCCCCTGCAGGCGTCGTTGACCTCCCATGAGAGCGCTGGCCCCCAGGTTCGCCAGATTGCCCAGTTCTCGCGCATGACTGTGGCTCGCATCATTGAGGTGGTCTGGACAGAGCCTCAAGGCGAGCGACTAGCCATGGTGACGGAGAGAGGCACTGTTCATCTCTTGGAGATGCCCTTTAGCGCTTTCATGTGGCCACCGCCGCGCAGACGCAAAGTAACGCAAAAGCCTGCTGCAGAACCATCCGAGCCTTCGAGCTCCGCCGTTTCCCTCGCATCTGGCGCTTTTGGTGCTGCATACCAGGTGGCAATGCCCTTTGTCACACGCTCGCGCCAGGGCAGCGGTAACAGCTCAAACACCGCTGGCAGCATACTGAAGGACTCGGCAGCTCAGGGTGGGCGTGCGATTGCCGCGAGCATCACCAGCTCTATTGGAAAGACTGGCTCCGCCATCAGCCAATTGCGCCACACCGGAGAGAACCGCGTGTCCCTGCCTCCCAGTGCCTCACTACCTACATCGTCGTGCGTCATTTGGATCAGAGGCAGACGGAGCGCCTCTCTCTTCAACCTAGGTGGCGGCCTTGTTCGAACGTATCCCAGCAAGTCTCGACGTCACAGCGGCAAGCGCAATACACGTGCCAATCGATATACAGACCATCGATTGCCGCTGCTGCCAGATGATACTGTTGCTCCGGCTGTTCGCCAGATCCTAGAACTGGGCGCTCAGGAAGAGTATCTGGAGCTGTCAGAGGCGGAAATGGACGTGGGAACGACATTGACGCTTAAGGGTCGCCCACGCGTGGTTTCCAACACTCTTCATACCATGGGCGAGACTATTCCTCAGGCAGAAATCGAATGCAGTGCGCCATACCAACCTTTCCATACTGACAGACGCGTTGTTCTTTGTGAATATACTCCGGCCTATGGTAGTCAGCTCGTTGGATCGGACGCCCTTGCAAACTCTTCGATGGATGCCAACGTGGCGCCGACCTCCAAGAAGGCAAAGAAGGCTCAGCATCTGACTGCAAATGCACCAAGTGGCGGGTCAGATGCGTCGGCCTGGGCGTTTGGACAGGACATTTCCGTTGTCAAGCTGGACTTGGGCCTCCCTTCTGCTTTTGAAGACGAGTACGACGATCCAGAGGACCACCGACCTCTACCTCCATCAGCCATGGAGCGTGTTATGGAGTATGGCGATTCGGAGCAGATTGTCGTTACGACGAGGCGACGACGTGGAGCCCACCAAGGGGACCCTGATGGTGACGGATTCTTCGAGGACGACTGCGAGGTTCTCGATTTCGCTGACCAGAGAGTCTAAGTAATCGGCTACCGAGCAGTCTTGCAATTTCAAGACCGAGCCTTTACTTTGGGCTTCTTGGGACTCGAGAGGGAATCTTCTCCCCTAATTTTTTTTCTTTTTTTTTCTTGGGTATAAACTAGGTTCTACTAATTTGACAACTTCTGACATTGGGTTCACTGGTTTGCTTGGCTTTCTTCTTCTTCTCTTAAGCAAAGTTGAGCAACACTGTTGGGAGGATTGGTTTGACGGATGCTTATACTCTTCGAGTCCCTGACTAAGGCTGCTCGGGATTTATCTAGATTGGATGCGTCGCCTGTACGGCTGCATGTTCCTGTTATGTTCTATAGGTAGCATCTCTTTAGTTTAGCAGCTCCTGTTGCACCCCATTACTGAATAGACACCACACTCGAGATACCCAAACCATTGTCGCCTCTTTTCCCTCTATATTCTGTTCCCGGTCATTGTGATTGAAGCTCTCTCTGTCGTACAAGGCTTATATGCGCACCCGAGTTCGTACATGATGTTGCAAAGGCACTATTAATGTTGATTGCTACGGCCACTTCTAACACCCAAAATTACCCCTGCATACATTGACGGCGCCCATTTCGCACATGGGCACATATACATGTAACGGCATTCATGTTTTTCTTTCTTCTTCTTCTTCTTCTTTACGCCTTCTTCTTGGCAGCGGCCTTGGCCTTTGCGGCTTTCTTCTGGTTGCTCCGGATCATAACCATGCCGACGAAGGAGCCGACGACGGCGGAGCCCAGGAGGAGGAGGATGACGGGGATGCGGATTGCCCAGACGCGGGGGAGGAAGAGGTTCTGGAGGGGGTGGTCGTCGTCGACGAAGGGCTGTGTTTGTGTCAGTACGATTTGAGTTCTTCTTTTATAGCAAAGCAAGTGTGTTTAATTGGGGGGAGGGGCGCGCTTTACCATGAGAAGGGTCCAGATGGTGTAGTAGAGGAAGATGACGGATGCGGCCACAAGCATGGCGAAACCGACGAGTTTATCGAGCTAGGAGAGAGAATTAGCTACTGTGTTATTCTTGCTGTGTGTCGTGTTCGACGTGGGGAGCGATGGTGATATCACTAGGATGAAGGGGGGATGGATGGGACGAACCATTGTTGGGAAGCGTTGGTCTTGTCTTTCGAGATGCGATTAATTGAACGGTAGATTGAAGAGTTGTAATATGAGTTTATGTCTCCGTATGGAGAGGAACCGGGCGAAGATTATAAAGGAGCGTGGGTGGTTTCTTTGGGTGGAGGAGAGAGAAAGTTGGTAGCTGAATCGCGAACGAACGAGAAGGTTGGCAGGCGATGTGCCCACGCTGGCATGAACGCGCCAGGGATTGAGATTCGGTTCCGAGGCGCCTTTTTTAGGGGCTTGTTTGCAGTGCTGGCTGGGAGGGTACTTGTGGCGGTGCGGTAGGTACACGGCTTTGTGCAGCGGAAAGTATGGCATGAAGAGGTAGAGTTTTGGATGGAAGCGGTAGTGGCAAGGCTGCTGTGCGTGTACTGTAGCTGGGTGTGGCGCATGAAGCAACCGGGACATGGTCCGTGCACGATTTTTTCTTTTCTTTCAGCCTAGCCTTTTGCTGCTTTGCTTGCGTCGTACCAACTTTCTTGCTCTTGGAATAAAACATCATCCGCGCCGTCTCGATCGTGGGTCGACGACAGAGGCAACTCGCTTTGTGCAACTGCATTGTCTCGCCTTCTCGCTTGTATCCAGCTTCGATTGCTTTTCTCCTTCTTTGACTCTTCCCCTTTACGAATCTCGACGACACTTCCGTTCTTCAGCCAGATCGCGAAAACGATGGCGTCGGCCGTGGTCGACATGCCGCACCGCGAGCGCGGAAAGCAGCGAGAGGGCGGCGATTCCTATCGTCCCGCTCGTGCTGCGCGCTCGCCCGTGCCGGTGCCGGTGCGGACGGAGGAGGAGAAGCAGGCAGCGGCAAAGGCCGAGTACGAGAAGCTGCTCAACATGCGGTCGGGAGGCACGTACATTCCGCCCGCGAGGCTCAGGGCGCTGCAGGCACAGATCACGGACAAGACCAGCAAGGAGTACCAGCGGATGGCCTGGGAGGCGCTCAAGAAGAGCATCAACGGCCTGATCAACAAGGTCAACACGGCCAACATCAAGCACATCGTCCCCGAGCTGTTTGGCGAGAACCTTATCCGGGGGCGGGGCCTGTTCTGCCGGTCCATCATGAAGGCCCAGGCTGCCAGCTTGCCCTTCACGCCCATCTACGCGGCCATGGCGGCCATTGTCAACACCAAGCTGCCGCAGGTTGGCGAGCTGCTCATCAAGCGCCTCATCATGCAATTCCGCAAGGGCTTCAAGCGAAACGACAAGGCCGTCTGCCTCTCCTCGACGACGTTCCTCGCGCACCTGATCAACCAGCAGGTCCAACATGAGATGCTAGCCGGCCAGATCCTGCTGCTGCTCCTGCACAAGCCGACGGACGACAGCGTGGAGATTGCCGTGGGGTTCTGCAAGGAGGTCGGGCAGTACTTGGAGGAGATGCAGCCTGCCATCTCCATGGCCGTCTTCGACCAGTTCCGCAACATCCTTCACGAGTCCGACATCGACAAGCGAACCCAGTATATGATTGAGGTGCTTTTCCAGATCCGAAAGGACAAGTTCAAGGATAGCCCGGCGATCAAGGAAGAGCTGGACCTGGTTGAGGAGGAGGACCAAATTACACACAAGGTTGAGCTTGATGGCGAGATTGATGTTCAGGATGGACTCAACATCTTCAAATTCGACTCCGAGTGGGAGGAACACGAAGAGGCTTACCGGAAACTCAAGGCGGAAATTCTCGGCGAGGGTAGCGACGATGAAGATGGTGAGGATGACGAGGACGAGAGCGATGAAGAGGAGGAGGAGGAATCGAAAGCCATGGAGATCAAAGACCAGTCTAACGCCGACTTGGTCAATCTACGAAGAACCATCTACCTCACAATCATGTCGAGCGCCGATCCAGAGGAAGCAGTCCACAAATTGATGAAGATCAATCTGCCCGCTGGCCAGGAGCCTGAGCTGCCATCCATGATTGTCGAGTGTTGCTCCCAGGAAAAGACATACACCAAGTTCTTTGGCCTGATTGGCGAGCGGTTTGCCAAGATCAACCGTTTGTGGTGCGATCTCTTTGAGCAGGCCTTTGCCAAGTACTACGAGACTATCCACCGATATGAGAACAACAAGCTACGAAACATTGCCATGTTGTTCGGCCACATGTTTGCCGCCGACTCCCTCGGCTGGCACTGCCTCTCCGTCATCCACCTGAACGAGGATGAAACCACGTCCAGCAGTCGTATCTTCATCAAGATTCTGTTCCAGCACATCTCAGAGGAAGTCGGCATGGTCAAGCTGAGAGCACGCATGACTGATGAAACCCTACGACCCAGCCTCGAAGGCATCTTCCCCCGCGAGAACCCCCGCAACATTAGATTCTCCATCAACTACTTTACCAGCATCGGCATGGGTGTTTTGACAGAGGAGATGCGAGAGCACCTCCAGAACATGCCCAAGCCCGCGCTCCCCGCACCCCCTGCCCAGGATCGCTCGGATTCGGAGTCTGTCTCAAGCTACTCATCTTATACCCGCTCATCATACTCTTCTCGATCTCGCTCCCGTTCTCGATCTGCGGCTCGTCGTGACGACAGTCAAGGCCGATCCCTTTCCCGAACACCGCCACGACGTGGTGCAAGGGACCGATCGTACTCTGACTCGCGGTCACGGTCACGGTCTCGGTCTGGCTCTGTCTCGTCTCGTGGAAGAGATCGAGGGTCGTACTCTGCCAGTCCTCCCAGACGGGGAGGCCGACGAGATGCTACTAGAAGCCGAAGCTACTCCTCGCGCTCGCGCTCCTCACAGTCTCCACCAACACAACGGAATCGCGGTCGTGCGCGAAGCAACTCGTACAGCTCCTACAGCCGCTCCCCATCCCCACCGCGACGGGAGAGGAACGCAAACTCGGCCAGCCCGCCGCCTCGACGGGGCCGACCGCGCCAGAGCCCCGGCGGACCTGCTGGTCGTAGAAACAGCTCGTCTGTCAGCAGCGGAGGACCTCGAAAGAAGCTCAGACGGGATATCAGCCGATCGCCGTCCCGCGAGGACTCGAGGTCAAAGTCGAGATCAAGGTCTCCGGTCGCTCCTTCACGCGGCAGAAGGGCCTCTTACAGCCCGTCGCGCAGCCGTAGTCCCCCTTCGCGCAGAGCAAGGGGTGATTCGGCAGATCGTCCGCGAGAGACGAGTCCTGTGCCGATGAAGAGGCGGCGGTATGATAGTGAGAGCGTGTCCAGGTCACCGCCTCCTGTGAAGCGTGGTCGGCGGGAGACTTGAGGTTTCGGTATATCCCTGTAAAATTGGTATAATTATTATTACCCTTTTTTTAATTTATATCTTTATCGCCAGATTGGGACGGTTTCGTGAAATGGGCTGGGAATGGATATGTGTGTAATGGATTGAATGGGATTGGGGAGATTTATCCTGGGTTTACCTACATCAAGTTTTGGCCCCCTTCTTTATTGATGTCATTAGCGCTTAAACATTGAAAATGAACATTTAATGTGTACCTTGGCCATTTCTCAGTATTCCTTATTTGGTGTCACGTAGTGAGGCAATCGTAGATATCAACCGTTCCATTATATATATCCTATATTACGTACGTACAAGTCCAATGCTTTTTTTACTCTATCGAAGGGGCAGCGAAGAAGTCGCTCCAGAAATCGTCAATGACGCCTCAGGGGCTCCAATACACGTCCACAACAACTGGTCCGCTTTCAGAGCGCCTTCCACCTTGACAGTGTGCTTCTCGCCCGGCACAATGTCGAAGCCATTGTCACTCAGCTTCAACCCCTCAACCTCTTCAAAGACGAATCCCTTGACAGGCTTCTCGGCCGAAACGACGACCTCATCCTTTGCAGGCGAAACCTTGAACGAGATACCCCGGTCAGACAGGTCGAGGAACTTGATGGGCTCAGGCCAGGCGGTGTCTTGAGCGACGAGGGCGCCGGTGGAAGCATCGGTGATGGTGGCGTGTACGACGTAAGGGTCGTACTCGGCCAGGTTAAAGGGCTTGGTGAGGTCCTCGGGGTTGGGGATCGACGGCGGGAGCGGCTTGCCCTGGAGGACGTCGGTGGTGGAGTTAGCGGCGGCGGTGATTGTGGACTTGATGGGGTCAACGACGTCCTTTCCTGAGCGGACAGAGATGAAGCGCACGACGAGGCTCAGCTCGACGGGCTTGGTGTCGTTGCTGACGACCCAGACGTCAAAAGTTCCCTTGCGGGCGGGCAGGGTCTGGTCGACTTGGCCGGTGACGAGGCCGGAGTCCTTGTCAACCCAGTCTCCTGTCTGGGTCCAGTCATGGAATGTCCTGTGCACACCAACGTCGACGGAACGCAGTGCCCGCGAGATGGCATAGTAGGCCGGCTTCTTGATGAGGTAGTAGTCCACCACGGCCCACGACATGGTTGGCCAGCAGTCATTGAGCTGCCATACCAGAACACCACCGCATTGTCTGGCTCCGGGCTTGCCCCATTGTCTTCGCCAGGCCTTGTACGCGGCACGCATTGTCTCTGACTGGACGATTTGCGTCAGGTGAGTGTAGCCGCCGAGATCGAGCCGGGGCCGGAAGTTGTCCACGACGTAGCTGATCATGCGGCGTTCGTGGCCGATGGCCTTGTTGTGGGCATCGAGGACCATGGAGCCGGGGTAGAGCTGCGCCGGGTCGCTGGCCATGCGACGAGTGGTCTCAAGATGAGGGTATGCTTCCATGCCAAACTCACTGACGAATCGGCCTCCCATGCCGGCAGCCTCTTGGTATTTGTTCATGGCTCCGTGCCAGACTGGTAGACGACTGTTAGCGATGTTTGGCTCTCAAAGCTGCGATGAGAGGATCAAAAAAGGGGGGAGAAGAAAGACTCACTGTTCCACTGATGAATATCGCCAACGGTTGGGTCAGCCGTGGGCTTGCCATCACCCCAGGGACTGCTTGGGTGGTAAATCTTGCCTGGGTCTTCTTCCTCAACCCACGTTGGCAGGAGGTGCTCGTATATATACCGCGCGGGAAACGAAGACTTGAGCCACGACTCTGGATCCTTGTTGTCAAAGTCATAATCGAGCTTATACCTCTCTTGGACCTGGTAATCCTCGTTGTTGCCCGCCCAAGCAATCACGGAGGGGTGCGTCCGCAGGCGTTGAATCTGCTGCCGCGCCTCCTCTTCCAGAGTCTTCAGATAAGACGGGTAGGCGGGATAAGATGCGCAAGCAAACTGAAAGTCGTGGAACACCAAGATGCCAAACTCGTCGCAAGCTTCGATAAGAGCATCTTCTTCGTAGACGCCACCTCCCCATACTCGCAGCATGACCTGGTTGCCCTCTGCCATGAGCTTGGCCCATTCGTAATATCGTTCTGAGGGCACACCGGCGAGATAACTATCGGCAGGAATCCAACATGAGCCACCAGCAAACACGTCGACGTTGTTTATGCGGAAGTAGAAGGATTTGCCGTGAGCGTCCGGCTCTTGAACCAGCTCGGTTCGTCGGAATCCGACCAGTTTGGATTGGCTGTCAATTTCTTTGGCACCAGAAGCCTTGTGATAGAGCTTGGTGTCCAGTTGGTAACGGGGCTGACTTCCGTATCCCTTTGGATACCAAAGCTTGGGCTTCTCAAGCTTAAACGGAATCTTGATCAGTCCATCTTTAGCCGAAGCAACGTCTACTGCCTGCTGGAACACCGTCTGGCCTTCTAATGACAGAGCCACCGAAACTTGGGCATCCTGGCTCGGAGCGCCGGCTACCCGAGCGAAAATGGATCCGGAAACAGACGACAGATCCTGACTGACTTCGCTCTGCGCCCAGACATCGTCAATCCTCGCAACGTACGTCTCGAGGGTGACGGGTTTCCAAGGTCCGGCCGTCATGAGAATTGGGCCCCAATCCCAACCCCAGTTGTACTGGGCTTTCCGTACGGGAACACGACTTCTCTCAGTCTGTCGGACGTAGAACTTGTGCTCATGGCCATACTCTTTGATGAGCTCTTCACCTCTGACGATGGCGGAGTGAAAGACGATGCGGAGGGTGTTCTCCGACCCGACTTTGATGCGGTCTGTGACATTTACACGATAAGAGACAAACATATTCTCCGATTCCAGCAGCTTTTCCTCGTTGAGATAGACGGTGGCAAAAGTGTCGAGACCGCTGAATACCAAGTCTCTTGTCACATTTTCACCTTCCACGGCATCAGGGGTAATTGTCACTTGGTACTCCCAGTCCTTGTCGCCAATCCACTGAACGGCGCGTTCATTCAGGTCCACAAAGGGATCTGGAATCCTAGATTTTTTTTTTAGCTCTACATTGCTCTGGTGGAAGTTGATAATATGTGATCCCATATAGGGGCATACTTTTTGTTGGCCAGCAGATCCGTGTGAACCTGCGTTGGCACCTTTTCCACCGGCAGCCATTCTGTCGAAGGACCTTGATACTGTCTAAAGGTCCAGCCGCTGACCAGTTGAGTGCTTTGCCGAGACATGTTGTTGTAGAGTAAGAAAGTCGACGATATGTCTGACTGTCCAAAGCTTGTAGTCTAGGAAGCAAATCAGCATCAAACACACATCAGCTATACGCTCTTCTCTTCTCTCCTCTCCCTGTTTCACCTTACCGTGACGCACAATATGGGCAACACCCTTTAAAGGAGACAAAATAAACCTCGATCCGGGACCGGAGGGTTCTAATATATCATAGCAGAGCTCTGATTGCTGCAGTTCCAACACGTTCCAACCTCGCCTCAGCCATCAACTTGCACCTGATTTCTCCCCCCACGACAGCACCAAAGCCCCTCCCCCACTTTGCGGGGATCCGGCCGAGAGAGCTTCATAGTCGCCGAAAAACGGCTGTCCAAGGGAGCAAAAGGCGTAGCAGGAACATTTGTTTGGGGGGAAGCAAAAAGTTGGCCGTCGTGGGGCCCGAATCCACGCCGTCTTTAGCCTTTTTTGCGTAGGGCTTATCAGGGGGTACTTGGCCGTTCGCCAGTGACGCCTCAGCTCGTCGAGTACCTCGCGATGGCTCCGAATCCAGAATACCCGACCAGAAGCTACTCGGAGTTAGGGCTAAAAAGGACATCTTAGCCGGCAACTGAGCGGTAACGGTGACTTGTAGTAACTGTTTGAGGGTGATGATGGATCGGATACACCCTTCTTGGATCCAGGAGACGCGTTTAGCTGTCTTGGTTGTGACAAGTGAAGTCAACCATCGATCGAGTCGGTCAACTGGTCACATAAGCTTGTCTTTAGCGAACAAAAGCTGAAAGTGCCCCCTAGAAGGGGACCATTTAGCGGTGCCACAGTGGATGGGGTCGAAGTTTGGGGGCTTTCTGGGGGCTTTCTGGTGGCCCTGATAGCCCCCCACGGTACTGTTAGTGCCCCATGGATGATATAGAACAACGTGGCTATGGAGCTCATCAATACTCAATTTCAAGTTCCGAGCCCTCAACTACCTAGTAGAGATAGACTACCTTATTACTTCTCGCCGTCTCCTTTTGCTTAAAGAGCATAAAAAACATTAACTAGTGCCAAATTCCATCATTGCCGTTGAAGCAATGCTGCCGGCATCCCAATGAACCACATGTATTCCGTTCATGATAACGCCGGACAGCCAGTTAGCTATCCAATTCATCCGTCCACCCCAAAACGCTGGATACAAATTCCCGTCCGTATGCCTGACGTATAAAAAAAATATTAAGTTGTTCATAAGCCTCAGTCAATGACCTGGGAGTCAACACCGTGCATCTCCTTGGGGAACCAGCAATTTTCCAAATGGCAAGGCTCCCTGGGACAGCGATGTCCAGCCACACAATCTGTCTGGCTGCAACTCAGTCCGTTCAAACATGGAGACTGACGGGCAATACCTCGCAAGGCTTCCAGCTGCTGAGCAGTCAATTTTTCCCCGTGAATGTGGTGGCATTTCCCATACTTGTCAAGATAAAAACACTTGCCCAAGAGGTGGAAATTGTTGCAGAGCTTACGGTCTTTCAAGCTTGAGAAATCAGACTGCGAATACGAAAGGCGCGAGTCCACCCTCTGTCCCAGCCTGTTCCGCAATATGACTCCATTGGGCGACGGCTTCGGCTCCGGACAATAGAGCTGAGCGGGAGCACTATGTGCTGGACTAGTGGGCACCTTGGCAGCAGCTGCAAAGCTCAATGGAGCGTTTGAAGGCATCGGTGTTCCTGGTGGTGTAATGTGGAACGAGGTCCTGCGGTTCGTCTCATTGGGGAGCTTTTGGCCCCTAAAGATGTTGTCGAACGCCACATTTTGGAACTTGTCTTTGATTGCTGCCAGCTCGTAGGCGAAAGGAGGACCTGACATGAGCGTTATTTGTCCTCGAATAGTCTGATCTTCGAGGAATGAATCGAACACGCGGGCGTATCCGTTGTCTCCCGGTCCTCCAAAAAACACCTGCTTGCAATGGCTGTCGCCGAGACCAAACTTGAGGGCCGCTTTGACATATCAGCATCCAAGTTGCCAACCTATAACCAGTATTGAGACGGGAGAGGAAAACACCAATTCACGACGGCAGCTCACCTTTGATCTTCTCGTCTGCGCATTCTTTACCACACCCAGCGTCAATAAAGTCGCAGGTGGGATGAACTGTGTTATACCCTCGAACAAAATCTTCAAACGATGCCGAGTCAGGCAGAAGTTCTCTATATTTCTTGGACAGCCCTTTCAAATTCGCATATACACGAATCACCACCTGCGCGTTGGCAGGAAGGGATGGAAATCTTGTCTTGATATCCTCGGTTATCGCCTTCCTCAGGAGGCTAGCTACCCTCTTGCCCCCCAGCAGGCCATCTCTCACAAATTCATCTTGAAACTGTTTTGTTTATAAACAGTCAGCGCATCTCTAGCCGCAAGGGAGGGCGACGGCGTAAGGCACGTGTATACTCACCGGCATATTGTCGCCATCGATTATAACCATACTAAAAACATGTTCATCCTGCGTCACCGTGGTCAGCTCGCTCACATCTTCGGGTATTCATCGTTTTCCTCCTACCGTCTTGCGTCGTAAATCTTCAATCTGCTTCTCAGCTTGATCCAGCTTGGTGCGTTTGAGCTCAAGCATATCCTTTCGGTCTCGAAGGTCCATATGGGCCTCGGCGAGCTGCGCCGTCAAATCGCTGATGTGCCCAAATAAGTCCTAGAGAGGGTCTTAGCCTGTGTATCATTGAGAATTCCCTGGCGGCAACGGATTCTGGGGCCTCACTGAGATCAATGCATGTTTACGCTCATCTTCTGCCATGACTAAATTCCATTGCTCCTCCAACCTCTTCAGATGCTCTTGATTTTCCGTCATCTCCAATACTTTGAGTGGTTCAAGAAATGCTGAACATAATACTCACTCCCAGAGAGGACGCATATTCAGCGAGGAAGAATGAAACAAGTATAGATCGTCATTTTATATGCATGGTAGAAAGACTGTGCGATACCCTTCCTCATCTCCAGGCGTCGCCCTGTGACTTCTGATTTGGCCACCGAAGTGGCGCTTTGCACAGCATTGCGCTGGTCGAATAGCAGCACGACATGTCGCAGCGGAGGAACTGATAGAGCAGCCGATGTCCAATGGAAAGGCGAGGAGCTGCAGACCAGGCGGACACGACACGACAACATGACTTTCATGTGAAGCGCAGCCACCGCTTAATCAAGCTGCTCCGGCCCATGCAGCGAACTTTGGCTGCATATGAATATTGAAACCAAGATTTGAGAACTCACTTCCACTTAGCTGCGAGGCCGCATATGCACTCTGGTTGCGGTAGGCCTCGGAAAGGCACCCCCTGTTTTTTTCATCTTTTTAGCAACTTGGACGATCGACAGCCTGACACGGGGCACGCACACGCATGCAACTCGTAATCCGTGCATGGTGATGGAGCATCGCTCCCTCGACGGCGTATTATATGCATACGAATCTGCGATGCAGGCCGCCTTGGCACCCACTAAGAGGCCTGTCCAGGCAACCTTCAGCCAAAGGATGTCGTGGAATGCCACAAAGTCCCCGCCCTCCCATTCATCTTGTTGGGGCCAGGTTCATCGTAGGATTCAATAATGGCCAATTCTACCGGAACGGGATCCCATTGGCCAGAACATACTCAAAATATCCGTGAGACTCTTTCCCCTTTTAATGGCGTCTGGATCAAACCTGCGGGTGCTGTTGTCGCAAAATCACTAGATAGGAGGTTGTCGTCGCTGTTCACATTAGCATCCTGATATTGCCGTGACTTACACGTCACAGCTTGGTCACCAAATTGTATCCAAGAACGACTCTTCTTTCTTCATTAATCGCACCACTCTAAAGATCATGGAGCACCTACTTACCAGACTAATTCAGACTCAGAAGAAACCTCCAGACTTGTTTCAAGTTTGGTGTCGTGACTAAACTCTGCAGGAAGAAGTCATGAGTAAGTCATTTCCATAAGATCTTAGGTGCTCCAGGTAACTAACAGATCTTCTTAGTGATCGTCACGTTGCCAAGAAACGAATAACACGCCGGCAAAGTAGTTTGAATGTCGATTCCCAGCGATAATAAGCGTCTGATCTCACGTTGAGATGGATGACAAACTGGGATCCTTGCTAATGCCAACAACCAATACCGTACAGTCTAAGGTGCCCGCCGCGATGCTTCTCCCCCAGTAAAACGACGAGAGTGATCGAGAACTCGGATGAGCTCCCACGATGCTAACATGGAAAGGAGTCGGACAATAGTAAAAGCTGGCAGTAATGGAATGGCATTTTGTGAAAGTGAATTCGAATCCGAAAGCAACCACAGGGTATAGAAGACTGTTCAGGCTCAATCTGTGAAAAAGCATTGTCAACGCTATTTTCCCCAAGGACAAAGGATGAGAATATGGCCAAATCGATAGATTCGCAAGGATATTGGACCCCCAGGTAACATCGGAGCATCTTACCATGATCTGTTAGTGCGTCATATTCCATTCGATATCGAGAGAACTCGCCCCGTCGTGTTGAGTTGTCGAACATCCTGCATTCTTCCAACGAATCCACTTACCTCTTAATCGACGCTCAGTATCGACACTGATAATTTTGCCCCGTGACGATTGCGATATTCCTTGCGTTGAGTATTGGATCGAGACGAAGTTACAAAGAAGGTTGGCAAGTTGGATTAAGCACTGGGTGAAGATCGGCAGCTAGAAGCATGAGGGAAGGAACGGGACTGGGTTACGATAACCCGATCTTCCTACCAATGTCGTCACAGCATCACCTTCTTCTTCTTTTATTCAACTTTAGCTGGACGGGAATGTCAGTCTACAATCGAATTTCTGGCAATGTTTTCAATGCAATCACAGGGACGACACGGCGAGGCTGGATCCCAGTACAAGAAGATACAGGGGTATGCATATCGAGAGACTGGAAACTCGACCCATCGTTTTGTCCATTTCGCGGCCACTTCTTATCACAAAGAGATGTTCAATCGAGCAGTCAATACCCAAATGAGAATGTGCGATTGACGTCTCAATCTCAAAGTTGAAGGCCATATCGAGCTGCCCATCTTATCATCTACCTGCCTTCTTTCTAATCAAGTACTTCTTTCTCTATCTTCTATTACACGCTCACCTTTGGCCATTCTCTCCAATCAAAAGCGGCATATCACGTCCTTAACTTGTTATCTCGAGGGAATACACACCCAACAACAACAAACACGCCCCTTCTCTTCACTAACATCGGGCCGTTCTCATCTCTAGCCAATGTCCGTGGCATATCCTCCACTAGAGACGGCATAACAGGAAGCAACCAGCATGCATAACCTGATCCTTGAGAGCAAACTAAAGCAGTTTACGGGGTGCATTCAACTGCACGTGCGTCTATGCAAGAGGTTCTCGGTGTGCTGGGATTATCACTGCAGGCTTACAGTCGTATGTCCGTGTGGGAAAAAAGCCCAGCTTCCCTGATCGGTTTGATGCTTGCCGTAGGTTATTAATAGCCTCGAAAAGGCATTCATCGACCTGGCTAATCTCTCTTTCAAGCGGCGAGAATGCAGCATCGGCATCAAACGACGAATCGAATACGAATCTTGATGAACATAAACTAGCACGCGCAAGGACAGCATGCCGCAAGATTACTTCCCAGCCACCAGACCGCACCAGTCACTCACCACAGCTGCATCCACAGACTGTCGCACGAATCAAAGCATGGAATTGGGCTTTAGAGGCGGGCCATCAGGCGAATTAATTGCCGTGTGCATATTCATCGCCTGCATGCAGACCGAAATGCTCACTTCACTGGCTGCCGCTCCCTGCGGTGACAGTTGGCAGAGCGTCATTGGAACGTCTGTTTACGCGCCTCAGAATTAATTTATGCCTGGGCTTGCCGCTCTGATCCTGATTCCGGTGGCTCTCTAGCGAAATCGAAAAGATCGAAAGAGGAGTCATCTCCTAAGCAGACCGAGAAATCAACAGACGCGAGGCCCATCATTACAAGAGATCTTCGTTTAGCGAGGGCGGCCGGTTCTGCCCTTTTTTTTACATCATGACCCCTCAAGACTGTGTAAGTTGGCACATGCATATCTGCCCACACCCTCTCTAAAAAAACAGCCTTATGCATTACACATGTACTAATGCTTGCATCCAACATCCAAAAAGATTCAGCATTTCGTAACCGAACATCCCATCGAAGCGGCGAAGCTACTTGGCGGAATAACCGTCACCGCTGCCCCTGTGGCCGTTGCCGTTCCCTTGTTGGGCGCACTTGGCTTTGGAGCTGTTGGTGCAGCAGGCGGTATGGCATGGATGTCAAACTTACGAAAGGTTTGGCTGTTTACTAACTGGAACTTCTCGAGGCTCTCTGGCTGCAACCATCCAAGCGAGCATAGGCCCCGTTGCGGCAAAGAGTCTGTTTGCCATTTTGCAGAGTGCGGGAGCTGGAGGGATAGGAATGGCCGCTGTAAAGACAGCCATTCTAGCTGCTGGAGGAGCGATGACTGCAGGGCCCGTACACACGCTTCTGCAATGCTTGAGCAGCAATGACACGGCAACGTGACGCTGGAAAGCGAGTTTCAGATAGAGGAGGGGAGGCGAAAAGATGATCATCTAAGCACGGTACGAGTATCTCTATGGTCTTGCTAAAAAGATAATTGCATTAGCTAGTTGTCTATTCATGTACGAATCTTTGCTACCCAACGAGCATGGACCCTGTATCTCTCCTCATCCTCCCTTGCGTCCTGCAAGTGTCTCATCCGGAGACGAGCTCGTCTCTGGACGCAATCTCCTGCTTTGTCTGCCGCTGTGCTTCCGTCTCCTTCTTCTTATCCTCAGCCACCCCATTTCCGCTCTTCGCCTTATTAGCGTCGTCGCCGTCGGCCTTGTCTTTGGCCTTGCCCTTGTCCTTCTTGAGAGAAATCGCCCCCTTGGCCAGGGCCTCGCTCGGCAGCGGCCGAATAATGGGCTGGGCCACCCACCAAGGGCGCTTACACCTCTTGATGGTGCTGATGGAGCTCTCCTCCTCGGGTACGCCCTCCAGGGTCCGCTCGCCTATCACTTTCTCCAGCTCCTCGTCGAAGCTCCGGCCGTCCGTCTGCTCGTATTCCAGCAGGCCCTCGGCCACTCTCTTCTCCACGGCCGCGAGGACCCGCTCGTAGCCGTCGATGCCGTCCCTGCGGGCCCTTGCCAGCTGATCTCTGATATCGGTGTGCTTGGTGACAAAGTGTCTGAGGACGTGGAACATGTGAGGCTGCAGCGCCGAGATGTTTGGCGATGAGTTGAGACTCTTGTCGTCTTCCTTCTTCCTCTTCTTCTTCGCGGGCTCGTCTGCGTCGTCTGAGCTCTCGGTCTCTGTGATCCAGGCGGTATCGTCGCCAGGAACAAACAGCGGCCGTCTCTGTGGAGGATCCTGATCATAGACGTATTTGTGCAGGATGTCCAGGTATCGTCTTGTGATGGCATCAACTCTCCAGCCGCCTTTTCCGTCCTTGCCCCTCCAGTATTCCCTGCTCTTTTCTTCTACCGGCGGGGGATTGCCGAATAGGCCGGGATCGCTGAGGTTTCCCTCGGCTGCCATGATGCCATCCGCTCCAGTTGCGTCCAAACATTTCTGTAGATCCCCGTCTTGTAGGATATTACCGTTCGCAAAGAGCACAGTTTCCGGCGGCAAGCTATCTCTGAGGAACCTAATCATCTCCCAGTCGGCAACTCCAGTAAGGTGCCCCTTCTGTTCTCTTCTCCGTCCATGCACGGTCAATATAGAAGCTCCAGCTTTAAGCACATTCTGTGCGTATTCCAGAGTCTTCTCTTTCGTCTCCAGCACCCGAATTTTGGCCGTGACCGGGATGGACAGCTCCTTATGCAATGTGTTGATCAGCTTAAAGATGAGATCTTGATCTTCCTGTAAGAACGCCCCGTAGTGGCCCTTGCGCGCAATACCCTGCGGGCATCCAAGGTTCAAGTCGACAGCATCGCAGTACGGAACAACATGTTGCGCCGCAGAGAGCAGCGCCTCGGGATCGTTTGCGCAAAACTGAACAAAAAGAGGCCGGTCAATCTTGGGGTTCCCATCCAACCAAGGCTCGTCGGATCCCGCTCGAACAGCCTGGTAATGCGCTTTTCGGTATTTTTCGTCTTGCGAGAAGAGTCGAGCGTGAAGCATGGGCGTATAAGCTAGCAGCTTGGACTGCTCCGAGGGCAGCAAGAAAGATCGTGTGAGCATTCGCCAGGCCTGTTGAGCGCAACACGCGTTAGCAAAAACATGGGCAAAGCATCGCCGCCGGGATCCAATGCAAGACAAACAAACTCGGATTGGTCCACCATGGGAGCCACGATAAACTTGGGACTCCCAATGCTCTCGTAAAACGCCCGTCCATGGAGCTTCTTGGGGGGTTCGGCAGCCTTGGCCGCCTCTGTCGCCGTCATGGTCGCAACCCCACGGAAAGTGCAGGGAACAGCAGAGAATCTAGACTGAAGCAACAATCGATGTGTCACAGTCTTCCCAAGCAGGCACTGCCACATAAGTGCTCCAAAGAAGCACTGCCTCTGCACTTGGTGGACGGAGAGTAGTTTCGAGAGTCAATGAGCGAAAGATAGATGTGCCTAAGACTTTTTTTTTTTTTTTCCTACCGTGGCGCCAGAAAAAAAAAGCCATCACTGGTGTTTACTAAACGGCGGGGCTGATTAATACCCGGGCAACACTAAATTTCCCCAGAATTACTAGATACCTTCAGCCTACGATGACATCAAGTACAAGATTAGCCCCCAAGGTATTGGAATTACCTGCTCAGCACAAGAAACGGCAGAAATATTGCCAAGTGCCAATTAATGCTATTTATAGACATCTAGATCAACAGTCCCATGCAAATACAACTGTGGGCTGAGCACGATGTGTCCCACTCTTGGCAGATATTAGTAGCAAAAGGGCCTCTGGGCAATAATTGATTAAATGTACTGAGTTTTTATTTGCTGAAAAAGGAGACACCAGACACATCACGCTCATAGACTAAATCCGGCTATAGAGACATAGATAAAAATGAAGCAGAGGAAAAAACACAAGTTGCCGGCCTATATTTCACCTCCCAATCGGCTGAGTTGCCATACCTAAACGTCTTCGCCTCCACGGTCAACTCTAAATGCTCGTGCTGTGCCAACGTGGCATCGTGTCATTTTAACATGCTGCTCTTCCGTCCTCAGTCCTCGCGGCTTAACCATGATAGGCCGCAGCCACGAGTTTCCGATTTTTCAATGACAACAGACGGCATCATCCGACGCCGGCTCTTCCCACCATCCCCGATCGCCCATTTCTCGCGCCAACGAGTTCCAACTGAATATTAATGAGATGTATGAGTCTTTAAGGGCTAAATACCATGACATGTAGTGAGGTAGTGTGACAAAACGCCCGTGACACCTTACTATGCTGTCCCTAAACGCCGCAAATGGTAAATGTGAAGAAATACATGGTTGGGGCTTTATACCCCGTGTGTAGCAAAGGGGAAAAAATAAACAGCTGACAAGATTTTCGTCCATCGGATAATATCATCAGAAGAAATGCGTATAAATCTTGGAATTTTCATGGACTTCCATTTCCTAAAAATTGAGTTAGTTTAGACCGTTCTAGAACCCACATCGGGTACCTAAACAATTGAGTTTCGACGAACCATTTTGAAGCTGTTCAGCTCTTCTTTGATTTGCTGAGCCAGCATCGGTGTGAGACGGTTGCACGTGGCAATTTCACCACGGCGGTCATACTCTTGGCTAGGCCATGTGTCGTAAAAGATGATGCGTGGTGAAAACGTGGCATTTCTCTTGGGACCAGCTGAGGGGGTTCCGGGTCGGCTCTTTCCAAGCCGACCTAGAGCGCTCATGAAGTAGTCCTCAGTACCAATAGCGGGGGATCCGGTTCTTTTACCGTCATCATTTGGTGTACTCGGCGCACTTGAATTGGGCGAGTCGGTGACAGCTGGAATGTTTGGCAGAACGAGATCTGGCGACTCCGATGGCCGGATGGAAGGGCTTGAAGAGCCTGAACCTGTTGTCAGTTAATTAACCGCTAATAGAGATGATAGAAAACATGAGGCAATACGTACGCTTCAAGATGCCCTTGCGAACCGCCGCAAGTACCTCTGCACGTTCTTTTTCACCACCCACAATGCTCTTTCGAGGTCCAGAGTTATCCGTTCCTGCACTGCCCAGACGCTCGGCTCCAATTTCAGGGATCTGAGTAGCGTCAAGGGAGTTGCGCTCGAGGCGAGGGAATCCCGTACCACCTTTGCCGGCCTGGGGGTCCGCGGTCACGTTGACACGTCGAGTCTCTGCTTCCACGGTAATCATAGACACGGCAGCCTGTCCCTCGGTAACAGGACCATCGGCCGCCGGCACGCCCACAACAGACTTCGGCCGGAAGAGGCCAACCAGCGAACGGGTGCTCTTTTTCATGCCACGGCCCATCTTCCTGATCATAATAGAAGCAGATGAGGCAGTAGACGAGATGGAGAGGTTATCCGTCGATCCACCAAAGAAGCGACCGCCATAGATGCTATTGCCAATACCGGCGGCTTCTTGTGCTTCAGCAATTCGCGCTTGCTCGGCGTCATAAGCCTCCTCCGATGTTGGGTCTTTGCGGAGCTTGGCTGCTTCCACTCTTTCCATGCCTTCGCCATCAGGACCAGCAGCCTTTCGGAATTCAGCTGCGCTTCCAAATGAAAAGGCGCGGCGAAGCCTGGAGGTTTTAGTCTTTCCCTTGACGTCCTTTTCATTGATGGCTGCAAGCTGCTTTGCCGCGGGAGACACCGCACTCTTGCCCGAAGGCGCTGCGGCGGCGGCATCACCAGTTGGTTCATTTGCCATCGTGGCGGGTTTGGATAAGGGAGAAGGACTAAGTGTCCGCTTAACTCCATCGGCAGATGAACCTCTCGCAGGTATATTCGCTACCTTGAGCTGATCGCTCTTGACCGGTGTTTCGTCAGCGCCCGGTGAAGAGGGGTTGCCGGTGGGGGTAGTCGGATTGCGGTTGGAAGACTGCACATCAATCCCTGGTTAGTATGCACACAAGTTACAAAGGGCCCCCAAAATCCACAGTGCGATTGGATGACAAGTGGCGATGAAGGGGTCAACTTACCGAGGCAGATCGCGAATGACTGCTTCGACTAGACGATGCGCTATCATTGCTTCCTTTACGGACATGCATAGCCATCTTCTGGGCAACCTGAGGAGACTTTTCACTCCTATCAACGCTCTTAACATTGACAGCTTGCTCTGGACGAGGGGCGTTTTCGGGCTTCAGAAGGGGTCTGAATGAATCTGTGGATTGGATGGTATGCACGCTTCGGCGGCGCATCTTCTTGGCCTCATCTGGGGATGGTCTGCGGTGCAGATTCGAGTCATCCATAGACCCTCCCGGGCCGAGCGAGGGAGAAGCTGCCAGGTTCGGGACTGATCGAGAGCCGCTGGGTGCATGATACATCTGATTCTGATTACCGGGACTGAGCGGGGGGTTCGAGCTTTGGGATCGAGTGTTTGAGTGGCTAGGTCTCCGATATCGATCAGGTGCATTCTTAGACATCGCACTGGAAGGCAGTGTCGACTGTGATCCGCTAGAAGCGTGCGAAAGCTGGGGGCGTGAAGCGGCATTTCTAGACGGAGACTTGACAGAGTCATCGCGTGCACTGCTGCTACCGTGGCTACTGCTGTGGCTGCTGCTATGACCGCTGCTATGACCACTGCTATGACCGCTGCTATGGCCACTGCTGTGGCCACTGCTGTGGCTACCGTTGTAGGTAGGAATCAAGGCCATGTTTGTGACGGATGGGTTGGTGCGATGAGAGCGTTGAACCAGGCTAGGGTCGAAAGTCTGCGTAGGAATTCCGGAGGGTGCTGAGTTCGTCCGGTAGGTCCCGTACTGCTGCCATTGCAGGCTCTGATTCAGATTCGGTTGGGGTGCAAAGGCATATGACTGAACGGGAACAGTGCTCCCTCGATATCCTCCTCCTCCTCTCGGTGCCGAAGTTGTGTATTGATGGTGGCCGTTAGATTGGCTTGCAGGCATCATGCCTGAGGGTGTTGGTCGTTGAAGCATTGTCACCGTACCAGTCTGTTGCTGATACGTTTGGATCAACGCAGCCATAATCCTCCCAGACCGGGAACCAAAAACAAGCGTGCTCGAAGCAGCAATTCCTCCTCTCAATTATACAGGAATCCCGATATGAAGCCTCGGAAATTGTGGTGTTTATCAACAGTAATAGACGGCAACGCTTTCACGATCAATTCGGAGTCGAAAATGCTATAACATTATCGAATATTAGCTATTGCTCGCATATCTTGGTAGATGGTATTGCCCATTCGAAAGGGAACAGGACTACAGCAAAAGAAGAAGAAAATGGAAGGCGAACATATCAAAATGTGATCTAACCTTTCTCTTTTTTTCGTTTTTTTCTGTTTTCAAGAGCTGAGAACGGGCCAACAGCAAATAAGTGCGGTTATTTCGCTTTCGATGTTTTTTTCCAATTAATCGCAAAAGAAGAATGGCCGGTATGACGATTGTATAGAAGGACGCCAGCGGCCAAGGATGCTAAAAGATTCCTCGCGTCGAAATGAAGAGCTCACTATTACCACGAGGCCACAATCGACTATTACAGAGCAGATGGCTAACTGCTAACTGGTTGAGCACGATCAAGTGTCACATGAGACACGTTGGACCACAACTAGCTGCAAAGAAACATGGGAGTTGTGCAGATATCGATCGTTCGTATCGAGATGCCGACTTTGAAGGTCGGAGGATGGCTCTGAGGTATTACGGGCTCAGAAGGGAAAATGACGGGTTAAAAAAAGGTAGAGCTTTCTAGGCAGAGCCAGTCACCAGAACGGAGAAGAAAAAAATAACAAGAAAAAGGAAAGGTAAATGCACAGGACAGAGACGATAGAGTCAGAAATGTCGACGTATGTGCAATAAAGCGCAACGCCCAAGGTGGTGAAAAGAGAGAAAAGAAACAAGATGGCTCGAAGACGAAGACGAAGGCGAAGGCTGGGAAAGGGGGCACGACGAAAGGCGTAGCGTAGCGGAAATGCGTGCTGTGTAAAGTCGGACAGAGGCAAGGGCGCGAGAGAAAAGCAGGCGAGCCAAGAAGCAGAAGGGGAAGGCTTTGGGGATGGAGAAGAAAGAAAGAAAGAAAAGAAGAGAGTGAAGGTGGACGAGCCGCAATGGTTCGTGGATGATGGTGATGGTGATGGGCTGAGGAGAAGAGCAGCCACCCTTGGAGACAGAGGCAGAAAAGTCGAGGAAGAGAGAGCGAGAGAAGTGACCACGCCAAAGCAGGCAGCGCACAGGGCACCTGGCACCTGGCAGTGGCAACGGCTGGGCTTGGCTAGGGTCAGGTTTAGCGGGCTGCCAGGGGTGGAGCACGCCCCTAACCGTGCTATCTCGCGGGGCCTGGTGTTGTGTTAGCCAGTTGGGGGAGCGGAGGGTACAGGTACTTGGGCCTCTGCATTGATTGATTGAGCGCTGGCTGAGGACATGCAAGGCACGAGTACAGGTACTGCAGAGGTACGCACAAGCGCTGCTGGGGATGGCCGGTGTGTCCCCGTACAGGTCTCGTACCGACAGCCAGGGCTGGGGGCCAACGCGCGGCCGGCCTGCAAGAACCGACAAGCAGCGAGAAAAGACGACATTGAACATTTGAAATCCAATTCTTTGATACTCGCACAGTACCTGGATTAGCAATGGATGGATTATGAGTAGCGGCAGAGCTTGAGAGCCAAGGCTGTGTGTAGCAGCAGCTCTGGAACGGGCTTCTTTCTTTCTCGTACAAGCGCATTTGTGCAGTTAATGTCAATAAACAGGCCGGCGCTGAGCAGCAAAAGGCCACAGGTACCTGTACTTGCACGGCCAGGCGGGCGCAACAACGGGTTGCACTGGTTCCTGCACCAGGAACCAAACAAGCACAGAACAACAATGGCGTGGGCCACCTGTGCAGCAGCAGCAGCAGCAGCTCTGGGCACGCCGCTTCGTCAGACTCGGGGGATACGAAGCACTAAAAATCGGCGCCTCCCCCCTTCGACCTCGACCCTTTCGACCCAGCCCTCTGAAACCAAGAGGCTGAAAGGAGAGGTTGAGATTGGAGTGATGCGGGCAGAGCGGCGCATTCAATCAATCAATCAATCAAATCAGATGGTCTCACGGTGTTGACGGCATCATTTGCGCACATTCAGGTGCCATCTACCTACCTTGGGTGCAGTGCCTGTACTGTAACTTTTGCAGGACAGTCAATAGCGCAGAGACCGTGCCGGGCTTGAATGCCCCGGACGGGCGTCTCAACTTCCGGACCGCCTAGCTTCAACTGTATTATTGATTTGATTTCATTTTCCATTAAATGCCATGACTGTACGATTACCCGTACGACCTCTGTGGTAGCATCCATCAATTTGCTAACTTGGACAAGCATTGCGCCGTACTTGGACATGCCTTGTTGGGTTCGGTACGGCTCCAACCTAGCTGGGACTCCGAGCTTGCCCACCGCACCGTGCTCCGCTCGCGTTTGATGCCACATTGGATGGATGCAATTTACTGTACATTGGATTGGATGCAAGTGCAGTACCAGGTACACGTGCAGCAGCATGGATGGATTAAGCACTGCAATTTGACAACATGAATGCAATGTCGCCTCCTCACCTCGCATTGATTGCATCGCCCCCATGCCCTCAGTCACTCACTCACTGTCGCCGACCTGAAGTACTGACGTTTCTAGAGAAAAAGAAGACAATAAAAGATTAAAGCAGCAGTACCCGTACTGTACAGTATCATTTTATTTTCTCCTCCCCCCTGACACTTATGACAAAGTACACATACACATGCCTTGCTGGGCTAGTACTCGTAGGCAGCCCTCGGCCGCTTTTGCTTTGGACAAGGTCGCGTCGATGCACAGAACAAGCACCAGCCAAGACGCGACTGATTGGATCATCCCCGACTCGCGACCGCATTAAACCCACTGCGACTAGGTACGATAGCTAGGGGCCATCGACCAGGGCCGCAGATGACTGCAAAGTAGCGCGACCTTGGGCTCGTACCGCTACTGGTACGTCGATGCCGCAACCTCGCCTTTGGCCGGATGCAGGACGAGCTGCCAAGCCAGGAAAAGAAGGCGTCGTCTTTTCTTTTTTGCTTTCGACGCTGCTTCGGTCAAGGCTTCTCTCGGTCGATGTCTCTCATTTGCGAGAACCTCCGGCTGGTATGATTTCCCCCCTCCCCCCACGGTGAGATCGACATCTAGCAGCGCCAGATCCGACTTCGCGCAGCATCCGAAATATCCAGCAAGGCTAGCTGTCCTCTTTGTACCGGTACATCCTCGACCTCCAGACGAGCCGCCGACCCAATACGATACGACAATCCGCTTCTCTGGCCACTCCCCTCGCTGCATTGTCCCATCATACTTGTAAGCAACCCATGCCGCAGATTTCTTGCAAAAGCCCATGGACATCATTCAATTGGGTGACTGAAGTTGACAGTGGCACCATCACGCCGGGCAAAAAGTGACCTGCCTCTTCGTAATGACCGGCCAACGGCTTGAGCGATGCTGCCGTGCTCCGGGCGAGGCGGCAACTCCTACGAGTACGTGCCGTAATTGTGCATGTACGAGCACCGAGCGGACAAAGGACCACTATGATCGAGCGGTGCTCGTACTGAGCGCTAGGAGCCTTCCGTGGCCTCTGATGGATCAACTTGGCTATGCTCCTTCTTGGACACATTGATCCAAATCCTAAGGGTCCCGTCTACTCCGTACAAGGCCTTGCAACTTACCCCAAGCCTTCTTCCCATGCCTTGAGAAAGAGACACGAATCTCCACGAACAAGCACGGGGATCGACAAGCACTAATCCTGGTGCTCTATCGCTTCTCCATGTTTTTGCTCTTGCGCCCACGGATCGTGGATGCTACGGCAAAACTTGTACTATCAATACGATACGGCCACAGTACAGGTGCGTGGGTCGTCTATCCTGGAGCACCACCAGCCCACACCTTCATGGCGCTATTTCATGCAGTAGTCCCAGGTGAGGCAATATGCCCGGCGGGATGCATCTGGTTGGCTTTGATGTATATGCACGAAATGCTCAAGGAGAACGCAAAGAAGCGCCGGACTCGGGTCAAGAGGCTTTCTACAACGCCATGCAGCGAGCCGCAAGTTGCTGAAGAATTAAAGACATATTATGTATCCCACACAGCTGAGCCAATTTCCACGCGCTTACTGGTAGAGTGATTACTCGGAGATTGCGGGCCCTAACAACGAGGATATTGGCAAAATTGCTCCAGTCCTACTCATTTACCACGGCCAGGGAGAAAAGCTCTGTCGCTTCCACCCATATGATCAAAGTTTGTTTCGGTCAGCGCAGCCCCCAAGAATCTAAGCTTTCAATGCTTCCTCACTTTGTGCACGAGTTGCAAAAAAAACATAAAAACAATCTAGGGAGAAGGACGAAGCCGGACAAGCAAATGACGTAACAAGCATGAGAAACCCACACGGAAACCTTAATGCAGTGCGCTACTACGGAGTAGCATCCCATGCGACAATTATCGTATTCGCAGAGGGGAAGTGGTTGTCTCCAGAATATTCTGGCCTGTAGGAGCATCTGGTAGAAGATGGCCTTAGGTTCATGTGATGCTCGGACGTGAAGAATCGAGACCCTCCACTCCACCACCGATGAGGCCCACGTCGGTTATTTTTAGGCCGTTCCAATAGTTCGGGATCTCTCACGGGTTACGAAGCCATGGCGCAAGAAATCTCTATCCTCGCCGAAGCAGAAGGCTTCTACGGAGTTGCTCCGTACATACGATCTTGCGGATCCGTTCCCGGCTAGCTGCGAAGTGGTGGTGTTGCACAACGCCTTGCCCGCCTCTATATAAGTGCATAAATACACGCGAGTGGGCATTCCCAACAACTTGCCAATATCATAAGAGCTTCCCATATTACACAACATATTGAAGAGACTGGAGCCATTAGAGCTCCATGATACTTGAGATCATATACCAGAGGAAGATGGCCACAGAAGGGGGTAGTCCTCGAAGAGCTGGGTTCAGGTAGACCGGATAAGAGGTGCATCTCGTAATGATATACTTCATACTGTAGTCTGGAATGCTGAATAGTCAGGTCGGGAGTGATGGCTATTAGCCACTCCCTTCTTTTTCCGAAGGGGGTGGCGCCTTGCTCACACTCTACTCGAGTTATTTGTAAGAGGCTTGTTATCATTGAAGACGACGACTCAGGTAGCACAAGTACGCGTACCCAGTCCATGTGATATACCAGCTTTATCATCAATGGATGGATGTCATGTCAACTATAGTACCGCTACGGAGTACAACTACCGGCAGCCCGAAAGCGAGCCTTTTTTTTTTTTTCCTCAATTCTCCTCACAACCCCATCAAGGTCTCCATCTTCAACTTGAGACGGGCCGTGGCTTGTGGATTGGACGCCACGCCGATCAGACGGCTGTGGACTTTCAAACAGTGATTTTGCCACTGGCTGGAGCCGTGGATGCAACCGGCCCTGATTGTCTGTTCGCGGTAGCTCAAATCTACTTGGACGCGGGGCTAGTTGAGGGGAGAATCTGCTCAGCTACTGTGCAGACGCCAAGATCTCGCAGCCATGACTGGTTGCTTGCGGCAATGATTGGCAATTGTCATGTTTAAACAAGCTTTTTCAAAGCTGCCACGTAAATATTTTACATGCATTAGTAGGTAATGGTACATGTGATGCTCAATCTATCTCACGGTGCGGGCAGACCGAGCTTAGTAACTCGGTGTCTCTGGAGCTGGAAACACCTTTGTTCATCGAAAGCTCCACAGTCACATCCCTTGCCTTATTTCATGTTTGCTCTAATATTACCTCGTTTCAGTTGAACGGTAGTATTAGAAACGCCAGCTTTAACTGGGCTTGAGTCGTTCGACTTTTGCCCTAGAACGGGCCTAACCTAGAGCCCCCCATTCTGGTAACCAAAATAGGACTAGCATCCATCAACCGGTTGATTAGTTGATTAGCCTCAAAAGATGGACTCCAAGCAGTTGGAGGAAGTGACACTAACAAGACCACTTGTGCTAACAACAGCCGTGCCAAATTCAGCTCAATCCTTCGGGTCAATGTCGCCAGGCAGACGTGTACAGCATCTTGTATCAATGAACCTGATCATCAACAACCGCACGTCGTCATACTTGCACAGGCATAAACCTCTGTGAAACACCAGAAAATACCAGGGCACTTGTATGCATGATATCCCAACAGAGATTGTCGTTTCGAGGCCGCGATAGCGTCAAGCACATGGGACCAAAGGCAGCATAACGCCTTTCGCTCCATCCCGCTCCCGATGGCTCCTTGCCTTGCCAAGAAACACGCCCAACGCCTCGAGTCTTTCCGATAAGCTCAACGTGCGACAAGCCGTACGGGCACGACACACAAAGGCTCCGTCGCCATGGTCGGAGTTCCGCGCAGCAGCGGCTGTCAGCTCTGCAGACAGAGAAGGGTCAAGTGCGACGAGGCCAGACCGGAGTGCGGCAACTGTCGCAAGTATGGCACTCTATGCCCCGGCTACGAGCGAGCCATCAAGTTCGTGTCTGGCAAGCACACGATCCGGAGCAAGGGTTCTCGACCGCTGCAAAAATGTCACCAGAACAGCACTGGTGCTGCCTCGTCGGAAGCTTCGCCATCCACCACCTCGACTCTGTCTGCCGCCGCCACGACGCCTGAAAGTATTGGCAGCGGCGGCAGCACAAGTGGTACTGCTGCTGCCGTGTCCACGTCCCTTGTGGCGTCTCTTCAGCCCAATCGAGCCCTCTTTGTTGGCACTCTGATGGACATGGCCCAGACTAGACTGGCCTCCAAGGACGTATCTGCGTTCCTGGGCTTCTTTGGGCGCCTCAGATTCGAGGAGTTTGGCACGGCGGCGGCTCTAGATGGTGCCATTTGTTCGCTCTCTCTGCATCTTATGGGCAAAGAGCTAGCGGATGACAGCCTCGTCGCTAGGAGCAGGACCGTGTATGGATGGTCCCTTGGTGCTCTCCAGAAGACATTGAGACATCCTACTAAGTGGAAGACGTCCGAGACCTTCTGCTCGGCTGTCTTACTTTGCTTCTTTGAGGTATGCCCGTAGCAATCGGCGGTGATATGCCACATCCCAGTTTCTTCTATCTTGTCTCCAAAAGGCATGACCGAGCCTTGCTGACGCAGGAAACAGCTGTTTGCGGGTACGACCTCAGCAGAGACGTGGTTGCAGCATGCTCAGGGAATTGCCACACTGATGGAGCAACGTGGTCCTGCAGCTCATGCGCAGGGCAACGACGCAGCTATACTGTTTTCTTTCCGAGGCATCTTGGTAGGCATACTCCCATTACCCACTCCCTTTTCTTCTACCCCGATGTCATTGGTGATTGCGATTGTCTTTTATCTTTACTTTGTCTGGGGCACCGAAGCTGTCTGTTCCTGCGTCTTCGGAGCTGAACCGTTGAACAATGGACGAGGGCGTTCAATACGCCCCCAAAGTTTGCAAAGGCTGTACCCAAGCCCACATACCTCTGCAGCCAATTCTGAAGGAATGAGACGCCCCTTTGCTTCGAAAGACTACCTATGTGAAGCCCGAGTAGCTAACGCATCCTACTTTTTTCATCCTTTTCCCGATTTAGATTATGAGCTCCCTATTCTTTCCAACAAGCGACAAGTGCTTCTTGGCTCAGCCAGAATGGAGAAAGGTGATTTACAACGGCCAAGGGCAGTCGATTTACACTCCTGAAGCGCCGGGGTTTTCGATGCAAGTAGTCAATTCGTTTTTCGTGTGCCTGGCAGACATGCCCGAGGTTATGTGGTGGGGATACCCGGTCCGCCAGGCTCTCCTAGCCGGCAGACGGGTGAGTCCCAAGCGTTTGCAGCATGTTGCCGAGTTGGCAGCCGCAAATCATGAGCGGTTCGCCGCGTGGTACGAGGACTTTAAGAAGCTCGGCGTCGAGCTGAAGGAGGTGCCGTCAAAGGACCCCAGCTCGCCGTACCAGGTGGTGTTGGAACATCCCGTGGGATGGCTTGGGTCCATGCACATGGGCTACTGGGCAAGCATGCTGATTCTGCAGGAGTTGATGCTTCAATGTGAGTGGCCCGTGGATTATCGGGAATCCCAAAAGGAGCTGGTGCAAAACATTCTTCGATCCGTCGAGAGCGTGGGGAGCGGCACCATGGGGCCCTTCCGGCTGGGTTATTCGATTAGAATCGCGTATGAGTTTGCCAGTGTTGAGGCCCAGCAATGGATCATTTCGCTGCTGGACAAGTTTTCCAAGAGATATGCGGCCACGGACAAGAACAGCTACCCGAGTCCACGTGTGGACGCGCAAGGGTACTCATTTTGAGACGGTGAGCAACGGAGAGAGACTGGACCCTTTTTCTGTCTCTCCCTGCTGAGAAAAGGAAGCTTTTGGACCCTGCATGCCTGCTGCCAAGTTTCTCACATGTCGGCACCCACCTGATTGGGGTAAAAAAAGGGTGGAGAGGGGAAGCTCTAGGGTGTTTTGGGTATTAATTTTCTTGTAGACGTTTGGGATGCAAGGTACGTGTAAAAAAGCGACAGATAGCTCGGCTCATGGTGTGAATGACCAGCTATCGACATACAGATACGGGGGAGATTTTTGCTTGACCGGTCCAAGTCATGCCTTGCTTTTTATTATGAATACTACCTTATAACTGACGTGAGGTCACTTGTGCGCACAGATCTGGTGATTTTAGGTTGCAGAGATGGCTTCACTTGATTGGTGACAGGAACGTGATAACTCGTAAGCCGCCACATTGATGATCCCGTGTGGTCTCGTAAAAAAAAAAGGAGGTGGCATTATTAGTAGTAGTATCTAAGATATAAATAGCAAGCCACATAAGACGTGTCTCTTTTTTTTTTTCTACTTCCTTCCCGTTGCCAAAGTATTATAGGGTGATGGTAGTAAAATAGTTCGTATCATTAAGCCATATCGTATAACGTACTAGGTGTTGCACCGATCCAGCCAGCACTGTAAGTCGTGTGATAAGAATAAGAAGAAATAAAGCGAAAAAAGGTGATGAAGAAGTAAAAAGGAGACCCAATTTAGCTTTTTTTGTTCAACGTGCTGTCCCACTTTCACATGAGATTCAGCGCCTGTCAAATTCATTCAAAAGCTTGTTTCGGCGGGTGGGCTTGTTTCAGTTGCTCGAGGTCCGTCTCTTCTTCTTCCACAGAAAAGTACGGGCGAGACCCGACAAGGAGGGGCCGCTGAAGAGCAGCTGGTCGGTGTGGCGGCCACAGGTGGTGTGGACGTTGACGGTGGGCGAGGACTTGATGAAGCCGAAGGAGGTCCTGCGCGAGGGGGAGGAGATGGATTGAGGGCTTGTGGCGGCGCTGGAGCTTGTTCCGACTCTCTGTTTGTGGGTTTGGTATTAGCATTGACATTTGATGTGGCTTGTGGCTTTGTGCTTGTTTTTTATAGGAAATGATATGGATGGATAGAGATAACATGTCATCTATGATGCTACATACCTTTGATGGAGAGAAAAGCGGCGATTCCAGCGAGTCGCGAGTGTATTCAGAGATACCGAAGGAAGGGTCCAGTTCCAACGGGGAAGGACGGGTGGCACGAGATGAGCGACCCATAGCGAGCGTGTGGTTTTTTCTTTTCGTTATTTCGTTACAAGACGTGAATTCTATTTCTATTCCGGGGCGCGGTTCTCTGCTCCGTCCGACAACAAGAAGGCTTGCTTCTTGACAGCTTGCTCTTAGAAAAGATAGTAATGACCCGTGCCGTCAAGGCAGCTGAAGATCTGCACGCCGGGTGCGAAAAACAAAAAAAGAGACAAGAGTAAAGGTTGAGGTTTACTCAAATCATCGACTGATACGTTGGATGGAACTACAAGATAGAAGGGAAGGAAGAGGGAAATGGGATGGCAGCTGAATAAATACACACGACTGCTATTCCTGGGCACAAAGAAGGGAGTGTGTTATTCATTTGCGATGCGCATAACTCGCAGACTAGATGTGGCGGCTGACCGAATCCGTGTCAGGCCGCAGATGCAGCCGGCCAAGACGCTGCAGTGCGACAACCAGGCCGGCATTCCAGTCGCGTGGAGCATCAAAGGAGCCATATTGTCGGTAAAACATCAAATGGCGACTATTGACGGCCTGGGCCAATCACGGCCATCACATGATGGGGAAGCCCGCGATAAGGCAGCAGGCCAAAACCTGGAATCGGTGACGGGCAAAGGAGAGAGAGCAAGGGAAGCTGGCGTCATGGCGGGGACCCTGTCCGGCTCGACCTCGAACCTGATGGCTTTTTGCTAGTGTCGATCGCAAGGAATCGCTTCCAGACAGAGTTTAGCAGCCGGTCAGGGTGAAAAGCGTGCCAGTCCAGCATGAGCAAGTTAGGTAGGTAGGCATCCGACAATGAGCTCCATCAGCCCTTAGCGACATATCATGACATGACGAACCCCCTTAGACCCTGTTTTGTTTCTCTCTTTGTCTTTCTCCAGGATCCGAGCCAACGCCGAGAACAAGGAAGCGGCAACCAACATGATGAAGCCGAATATACTCGCACTCGCACTCGCACCGATATGGAGAACTCAATAACGGGCCCTTCCGACAGCCTACATGTGCTAGTGGTCGTTAGTGAGCAGTACTCGTAGTTAGTCTTTCATCGTATTGCCAAGCCAGGCATCAAACTCTCCTCTATCACATCAACCCATGTACCCGCATCACGGAACGGCTGTCGGCTGGACCACTCCAGGCGTCGGTGACCAGGTCCAGCCGTCGCTAGTACCCAGTCAGCTCGGGGGCCAAAAAAATGTAACCTGGGAGACCGAGCGATGGAATGGCCCTAGCTGCCCCTTTACTGCCGCTCTCGTCGTAGCACGGGCTAGTCGCAGTCGTAATGTGCTGTCATGGCGGCGTGAGCTGAGCCAGCAAGGGCCAATAGCTTCCGAGCAACGGCAAAGGTCATCTTGTCCGTCGATTCTTGGCTGTTGGGAATGCAGTCATGCTGCCGGCTCTGGACCACAACATGAGTCACGCCTCAGGAGGAAAAAGAGAGACATTTCCCACTTTTCCACTCGACGTGAAACGAGCGAATGGTGGTGCAGAGGAGCGGATTCAGAATCTGCTTGGACGATGCAGGAGGAGAGAAACGGCTAGAGCGATGCAAATCTAGGACTGGGCTGCATGATGCTGACATTGATGTGCCTGCTTCAAGTTGATGTGGCCAACTAAGTCCTACGGTAGGGCGATAGCGACAAAGTCCATCAAACTTCAGAAGGTGTATTGCCTACCCTAGACCAGCGCGCGCAAAGTCCAAATTCAGGCACCAAGGCATCAGCTTCTGTGTTCCACGATGTGCCTGTCCACCTGACTTTATTAAGCGTGGGGTCCAAGGAAAAGTAGCAGTGGTAGCAGTTCTTCATCAGCCCTACGGCAAGACTAGAATGCTTGAGCCGCATCAGGGGGATCAGTGCCGAAGACAGATCGAAGAATCTGGGGAAGCTGGAAATTAAATCAATGCCAATTCACATTGCCATCATGGACAAGCCGTCGCCGCCACGAGCAGTGAAATTGGTGCCGAGTTGGCAGAATTGGCAAAATGCTGCAGTCGGTTCACTTCGCGTCGTGACAGTAGTATTTGGCAATTCACATTTCATTCACAATGCATGCGGCAATCCCAACTGTATCAACGTGCCCTCACTCTCGCCAGCATCTCGTTTGAAGCCCTGGTTGCACATCGTCATTCATGGGCCGCTTTTGTGGCCTTGAATAGCGGGCCCTGGGTTGGGCAACAGGCTTCACAATAGGCTGCAGACTCTAGAATAGGTGCAGTGGCAGAGTGCACTGGAGGTAAAAAAAAAAAAAAAAAAANTGATCCAACCCGAAGCATTGTTTAGATAGATGGAGAAAATACTCGATATAGAATATCCGCCCGAACACCGAAAGCCTAGGCAACGGACCAACCAAGCAAAATGAAAAGCCTGAAAAAAAAAAAAAAAAGCTCGGGCCACTCACAGCCCGGCTCGTGCCTGCGTGGCTGCACGTGAGGAGACCTCCGTTTTTTTTGGCCTCAGCGCTAATAGCTCTCGCGACGCGCGAAGTCTCGTTACAAGTATCCAGTTCGATTTGCGACCACTGCTGCACTTCTTCTGTGCTCGCCAAAAGGCTCGTCTCGGCGCGCCCCGTCAACGCGACGTCTTCGAAACGCACAGATCCAGACGGTCCTTGTGTGTGTAGCTGCTCTGGCTCTCTGACGCCGCCGGGCCTGTTCATGATTAGTGTGTCATTGCGCGATTCCATGCACGCCTTATATATCCACCGTGCGGCACCATCCAGGTCATAGGTCAGTCCCTCAACCCAGCCACTGGAGGCATGAGATGCGCGGCCCGGAATCAAGAGCAATTCCTGACTCATATTTGATAGCTTAGGGGTTGTTGGGCTTATCAATACCTATCCGCACATACGCAATTCATCCATCAGTCTCCCATCATTTACATTGGCCCAGTCCCTTGAACGTCGCTCCGAACCGCCGCAGAATCCGATACAATGGCTGGCAGCAAGAGGAAGCGAGTCCTCCTCGAGGACTTCGATCCCAATAAATCGGATCCGGAAGATGAAAACTTCGACCCGGTAGAGGCACGACCCAGCCGCAGCTCCAAGAAAACTCGCCAGTCTAGAAATGGGAAACCAGGACAAAAGAGGACCCACCGCTATCGCGGCTCTGACATTGACGACGACGAAGACGAGTTATCCGATAGCGAAGAAGACTCTTTTGCTGAGGGCACTGAAGAATCGGATGAAGAAGCGCCCAGGAATGCGGCTGGGCGGCGGGCCAGGAAAGTGGCAGTCAAACAGCAAAATTACAAGGAGAGCAGCGAAGATGACGACGACGACATCGAGGAAAAAGAAGAGGAAGAGGATCCCGATGAGCTAGACGATGTTCCCCTCAAGCCTACGAAGCGAGAAACTTCAAGGCTGGTCAAGCTTAAGGTTTCTCGTACAGCCTTGGCCCAGACGCGTAAGACTCGAGCAAACACTGAAGATGCTGAAGAGTTCATGGAGCTATCCACTTCGGGCCGGCACGCCGTTCCATCCCGAGAATCACAAAGTAGAAGCCCTGAGGTGGCTGCACGAAATATCAGGGCCACCCGCGCTGCCAAGGGGGTGAAGAAAGCCCCCGAGCCAATTTTGGAGGCTTCCCATGAGAGTAGCTTCCCAGAGAAGGAGGACGCGGATGAACCCGACGAGCTCTCGCAATATTCACCAAATCGTGAGAAACAGGAAGAAATTGACTCCGATATGCCGGATGCTGTTAAGGAGGCCAACGAGGAGGAAGAGGCCCAAGCGGACGCTTCAGCCGCAGTGAAGCAGGACGTGGCCGATGATGACGACGATGACGATGACGTACCTACCACTCGGAGGACCAGAAGCGCTCGAGTTGCTGCTGGGGCTTCTACAGAGGATGCCGTCGAAACCACCGAGGCCGTTGACGCTGAAGCTGCGGCCGAGGAAGGGTCGGATGCCGGTGGTGCTCGCCGCTCTCGCCGACTAGCGAGAGGCACCAAGAAATCCACGCAGGAACCTAGTAGCGATTTTGAGCCTGGTGATGATTCTGATGACGCCGAAGAGAAGCACGGGAATCTGGACGATGTTATGGACAGCCCAACGCCTCGAGGGAGACAGACCCGGTCCCGCGGCCGTACCTCTCGCCGTCGAAACTCTTCCGCTGACGAGGAGCCCGATTTCGACTTGGATGAGCTAAACGAAGAAGCCCGCGAGCTGAGACGCTCATCTAGGCCGCATAGAAAGGCCCGGACAGAGTCCCCCATTGTGTACCAGGAGGGCTCCCGTAAGCGAAATAAGGTTAACTATTACATGCCTCCCTTGACGGCAGCCAACATCGAAGAAGAAGCAGAGGATCCTGCACCTACTCCGGCCCGCAATCGTAGACGAGGCGGCGGCGGTGTTGGCTGGGACAGGAATCTCAACACCACTTACGGTCCCTTTGGCGGCGGCGGCGATGTTGGGTCTTTGCTTGGCGGCCCATGGGGGACCGGTGCCACTGGCGGAGTCGATTCGGATAGCAGTGATGATGAGATGACACACAGATCCACTGCTGCAGGAAATGTTGGTATGACGCCGACGTCTGCAGTTCCAGCTGGTGGCCTTGTATCTGGTGGGCAGGGACATGGCGTTGATGCTACACCCAACGTGGGCAAGATCAAAGACCGCAAAGCGCTTGCCGATGCTGACCCCCTAGGTGTGGATTTGAACGTCGACTTCAGCAAAGTCGGCGGTTTACAAGGCCACATCGATCAACTCAAGGAGATGGTTCAGCTTCCTCTGCTCTATCCTGAACTCTTCACGAGATTCCATGTTACGCCGCCTCGCGGTGTCTTGTTCCATGGTCCACCGGGTACGGGTAAAACGCTGCTCGCTCGTGCTCTAGCCAATTCGGTTGGCTCTGGTGGCAAGAAGATCTCTTTCTACATGCGCAAGGGTGCTGATGCGCTCAGCAAATGGGTTGGCGAGGCTGAAAAGCAACTTCGCTTGCTCTTTGAAGAAGCGAGGAAGACCCAACCTAGTATCATCTTTTTTGATGAGATTGACGGACTTGCGCCGGTCAGATCGAGCAAGCAAGAACAAATCCATGCTTCTATTGTCTCGACCCTATTGGCCCTGATGGATGGCATGGATGGACGTGGACAAGTCATCGTCATCGGTGCCACCAACCGACCAGACAACATTGACCCTGCTCTTCGACGACCCGGACGATTTGATAGAGAATTCTACTTTCCTCTCCCCGATCTCGAGGGGCGTCGGTCCATCCTCAACATCCACACGCAAGACTGGGGCCTGTCGGACGACTTCATGCGCTCCCTGGCTGAAAACACCAAGGGCTATGGAGGTGCTGATTTAAGAGCCCTCTGTACTGAAGCGTCACTCAACGCCATTCAACGAACATACCCACAGATTTACTCCTCTACAGAGAAACTGCTTGTCGATCCTGCCAAAATCTCGGTCCATGCCTCCGATTTCATGATCTCTATCAAGAAGTTGATACCTTCGTCGGAGCGTTCTGCGACATCAGGAGCACGCCCCCTTCCAAACTCTATTGCGCCTCTCCTCCGTGAACAGTTTGACGAGGCCAAGCGGGCTCTTGATCTGCTCTTGCCTCGGAGAAAGAAGACGACCGCGTTGGAAGAGGCCATGTATGAGCAGTTCGAGGACGAAGATCACGGATTTGGACGTGAGACACTGAACCAAGAGTTTGAACGCTCTCGAGTCTTCCGGCCCAGATTTCTCATCTCAGGTGCTCATGGCATGGGCCAAGGCTACATCTCGTCTGCAATCCTCCATCACTTTGAAGGGATTCACGTACAGAACTTTGACCTTCCCGCCCTCCTCAATGACGGACGAGTAAGCTTCAACTGTCCCCTCACATCTCTCTCCGTTTGTATCAGGTCATCGCTAACTGAATAATAGGCAATGGAGCAAGTCATTGTTGGTCTCTTCACTGAAGTACGGCGCCATAAGCCGAGTGTGATCTACATTCCAAACATTGACGCCTGGTACACGGTGCTGGCTGGAACGCTGGCGCTAGTCACCTTCCGCACCATGTTGAGGTCCATCGCCCCGACGGATCCCGTACTCCTCTTGGCCACCGCAGATTGCGAAAAGAAGGATCTCTCACAAGAGATGGTTCGCGACTTTTTCGGCTACTCTCGCAAAAACCAAATGCAGATAACGAGACCGAACAAGGTGAGAAAGGGCGCCACGCTAATAGCAGTGCGAGCAAGGATCGCTAACAGTCAGTAGGCCAACCGTATGGAGTATTTTTCGAAAACATTGGATTATGTGAAGCTGCAGCCTCGTGCCTTCCCAGATCTTGACAACCGCAAGAAGAGAGTTCTCGAGGAGCTCCCAGTAGCTCCTCCGGCACCTGTCAAGCCACCAACTAAAGAAGAGGTGAAGGCTCTGAAGAAGAAAGATCACCAGCTCCTGAACGCTCTCAAGATTCAACTGCAGCCCATCATGGATCAGATCAACCGCCGGTACAAAAAGTTCAGACAGCCAGTTCTTCAACAGAACCTGATTGAGTACTTGTTCCTGGAGGCAGATCCGAACTATGTACGACCTGATTTGGCAGAAGGGGAGAACAGACCCTTTGAAATTGTCAAGGACAAGCATGGAAATGACGTGCTGATGCACGTCGAGTCTGGCAAGTACTATTACAATCTCGAGACCACAACCATCGAGGAACGCTTGTCGAACGGGTTCTATGCTCGCCCTAAGGACTTCTTATTCGACATCAAGGCTCTTGCAAAGGACGCCAAGAACATTGGCGACAAGGAGCGCACTCTCAAGGCCAACGAGTTGCTCAGCAATGTCGAGGTAGATGTGGCGAGCATCGAAGCCAGCACAGCCCACATCGATTGGGAAGCACTCTACCAGCGCCAGCAGCAGCGAGCCAAAGAGGCAGCAGAGAAGGAGCGAAAGCGAAAAGCCATGCAGTCTGTATTGGAACGAGTCCAGTCGGATCTTGGCGGAGGCAATGACAGCGATTCGCAGGGCCCTCTCACCCTTGGAGAACCAGTGCCGGGGGCTCGCACCATGGCCCGCTTCCAGATACGAAGCCCCTTATCCAACGGACATGGCGAAACTGGCCAAAATGGGCATCCGCTTAGCAATGGTATTCCCACTCCGATAAAGGAGGGCGATGTTCAGATGAGCGGGACCGACGACGACACCCAGAATCTGACCCAATCCCAAACCTCTCCCATGGCCCCGCCGCCAAGATCCCAAGAGTTGTCTTCCTCAGCAAATTTGGCGGCTGGGGCAACACAGGTATCTCAGCGAGCTGCAGTTACCACCCTGCCTCCTGGGGTATCACCATCGGCTGTAATCAACGAGGCATCCTCGACTAAGACGTCAGATCCGTCGACTCATAGGTCTTCCAACTGGAGCACGCAGAACACAAACGGAAACCAAGAGCACGATGATACGTTGCCGGACACGTTGGTAGTTAACCAGAACCAGAGCCAAATGTTACCGCATAACCAAAGTATCTTGTCATCTTCTAGTGAGATTTGGCCTCATACTCAAGCTAGGGGACCGGCTCTCGACGCAGATAGCTCATCTGCTTCGCTCATAAGCCGCCCATCGCTCGATTCGCAAACGCACAAGAGCCCGGGAGGTGTGAAGTCGGTGATAAGCTTGCCGTCTCATGATTCAAGCTCGGCGGGGGATGCGGTTCGCAACTCGGGCTCGTCTTCTCAACCGTTGCAAGTGGAGGGGCAGATTGAAGAACTTTTGCACAGAGTGGCAGAATATACCTCGGGCTGTACAATTGAGCAACTTGAGCAAGTCAACCGTGAGATGATGGACGAGATATGGCGAAGCAGACACGAGTGGAACCGAGTCAAGGTGCTCGGGAACGTGTCGATAGTGTTCAACGAAGTGATGAGGGACATTGAAAACATCCAGGGCATGGGTCCACTGAGCCAACGAGAAGACGTGGACGTGTAGGAGCGTCTTTGACGAAGGAAGCGATAAGTTTGTTTCAATCTTTTGACATCATCGCTAGAGCATTGGAGCGACCAAAAATATGTGAAGAGACATTATGCAGAATTGTTTCTTGTAAGATTGATTATGGATACTGGATTTGGGTTGGCACAGCGCTTTTTTCTTCTTTCTTCTTTCCCCCCCTTGTCTAATCTTTCTTTTTTTTCTTTTCTATTTTTGATCTTTCCCCTTTTGTGTACGAAGAAAAGAAAAAAAGCAGACAGATTCTGAGGAAGTCAAAAAGGACTGTTGGCTGAGGAGGGTGGCGGCGCCGACAAAAAAGGGAGTGGCCCCGTGTTTGCCTAAAGCTTTGGAGTTTACAGGAACCTGTGCTTGTTATATTTCCTTCTCTTTTTTTCCCTTTGCACCTTTTCTTTTTGAGATAAGTAATAGGAGATACCTTGAGGAAAACTAGATGTATAAGCTTATGGATACTACATACACTATGAATAATTGAGTCCCAAACTGTGATGACATGATTGTGGGAGCGTTTCTTTGGAGACTGGGTAGGTGGGCTTGATACGCCGTGCAGGTGCCTATAAGCATCAAGTCAGACATGTATGTATTTTGGTACGTGGGCAAGGCAAGTATGTGCTTTGTGTATCTGTTTCATTGATGTATTTGTCTCGATATCCTACAATGGCTGAGTGACAATCTTTGCTCTAGCCAAGACCCAATTTCCTACGGCTCCATTACCCAAACAGTTGAAGCTTGCTATTCAACCCATACTCTACGGCCCATCCTCCCTTAGAAAAATGCAATTACAACTTCGATTTAGTAGCGCTATCAACCCTCTGCCCCTCATCATCCTGCTCGGCAACAGTCAGGTCGGGCAAGCGGGCGGGCATGATGCGGCGCGGGCTGGAGCCGGGAACGACGCTGTACTTTGAAAAGTCGGTGACGCCCATGTGCTCGCGGAGGAAGTCCTCGTCGAGGACGAGCTCGCCGTTGACCTTTTCGGCGGGGGAGCGCAGGATGCCGAGGATGGCGTCGGAGAAGATGGTGGGCTTGCGGAGGTCCTTTTCCTCGCCGGGGTTTTTCTTTGTGAATTGCTCGGTGGCGGCGGATTCGATTGCCTGCGTTTGGTTAGTAAAATGTTGATTTTATACATGGTATATATATCTGTGCATGTATATATATTTTGTTGGAGGTTTTGTATGTATAGGTATGTTACTTACCACGGCGGGCCAGATGCTTGTAATGGCCATGTCCTTGAGCCCTTCGCGCTTAAAGTCCATGGCCAGGCCCTTTGTCAGGACGCTCATGCCGACTTTACCCATGGCGTAGGCGGTCTTGCCGCGGAAGAAGCGGCTGTAGATGGGCGGGCTGACGACGACGATGCGGCCGTGAGGGCGGAGGTGCGGGAGGGCGGCCTGGACGACGGCGTAGAGGCCCTCGGGGTTGACGCGCTGCATGAGCTGGAAGCGCTTGAGGGGCGAGTTCGCGACGGAAGCCCACCAGATTGCGCCCGAGTTGTAGACGAGGACGTCGAGGCGGCCGTATGTCTGGATCGAGAAGCATTAGCATTAACATTAGCATTGATGATGGCGATGGCGATGGATTAGTGGAGGCTTTGTCTTTGTCTTACAGCAATGGTCTTTGCGACGAGGGCATTCACGCTCTCCTCGGACCGCACATCGACCTGGATGGGCGTGGCATCGCCGCCGGCAGAGGTGATTTCGCGGGCGACGGTGGTGATGGTTGAGTCGTTGGACTTTGGATTTGGGGCTTTATCGGTGAGCTTGGAAGGGTCTGTGATGGACTTGGCAGCCACGACGACTGGATGTTGTTAGTCTGACTTGATGGACATGGCATGCGAATTTAGTGAGATGCTCACTTGCGTAGCCGTTGGCGGCCAGATCGATGGCGACTTGGCGGCCGATTCCGCGGGAAGCTCCCACGACGAGGGCTACGGGCTTTGAGCTGACCATTTTGGGTGGTGGTTAGGTTATTTTACGTGTAAGAAGTGAGACGGAGAGATAGTAAGACAGTAAGATGAGGAGGCTACGATGAGACGGAGACGCGATGATGGTTCAGAGAGGTTGATATGCTCAATTGCTTCTTATCTTTTCTTTTCACAAAGTGGAGAAGAAGACAAGAGCTTATAAGGCTGATGAGATTCCAGTAGCCCTGAAGCATAACGAGTATGTCATCCCCTCCGAAACTTATAAATCGTCAGTTAAGCTGGGCGTGAAGCTGCCGAGATTGTGGAGCACAGCATCTAAACCCGGGAGCTCTTTTCCGATTACTCAACATCCGCCGCTATGGATCAGGGGGCTCTGATGCCTCGGTTCCGTGCCCAGGTGCTGATTATAGCGTCCTCAGCGCTGCTGCCCCGCAAACTTACAGCGCGGCTATGCGGTAAAGCTGCAGTGGATTAGCAGTTTGGAGTAAGCCGGGGTAAAGCCATCAATGGATTACACTAAGTGTCCGTATGGAATCGAGAAATGGGGGGGAAAGCCTCGCTATTGCTTGCCGTACTGTGGACTACAAGTACTGGGGCGGTCTTACATGTGCAAGCTCGCTCTCCTCCTCTCAATGCCCTCTTGAATTCTGATTTTGTCATCATCGTCAATCACGCCATCTGCGCCTATCTGCGGGAATCGATTTTCCTTAGTCTTGATCTTGGGAAAAAAAGCGGAAATCTGGGGGAAAAGCTGCTTGTTTAGAGTAGACAAGGGGAACAAGCGCAAACCAACCATGGGCGGCAAGATTGAGTGCTTCTTGGATCTCGGTGAGTCTTGCACGGTGCCTTTTCGGGGGTTTCTGGGCTCGGTGTGTCTCGACTGGGGCAATGCTGTCATTTCCCTTGTCTTTTCTTATTTTGATATTGTGATTTTTAAATGACTGATCGATGCATTCCCGCGGTTAGCATCCTATTTTAGCTATATCGCGTTCACAGACTTGGCGCAGAATCGAGATAAGCTGGCGGCCAATGGAGTCGAAATAGAGTAGGTCATCCCACATGCTCCCCTTTAAGGACACGGCGCATGATCGTGTACAAGGAATAGTTGTTTTGGATCGGATACTCATTTTGTGTTCGTTAGGATACATCCCGTGCTGCTGGGCGGCATCAACCACCTCTCAGGTATTCCATGACTTGGATATCATTATTCAACGATATCATACCATGATACTGACTGGCCATACAGGGAACCGTCCTCCGTGGACAAACGAGATCAAGGCAGCCTACCTAAAATATGACTCTCGTCGTGCCGCTGAACGCGTTGGCCTTTTCGGTATCCAGGGCCCTCCAGACCTCATGTCTGTCTCTCATACCGTCTCACCGCTGCGTGCACTTCACTATATCAAGGCCAACTACCCAAAGGAAACATTCCTTGCCACCTTTGAGTCCTTATTCAAGGCCTTCTGGACGCCTCCCCACGTCAATCTCATCCCGGAGGAGAACCTGCGCGCTGTGCTCCAAGGGGCGACAGAGAATCCTGTCAAGGGCGGTGGCAAGAAGCTCTTCACTGAGGAGGAAGTGGAAAAGATCTTGAAGGCCCGTGGTGGGATGAAGGACGTTCTCATGGCCACTACCCAGAGGGCCGTTGATCAGGGGGCCTTTGGCGCGCCTTGGATTTGGGTGACGAATGCAAAGGGCGAGCAGGAGCCCTTTTTTGGTAGCGATCGGTGAGTTTTTATCAAAAGTATTTCCCTTTGCTTGAGAAGGGATGAGTTGCATGTAAAAGGGGGGTTTATCATACTGACTGGATTCAGATTTCATCATATTTACAAGTTTTTGGACATTCCGTTTCAAGATATTGCGGTGTTGACGCCGTCAAAGTTGTAGCGAAGGCTTGGTAATAGGCGAATGGAAGTGCAATAACTGCACTACATGGTTAATTAGATGTTTATGTATAATCTGAGACTTAATTTTTGAGATATCATCCCCATTAGCCAGCGGTCTGTTGTCTCTGCCATACCCACCTTTGGCCGAATCTAAGCTTGCAGCGCATTTTCACTGCGCTAAATTGGCAACTAAACAACTTACACCATTTTTCACCACTTACTTATCCTCATATCAAACATACAACACAGCTGCAATGGCATCGCCAGAACTCACCCTCATTGTGGCGGCCACCCGTAGTATGGGCATAGGCTTCCAGGGCACGATGCCCTGGAAAGGCCTAAAAAGAGAAATGCAGTATTTTGCTCGCGTGACGACTCGAGTTCCAGCTACTTCATCACAGGTAAGGTTGAAAAACTTGTTCCATCTCATATGAGGTTCAGCTCAGCAAACGACGCCGCTTTGACTGAAATTTACATCTATTCTATTCATAATCTAAAGCCAAAATGATCATGTACATATGAGCAACTTGCTAACTGAATTCTAGACTCCCCAAAACGCAGTCATCATGGGCCGCAAAACCTGGGACTCTATCCCCCCCAAATTCCGCCCTCTCAAGAACCGCCTCAACATCGTCATTACCCGCTCAGCGCCCGCCAACCCGCCCTCTCCTCCCACAGGCTCTGAGATCCGAGTGCCGTCCGTAGAGGCGGCGCTGCGGTACGCGCAAGAGGCGAACTCGAGCGGCGGGCGCATCTTCGTCATGGGCGGCGCGCAGATCTACGAGGCGGCGCTGAGGCATCCGGCCGCGAAGCGCGTGCTACTGACGAGCATTGATGCTGAGTTTGAGTGCGATACGTTTTTCCCGCTGAACTTGACGGGGGAGGGGGTTGATGGGTGGAAGAAGAGGTCGAGGGAGGAGTTGCAGGAGTGGACGGGGGAAGCGGTTGAGGAGGGTGGACAGGAGGAGGCGGGTATCAAGTATGAGTTTCAGATGTGGGAGAGGAGTGAGTGAACGAGCGTGAGGATGAGCGTGAGATTGGTTGTTTTTTCATCTATACATCAACAAAGTTCTATATACCAGGAGGTGGCGTGTCGGGCCTCCGCTTTATGCCAACACACTCGTACACTGCATTATTATATGCACCATCAAAGAAGAGGGACTCATCATCTTGAGCCTCCGTCGTCTTCCTCTCATTTTTTCCTTGCCCACGCCACCGTTTTTGCCCTTGACACCATACATATATTTTACAGGTCTCATACTCGCCAGTTCTCTTTTGGTCGTCATCGTCATTGTCGTTTTGAATGCCCCCGTCTTCTTGATTCAAGCAGCCTTGGCCACCTCGGGCGTAGGCTTTACTTCTTGGCTCTCCTGCACAGCATCCTTGCCAGTCTCCTTCTTGAATGGCTCCTCTAGCCTCGTCCAGAACACATCAACTGGCCTGGCTAGCACTTCCAGCGCCCTATTGGGCATGGCCATGTCCGAGGCGCTCTCCAGCGACACAAGGCCCGATCTCATCCATCCAACAATAGCCACCAGCGCTCGGGGGTCGACCTCGGGGTCGCCCTTGAACAGATTTCTCCACACGGCGCTTGCCAACACAGCGTCGCCCTTGATAAGGCCCTCATCGTATGCAAGCAGGAGACCTCGCCACTGGACAAATATGTCCTTGAGGTAGCGCTGTCGGAGGGCGCTGGATGTGATGTTGTGGTCAATGTGCATCTTCTTCTCGCACTCGAAGAAGAAGTGGTCGATGAGCTGCTGCTGCCAGTTTCGGTATGCGTCTCGCTCGAGGCATCGTATGCGGGCGTTGATGAGGTAGAGGTGCAACATGGTGACGTGCGACCAAGTGCTAAAGGTGGGCGGCAGTTTGAAAGCTGCAGTCCGTTAGCAAGCGTGATGTTTTATTTTGGACCAAGATTTCACATACTATTATGCCAGATGTTTCCCTCTTCCAGAGCCTGGCCAATTTCCTCGCCGTCATCCAATCTCTCTACCTGATCATTCTTGCGCTCCTCCTCAGTGATGCGATAATCAGCTGCTTTGGCACATGCCTTGAACAGTCTCTCCGAGGCGCCCAGAACTCGGTACGACTCCCCAATCGAGCTCCCAAGACCCCCCAAGAGCCTCCTAGAGCTGGAGCTGCTGAAGCTCCGGGACAGCGGCGACGATCGGACGGGCGCATTGGCGTGAAGCAGCGGCCAAAAAACCGATTTGGCGGCCGAAGACCGGGATACTGATGTGCGGGATGCGACCCGGAGCAAGGACCGGGCCTGTGATCTGCAGCTTTCGCAGGCCATTGTGAAGAAAGAAGAAGAAAAGAAAATAGATTAAAGATTGCGAAAAAGATTATGAATTATGGTGAGCGCTTCGGGAGGGATCGAATGGCCATGAGGGAGAGGGACGTTGGGCGGGCGAGCTATATTGGATGGATTTTTTTTTTCTGAACATGGCCTGGTAGCCTTTCCATGACGCGGTGGATTTCCCTTGTGCGAAGAAATTAGCTAGACGATCGGATGGTTGGTGGCGGCTGAAGTTCGGCTGGCGGCTTGTATGCATGGAGGGGCAGATTCGCAGTGTATGGCGGAGGAGGGGTTGAGATTGAATGGTAGAATTCAATGGCTGAAGTTTGATATAAGAGGATTTTCATTTGTAGTGGAGAATATCGGAGAATGTCGTGTTATTTAGTTCTACATCGATGTTTATATAATGTACAAGTATCTTACTCTTACAAGCCTACTCAAACTTGGTAAACACAAGCGTGCTGTTGGTCCCCCCAAATCCAAAGCTGTTGCTCATTGCAACTTTGACTTGCTTCTCCTGAGACGTCAAGGGGACAAGATTGAAGTTGACGTCTACATTTGGCTGCTCTAGATTCAAAGTAGCCGGCACGACTCCCTGTTTATGTTGTTAGTATTTAATAGACACAATAGACCTCCTTGCATGTACGAGTGCACTCAAGACGGGGGCTTAGACTCACTTCATGAATCGCCAGGATGCAGAAGAGGGCCTCAATTGCTCCGGCTGCACCTAGCAAATGTCCTATTGCGCCCTTGGTGCTGCTCACAGTGACTTGGGACTCGGATGAAACGCCTTCGTCGCCCATCATGATCCGTTTGATGGCTGCTGCTTCGGCCGAGTCTCCCACCTGCGTGCTCGTGGCGTGTGCATTCACGTAGTCGACTTGAGACGGTTTGATGCCTGCGCTCTTCAAGGCCTTTTTCATGGCGAGATATGCTCCATGTCCATCTTCTCGGGGCGCCGTCATGTGGTACGCATCACCGCTGCAGCCGTATCCGCTAACTTCGGCGTAGATCTTGGCTCCCCTGGCCTTTGCATGCTCAAGCTCCTCGAGCACGCACACTGCTGCTCCCTCAGCAAGGACAAAGCCGTTTCGATCGGCATCAAATGGGCGACATGCCGCCTGTGGCGTATCGTTGAACGCTGTGGCCAGGGATCTGGCCCTGCCGAAGCCGGCAAAAGTGAGAGGGTGGATGCAGGACTCTGATCCTCCAGCAACCATAACATCGGCATCTCCTAACGCAATGAACCGAGCTGCGTCCCCAATAGAATGCGCGCCGGTAGTGCAAGCCGTCGTTGCGGCATGGTTTGGGCCTTGGAACCCGTGCCTCATGGCAATGTGCCCTGCCGCCATGTTGATGAGAAGTTTAGGCACGAAAAGCGGCGATACTTTTTTATATCCCTGTTGTAGGCATTGTGTCAGCTGAATGAGTACTACAGTTAGGCGTAGACGGAGTTTGGTAGGCTTACATCTCTACCATGAGACAGACTCGTGTCATACATCTCTTCCAGGTTCCCAATACCGCTCCCAAGACACACTCCCGTAGCCTCTTGGTCCTCAACCCGTGATGCCTCCCACCCAGCATCCTTCAAAGCCATGTCACTGGCCGCAATCGCATACTGCGTAAAAGCCGACATGCGTCGCTGTTCCGCGGCACTCAGCCAGTCATCGGCCTTCCATAAGCCATCAGCCTTCCCGCCAGGTCCTTGAGGAACGACGCCGGCAACGGTACACGTCAGCTCTCTCCATCGTTGTCGAGGTTCTCGATCCGCAACGCTGATGATGCCGGACTCGCCAGCAATGAGACGAGCCCATGTCCGTTGGATGCCGAGCCCGAGAGGCGTGATGGCGCCGAGGCCAGTCACGACAACCCGCCGCATTTTTTATGATTCCATATCAAGATCTTTGACGTAATTCGGGTTTGTGAGCAGTTGTTTGAAACCGATTTTACTTTGGCGGCGTTTTGTTAGACCTGATGAGAAATCCTTAAATTCGAGATGAGTTGAGATGACTGATCCAGAGCACATGTAAATGTTCGTGGAAATAGCCCGACCCGGTTTAGCAGCGTATTGTCAGTTAGTGCGGGTCGAAATACGCTAAACCTCTTTTTACAGTTACGCAGCTGCTCACCGTCTAGGCCGCTCTTGCGATTTGTCTCTTCTGTCTCAGTCTCAGACATTCATCCTTCTCAAGACAAGCAAATAATCATCTCAATTCATTCAATCGAGAGCTCATCTGCTAGAATAGCATCTGGAAATTATTTATCCAGTAATAATCACAAAGAGCTTCCCGAAATACCCGAAGTACGCTGGCCGTGGCTTCAGCCGCTTGTTCTATTGTCGCGTGGCCACTTATCGGACTGAGCTTAGCCTCGATAACACTTCAGAACCAACACGACAATACTCATTCCATTTCATTCAAGATGGATGCTCCAAATTGAAATCAGAGGGAAGAGAGAGAAAGAGAGAGAAATTGATACTATACAAGCTTATTTCATTACCGCATCGCTGTCCTCAGCTGACCTAATCCGCTTATGGTCTCCCCCTCTCAGAAGCTCTTTGAGATACATATACTTCAACCAGCGCCTTGAATAGAGGCGACAACATGGCTGAGGCGAGTGGACGTGAGAGCGAATCTGGAGTTCATCCTCGGCATTCTCTTTCAAGTCCAACTACCGGACTCATGGAGAACCTACGGGAAAACATCTCCAAATGGCCCGATTCAGGCGCTCGGAATGATGCTGATGACGATGATCAGGGCTCCGAGTATGAGCTCCTCATGGACCCAAACTTGCCAGAGGATCATGAGTCCCATCGCCATGCACATCATGAAGACGGCTTATCCGATGACGGGTCTAAGAAAGCTGAGGATGAGGACGAGGAGGAGAATTCACCATATCCGGAGGTTCGCGCCGCTGTCCACAATTACGACGAAGATGTGCCATGCAATACAGTCCGTGCGTGGACAATTGGACTGTCTCTTGTTATTCTCGGAGCATCAATGAACACCATCTTTTCGCTGCGCCGGCCGGCCATTTCCATCGGAGCTCTGGTCGCTCAGATCATTGCCTGGCCCATCGGTCATGGATGGGCAAGATTTGTCCCGGAACGAGAGTTTAACATATTTGGCCTCAAGTGGCAGCTGAACCCGGGCCCTTTTAACATGAAGGAGCATGCAATCATTGGAGTAATGGCGTCTGTATCCTTTTCCGTTGCCTATTCAACAGATATTATCCTGGCGCAGCTGGTTTTTTACAAGCAGAATTTCGGATTGCTTTTCCAGATCTTGCTCACCGTTTCCACGCAGTCGTTGGGATACGGAATTGCTGGCGTTATGCGCAAATACCTAGGTTTGATAAACACTTTCTTTGATGTGAATTCACTTACATGGTAGCTAACGATTTGACCGTAGTGTATCCTGCGTCGATGATATGGCCTGGAAATCTAGCTTCCGTGGCCATGATGAATGCCATGTATGACTCGAGTGATGACATTGACCCAACAGTCCTCGGCGGCAGGCTACCTAGGTATACATGGTTTGGCCTCATTACTGCAGCATCCTTTGTATACTACTTCATCCCTGGCTTTTTTGCCCAATTCTTGAGCGTCTTTGCTTTTGCAACTTGGATGGCGCCGCAAAACCCAGTCATCAATCAGCTGTTTGGTGGAAACACTGGCTTGTCCATTATACCCATTACCTTTGACTGGAGCCAGGTGACAGGCTACATTGGATCTCCTCTTGTTACGCCTTGGTGAGTGACACCAGCCCATCCGACTGGCTGCATTACTCTTAATAGTAACGGCAACATAGGCACGCGATTGCCAATACCTTGATCAGCGTTGTCATATTCTATTCAGGTTTGACGATTTTACTCCACTACTCTGGGACATGGTATGCCCAGTTCCTACCCATCAACGACGCCAGCATCTACGACAACACGGGAGCAAGGTATAACATTAGTCGGGTCGTGAATCCAGACATGACTCTGAATGAGGAAGCCTATCATAAATATTCGCCCTTATTTATCAGGTCAGTTCCAGCCTGCTCCGGCGGTCTCACCTCAAGGCTCATGATTCAATAGCACCACGTTTGCCATCTCATATGGCCTGTCTTTCGCCGCCATCTCCTCACTCGTCGTATATACGTATCTGCACCACGGCAAATACATCTGGAAGCAGTACATGAACAGCACCACGGAAAAGCCGGACATTCACATGAAACTGATGAGAAAGTACAAGGAGGCACCAACTTGGTGGTACCTCTCTCTCTTCTGCATTGTCAGTTGCTCCCACCCTCTCCCAATTCCCAGCAGCACAGGCAACCATCATCTTCGGCACCCGCTGACATCATCGTACGTGATGCAGATGCTGGCATTGGGCTTCTATACAGTGCTCGCGTACCCAACCAATTTAACTTGGTGGGCCTTTTTACTGGCCGTCATGATTTCGTTCGGCTTCTCTTTGCCAATCGGTATCATCCAGGCCGTGACGAATAATCAGATTGGCTTGAATGTGCTCACGGAGTTTGTCTACGGCTACATCCAGCCGGGACGGCCTCTAGCGCTCATGCTGTACGTTTTTATCCCGCGTTTATGCAACCCTGACAAATGTGAAAAGATACCTCGTCGTTAACCATGATTATGTACATGATTAGCTTCAAAACGTTTGGATACATCACAATGTAAGTGCATGACATACAACAATGCCCTTCATAGGCAATCTTCTTACCACGCTCCAAAACAGGTCCCAAGCACTCAATTTCGTGTCAGATCTTAAATTCGGTCATTACATGAAAATCCCTCCCAGGACCATGTTCATGGCCCAGGTCGTCGCCACGACTTATTCATGCGTCATCCAAGTCTTGGTCCTTAACTTGGCACTCAACAGCATCGAAAATGTATGCGACGATCAGCAAGAGGACCACTTCACATGCCCAGGTGGAAGAGTATTCTACTCTGGTAAGAATGCCCCTCCTCACCTGAAAATTACCATGCTCATAATTTCCTAGCCTCTGTTATCTGGGGCCTCATTGGCCCAGGCCGAATGTTTTCCCCAGGCCAAATCTACTCCGGCCTCTTCATCTTCTTCATCTTCGGCGCAATCACCCCAATCATCATCTACTTCGCCGTCAAGAAATACCCAAAATCCCCCGTGAGATACCTCATCGCGCCGCTCCTCTTCGGCGGGCCCGGCTCCATCCCGCCCGCCACCCCTCTCAATTACTTCTCCTGGGGCATCGTGGGTTTCGTCTTCCAGTTCTGGATCAAGAAGCGCTACTTCCGGTGGTGGAGCCGCTTGAACTTTTTGACGTCGTCTGGCTTGGACTTGGGTCTGGCGCTGGCTACGCTCTTCATATTTTTCGCGTTTACTTTGAATGGGATTGATCCTCCGCAGTGGTGGGGGAATACTGTTGTTGACTCGACGATGGATTCTAAGGGTACGGCTATAAGGGCGCATGTTGCACCGGGAGAGCACTTTGGCCCAAATTCCTGGTGAAGACGGACCAAAGAGTTGCTGCGGGATTGATAGCCGGCTTCCCATAGAATTTTATAGGTTTGGGTAGTTTTCACGACAAATGGCTTTCAGGCAAGAAAGAGACTAACATGGAGTGAACTGCTATATAGATTCGATTTTTCTTGAATATAGTGATAAAGATATAAACAAAGGGAAGAAAAAATAAACGAATGTGAAAAAAAAAAAAATATAAAAAATAAAAAATGTATATATAAAAAAAAACCTTCATTCTTACTCTTCTTCCACATCCCCTCAAGTAGGACAATCCTTCGTCGTCTTGATGATGTCGAGATAAAATAAAGGGTTTCAAACTATTTTTTTTTCTTTCCCGACCAACACCTTCTACAAAAATAATATTGTCCTCGTCTCCTTCTCCCAACTTACTCTCAACGCCTCCAAGTAGCTCACTTCTCATTGACGTACAAATAATGTCCGCCAAAGTGAGCTCTCTCCGCCTCCCGACTCGTACTCGACGACACGCCAGGAGTAGAATAACCCCTGAAGCCTTGGCTACCGCCATGGTGGGCCTGGAAAGCCGCTTGCTCTCCGTGAGACATCATCGCCGAGCTATAGTCGTGCGTGTAAACTTTGGTCTCCTCTGAATCCATGGGCGACATCAAATCAGCCGGGCTGATTTGATCGAACTCTTCAAACTCTTGTTCGATTCCCATGCGGTCTGGCTTCACGAGCGTGAGGTCTGCTCGCCGATAAAGTGAGCGAGGGGCGTTTGAGCGCCTCGGCACTGTCGGGCTAGTGGTGGCAGAAGAAGGCATTCCACGCTCTCCCCTCATCACTAGGGGCCCCATGCTCTGAATATGAACACTCGATTGCCGAGCATCCGTCTCGATGTGATGGTAGTATTCCATAGCATCGGAAGAGGATCCTCCGCCAATAGGGGTAGAAGGCTGGTGATGATGGTGGTGGTTGCGACGGGCAGTGAGGCTCTGTCTTCTCGTGTGCAAAACCTCCTCAGGGTCACCGATGTGGCACTCTGGCAGGGCGAGCTCAGATTGCTCGTTTGGTACCGAGGACTTCAAATGCTTCTCCACGTCTGCCAAGAATGACTTTAGAATGTAGAGCATTCTTTGAGCTTGAACGTCTACAACGGCGCAGTACTCCATGATATTGATTGCGCTCCTCATAGAGTCTGCGTATTGCTCGTTCTCATATAGTCCAGCAAACTCATTACTCAAGATAATCAGCGCCGCCGCAAAAAGGTAATATCTGCAAACGTGATTATTAGTTGATCGTCTTGAGTGAATCCGACTAATGCACTTACAAGATAAATGGGTTGCGTCGCGGCAAATACTTTGCTTCAAACGCCGCCTGAATGAGCGTCACTGAATGAGTCGACGCCGCCACGCAAGCCTGAGAAAACTTCTCTGATCTCGTAAATGTTCGATGGAAAGGCTCCACATCATTTGAGATCGTTGGCCGCGTCTTCACCAAAAGATCAATAAAAAACGGCCTGCTTAGGAGAAGGATTGAGTGGTAATGAAGCAGCTGCACATGCAAGATGGGGATCCCCGTTTCCGCCGGCGCCTTGCGGTGGAGGAGATCGTGCGCTGCCAAGGACGGATCGCCGTTAAAAGCCCACAACTGGCAGTCGTCAACAATCTCCTGAGCCAACTTGGTTGAAATCTTTCGTTCCGAGTAAACCTTCTTCAGCATTGTGCCGATGGACTTGGAAATTCGCACAGACGCGTCAAGGTTAACAGTCCTAATAACTTCTTCCTGCTGGGCTGCTGCTGGCGAATGTAACGCATCACTCGAACAGTCTTCCTCGCATATCGCAGCAGGACGCCCAAGAGCCGCAGCAAGAAACCTGTCTAGAACAAATAAACTTCTCCAGAGGTTCCGCCTTGCGGATTCATCGTCAAACTTCATCATTGTGTCCCGGATGCGATGCAAGCCCAGGGAATACGCAGAGCGAACAGCCATTCCTAAGGCTCGTGTTAGGATAGAAAAGGGGAAAGAAAAAGAAGTCAAAATGAAGTTGGAGGAGAAATCTACTAACCGCAATATGCGTATGCCGCGTTGCGCTTCGATACAATCAACATGTAAAACGCCATCAGTGTCCAGGCCTGAATAGTCCATAAATCCGCATGTTCAGCCACATTCAGAGGATCACTAAGACACTTTGCAGCCCGAAACAGGGTTTCTGCCCGTCCTTCGGGCCCTTCTGGGAAACTCTTCATCATCAGCTCCTCAGGGCTGTTCGGGGCTGGTGTTGCAAGAACAAAACCAATTGCCAAAGTCAGATAAACCAAACAAAGTGTCGAAGAATTGACCTCCAATGGGGTCGAATAACATGCATCTAGATACTGATAAAAAGTTGCTCGATCAAACAGTTCTATGAGAGCATTGGTCTGTAGCGGGATTAGCCATTGGCCGTAATGCGATGGGGGGGGGGGGGGGTAAAGTAGGGAGGTATTGTCGGCACATACATTAACAAAATAAGATTGAGCCAAGAAATTCGATACATCTCTATTGGGCAGCATATACTGAATCATGGAACTCGAAGATGTTGCTGTAGCGGGCTCCAAGATGTGGTGTCGGCTGGGATCATCTGTAAACGCAGACGACCCAGTCGTGTTAAAAACAATCATACGGATTAACTGCAGATACGAAAGAGTGGACGAGTCTCCGATATAAACTGCAATTGATTGACATCAGCCAAACGGTCCAGAAATTTTGACCAAGGGAATTAAAAAATGTCTACTTACGGAGCCGTTTCATGGGGTCCTGCAGCATTCTAATTTGACCAATAACTTCGGCCTCTTCGTCCGATTCCGACGCCGTACTCTGGCGGACGCTTTCATCCCCCTCGCTGACGGAAGAAACCTCATAGACATTGCGAGAATATTTTCCCTTGCCCTGGCTTCTCCTTTTCGCCTGTCGCGCCGCCTTGGCTTGCTTGGATGCTCTCTTCGGGGACGTCTCGAGCGTGGCTTCGCGGACAGGAGTTGCGCCGACGGCATCAACAGAGTCAGAGGCGTTGCTTTGCTGTGTCGGAGAGGTCGTCGTATGGACTGCCATGAGTTTGGCAGGGCCTCGACCGTCCGTGTAGTCGCATATCAAGTTCCTCTTGATACACGTGTTGCACGGGTGAAGGCCATTACACTTGGAAGCAAAAAGTCAGCTCATGCAGTGTACATAACCGAGACGACGAGAGTAGCATGCGAGACTCTTAGCGAAGGCGTTTTCCATGCAGCTTGCTTTTTGTATGATACACTGCGGACGGCCTGGTTTCTCCAAAGGGGCAATGCGTCCGCTTGCCAACACACTTATGCCGGTCAAGCCATGTTAAAGCCGGGCGCTGGTTGAATGTAGAAGATCTGTCACATTGCACAGACATATACGAAATGTACATATGCTGTGCAATCAAAAAAACCACCGCTCACTCGCATATGGTTTCGCCTCGCTCGGAATAGATCGCTGCAGCTGAAGTAAGAAAATACCACCTTTTTCCCGCACGAACTGCCCATATTCCGTACACCGAACGCATGTTGGGGGTGACATGCATATCGCGACATTCGATAGTCAGAAATTGGAGCGTGGGAATGTGTAATAGCGCAAATAAAGCCGCGAGGTCAAGGCCCCTTTTCCTTGTTTTTTTCTTTTGTCTTTCTTTCTTTTGGGGGGGAACGCGCGCGTGTGTGAGTGTGAGGATGCGTGTGCGAGAGAAAGAGAGAGAGAGACAGAGGTTGTGTGTGAGTGTGAGTGCGAAGTGTGTGTGCCTTGTCTTGGAGTGTACACAAAAAGAAAAGTAACAAGCCCCAAATCCTCTAGGGCCAACTGAATGAAATATGACTGATGACTCGTAGGCTCACCTTCTGCTTCCGGCGCTTGCAAGAATCACAGGCACGCGCAGTCCTTTGCCGCTTGTCGTCAGGAACTCTGGGTCGGGTCATGAGGGGCGAGAGGAGTGCTGTGCATCCGACAGATGCCCTCTTTGCGAAACCGGGTATCGTTCCTTTCTTGTAATAGCTACCAAAGGCGGAGGCACCAGCTACCGTAGAGCAATTCGCAAAGCCTCCACGACAGCTCGTCTACCGTCATCGTGCACTTATAAGGCTTTGGTTTTTGCTAACCCCCGCGTCTCGTGAGCTCTTTGGCAAAAGAGTCGGCGAGAAGTAAGAAGTGCCCACGTGGCGGTAAGGCACAAACTTCCCCCAATGCTATGATGGGAGGTTATCGCCCCGTCACTCCCTATGCTCAAGGGTCTTCCCGGCGTAGATGTTAGCCCGCTAGTGAAGGGCTCTTGGGAAGCGATGGCTGTAAGATTGGATCGGGAGTATGCAGATTGGAATGACAACTGAGCAGACGGACGAGACAAGTCCCTATTCCATGGGTGAATGATGTTAACACAACACCCCCTGGTGCAGAGACAGCCCGACGACGGCTTCGAATTGAGTGGATAGCTGGATGTAATGTCAGACTGAAAGAGCCAAACCTTTTGAAAGAATGGTGACACCTGGGGAAATATCAACCTAGCAAAAGGGAACCGGTGTGCGATTTGCCTGACGTGTGGGTGGGACAGGAGCAAATACACACCCCCGAGCTGTTCGGACTCAAGCATATGCCGTTTGGTGGTCTGTGGCAAGTCCTCATTGGATTAATGACTCCGAGTGATTGGTAAAGATGTACTAGGGCGTAGCACCCGCCTGATCGTTCCAACACTGTTTGCTCGTTGTCCCAAAGGCCCTCTTGGCGTCGGGCTTTGAATTCATGCCTGCTGCCCATCGGTGACGTAGCGGAGATCTCTCTCATCTTGGAGGTCTAAAGGCACGGAGTATCTAACACGAATGAGGACCGTTCAAGGCTTCTGCAAAAGACATGAACATGGAAACAGTGGCGTCAAGGATGGGCTCAGCTCCGTAGTCCCTGGTATTCTCTCTTGTCTGAGCCTCGCCGCAAATAGCACTGAGCTGGCCGGGAAGGCAGCTACCATCTCCGTCCGAGTTAGGAGCTTGAGGCCCAGTTGGGCTTGCACCGATTGCGCTTGAGGTGGAGACTTGGCTCCTTCACCATCTCAGACCGCTCTGCAGCTGTATGTATAGCATCAGTTTGATGTATCTCCATTCAGCATGGACATGGGCCTATGAGACAGTGCGACTCTAGTACCGCGCATGTCATTTAAGCATCCTGGCCAAAGCAACCTTTCGGGGAAGCTTTATTGGCAGCTGAAACATTCGAGGATGATAAGAAGATTTTGAGCTGCTGCCGTCGGGATAGCTGTTAGTGTTGGTCATATCCCGTAATACATACATATAAAGACAGACCTGGGATTGGCCGTACCATCGGTCCAGCCAAGATTATGGAGAACTTCATGTACCAAGCACGCTTATCGAAAGGCTTCGGGCGTATCCCTCATCGTTTAAACGAGAGACGAATTACTGGGTCGTTCTTTATGTGATGTAGCGTGGATATTTTACATTTCCCCCACAGGAAAGCGTCATCAAGGGTGTCAAAAGAAGGAAAGCCAGCGGTTTGGCACTAGCTGATGATCATTAAGAGCAGCAAACGCCAACAGGTTGATACGTTCAACTTGGATGGGGGCCAATGATCACGAAATCCTGTACGCCCCCCATGGAGGAGATAGGGAGAGAAATAGAGAGAGTGAGAGAGAAAGAGAGAGCTGAGGGGGGCTCGCAACACTGTCTCTCCTTGTCATGAACACGGGACGGCACATGCAATCTTCTATGCAATCCACTCGGAAAATAACATAACCATCACAGTATCTATCCAGAACGAATACTGGGGGCCCTCGTGTAAGCGCAATTGTGGACGGGCCATCAAGGAGTGGAGCGCTTGTCAGTCTAACGAGGCCAAACGATTAAATGTGCATAGTTGGGCATCGCAGCCTTGTGTAATTTTTCTCACCATGGATGTGCGTGTTGGAACTGACGTGTGTGCCGTTGGTTCGAAAAAAGTGAGGAGAAACGAATTTTTTTCCCTCTTGGGTGGATGAAACTCAGGATACACAGCATATCCTTCATCCTCTCATATTTTGTTTCGTAGTCACAAGTAAAATTACCGGGATATTCAAGTAAGACAAGATCCGCCCACGATTCGAAGAAGTGCCAGAGCGTCAGAATGACGAAAAGAGTCAAAGTCGACAGGCAAGCATCCAGGGAAGTACTGGGTACTGCGTTCGGTACTCGCGGTACTCGCCCCCAATTTCAAACTGGCGGTCATAGTGCCGATGTTGCCAGCTTGGTGTCTGAAAATAGCGAAGCGGCTTATCCCGTTAGTACATACACTTCAACGACGTCTGAGCTTCGCGTACACCCAGGTCGATATACCCGAGCCCTGGAGACGGTTCGTGCCACTTGGCGAGCATAATGTGACAACAGCCAGCTCATGCTTCGTTGCCTTTGTCCACAGCGGTCTGGCTCTTAACGCCGTGTCGATTGCGTAGGGGCTTGAACAAAAAGATAGTCACATGCTTCTCGATGAGCCTGCGTAGACACGTCTGAATGCAAATGGCGCCCCCTCGCATGCGTTTAGATAGCAGTAGTTTGCAAATCGATGGTCACCAATGCTGTCGAGAGTCCAAGATCGATGTCCGCGCAAGTCTAGACCGAAGACTAGCGCCCGCATAAACTTGAGAGCCTGATGGCTGCGAGCATCCCTTGCGCCACGTACTTCGTACCTGATGCATATCATCCATGCTACATTCACCGAGCGTACCCCGCTGGCCTCACATACCCAATGACGGAACAGTAAGCTACAGCCGGTGTAGAAAGCTCGGGGTCTGGCTGCCGCGCCATGGGATGATTGGAAATGGACAACCAGGCCTTGACGCGTGCTATTCGATGTTTCCAAGATGCGGCATCGCCGCGAGTGTCCACGTGCCTGATCACCCTTGCATTTGGCCAAAGAGTAGTGTGAGTGTGGTAGAGCTTCGAAGGGGGAAGTCCAACGTCGAATCTTGCCGTGCTGCAACCATTTCGTCGTTAGTGGTGAGGCGCTAGGCCATGAAGAGCAATCCTACCTACAGCACAGCTGGGTTAGAATTAGAAAACGTCGAAATCTTTCGGGCTGAAGATCACAAGCTATCGCTCTGCTGTGAAACCACAGCAAGGATCATGGGACAAGGCAGTTGTTCTCAATCGCTCTTGGGATAACGAGGCGGACACTGGTGTCTAAGACACGGGGATATTGCAAGAAAAAAAAGGAGGGATTTGGGGGCAGAAAAGGGTTTATGCATGGGACAAGTCATCCCTGTTCTGCAATTGCTCTGGCGTGTGGCCTTCACTCCCGAAACCAAGCCAGTCGGACAAACATCGCTCACACGTAGCACAAAATAGTAGCAGTAGTAGCAGTAGTAGCAGTAGTAGCAGTAGTAGCAGTAGTAGCAGTAGTAGCAGTAGGTAGCAACAGCAATTGCAGCAATGGCAACCTGAACAGTATGTATCCCTGCTTACCGAACATTGGCGAAGGTCCCAATTCGTCCCAGTCAGTGTTAGCTTTCGACGCCGAGCTGCAAGCCACCTTTCTCTCGGATTACGCCCGGCGTACCGTGTCTCGACACTGACCTGTGTCCAAGGGTCAGATGAGCCGCTGACAATGACATTGTGCTCTCCCTGCCGAACACTGACTGCAAATTACCTTGACCTCTCCACCAAAGACCAATCTGAGAATGGGTTAGAGTCCCCCCTAAAATTTCAGCCGCTTCCTGTTCCTGCTCTCCCTGAAGTCAATCCAGTTTCATGAAACAAGTAGAAACGTGACAATGAAGATGGTGTTTAAGTATAATTGAAAAGTCTAGTTTTGGGGGACATGATTATAATTACAATTCAGCTGACAAGAAGGGGTTCAAATTCATATCAATGTCTCGGGCACTTCCTCCAGGGCGAGCTTGCATCGCTCTAAGAACAGCTCGGCCCTGGCCTTTTCTTCCTTGGGAACCAGCAGGCTGAAGGTGTGAAATCCATCGGCAGCAAGTCTAGCATCGAGCCTGGGGGCAGCCCGTTGGGCTGACGATGAGCTGGACTTTTTGGCAGGGCCGGCCAAGATGTCAATAATGTCGGACTTGGGGGCAGAGGTTCTCCGAGAGGCAGTGAATGAGTAATCGGGGATGGTGGGAACATAGGCTCCCTGAGAGAATTTGGTAGCTTTGGCCTTGCCTAGGCCAAGAACCTCGTCGAACAACTCACTGGCAGTTGGCGCATGAGGCACGGCAGGTAGACGGCTGTTTGCAAATGCTGTGGCCTTGGAGATGAATGTGGCCGTTGAGACGGAAACGTCGGCGGAATCCTGGAGACGTCTTTGCAGCTGCACAACATTCTCCAATGAGATGGGGAGCTGGACAAGGACCTTTTCCTCCTTGGGAGCAGCTTTCGGGGCTTTAGAGGCAGCCTCGGACGCCTTAGGAGCAGGAGCCTTCTTCTCAGCTACTTTGATATTGCTCAAGTCCAGATGGGCCAGCTTGCTGAAATGCGAAGACACCTGGGCGGGGCGATCGGCGTTGATAGCACCGATAAAGGCCAGTACGTCGCCCTTTAGTAGTCGTCCGCTGGGTCCCGTGCCCTTGATCTTGCTCAGATCCTCTTTGCTGATGTCATGTTCGTGTACAAGAAGGCCGACTGAGGGAAGCAGAGGATAATTGTGCTCGTAGGTTCCGCTGGCAGCGGATTCTGGCTTTGCAGAGGGCTTCGCAGCAGACTTTGGCTCTTCCCGCGGCGCAGGAGCTGAGGGCTGTGAGGTGCTCTGGGCTGACTGCTGGGGCTGCTCATCCGCAGGCAGCTCAAGAGCGCTGATATCGTCTCCGGCATCGGCCAAAACGGCAATTCGAGTGCCTACCTGGACGCTCTTGCTACCATCCTGGGAGATAATCTTCATCATGATACCTTCATCCTGGGCCTCAACATCCATGGTAGCCTTGTCGGTTTCGATCTCGAGCAGGACGTCGCCGGCGCTGAAGGTATCGCCCTCTTTAACCTTCCAGCTGGCGATGTTTCCTTCCGTCATTGTGGGGGAGAGGGCCGGCATGGTGAAGTTCTGGGCAGCGAGGCATCGCGACGAAGTGGTGAAGCCTGTAGAAGCGGCCATGCCATGTTAGCTACTGTCTCTTCTCTGCATATCTCCGTCCATGTTGTCTTTTGCATTTTATACTCCGGTGGGAGGGTTGCGCGCAACGGCGCACGGGGCGGGACACGTACCGCGGGCGGCTCGGCCGCTGGCAAGGCGGGATGAAATGCGGCACGCCGCCGCAAGTGAAGCCATTGGAGCCCAATTGACCAGAGGCAAAGGCGGGATTTTGGTGGTGATGCTCAAGCGAAGAGGCTCAAATACTCGCAGATGAGAGCTTTCTTTGCTGTTGGGAATCGGCTCTGTTGAAAGGCGCGCACAGACCACGGGCCTTTTTTTGGTGGGGTGCAAGGCGCCGGGAAGTTTCTGGTACTAACGGAATGCCGCACGGAAGAATTCGTGGAAGCTATTTTTACATGGGATCAAGAGAATTCATATTTGAGACAAACAAAAAACAAAAAAACAATTACGCGGTTATTACAAGGCATTTATTCTTCAAATTATTGTCATATTACATTATCCGTAACCCATTTGATGCTCTGTGAAATCCCATTCATCAAGTACTAACACCTTAAGGTACAACAGCTGTCCTGTAGCGCAAGTGGAGAATGCGCTGTTTTCTAGGGACATGGACGCACACACTTAACATGCTCTCGGCCTAGGTACAGGCTTAACTTGTTATCTTAGCGCAAGCCCACAGATACGGCAGTTCTTAGATCGCCTGATATCAACATTTTCTACATGTAAGTGCTTTCGATAGCTTCACCACATCGGCCATTGCAAGTGATGGCGGCCGCTTTATGACACCAGAAGCCAATTGAGCCACCCAGCGTCAATTCTATCACAGTTCATTCGTCAACAGATCTTCAACTCACTGCTGCCGCCTAACTATGGCGAGCTTCGCGAGGGGCTTTCGCCTCTTCCCATGCCCTCGGGCGCCCTTGACCCCGCGAACAACTCTCCCAGACCTCACATCCACTCAATCCCGATTCTTCACAGCATCATTGCGACTGCGCGCCTCTGCGACACCGAAGCCTCAACCGAAACTCCCTAAAGATATCAGATCGAAATCACCAACCAGCCAAACGAATTCTCCCGCGTCTCCCTCAGCTTCAATAGCCCCCAGTCGATATGCCTTTGTGAAGAGCTTGGCGTCCAAGCAGACGCCAACTCTACTATATGAAGCGCCCTCACATTTCTGGTTCTATTTCGGATGCTGGTCGAGTGGCTTATCTATAATCACCTGGACGGTGCTGACCGGCCCAACGGCCATCCAGCAGCCAGAAGGCATCCCGCAATGGGTCGGCTTTACCTTTGGGGCGTCATATGCTCTGCTCGGAGCCATGGGCTTCTATCTCATCTCAAAGACCCCCAACATCGTCAGCAGCATCCGAGTGCTGCCACCCCTTCAAGCGGCGGGCCAAGCGGCCACACGACCAGGAATCGCCGCTGGCGTGCCCCAACTCGAAGTGACAGTCAAGCGAATGGTCCCCTTACTTCAGCCCAAGGTCATTAGGACAGAGCTCGACAATGTTGCACTCAAGACCCGCTTCTCACTTCCGAGCGAATATGTGCCGGAGCTGAGACGACTCGAGCTTCAGCTTGAAGAAGAGGCGCGGAAGAAGGCCTTGTTCAAATTCGATATGGAACATCTCTTCACCATGCCTTTCCGAAGGATTGGCCGAGCTTTTGTGAACATGTTTCAGGGTGTGAGGGGGGCATGGACAGATGTAGGATACGGCATTATCAAGGTGGACGGAAAGCAGTACAAAGTAGACGTCACAAAAGGATACGCCCACGATGGATTCAAAACGCTGGAGCAAATTGTAAATGTAGGGTTCAAATAATCAGGGCTGAGAATGTCTCAGCAATGAAATGTACAACATTTAAAGGCGTAATCTAGACGAACTAATGTCTTTCGGAATAGCGAAGTGTTTGCAGAAACCACAGCATCTAGTTTAAGTTCCGAGCTCTTTCAAAACGTCCTCTGAATTAAGAAAAGAACATCGCTCTCTAATTTTCTGCGAGGCCAAAGCCCGATTAGCCTGTAGCCCATCAATGTAAGAGAGGCCCTCATCCGGTCCCCCAACGACAAAGACCTGGGTCTGCCCTGGTTTTTCAAAGGCTGGTTGGAAACCCCGAAACGTGTTGCGGTTTGGTAGTCCCGTTTTACCAACACCAACAAAAGTCGAGAATGATCTAGAAGCCCTGACGGTAAGCTCAAGATCAGAAGGCGAAGGGTTGAATGGAACGCCATCCATCTTATAGTGCGAGAGGTTTCCGAAGACGTATGCGAACTCAGCCGTGTGAATAGGCCCCATGCCAGGAGGATGGCCAAGATGCTCCAAAACAGGACCCAAAATAGTCTGGTTCCAGTGGTAAAAGTACACTGTATTTGCATTCTGCTCGGCAACACCTTCGCCAAAATAAAGAGCCGGGCATGTCATGACAATATCTCGAAATATCCTGGCGGAACGATAGAACTCTGCGGACAACTCTCCGTTGGTGGCGAAATCAGACCCAGGATAAAGCGAGAGAAGCTCATCAAGATTTCCACTAGACAAATTCGGCACATAATTCGCGATGAAATTTCGAGTGTCGTCGGCAGTCGAGATGCTCTCGTCAGTAAAGAGTGTGACATCGTCCTCACACCAACTCAATATCACATTGAGATTCTTGGCAAATTTCCCTTGACTGAGGAGAGCTGCAGGACACTCTGGGAGGAAATCGCCGTCGATGGAAGGTAGCCAGATGTCGCCAACGTTGATATCAGATCGATAAGTCTTCAGAGAGGCCTGGAGTAAAGAGTCCATGCTGTGGTTACGAAGACAAAGTAGGGTATCGGAAGAGTGAAAATCGGTCTCATTGCATCCAACATAGTCGACAACGGCTTTCATGGCATTTTCTGTTATATTTGAAACGACTCCAGGCTCCAAGGCACCGCTTGAGGCGATTGCATTGCGAAAGGGCACAGGCTGCTTGCCACCAAATGATAGGACGTGCATACCCACGGCCAGACCTACATCGTCATAGAAGCTCTCAGTCAGCAATGGCGATACTTGCGCACTCATAGATGATATAAATCACATACCTCCGGAAGATTGACCAAATACTGTTATTTTAGAAGGATCGCCACCAAAATGCTCAATGTTGTCTCGAACCCACTCCATAGCAAGTCGTTGGTCTCTCAATCCAGCATTATTCGAGCGCTCCGCCTTCAGAGCATCAGACTGAGCGAACCCAAAGACTGTATCCGTGTAAGCCATGGCACACTCAGCTCTAACCTCATATACCCATGGAACATTGAACGTCATAACAACTTACACCCAAGGCGATAGTTCATGCCAACATGCATAATTGGGAGCCCATTCTTGACCGATTCAAGAATTAAGCCATCTGGAGTAGTAGTTATCTCGCTGTTTTGGCCGGCCCAAAAGCTACCACCGTGGATATATATCATAACAGGAAGCAAGTCATCTGGTTTTGTTCCTTTTGGTCTCACAATGTTGAGATTCAAGCAGTCTTCCGAAATCCGAGTGACATTCGTCAAAGACAAGGGCGCTACCCAGCCTCCCAAGGCTTGAGGACAAGTCGGCCCATACGCATCCGCATAGATGGTACTCCCAGGGACCGGCACATGAAGTCGAGGCGGTTTGAAACGATGCGCGCCGGACGTGGACATGCCATATGCTATGTTCAAGAACGCTTCCACCCCATTGCGATTGATACCCCGGTAGGTTACATCACCATCCGGAATAGTTGCGGACGGGGCCAAAGCAGCAAGACTGTTGTGGACTAGCAGGCCCCAGATCGCGTGCACATAAGCAGACCGCATCTTGTGGCCGTCGAGGCGGATAATGCGATTTGAGGACTTCTAACTGGCCGCGGAATACGAATAAAGACAAGGGAATGACAACATGAGGCTACTACGAGGCGGTGGGAAACTAAATAAGCAGCCGCTCCTTGTATGTATGAAGCAGCGATTGACATCCTCGTGTATTTCAAATATCAGTATACTCGTACAAAGCTCAATGTTCCATGTCTGTGTCCCGATGGGATCAATGGTCTGAGCACAAACAAGAATAAGGGCGGCAAGGATCAACAAGGTAATAAAACACGGTTTCACAGCAATTACCTTTTAGTAGCCCGAATGACATTTGTATACACGGATAGGAAGTCTCCCGAGAGCGCATCTCGTAATACCCCGTGAATGCGCGTAAGTCTATACTAATCCGAGACAGTCTCTGGAGTAGCATCATGTAATACCTCTCTGTGCTCTGTACAGTATGACAGTGACAGGCAGGCCCTGATGTAACATGGCGCGGCCCACACATGAGATGCGAGCGACCAGGTGCTCTCCGCACTCCATACCTTTTACGACGACAATATGGGTTTCAACACTATGATTGTATATGTGGGCGGCTCAGCGAGTGCTTGTTCGTAGTGTCTCCCCGCTTGCACGTATTTTTCGCCAAGTATTGCTAATCAGATGGCAATCAAAGCTATAAATCAATGCCTAGCAGTTGAAGGTAGTGAATTTTTATACAAGACTTTTTCACCTGAAATCCGCCTTTTTGTCCCGTTCAGCTCCTTTTGATCTACATACGTGCAATACTTGAAAGGGCAACCCGGCACCCAACTCTTTTAAGGGCTGGAGGTTCAATACTCAAGGAGGTTTCTCTCCGAGACGGAGCATCAGAAACTATCTGGTAGGGCTGCTCTCAGATACGCTCACTTCCCTAGCTTTGCAACAATACATAGTTCACAGTAGCAGATGATCAGAGCGCCCTTACACCCCGGCGGTTGTCTGTTATCTTTGAGTCCACGGGTGATATGAACAAGCATTACTACATGCATACTGAGGATGGAGCCGTGACCTTGGCTGAAATCATCTGATAAACGGTCTGTGCTGAAGCTAAGCTGGGGATCGTCCAGGCTATTTGAATTCGCTAGACGTTGCCGCGGAAGTTATCCATGTTCCGAAGGATGGCGCCTACGGCTTTGCTATGTAAACCGGCGTAGATTTGAGCTCTAAGTTGATATCACACCGTACTACTACACTTTGTGGTGAGGCTTTTGATCTTAAATCCACAGGGGCTGAAGTCACACGCCAAAGAATACTAGGGACCCAAGACAGCCACAATCCGCAGATTGAGGGGATACGCCTAGGTTTTTAAGGCTACTTGTGTAGTTAACATTAGGAATAAACATCTAGTATCTCGAATCCACGAGAAGGCAGGTATACGAATTCAAAGATACATAGGAGCCCAAACTCTAGTACGAAGTAGGTTTGTATATATGAATATATCTGTTAGTAGATGCGAAAAGGTAAAATTATTCGTCCAAATTTGTTGGCTATAAGTACCTTATTTAGGATTCATACAATCAAAATGTATTTTATAGACGCAGAATATGCTATTCAGAGAGAATGAATCTGCGAGCCCAATTCCATTCGACAAACACCACTTACCCTGGTCATCTTGTCGGCTAAGCAAGCACAATCACAGCCGGAAGCGCCAACCGAAACACACCATAGTAAAGCTCTAGAGGGAGTCAGATTATAGAGCCAAGGACCAGATAGACCGCCCTTATTCTTCTCAATTATTCCAACATCTAATATTCTGTAAACGCGTCTGCCTTGTATTAGTGGAGATGATACTAGGTGATACTAGGGGCTGATGCTACCATCTCAACAACTACCGGGTCCGGCTATTCTCTGACACTTGACAAGGATCCGGCTTCGTTTCGTCTTACTAGCATAACTCATGCAAGGGACCATTGCTTCGCGTTCAACTGATGAATCTGAGTTGCTCACCATCATCAATGCTCACCACTCTTCTCTTTCGGCAGGGCGACTCCTTTGGTGACGTGGCTAACCGTAGGATCCGACCATGAGAGTGTTTCCGCTGGATGCGGTGCGTCACCAGAGTTACAGTCGCTTAATGCGTCCAGGTTGTTCATACATGGCGGCATGCACCTTTGCAGCCCCCCTCAAAAGACCAGGCCATTTCTGCCTCGTACATGTGCATATGTACATGTAGGTGTATGCATATGCATTGATACGTGGATGTGAGCCTGTCCCTTACGAGTGCATGTATGTAATGTATATGTACGTAGGTGGTATGTAGAGCAGCCCAACTGATCTGCACATCATCGTATCAGCTTTATTGAATCCATCCAATCTTTCGCTGAGCTTTGCTTGAGCCAATTCTTGACTCAATTTCCTCCCGTTTGGCGGTCTCTCCCGACAGTTTCTTGCAGTGAGGCGAATACACGTACACAGTGCAGCGCAAATAATTAACATTCTGCTAGCCCATATCCGGAGCTTTCAATCGCCCAGCTGAACAAACGCCATCAACCTTGGGCGATTTTTTTTCGAAATCTTCTTTGTGCCAATTTTCATCCTACATCCCGTATTGTCATTCTCTGCCATATTTATCATCCTGTCTTGTCATCAGAGAATCGCGATGCCGACTACGGTGGAATGGCTCAAACTACATATCATTCAAATACGACAACTACAACAGAGCGATGGCTACCACGAAGATGAGGATGTTTTCATCTACCTAGGCGACTATCTCGATGGAAACCTGACTTCCAATGAGACCGCGGTATTAATAGCTGCGCCTGTGCTGGACGACCCCAACCCACCCACCAAACTGTATCGCCTCATGGGATTACTGTGCGAAGCCCTGGTAGAGTTGAGCGATGAGCGCGAGAAGCTGCTAAATCTTCTCGAATCCATTCAGGAACTACCGCCCGGCGCAATCAACTGGGCAGTTCTCCCTGGACTTCGAAACATGTGGAGTGACTTGTATCGGCCTCATATGCGTGGCCTGAACGGCTGGGAGATAATAGGAGAGCCAATACCTGAGGACAAACAGGCCAAAGTACGTCAACATTATACCTCGATTGGTACAGTAGAAGCCAAACTGTACGTTCGAGGTCTCGGCGGCGTAACAGAAAACTGGGGGTACGAGCTCTTGAACCTGGCTTGCTTGAGGCGTCCAGGGCTAGAAGTTGTCGTGGGCGAGATACATGCTTGGCTTACCGTAGCCGGGACAAAGCTGTTGAAAGATTTGAACCCAGAGGAGGTGAGGAATTGGTCAAGGCCTGTGCTTGGCGGGCAACCTGGACAGCAGCATGCTGTCCAAGGCACGATGGCACAACACTGGGAAACTTGGCGACGCACGCTGTTGCAAGTGAGTGAAGAGCAGGATCTTCTATCGGCTGAGGCTAGGAAACTTGCAAGAGAGTGCCATTTGTTGATGCAGGGGCATATATAGATAGACAAGCTTTGAGCAATCGGTATCGGGACTTGGAGCGACTTGATTTACAACATCGACAGTAATATTGGGTAAAGGGTGAAGATTGGTTTATTAACAGCCATATCCATTGAAAATGACATATACAGTATAGATGGACTTGATTCATGGTATAAATCGCATTCGCGTGATTCATAACCTGCCAAACAATGTTGTGTCATACATCTTTACAGCATACCACCTGCCTGCCATATCGGCCATATGTACCTATTCACTTTCACATGTTTATTCGCCAAAGAAAAAAATTTGCGTTCAGCACATGTGTCACGCGAGCTGCTACTCTATACTCCCACTCTCCACATGGGAAAGCATGCATGTATTCAGGAACAGCGTAGTTTGTGGATCTTGCCCATCGTGGCCTGTATAGTGTAGTTTGGTAGACGCTACGCCAAATATACTACATGTGTGTATCATACAATACATACAGAGTAGTATTCGGAATGGGTCGTTAATACGCGATAATGCAAGGACTCATACATCAGTATTCGGAGAGACATTGCCATGTGTCACAGCGTAAAGTTTGGGAAATACTAGCCAGCACCCCAATTCTGCTATCCAGCGTCCCATGTTACAATTTTTAACTACATGATTGATGATGAATAATAATATCAGCAACTACCGATAAAGAAACACAGCAATAATGGCAGATACTAGAAATATATAACAGTAGTAGCAGATACTTAAAGATATTAATAACAATAGAAAGGGCAGCAGTAGCAGATACTGAAGAGCTACTTAGGTACCTTAAGTATTTTGTTTTATTAGATATTAGCCTGTGAGTAAGGAAATAAAAGGTTTCCCTCCGCATGAGTGGCAAAAGCGTAGCTGTGTACAGGGTATAGTCGTCTGTAGATGGCAACACATCTCATAGTGAAACATATTTACTCACAACACACAGAGACATATCTTGCCTTGGATGTACTATGTAGCCTTCCACATGCTTTAAATCCATCGTATTCATTCGCCAATCGCCACACAACCGGGACCGTGTCTGCGGAGTGGAATCAATGCTAGTGCCTGGGATGGATGCCATCTCCAGGGTCCCACCATCTCCAACTCCCCACGTTAGCTGTCAAATCATGAACCATTCTATCCAAGCCTTGGTAAGACATTTTATATCCGTCATCCCCAAACCCTTTTCATCCTAGCAGAAATAGCTACGGCAGATCAGGGACCGAAAGCAAACCCTCACGCCACATTAAACCCCGAGCTAACTTGCTGTGCCTGGCAACGTTGCTGACATCTTTTATCTCATTGGACCTGCTATACTCCGTACCTTGGGCAGAATAAATGCTCCGTATCTTGAAGCCTGTTCAACCATGCATGTTAAAGATGTCTAATCTAAATGTCGACAAGATGGACATTCGGTGTACAAAAGTGCCGGGGTTACCGAAGGTGTCTCGGTCCCAGGCGCCGAGTATGCGAAAGACGTGCATGGAACCGTTGATCAATCGCTATCACGCGCTAAAAGTCACGACTCAACGTTACATTGCAGATTTCGGCTCTGGAATCAGATCGAGACACCAACCTTGGTTTTGTTTCGTTTTTTCCTCTTCTTGAATTCTCTTTCAGTCTCTTGGATTGTGTCGCCGACAATTGCCATTAACAGCAGGCTTCCAACTTACGGTCAAGTGCCGCGTTGTCTCCCCACAACCCCCTTGCCGGGTTTCCTCAACCCTTGTCTAGTTGACAGCTTCACGATCCCACGTGGTTGTCGCTTCAACGCTCAAATCTTGCAGAATGCCATAAAACCCCCACACGCAAGCTAGCTTCATGCGGTGATGACATCCATGTTCGCCGTGAGATTCTTATAAGAGCTCGGTCCCTAAAGCGTCCGGAAGATGTCTTTGAACTTTCCCCTCCAGGAGAGCACATCGACTCCGTTGCAGCATCAGCAACCCGCTCGCCCCTAATGCGTGCCTTCACGTCCTGCGTCTGGCTGCTCTCGGCCATTGGCGCTGCTGCGTCCAGCTGTGATCCGACTGCCGGCGTTGAATCTCTTGTCAAGCGCCGTCTCCCACAACATGTAGACTCGTTTGAGTTTGTCATTGAGCCTGCGCAAGGCTCTGGCCTTACCAACGATAGCTATGCCGTCTCCTCGACAAAGGATGGAAAGATCCGAATCGAGGGCACGACGACCAGTGCTCTGCTGTCAGGGTGAGCTTCTTCGTATTCATCCTGTTTCGTACCAGCGCTGATGATTTCTCCCAATGTGATGCGGCAGTCTTCATAAATATCTGTCCAGCGAGGCAAATGTCGACATTTGGTGGTACGTGGGGAGCCAGCTGGATCAAGCTCCGAAACGACTTCCCCAGCTCAAGTCTCCCCTTAAGGGTACCAGTGTCGTCCCTTACCGCTACCACTGGAACACGGGTAGGCTCAATTCCACGTGAAATGAACGCTCAATCACATTGGATACTGACCGTATCGTTCAGTCACAACCTCTTATACCAGTGCTTTCTGGTCATGGGAGGATTGGGAGACGCAGCTGGACTGGATGGCCCTCCGTGGTATCAATCTGGCCCTTGCATGGATCGGTGTCGAGAAGATCTTCATTGAGGTCTTTACTGAAATTGGCCTGAACGCTGACGAGATCAACTCTTTCATCAGCGGACCTGCTTTCCTGGCATGGAACCACTTTGGCAATATTCAAGGATCGTGGGGCGGATCCATGCCTCAATCCTGGGTCGACAGCCAGTTTGATCTCCAGCTCAAGATCTTGGATCGTATGGAAGAGCTCGGCATCACGCCCATTCTGCCGGCCTTCCCAGGATTCGTTCCACGCAACATCTCTCGCGTGTTCCCTGACATTTCTCTGTCAACAAGCCCTATCTGGTCAAACTTTCCTACGGAATTGAGCGCCGATACTTACATCAACCCATTTGACCCTCGTTTTGCTCAGCTGCAAAAGCTCTTCATTAGCAAGCAGCAGGAGCTATATGGAAATGTTACCAACTTCTGGACTCTGGATCAGTTCAACGAAAACCAGCCGCTCTCTGGTGACCTGGGATACCTTCAAAACGTCAGCCACAACACTTGGACTGCCCTCAAGGCCGCTGATCCCGATGCCGTCTGGGTTATGCAGGCCTGGTTGTTCTCAAGTGACAGCGCCTTCTGGTCGGACGACCGCATTGAGTCTTTCTTGGGTGGTATTCCTGTAAACTCGGATATGTTGCTCCTCGACCTGTTTGCTGAATCTGCCCCCCAGTGGCTCCGAACCAACTCCTTCTATGGCAAGCCTTGGATCTGGTGCGAGCTCCACGACTATGGCGGTAACATGGGCTTGTATGGCCAGATCGAGAACGTCACCATCAACTCAATGGATGCGGTGCGCAGCTCAAGCTCTCTCGTTGGGTTCGGTTTGACAATGGAAGGCCAGGAGGGCAACGAAATCATGTATGACCTGTTGTTGGATCAGGCTTGGAGCCCCAAGCCTATCGACACCGAGACGTATTTCCATGATTGGGTCTCGGCCAGATACGGCACCAAGAATGTGAAGAGCCTGTATACCGGATGGGAGCTTCTGAGGCCTACCGTGTTCAACAACACCAACTTGACGATTACTGCCGTGCCCAAGTCGATCTTGGAGCTGGTGCCCAGCATTAGCGGTCTCTTGGGTCGAACCGGTCACCATCCAACCACCATCACCTACAACCCAGCAGTCATGGTTGAGGCTTGGAATGAGCTCTTCAAGGCCGGTCTTCAGGACATCCAGCTGTTTGCCAACCCGGCATACCAGTACGATCTTGTTGATTGGACCCGCCAGGTTCTCGTCAACGAATTTGACGGCCTTTACAAGGATCTGGTTGATGCATACACCAGCTCCGCAAGCTCCAGTGTCATCAAGTCTCGCGGTGCCAAGCTCATTGCTCTCTTAAAGACTCTCGATGCTGTGCTCGCTACCAACGTGCACTTCCAACTCACCCCCTGGATCAACGAGGCTCGCGCAAGTGGCCCATCAACCGCCAACTTCCTCGAGTACAACGCCCGCAACCAAATCACGCTGTGGGGTCCTCAAGGCAACATCGAGGACTACGCCTCGAAGCAGTGGGCCGGATTGGTTGGCACCTACTACGTCGAACGATGGCAGCAGTTCATCGACTATCTTGCGACAACCAAGCCTGCAAACTACAACCAGACCGCTTTCCACACGAAGTTGATGGCCTGGGAGATACAATGGGGGCAACAAACCTCCACTAAGAAGGCAGCAACTGGACCCAGCGATATTCGGTCCGTTCTGGACACAGCCATCAAGACTTGGGGTAGCCTTTTCAAGCTTTAGAAGTTCTGTAGCCTTAGATTGAGACAATCTGAGTTGTTCTTTAAGCCACTTATCTATTGTTAGTAGTCCTTGTCATGTGTCAGCCTATAATTTGCACTATGGGCCCGGATGTGATGTTTCCACCACTCTCGGTTCTCGCGGGATTTCGGCAACTACTTCATTTGGAGCTGCATCCTTAGAACATAGTGCTTACTGTCACTAAGATACATATGTACTCTTGGTACTCATATCTTTTGTTGCAGCCAGTTACAACAAGTTGGCGACATAGCATATGGCCAAGCCTATTAGTCTATGCCGCAATGAGTTTGCTCAAGCAATTGCGATTTGTAGGAAGAATGCCATTCTTAACCAGTATATTCCTAGAAACAGCAGTAGTTTCCATTATCTTACAGATCCACAACTGCATACCTAGGTAACATCCATCGTTGCATAGCCGGTAACCGACATGCCACATGGCCACAAAGTCTTTTTTGCGACTATTTTTTAGGCAACCGATCTAAACATTTCTCCTTCCTTGTTCTGAATTTGGTGATATTCATTGACGCATTGCTAGATTCTCTATTCTGCATTATATCTCAATATGTAGATGGCTATAAATAGGTACCTGTATACTTGCGCTATTGGAAATCTTCTCACGGCAGGGCGGATACTGGGCGGATACTGTTTTCTTGTCTTTGAGCAGTACGTCTTATTGTTGCTCTCTGTGCATGTGGTCAGATTAGACTACTTAGGTGTTATTTTATTATATGAAATAGACGCAGATTGAGGAAGTCGGGAGATGAAATGAGAAGAAATGTTATCCAGAGTCATCTATAGTCATACTTGCAGTTACTTTAAAAGAAAGGCCTCTGACAACTCACAGCCGTCAGCAAGGACTATCACATGAGAATGTTTCCTCAATGTGTAAAGACGTCTCCGAGAAATTGCCTCATTCAGCGAAAGTTCGCCGCTTCCACGACAGGTTGCCGTGCATTGACAAGAGACTTGGTGTTGTAAGAACTAATAGGCGGGTGAAGCGGATACCCTAGGATCAATTGCTGCAATTAGCAATCTGAACCCTTGACTATATGTACACAGCACCTATCTTTGTTGTAACCCTAAGCTTACATTCCTTTACATTCGCCTATCGTTCTTTCGGTCATCCCACAGCCATATTGCTAGTTGCGGCTCTGTCAAAAACGACAGTCACCCGACACTCTACGTGATGCAAAGCTCCCCTGTCCCGGCAAACTGCTTAGCCCCATGCAGCTATTCGCTCAACTTGATCACACCAGGTTAGGCAACCTCTTGAGTCCCCCCAAAACTCACAGACAGCAAAGATGAAACCTATTTTTGCTTCTCGTGGGCATTAGTTTGATCCTTGTGGAGCCCGTCAAAGCAGCCGTACGCCTTACTTACACGTACATACAGACAATTCAATCAACCCAACTCTGACACAGCCACACTTGCAGACACACTCACACACTCACACACTTGCTCCCAACATCAACGCCAAAAAGCTGCGAGACCGGGTCGATTGACCTCATTTTCTTATTGCGACGGCGAGTCTAGTTCCTCCGCGGCATCTCCGCCGATGCAATTGCATGCGGCCGGCGGCCGGCGCCTGGTCGCAGCAACAGCGGGCCCAATGAGCTGAAACCGCGGAATGCAGCTTCATCTCCTGCGTCTCCGCACGAAAGGATTAAGCATGGATGGGTGAAACAAGGGTCTGAGTGTTTTGAGGTCACCCAACAGCATGGAAACCCTTGCACTCTCTCCACAGAGCTGCAACCACGCGTTGGTTCCGCTGAGTTTTTTCTTCGCTGAGCTTCTATATTTGCAGTCCACCATACATGTAATGCGGTCCTAGTCGGGCCAACGCACAGATTTCTGTAACCGAGGCCGGGCTGACCTGCGCAAGAGCCGCATTCGCTGTCGCAGCCTTGCCTCGCGCAATTGAGAAGCGCTTGGCGCGAGCAGACGGGGGGGCTGGGCTTGTTTTCTTAAGAATCGAGATGGTGCCGCATTGTGTTAGTGCCGGTTCAACACGTTTTCTAGATGAAGTGTAACAGATTGCTTCCGGCTTAAGCGCTGTCATTAAAATCTAGTCCACAATGGCATTGAGGTTGCTCTTCTTGCTCAGCTGGCTGTGCGTATTGCTGCCGTTTGCCGCATCTTCGGAGCTCGTTGTCAGAAATCTGCCTGGAAAGACGTCCGATGAGACCATACATGAGGTCCGCAGGCGGCTTGCCAACAGGGTGAAGAGAGCCGGCACAAATGTCATATTTGACAATTCGACTTCCTTTTCCCTAGGCCTCGACGGGCAAACAATTTTCAAGTAGTAAGTGTTACTAGTTCCTCTTTTCTTTACGTATAACTGCCGTTCTAACAGCACAACTTCGAAGCCCTTTTCTCGATGACAGCCCAGCGACTGTCACCATCGTATGCACAAAATGCTACGTCAAAGGCCAGGCCAGCGCAAAGCTCACTGCCCAAGGCGATTTCAATGTCAGTGCTGCCATTGGCCAAGCCAAAGACAGCTTCGAGAACACATTCAACAACCTCACGCACTGGGCCAAGGACTTTGCAGAGGATGCTTTGGACAATTTCACAATCACAGACATCAAAGGCACATTCAACAAGATTGGGGAAATTGGCCCTCCGCCTATTGACCTGAATCTCGACCTTAAGCTGCCAGAGTACAACGTGGCCGTGAACTTGACAGACCTCGAGATCTACATGGAGATTGACACCATCCTTGCAGCCAGCATGACATACACGTTCAATATATATCAATCCAAAACGATTGTCGGCGTGGCTCTTGATGACGACTTTCTTCTGGGTGCCGTCTTCTCTATTGATCTTATTTTCAGCGTTGACAGCGAGATCGATATCCGCAGCGGGTTTCACGTCCGCTTCGACAACATAGTAACCCAGATTGCCTTATTTAGCGAAGAAGCCTCGAAAATAGACTTGTACGTCCCCCCATTCCATGCCGTGCCACGATTAAGACACAGTCCAAGGAGATATGAATAGCTGCTAACAAACACCCCTCTCCAGCGATGGAGGCAAGATTGCATTCCTCCCCGTAACAATTCAATACGGCCAAGTCATCCTAAAGGCAATCCTCCGCGTGGAAGCCCGCATCGGCATCGCCTTTGAAACCTTTTTGAACTCCCTCGACACAGATGTCCTAGGACCCCTCAAAGTCGGTGCCGGAGTGGAAGCACGCATATACGCCAACGTTGCAGAGTTTATCACAAACATCACCCTCAACGAAGTCGACTCTCTCAAAAAGAGAGATGACGGTGACACCGACACTGACAACTGTCAGTTGACCATAGACCAGGGCTTCACCTTTGGCATCGGTGCCGCAGCTGGCGCCTCTGTTGAACTCCTCGGCAACACCTGGGGCCCTTCGCCAGAGACGGAGATTCCTCTCTTCTTCACCACGCTGGCAGCAGCTTGTATTACCAGCAAGTCGTCACCACCGACCATAGTCACAACAACAGCCACTACAACAGCTGCGTCATCTGCCCCCAAGAAGCGTGCCGATGGCCCCTCTGTGACAAGCACAGTCACCACTGAGACCGTATCAGCCACCGTCTGCGCCTCCTCCGGCCTGATCAACTGCCCAGCCTCCATGCAAAGCGTGCAAAGGACCGTTGTCACAAAGACGCTCACGTCGACCATCACACCCGGCGTGTCTGTTGCTTGGACTACAGGCCCCGCATCCACCTTCCAGACGGTCGATTTCCAGGACGACGCCGTGACCATGACAAGCTCATCCGGCAAGCCAAAATCATACACTCCTCCTCCACCACCACCACCAACAAACACCTCATCACCCTCGGGTTCAGGCTCAGGCGATTCATCAACGGGAGAAAAGCCCGGGAAGCACCGCGTAAGCAACGCCGTCATCATCGGCGTCAGTGTTGGTCTCGGCGTCCCAGTCCTCCTCGCCGTCATAGGAGCATTCATGTAAGTCAAATGCCTGTCCTCTAACGGTCCATTTCTTTTCTGCAGTGCTAACAGATCAATGCTTCCAGTTACTTCTTCCGACGACACCGCAAGGCATCGTCCACATTGGTAAAAGCAGAGACTACCGTTGTGGGCACCAAAGCACAACCAGTCGTGGCTACTTATGCCCCAGTCCGCCCTGAAGATGATTGATGATTTTTCTTTTTATTTGTTCTATACCCCTGTTTTCGTCTTTCAACCATGTTCTCATGTTTTTTTCATCCGATATCATGTGATGACCGTGCTGTCCCCATCGCCGTTGCCACGGTGGGTCTCAAGAGGCTGGGGAGCTTGACTTGCAGACAAGTGGGCTCCAGCTCTCGGCAGAGGCCGAAAAGATCGACAGAGATGGATCTTGTACAATAGTGGATTAGTCCTGGTATTCAAGTTACACGTATGCGAGTGGAACTACAGGAAATGTTTCCTGGCTGGGTAGTTGAGTTGAGCACTGTTAGTTGGTAGTCAGTCACGATCTCACAGCAATGAAAAAGGTCAAATATAGTAAAGTCTTATCATTAGTGTATTATGTGTAGTATGCTGTCTATACCCCATACCATTCTCTCCTATATGCAGAGTATCGTCCAGGTATATCCATCCATTTTTAAAACGCCGCCCAAATGCTAAATCAAAATCTCTATCGTAGGGGATATCATTCTAAAAGAAAAAATCGTGTCTATCATGCTGTATGATTGTATCATTGGTTTGATTTGGTGGTTTCGATTGGTTGGTTTGTTCGTGCAATCTGGTGTTTGTGTGATTTGTCTTGTTGTTTGTTTATTTATGGGTTGCTGACGTAGCTCCTCGCCCTCCTCAGGTCAAGATCATTGTCGGAGTTGTCGCGAACAGCGCTGCCATTGGTGGGAACCCTCTGAGCCTTCTCGAGATCATTGGGGTTCGTGGGGGCTGCGACCTCATCATCACCGCCATAGGCATACTTGCTGCGAGCACGGATCTTAGCGCCCCAGATCCAGAAGCAGTAGGGAATAGCGCAGCAAGCCAAGCTAATGAATGCCAACAGCGAAGAGGCCCACTGGTCACCGAGTCGGTGGTACATCTGCTCAGTGAACAAAACCACACCAGCACCCCAGAAACTTCGGATACATGTCTTGGCGGCAAGGGCAGAAGCAGCTTGGTGCTGGTAGGAGTCGACCAGGTAGTTGTTTGCAGAGTTGTAAAGGAAGATGAAGCCGAAGCCAACGGGGAAGCCTCCCAGAGCGGGGCCGACCCAGATGAGATCTGTGTAAGAGGTCCATGCGAAGATGAACAAGCCAATGGGAATGCACCAGCAAGAGATCATCATGGGAATCAAGCGAACCTCCGCAGGCGGCTTTCCGTTGTACTTGTGAACCATCTTGAGGTAGTGCTTGTTGACAAGTGGAGAGAGGACCGCAGAGCAGAGGACACCAACGGCCAAGGGGATGAACATCAAACCAGTGTTGCCGGCATTCCATCCCTTGCCCTCCTGGAAAACAATGGGGAAAGCAACGAAGAACATGTAAAGCAAGCCGTAGAGAACGCTCATGTACAGCGAAATGAGAAGGACGATGAGCTCCTGGAAGAGCAGCTGGAAGGGTCGGATCATGAAAACGGTGAGTCGTTCGCTCATGGACCGCTCATCAATGTCTTGTTCGGTAACGTAGCTCTCATCACCAGTGGTCTCACGCAGCTTCTTGGCACGGCGAGCAAGGATAGTAGGCGCGTAAGTTTCGGGGACGGTGAAGGTGATGAGAATCCAGACAACGCCAGCCAAGATGATCTGGATGTAGTACAGCCAGCGCCAGCCAGCGCCATCAGCAAGGAAGCCACCAACAAGAGGGCCAACTGGATTGCAATTTGGTTAGATTATTTGATTCGATTAAGATATTTGGTTTGGGGGGAACTCACTAGCAGGTCCAATAAAGGGAGCGGCAGAAAAGGCGGCCATGGGAACACCACGCTCCTCGTTCCTCCACAGATCCGCAAGCGTACCGCCGACCAGGGTCATAGGGGCCGAAAAGGCGATGCCATCGATGGCACGGCAGACGATCAGGGTTCCGATATTCTTTGAGACGGCGCAAGGGATGATGAAGATGACGGCAAGGAAAAGTGTCGATCCGCTACATAGTGTGTTAGTATTCAATGATTTTCGTCTCTTAATTATGCGCAGTGATGGGCTTACTAAATGACTCGTCGTCCAAATACCTCAGACAGGGGCGCAAAAGCCATGGGACCAACACCAAAGCCAATGACAAAGACCGAAATCGTGAGAAATGCAACCTCCAAGCTGACGTGAAATTCCTCAGCTGGGCCAACCAGATCCGCAGTGATGACAGCCGAACAAAATGCCACAACAAAGCAAGTAAGAGCAACAACCATGGTGCAGTACCACTTGTATGCCTTGGACCAGTTCTTGGGGTTCTCAGGGTCGTCAGGGGTAAAAGTTACCAGCTGGTAACGCTTTTCGTTTCCTGGACCAGCGACGGACGGAGGCTCGACTGGGCCCGGGATAGTGCCCGTGTGAGATGTGACGCGGTACTCATCGAAGTTGGCATCGCGGCTAAGGGTGCGATAGGGCAAGTTGACATCGAGGTTGGGGTCGTAGGTCTCCTTTTGGGACCTTGCAGAAGTTGAACCGCGTCTTGAAGCTCTTGAAGCAGTTGAACCACGTCTCGCAGCGTTGGAAGGTCGGCGGATGGGCTGAAAATGTAGCTCTTTATCCACATCTGTAGCTGCTCCCTCTAGAGTTGAAGAGGAGTCTGTTGAAGGTAATCCCGCCATAGCGGATAGAATAAATGGATGGTAGCTAAGATATGCAGAAGTGGACTGATAATAGTCGAAGGAAAGGTAATTAATGTTGCAAGTGGATGTCAGATGGCCAGATGCAAGATGTCGAAAGTGTGTGTGTGTGTGTGTGTGTAAGTGTAAGTGTAAGTGTGAGTGTGAGTGGAAAGTGTGTGTGTGTGAGTGTGCGTGTGTGCTCGAATCAGGCCATCATGATCCTGGCGTGGCGTGCCCTTGATATATATACTCACTTACAAAATCCAAAAGCTCTCGATGGTTTGCTATATCTCACTCCCAAAGAGCTGCTCTGTAACCTCGGTCCATTCGTCCGACCAACGCAAAGCCGACGCCGGACGTCATCGTTTTGGCCAGGGGAAAGCAAGAGCCAAGGGTTGCGGCTGCCGCAAGCAGATAGCTGGAAGCGCCCCACTGCAGCCTGGCTGGTGGATGAAAAAAGTTTCATCATGGCAAGTGCCGCCATTGGCCAGCGCGGATGAAGCCGAACAGAAAAAAGTTCAGCTGCCCAAAAACAACCATAACCGGGCACGGGCCCCACTCAGTCCATCGTGATCCAGAAGCTTGAGCGGCTTATCGCCAGCCCTGCCGCTGTATTGAATTCGTGATTGGACGATAAGCGGCGGTTATGCGGGTCTCTGAAGAAGAAATAAATCCCTTAGCGTGAAAATTATTCCCAGCTCCACTGGCTAGGGGAAGCTTAGCGTCACAGTTGACGCAGCAGAATCTTCTCGAGAAGCATTGCCGCGAGACATAGCCGTGACTTGGACCTGAGCACGCCGCGATATTCGCCGCAAGGATTAATTACAAAAACTTGGCAAAATGACCTGCGGGATCCTTTGAAATCATCATCTAGACCAGCTTCCCCTCTTTCGGCGTCAAAAACGATCAATTATCCATGGAGTTCGACTTCGATCGGCAGCTGGCTTCGGTACCATCGCCGCGTGCTCGGGAAGGTGGGTCTCCCGGCTATGGTTCCGGAATAACGGAATCGGTTGTCGTCTTGCAGCCACAATTCCATTTGGCATCGTGGAAGATGCAAGGAGCCGCACCTTGTTTGTACATACCCAGGTACGTTATTGAGCAGCTCGTGACGACATGCTGCATGAGTTGCTACTGTAAGCTTGGAGCTTTCGATGAGAGCAACTGGCAAAGGACGTCACATATGTCAACAGTTTGAAAGCGCAAAACAAACATCAACAGCTTCAACGGAATCGCATTTTCCGTTCCAACCCTAACCATGACATCAGAAAGTAAAGCCAAAAAAAAAAAAAAAAAGCCTCGAAGAACAAATCTAGAAGCTTTTGGGTCCTAATTTAAATCTCTTCTCTCCCTGATCTAGTTACAGTTTCCCAATTGGGCATGTCTCATGGCGCGCTAGGACTGTTCTCTCAATATCCACTGCTTCCATCGAACACGCGTGTACACCATGGGCCAGCTTTACTAAGCAAGTTGGACTTTGTTTCCGTCGAGTATGCTTAACGGGATTAAAGCCGGATTGCATGGATCAGCGACTCCGGGTCCAAGGCTACTCGGCTTGGTCTGCAAGTAACATGGCGTCTCTTGATGTGCAGTCCCCGGAATCCCAAGTTCCATGGAACGGATTGGACTAGTTTACGCAAGACTCCCAGGTCACATCAGCTAGAATCCAGCCGCGTCTAGGCCTGCAATAGAGCCGTCTATTGAGCTGATAAGACGGCTAGTTTTGCGAGGTCAGACCCATAATTCTCTTCGTGATAAATGAGTCGCCTCGTCAGTGCTCATCACGATGCTCCACATTTACATGTAACTCGTACGAGTTGGGTGTAAACATCTTACGCCTCTGATTCATCGTAAGGAGTGCCCGTCTATCTGCCCTTAAACGACGGCAATGAGAGCTCCGATGACGGACACGAATAGCCGATCTACTTGACATGGAGAGTATATCCATGAGATCGTGCAGTCGAATCCATACCACGAGTCACGAAGGTTGACGGCTGCAACACCAGCTTGCCACTTCGAGATTGTATATAGGCCAGGATTCCAGGCAACAATCAAGTTTGGAATCTTTATTCATTTCCCCTCATTCATCTGTCTGCTAACTCATCAACTTAACTCCAAGTCTTATAAATGCCACCCTCCATCATGTACGACCCGGAATCGCGTATACTTCGATCCAGCAGATAGCCGCCCGTCTTACTATCGTCCGTCCGGCTTCCATGGAAACCACTCAAAACTCCGTGGAAGGTTGATAAAACAGCTGCCTCGCTACTTCGCGCTTTTGATAGTGTCCAATGCAACGTTCGAGTGGTTGAGGGGTTGAGTGATTCCGTATCGAATCCGCTAAACAACTCCGTCGACGAGACCCACTGTCACCTACCCATCCAGCAGGACGAATGTATCGAATCCTTCACTCGCATCAATAGCCCGGCCCTTTTCATTTCAAGATGCATTAACTTTGCCGTCTTACACTCCAACAGAAATTCCACCGAGAGTCTACCCGTTGGACAAGATCATGTCACAAATAACGCCGGGGCTATCCACGATCCCTCAGACATCAAAAGTCCTTATTTTACAAGCCCTAAAAACTGGTCACCGAAGTTAATGGCAAGTATATACTACTGGAAAACTAATTGTAGGAATGAAAAAAACAAGCAAACGATCCGAAGCCAACCCAGAACGATGCGAACTCAATCTCACGACAACCACCAACGATCGAACACTGCCATTAAGATGAAACGATAGTTTACTCCATTTACCTGAATCAGAAATATTATTTATTTATTTATTATTTAATTGTTTGTTTGTTTTAATTTCATTTTGCATTTTTCATCATATTATATTCGGCAATGTTCGGTTAACGAGTCATGGAGCTGAGGGTGGAGATGACCGCAGTATCAATTCGAGATACTGAGCACAACGATGACCGAATCAATATTTCTCATGTTGTACGTTATTACCGCAAAATTTCAATAAAATATCTCTACGCAAGTTTTATGAATGATCTGATGGTCAGGATAACATGCAACCGACGATTTCTGACGATTGCCGCATCACTCCTCCCCGACAGCTCAACCACGAAGGCTGACATCGTCGTTGTTCCTCCGACAAATACAATAAACTATGCAACAAATGGATAGAAAATTTCAGACATCGATCCCCACAGATGATATATTACTTCATAAGCAATAATTCACTTGCCTGCCCCTTGCTACGGAAAAAGTCCGCGGTATACGCATACTACAATCGCTTTCAACGAGCGACTGACCTAGCTAGTTCTCCCTCTCGCTCTCCTGCCTAGTTATTCTTCATCACAATCCAGATTTTAGGCACAAAGCTTGTTTCTTTGCATCTGAGCCCAGTGCCTTTGGTCCTTTTGTGTGTTTCCTCTCCTTGATTGTTTTATTCATTTGTGATCCCTAGCTTGATCCCTCACATACTACAACCGCTTTCAACGAGCGACTGACTCTTATATATTACAGTGCAACCAGTTTTGACTGGCAACCTTACCATGGCAAAAGAAACATAACGTCCATAAAAGAAATACTAGGAAGCAATAATCCAGATCTCCAGATCCCACGAAGCCGAAGCAACCGCGACTACATACCTACAAGCGCTCTATTTGATCTCATACGAAGGCGATACCAGTATGTACGTTATCATTCTTTGTAAGCAAACCAGAAACTTGCCACACAGAGAAGGTAACATTCACCAAAGCGGTCTCCGAGGCGAAAAAAATATTCCGCTCCGTAGCCCAGACTCCAATCTCAGTCCAAAACCACCGTAGAATTCCAGATGCCGACAACTAGTCAATGCCGATTACGAGCCATACCAAATGTGAATCAAGAAAAAGTCTTCAGCATCACGCTTCACAGACTTTGGTGGGGGTTTACTCTCTTTAGCTCACAAGCTAAATCCTGTGTTATCAGAAGGCTCGCAGAGAAAGAGGACAGCAAGGCAGCCAAAAATAAAAAGAGAGAGCTTCTTGCGAGATGGAACTACTGTACTTGTGGCACATGTCATCGCGTATCCAGTCTTGTAGATGCACCGTTCCCAGTTCTAGACCTGTTCACCCAGCTCCCACAATTTCTCACTGCTTGTCATCGGCGGGGGGAGGCAAACTCGCAGCTACACCACCAGTGAGGCAAGAAGAAGAAAGAAGAAGAGGAAAAAAGGCCATTCGGCTTGTGGAACGTAGATGAACTCTTCACCGCTGTTATGACAGTCAGCCATCACAGAAGAAAAAAATGGCCGAACGCAGATCGCAACATTTCACAGCTGAATCACACGCCCGTAGTAACCTCCTCCAAGGTCCCAGTTTGCTAAAAACCATCATGGCTCGCGATTATCGTTCCCTCGATCTGAGACCATTGCAAATACTAAAAAAGACAAGAGAGCATTCTCGCCCAAGTGGCGCATTTTACCTTGCCTTGCGGTCTAGCCCATGGCGCAGGTGGCGACGATCCCCCGCAGCAAGGATGGGCAAATTGATAAGAGAAGAAAGCTGGTGTTCGCTGCTCAGGACGTGATTAGCCAACCAAGGGTCTGCCATTCCACCACGATGGCGGCGTTCGTGCATTAGCAGCAAGCAAGCATGAAGACGAGACGGGCAGGTATGACGCACCGGGCTTGGGATGGCGGCGGGGGGGGAGTCAGAGAGAGAGAAGCCCAAAGACGTGCAGCTATTCCCAGCCAGCGGACTGACGAAGTGCCCTTATCCGCAGCTCTTTGCTGGCAGACGATACCTTTTGCCGCCGCCATCGTCGATGTAGCTCGCAGCATATCCACGTATCCTCCTCCGTACAGCATTTGCTGGCTGCAGCGGTGTGCTGGAGTCTGACTGGCCCTGGGGGAGCAGCAAGCAGCAGCAGCAGGCTGTCGGAGACATAGCAAACCGTAAAATCCCGTCGACTCGACGTTGGACTGCCCACTTTGGAGTCATGTGTCGCCTGGGTCCGCTGGTGATATTTATGGAACAGCCGCTCGTACCGCGCCAAGCCAGAATAGATAGATCCTGGGAGAGCAAACAGCGAGGCTCGACTTTTGCCTCATGAGAAAAAAACTGAGAGATAGTCTGTAGTGCAATACATCGGCGTACCTGTGAGTGAGCTGGCTTCATGTCGTCAAAAGGCCAAGCGACGTGGCCGGGGCTGTGACGATCTCTAAAGTCGTTCGTTTCATGCCTCGCGTTTCGTAACGAGATATTCCCAAGACAGATGGACTGTATCATGTAGGCTCAGCTTAGTTTGTCATGGCTGGGGAAACTAGTTCAGTGGGGCGCGTTGATCATCTTTCGTCCACAGAAAAATCGGAGGGGCAGGCTAACAGCGCATGAGTCTAGAAACTTTTGGATATAATATGGATGTCGCTGATACGTGTAAGTCCACCATATGCATGCATGTATACTCGCCGGTGTAAGTGCCATGTCTTCAAGTTTCAACGGCCGGTGGACAACGACGCAACACCAAGGGGAAGAGGGGGCACGGGGCAAGGCAACATGAACCTTGCAAACATGGAAGCCCGATCTTCATCGGCAGATGAGAAAAATTCGGGGTCTCAGACTCTAGGGTATCGACTATCGACCCTGCACAACAAGCCTGCCTATCAGGGTCTGGCGGAGGATCGTCGCTTGGTTGTTGCATCCAGTAGGAGAGCATCTGTAGCAGTACTAAACACTGAATGCTACCGTTACCAGGTTCTGGAGTCTGCTGTAAGGGTATCCCTTAACTGGGGTACGCGGTCCAAGTGACGTCGAAACGTCTACCCCAGGCTTTGGGTGGAGGATGCTTGTAGAGGTACTCGTACATTCTCCCGATCAGCTGTGCCTCGAGTTTTGTATAGCATGATGGGATGATGTGAAAAAGACCACTTCGTGGACATGCCAACGAGAAAAAACGCCATACGTGACATGAATCATTCGCCAACCGTTGTCGTAGGTGTGTCAAGCACGATACGGTACACTACACCTGTTTCTCGGCGTGGGTTGTTGGTTTACGTTTTCACTTCTCATAAACAATGGCAATCTATTGGTTGGGCGACAACACACCATGCGAGTACATCCCTGGCACAAGCAGAAGCGAACTACGAAGTGCTCCTTGCTTGGTACAGACAAGCACTAACACCCGTACTTGTAGCACGGCTAGATAGGTATCTGTACAGCAGAGCAGCTCCGGATTGAGGAGTTGAGGAGTGATAGTGATGGAGAGAGTCTGATGCTTATCTGAGACAGGACAAAGCAGCCAAGAGGTGGCTTTGCATGGTGCCAGACATTGTACGCAGGGTGGCAAGCTGACGCCCTCTCCGGTGTCTCACAGAGGTCGAGACTTTCCGGCTAGGCGCCTGGACGGAGAGTCTTGTCCAGTCGTGATGCTCCGTACGAGTAAGTACGCGCATCAGCAGCTCAGAGCAGAGCAGAGCAGAGTAAAGGGATATGTAGAGAGAGGAGAGATAGAGAGAGCAAGCTCCCCCAATTACATGGATGTAACGAAATGAAAACACAAAGAAAACACAGAGTATTGGTCGACTCCGTACAACAGACTTTGCTTGCGGGCTGAGCCTCGCCACGGCGCCAAAGCACCTTGTCGCGCACACTTTCCGGTGCGCACGTCGAGGCGGTGAGCGAGCGCGATCCAGCCGCAAATAGAAGAGCGAAGGTGGTGTGGCACGGACTGTCTCCGGCATGCCGTGCATCTCGGGGCGGAGAGATTCGAAGCGTGAATGGAGGGGCAAACTAAATCATGGTGAACCGCGATTGCTGGTGCACTTGCACTTGTATAGCCTCAACCTCAACCGTCGACCATCTCGGTCCCGTCGAGTGGCTTTTCGGGCGGTGCCTCTTGGTCAGACGCCGGGTGTTGTGTCATGTCGAGATTCTACTCGTACTTATGAGTATTAGAGGAGGACGCGCTGATCACTGATACGGGCGTTCGGCTAAATGTGGACATGGCGTCGCTCTTGAGGTCCTTTGAAATCTCGGGCTCAAGCAAACGTCGGACTAGCGAGAAGGCGGCTGAAATTTCAGAGATGGTGCGCATTTTCGATAGTGGATGGATGGATGTCTTTGCAAATGCGATCAATCCACTACAAACAGTCTAGATTCGGTCGCCCGTGCTATATACGAGTACATGTACATGCACCCTGATTTCCGGCAGCCCAGACGAAACGCAAGGGGGGATTGCGCGTTGGATGCAACCGTCTCTTGTCGCTTCGTCTGAGACGAGACGGAGTCGGCCATTCTGTCTTTTATGATAAAAGCGCCAGCTTCTAACGAGATGGTTGGTCAAATCTCAGATTTGGCAGAGCCCTTTGCGCAGAGGCAATGTGGGGGTCGTGCTAATGCTAATGCCAATGGTGGTGGGAGTGGGAGTGGCTTGTCCGGACGATGCGAGACAATCCTTGTCGTTCGGAGTGACATCCCTGTATCCCAATCAGAAGACGGCGAGCGGGGATTATGACATAGCCATTCGAGGGTTTGCGAGTGACTATTATCGTAAACATCGACATTCGTAGTAGATCGCTATGCAGAGCGGGAGAGAGACAGACAGAGAGAGGGAAAACGAGACTTGTGTGTCTGGCTCGTGATTCGTGATGCAAGGAGTAAATAGGTAGGTACAGAGTGAGTCGGCACATGCATGTGCACGCTAGATAGGCGAAAAGATGGTGCGCGCAAATGCGATACAACCCCCTTGGAAGCAACGCCAATGGCACGGGCTGACCAAAACACCATGGATATCGCGAGTCTCGTGGATAGATCATGTCTCGTCTCTCCTCTCTCTCTTCTCTTTATTTTTCTCTTTTTATCGGGTTTGGCGCAGGGCCCGTGACGGGCATGTCATTCGGGAGAGCTTGTGGGGCCCGCGAAACGACCAGCGCTAAGTTTAGCGACCAAAAAGCGGGCTTGCAATTTCCAGACCCGCCATACTTCATCTCAAAGAGGCGCGTCTTGCATGCGAGTGGGTGGGAAAAAGGGCCGCGAGGCTACAACTAGCCTCACACTGGATTTGTTAATCCCAGCTCCCAGCGATCGGACTGCAAGTGTGTGATACATATCTGGGAGGCTACAGGGACGATTCTGGCAAAGGGAACAGCACCGACTCGACTCTGTTGTTTTTAGCTGATAAGGTACGAGGCAGGAACACGTCCGGCCCGGCACGGGATATTTTTTCGACTGGAGCTGCTTCTCCGGCAAGGTACCAGGCGCCGTGTCGGGTCTATGTACCGAGTACATGCACATACACGTTCGAGTCTTGATACTGCCACCACTTCGTACGCAATATGGCGCAAAACCCCACTGTTGCGGGTAGGAGGCTCCAAGATCTTCATCAAGTATCCGATACCTTGGCCTCATGACTGGATGCTGTACTCTACTCAACTCATACCGCAACTTTGGAGGATGCTGTATAGAACCATGGAATTCACCTGAGCAGCATCATACGTTGGAGTCGTTCCCCATCGCCAAGCAAGCACAATGACGTCCTTTCTTCCTTTGTTTCCTCATGGACCTTTCCCGGGTAGCGGTTTATGCCGCAGGTGGATTTTGGATCGGTCGCTGACTCCATTCACCGTCTAAGCTCAGCAGTGCGGTTCGGGCCATGATTCGCTATAACCTCGCATCAATCAGCTGAGAATAGAGGTCATGATGCCTCTTTTCCCGTCAGAAATAGATGATGTCAACCGGGCCATGCCGTCCACTGGTAACCAGAATCTGTCATTCATGCGCCCATTTACTGTTTTGGCCGTAGCCAACATCCCACAAGGCTAACGCGATGGCATGATGTTCCGAGATCCAGAGAATAAGCACGTACCTCGTACGAGGACGCCGTTTGCGGAGTACCTCCAAGACATGATTGACATCAAGGTGGACAGCCCGGTGAACGGACTGGCGCGCGTCAACCGCTGCAACTGCCACCACAGCGGGAGAAACAGTCGATCTCATGCTAATATAGCGCCTGGAACGAGTCCGAGTACACTATCTGTATTGCTACCTGCTCTTGGAATTTTCAGATTCCGTTTGGACGGAGCTCTAAATTGTTTAGAATTATGCAAGCATGTGAACCCTGTCATCGGGGGTCACGCCATGACGGATGCTACCTAGTCCTCCGTACGGGGTACAGCATCACCGTGGGCTCGAGCTGAGGTGTCGCCATGGTAACTTGGCATCAAAATCTCTTTCTGGCAGACAATGTTCACCAACCCAGGCACAAGGTTCCGCACATTGTGTCGAGTTACAGTAGCGTCCCTGGCTGCGGGCGAGGCGCACCCAAGAAAATCGATTCATGATACTGGCCTGACAGGGGATGGCCGATTGGAGCCCTTTCGGCGAGCGCATTCCGAGCAGTGCCAGTCGCATCTCGGATTGGTGGCTGCATCCAACTCCAGGCCATGCACGCGCTCCTCTCCTTTTGGCGCTCAGCTGCGAAATTACATGTGGTGTTGACCGGGCGGCCAGTCAACGGCGACGCTGTCTGAGACCAGCTGGGCAATGTCTCGCAGCCACCCAGTCCCATGACAGGACGGCACATGTATCTGGAACCTCGCCCAAGACACCCATCGGCGGCTGTGAGGTAGGGAGTGGCTCTCAGCGATCTCGAGCCTAAAATGGCCATGGAAGACGGTCGCCCAATCAGCACCGGCACTGGCTGGATCTTGGGATTGCTGGTGGTGCGTGAGAGAGAGCAAGGAGCAGCAAATATTAGGCTGGGACTGGGCCGGGCTGGGCTGGGCTTCGAATGAGACCTCCGTGGGCTGGGGGGTATGTTGCTTGTTGCTGTCAGCCGCAGACGGGTCGTGTGCTCTCTTTCTCTCGCCCTCAATTCTCTGCTCAGTTTGGACCGAGTTGCTGTTATGATGTGATTCTACTGCACATTCACCTGACAATTCATGAAAGTAGGTTAGAGAGGGAAAAAAAGAACAATCAAGCCGCCGGCCGCATAAACAAGACACAAGCGCATGACGATGGACAACCGGCGTCGCTTCTCTCGATTGGCGTGCGGACTTTGAAACGAGCCCATCACTTCGTCACTCCGCCGTGTTTTACGTAGCCAAACTCGTCATTTCACGGGTTGCGCCTTGCTGCTGCACTCCAAGGATCCATCCCTGCTCGCGCCAAAAAAGAAAAAAAAAGAACCCCCACATGATGGATGGACCCTCCTCCAAGTCAACATCACCAATCTGAGCAGTGATTGGACCCCCGAACCATGGAGTTCCTCTCTGCGCGCTGCGTTGGCTGCATGCCGACTTGTTCTACATTCTACTGTACGTATGAGTACAGAGAAGACTGGACGCTTTGCTTCTAAACTCCGTGTCTTGGAGTTCGTCGATAATTGTCTCGAGCCGGACTCTTTTTTTTTTTTTAGCTTATCGCTCACTCTCGCTATTTTTGCCCATTTTCCCCTCTCTTCCCTCTACTTACCTACTATCCTCCGGCTTCACTTTTTTTTTTTCCCCTTCCTAGCGTGCAACTATCTCTCTTTATCAGGCTTGAGAGCAAAGAGCGACAGAGCCAAAACAGACTCTCTCCGCAGGACCCTGTCATTGGGCTCCATAGATTAGCGCCACAGCCGGGATAGTAGCGAGTACATACGAGCGCCAAAAGCTCCATAGCCCGGCCATGGCTTGTCGACGAAAAGATAAGGCATTTTATTTTCTCTTGGCTCTCTCGGAGGCGAAACGGCATGGACAACCATGAGCAGAGAGAGTCGAGTTCAACGGCAGACAGATTCTCCCTTGACTCGACGCCGTTGCTGCGTTAGTGTTGGTGTGTGCAAACATGCAAGTACCTAGACGTGCAAGTAGCTGTACATGTAGTGTTTAGGGGCTCCAAGCAGGGAAAACAGCGATGGATTGGACGTGCTGCCGCAAACCACTCGCCGGCGCTGCGAGTGCTAGAGACGCCGCCACTGATTGGCCGGTGCACGCACTCGCACGCACTCGCCTGTGAGCGCGGCAAGACTCGATCTTGTACCGGGTACTTGTGCTTTGACTGGCCCACCCCCCCGGCCCAGCGAGATGACCTGTGACCCTCCCCAATCAGCAGGCATCAGAAGGGCCCTTGTCGCCAGGCCCACCGCTGGCAGGCGCTTTGTTATTAGAGACCTCGATCCCAAGACCCCTCCATTCCTGCCTCTGGACCCTTTCCCTCGTCTGCTCAACGCCGAACCTGCGCGACTACAGACGGGCTGCAAGGCTTTGCAAAGAGGCAAACGCTTCTCTGAGAAATCAGAAGCCTCGCCATCATCCAAAGCCTGGAGTATCTGCCGGCAGATTTCGGCTTTTACGACTTTCGTCCTTGACCTTTGTTCCCTTCGTTGGCGGACCTGGTCGCCTGTCCTGTCCTGTTGGTCTTTTTGTTTTATTTTATTTTCTTCTTGGTTTTTTTTTTTTATATATATTCTTCTTCTGCGATTGATGAGGTGAGTCACGGTGCGGTGATTTGGTTTTTTGCTTCGTTGCTATCATCTACCGACCGCTCTTCTGCTTGCTTGTTTTTTCCTTGCCTTGCCTCGCCTTTGCCTTGCCTGCCTTACTCTTTGACCATGTTTCGCTCGGCCTATTTGTCTGCCTACTCCGGCGAACGAGAACAAGAACGAGATCAAGAAAGGGAACCGACAAGGAGAAAATAACCGTCGCGGCGATCCTCTCTCCTCAGTCAACTCCCCAACCCAAACGCTGCCTCCTCTACTACTACTATTGTCCAACCATCACCACCACCTGCCTCGTACAAACCCTCACATCTTTTGCCCTTCGCGTACTACTGCCCCCTTGGCACCTCTTGGCTGTCATCCTCCTGTGCTTCGTTGCAGCCAGTTAGCAGTAACCGTGGCGATACCACTTTGATATCCTGGTGTCTTCTTTCGGGTGCCTAGTCTCTCTCCTGTCCTCCGTGGCCGCCGGAAGCTTGGTGAGGCCTCTCTGCGTTCAAGGGCTTGGCCAAGGGAACGGGCAGCATGATAAGATGATCGCCTCATCAGCCAGCCTGCTTGATAGCCAATTGCCAGTTTGTCCATGTTTCTGTGAAAGGGTCCATCGTGGCATCCTTTCAGTACCCCCATCCCTCTTTGCAGTGCTACGTCCTAGATGTACGCACGATTTCTCTCCCTTCTCCTCTTGAACCCTATTCTGCCATTTCACCCCTCATAATCGCATTGTACCCGCTGATGGCAACCTTATTCGCTTCTTTGTCGCTAACTAATCGATACAGAGTGTGGTGTAAAGTTGTTGCACCACAAGGGCATTAGGTTTTTCGAGTCGGACGTCGAAGAGTCAGCAGATTTGATTTCTTCCCACTCGACCGTTTACGACGCTCTTTCGCCGCTCCTTTCACTTCTACCACCCCGAAATATATAATAGCGAAGACATCTTCTTTACCCCCAATGCCTATATGACCCTGAATACCACAGCTATGGATTCAGAAGACGGAAGCTTGTTTATCAAGGTAAATACGCTGCTGCTGTGATTTACCTCTGGTGCCCCGAGATCGGCGTGCTAACTTCCAACAGCAACTTGCTGCCTTTGTGCGTAGCAACGAAAAGGCTCTCGCCAACGCCCTGCAGCTTCAGCGCCGCGATGTGCGTCACCGAGCCACACAAAGTACGAGCTCTGCCACGATCCCGCAGACTCCGACGTTTCCTGAGCGTCCCTCAACTGCAATCTCCAGCACCAGCGCCTTTGCCAACGCTCTGTCTCTGGGGCCGCTCAACTTTTCCTCTCACGGAGTGAAATCCGCGAAGCTCGCCCTCACTCCCCACCACCTGTTCTATCTGCTCTCTCGCTTCGAAGAATTGGGTATCAATGTGGGGCCCATGAAGGTTCGCTTGGAGGATCTCCACGACAGCTCATCGTCTGCAAACTACGTGTCATTTCTGAGCAACACCCAGCGGTCTAGAAGCCATAGCTCAGATGTTGGCTCCATCCACTCCGTCTCCAGCATCCGGAGCGTCATGTCTGGCATGTCCGCCTTGTGGGCCAGCTTCGGCATCGGTGCCAGCATATCTGCTGCTCGCACGGAGCGTCAAAAGGCCGCGCTGGAGGCGGACATGAAGTACTTGTATTCTGCCTTCACCAAGATCCCCTGCCTTCGCTTAGCCCCTGATTGGCGAGCTCGGCTCATCAAGGGCTACGAAGAGTTTCCCTTTGACTCTGCGGTTCCCCTCTACGTCTTCAAGAATGTCCAGGCCCTGGAAGTGAGCAACATTGACTTTCGTCAATTCTTTGGCTGGGATCGCATGGCCGACCAGCTCCGCTCGCTTACGCTCAAGCATGCCGGCATCGAAGATCCCGCCGATATTTTGATCGACATCGTCCTGGACGACATGGACAAGAGGCGTCGCAGAACGTCAAAGTCACAGCACTCGCCCTCAATACCTTGGAGCGGGAGCCATAGCCCCCGCAAGAGCCCAACCATGTCGGGTCGTGAATTTCCCCGATCGGTATCGATTCCTGGCTCTCCCGATCCACGGTCTTCCCTAGGTGAACTTCGTGTCGGCTCGATGGCTCCCAGCGAGGCTGCCGTTGAGGACGGTAACACGTCCGATGGCTCGGCCCGCACCCTGCGAAGACAATCTACGGATGACCTATCGCGTTCTCTAAACAAGGACTCTCGGCCGAGGAGCAATTCCCCGTCACGCCCATCAAGCTCTCGTAATCACACCCACATCCGATCTCAACAGAGAATGCGGCGTTCCGGATCTGGTAGTTCCAACTCTAGCCTATCCGACTCTTGGTACCATCACCACTCTAGAGGCAGTTCTGCCAACCTCTTGGGAAACACAGTCCTACCTTCATCCAAGTGGCGCTTCCTGAGGCATCTCAGTCTGGCAGATAACCCCATGACGTCGATCCCAGCATCAAGCCTGGCTCCCCTCTCCAACACCCTCTTCTCTCTCGATTTGTCATCCAATCTCTTCAGCCAAATCCCGGATAGTCTGTCTACCCTCACCGCTCTCCGCGCCCTGAACCTGTCTCATTGCATGATTGACTCTCTGCACTCCCTGACCCGAAACCCCCTCCCAGCCATTACTGCTCTCAACCTGAGAGCCAATAGACTACAATCTCTCGCCGGAATCGAGAAGCTGTATCCCTTGGAAAGGCTGGACCTTAGAGACAACCGCCTTACAGACCCCAAGGAACTTGCACGCTTGACTGGAATTCCCGAGATTCGTGAAATCTGGGTCGAGGGCAACCCTTTCGCCCGCACTCACAAGGATTACCGTGTGGTCATTTTCAACCTGTTTCGCATGACTCCAGGATACACCGAGGACATCGTCATCGATGGCTCAGGCCCCAGCTCCTCTGAAAAGCGTATTCTGGTTGACCGAGTCCCGATTCCCGAGTCTGTCCCAGTGGTGAAGCCGATCGTGACCGAGATGCGAGGCGTCGATGTAAGCAAGCCCACCGTCGTGTATAGTGCTGTCAAGGAGGCTGCCGTCCTGCGCAAGGAGAGGCCAGTACCAAAGGCCGTCGCCAGCGAAATCAACACGACTTCAACGAGGCGCCGCAGGAACACCAAACGACGCATCGTCGACCTTTCAACTAGTGACAAAAACCCAATGCCCTCGCCGGTTGATGTGCATAGCCCAAAATACCCGATCAATTCCCCAATTGCCGGCTCAATGGATGGGAGCTATAAAATTTCTCACGTATCTAAAACTCAACCGTCGACTCCGCTCTCATATCCAAAGGGCCACGAGTTTGGCAGCGGAGCCTTTTCTTTTGAGAACGCACATGCCAACGGTCCTGCCCATGCCGACCACATTTTTAGCACGAGCGATATCCAGCAGCAAGACTGGGATGCCAGCGGCGAGCTCTACCGTCGCAAAATAGAGGCCCTGCGTGATAAGGTCGGCGAGGGCTATCTGAGCGTGCTGAGCGAGGAGAGCTGGGATGCCAACAATGTTTTTGGCTCATCCAATATCCCCACCACCACCGCTGCGCTGTTGGCGGCCCATCCCGCCCATCACGCTCCTCCCATGCAAGCCATCCACGGAGGCCACTCATAAAACCCGGCTGCGTGTTCTGAGTTGAAGCCTAGTGCCCTTGACTATATACCCGTTTTACTCAATGATACCCCCCCCTCGATTCGATACCCTTTCTACGTCTTTACAATCTTGCCTACTCATCTCACTGGCACACTCCTACGTCCTTTGCTTCTCCTGCAGCTAGTTTGAAAGAGCTAAGCTACCCTTTCTGCTTCATCTTGTCTATTTATCCATCTTATTTCACCCTGTCCCTTACCACACGACAGGGCTTGATTGGTACCGCGGTTTGTCTTTTCTATTACGGAGCATAGCGGATATGGCGTCACGGCTAGGAATTGCTGTCATTGCCAGGGTTTTATTGTAAACCCTTTTCTTTTGAATTCTCGTCTTGTCTGTCTGGTTTTCTTCGGATTGGTTCTGTTCCATGATGTTCAGAGGCTGGGAGGGGATAAAAAAAGTGGCTTGACACGTTATGAACGTTGCATGAAAATTTCTGTTTTTGGCATGACTTTTTTCTTTTATTTTCTTGACTTTGCTGAGAGCAACCAGTGGCATAAGCTGGGTCTACGACCTCTTTTTTCTGTTTGGCTTGGAAACGGCGTTATGATAGGGGGAGCCGGCACTTGTGTCGTGTGTTCCCCCAAGTAGCTTCGGGTCGGCACTCCATTGCTTTGAAAGACGTGCTCGAGTTTGAGCGTCGCAAGCGTCGAGATGGTTTTGTGACAAACCGGGAATATGAGTAGTAACACTGATGAGCTGTTGACGGAAAAATGATAGAGCATGCGAGTTTCACGTTGCACCCTTAGAGTTCCTACTATTACATGTTTGTGACGATGCTTGTTCCCATTTCACATGTGAATGTCCGTGTCAGCCCATATGTACGGCATGTGCCTTGACTACTACCTTACATGATGTACTAAGGTAAGGTAAAGTGAGGTATGCGTACTTAGTCTCTACATGTAGGCAGTATGATGCAATCCATGTACGTAAGCCCGCACTAGACGCTGCAGATACGCATCCATGATGTGATATACGGTCTAAGTATTAAGAGGTCGAGTCCCAACTTTGACCTACCAAATCTGCAATGGACAATTGGCCCCTGGTTAGGTACATATACGCAATGATTTTTTTGAAGCGGCCCGCCCGACCAACAGGTGGCTTGCATGTAATGTGTAATTGACACGTTGTTATAAGACTTGGCGGAGGCTTGAAGCATCCATCCAGCTCCCGCTCCCGGATTTACCTACCATGTGATAGCACCCGCTCTCGGATTAACCGTGTGATGGCTGTCATCATTGTGCCTTGGCAATCAGGGGTCCTAGAGTGAATCTCGGCGAGTTTTTTTTTTCTCCCGCTCCCGGGATGTCGTAATGGATTGCCTGCCCATGGCGCCACCTACTTGGGGGTGGATGGATGGATTGCTGGCCTTGTACGGAGTAGCTACAGACAGCGGAATCGCGTCAATTGTATCCTTCTCCCTCTCTCGCTCTATGCTCTATGCTCTTTTCTTGATCTTTTTGCGGTCTTTTTGCGGTCTTGGTTATCTTGTGTTTACACGCTGAATCGTGTCAATATTCATATTCGCCATTTGTAGCAGCATTGCTGAACCGCGTAGATATCGCGAGAGAATATATTTGATGGACAATCGAATGCTCTCATTATGTCGCATCTCGACTCATCCACACACTTGTCTAACAATGGCGGCCCTATCCCAAATGTAGATTCAATGACCTACTTTCGGGCGACAGCCACGCCATCATCTCCAACAGTGCGGCAGAGAAGAGAGAAGAGAGACCAGGTATGGGGGCGGCCGCCCGGGCTTATGGAGAGAGCGGGGACCGGCATTTTCCTTCTGTCAAATCTAAATCGGCGGTGCCTGGATCGATGGGCGGCCACGCATCAGAAAACTCCCGATCTGTGAATGAATCAGACTAGCAGCGCTTTTCTGACGGGGCGAGGTGTGATTGGCGAGGGCTCGAGCCGGAAATCCGCCCCGGGCGTCTGGGACAATGGCCGATTGCCGGGTTTCTTCAAGGTTATTTTTTGAGTGTTTGCGGGAGGTACATACATAGATTGAAATGTGGGGGAACTGGTGGGAGAGATACGAGAATGTTATAAGAGAATGAGAGAATCTGTTGGACAAGAAGGGGCGGGAATAAATTGTGTAGGTGTGATGGATCGGAGCTCATGGCGCATTGCATGAATATTTTGTCGTTGATGATCCACACGGGCCAAAGTAGATGATCTTGAGTCAACGGACGATCTGTATTGGAGCATGCTTCTGGAAAACCGTCTAGATTGGTGGTATGAGTCGCGGTTCATACTGCAAGTCGTGGAGACTCTTGATGGTTCCATGCGACCTGAGGAAAGGACATGTGTAAATTGAACTGCTTCTTGTCGTCGCATTTCATTTATTCTTTGTCAAAACTACAGAAGAAGAAGTAAAAGAAAGAGAAATACCTTGGAAACTCGTCCCTTTAATTCATCTGCCATCTCATCCTCTTTGATTTCCGTCTTCCAGCTGGTTACAGTACTCAAGCTGGCTTTTACAGTTCAGGTAGTGCATTGGATCTCAGCCAGTTTAGCGCATGGCTTTCCCCAGGCACGCCGCTAGCCCGAAACGCACAAGGGCCCTTCTGATCTGACTAACGCAGACCAGACATTGAAAATGAAGCCATCTGGTTCGAGATTCCGCAGGTGGTCCGTGCGCACGCCTTCACGCGTTGTCTGTTTTTCGCTCGCCCCCGAATCGAGAGCCGCCAGCCGACGTCACGTCGTCCCCTGATGCTGCCTTCGTCCATCGACTGCTCGCCAACGAGGGCCTGTTTTGCCTTGCCTATGAACCCTGGCGCTTCAGCTACTGCTTCGGGGCCTTCAGAAGCCCCTCGATCCCCTCCAGCCGCTGCCCCGTCTCTTGCGCGCGCCGTCCGCCTCGAGCGACAGCCTCGCCTCGACTCGCCTCCCATCACCACCGTCGCCTTGCGCCCTGCTCTCAGTTACTGAGCCTAGCTGCCGTGAAATCGCTGCCCTGTAGTGGGCACAATGGCTCCGGCCTCTCCAACACCCCGTCGAACACCCACGGGACGCCGCAGAGGGCGTCCGCCCGGCACCACCAACGCTGCGCGTGCCCTTAGACAGGCTTCACTTGCCGCCGCTGCTGTCTCCGAACCGCCCCCCAAGAAGCGACGTCGCTACGTTCCCGGAGGCCCTGGAGGTGGTGGACGATATCTCGACGCCGACGCCATCGACACCCCTGATACAACCCGCACCATGACAGCCTCGCGATCCAGAACCTCGGCCTCTCGGATGGCCCTCAACGGCGCCTCTCCGTCTCTGCCCCCACGGCGGGAGCGGAGCACAAGAGCCAGAACCGCTGCCAACGAAGACAGCGACGAGATGCGATGGGGATCTGCCGCTGCCATGGCTGCGTCCGTGAAGCAGGCCGAGGACTATAAACCTCGAGAAGAGCGCAGCTGGGAAGAGTTCCATCCAAACCTTGATATCGACCTCCCGTTTGTCATCTTTCCTGCCGACGACGTCGACGGAATCGTCTTACAAGACGCGCCGAATACTCCCGCCATAGATGCGCCTCCACCTACCACACCACACCTAGAGTCCATGACACCGTCCAAATCCGTCAACCCCGCCTCGACAGGAAATACACCAAATCCCCAGGCAGCGCGCGGCCCAGAAGTCGACGCCGACGATTCAGCTGCTGGCACCCCATCACGACGCCCTCGCCGATCCACTCGTGAAGTCGTCAGCTTTTACAACGTTCGACCCCTTGACTTTGCTCCTACCCCTAGAACCCCCAAGATCCTCCCCATATCGAACCAGACGCCAAAGGAGCGGCTCGACCTTAAACAACCCCAATATAGAAAGACCAACCGCATCGAACTGTTCGAAAGCAAGACTTTTGGCCAGGCACGCTATGTTGACAAGGCCATGAGCAATGTTGGCTACCAAGAGAGCGACAACTTTATTCGATCCGAACGTACGCTGATCAAGGCCATTGATGGCAATGCCGATGATGAGTTTGAACAGTTTTCAGTGGCTGCGAGCGATGATCATGTGCATCAGTCTAGACTTGGTCGTGTTGAGTACGACATGGATGAGCAAGACGATATGTGGCTTGAGCAGTACAACGCCCAGCGCAAGCAAAACGAACTGGAAGCCATCACGCGCGAGGTTTTTGAAATCACCATGACCAAGATCGAAAAGGAGTGGCATGCTTTGGAACGAAGAATACCAAAGCCGAACCCTAAACCGCCACAGACGCACAGGCCGCGGTCCAGCTCGGCTGTGGCCGTTAACGGCGAGACTCACGGCGGGGAGGAACCCGACAGCAAATGCGCCATATGCGATGATGGGGATTGCGAAAATACAAACGCAATTGTTTTCTGCGATGGTTGTAACCTCGCGGTTCACCAAGAATGCTACGGTGTGCCCTTTATTCCGGAGGGCCAGTGGCTCTGTAGGAAATGTCAGCTATGTGGTCGCGGAATACCAGTAAGACTCTCTTTTTCTCCCTCTCCCTTACAATATTTGGTGCCTTCAACCTCTGACTCTTTTCCCTTTCCTAGACATGCATATTCTGCCCCAATACAGACGGCGCATTCAAGCAAACCAACTCGTCAAAATGGGCCCATCTACTCTGTGCCATGTGGATTCCTGAAGTCTCCTTAGGAAACCATACGTTCATGGAGCCCGTCATGGACGTAGAAAAGGTCCCCAAAACTAGGTGGAAGTTGACTTGTTATATCTGCCGACAGAGAATGGGCGCTTGCATTCAGTGTGGCAACAAAAATTGCTACCAAGCCTTCCACGTCACATGTGCCAGGAGAGCACGACTATTCCTCAAGATGAAGACTGTCCAGGGCACTCTTGCTGTGTTAGATGGCAGCATGGTGCTCAAGGCTTTTTGCGATAAGCATTGCCCACCGGATCATGCCCAAGAAAACCAGGTCCACCAGGCCACGCGAGCCGCCAAAAAGTTCTATAAGAGGAACATGCGTGGACGTATCTGGGCAGACAATCAAGCCATGGCGAATGTCATTGCAGCGCAACATCGCACTGCCATTACGGATCATCCGCCTGATGAGAGCCAGATGACGGGCGCTAAGAACCTGGCCATCCTGGGTGACAAGAAGAAAGGACAGCCTCCTAAAAACCTTTGGAAGCTGCCATCTGGAGCACCCATCATACCCCAGGTTGTCTTTGACATTGTCGAGGCATCTATTCAGCGGTTCACGTTTAGGAAGCGCAAGGACTTCCTCAGCGAAGCTTGCCGCTATTGGACCCTGAAGAGAGAGGCACGTAGGGGTGCCGCGCTCCTCAAGCGCTTGCAGCTGCAGATGGAGTCGTTCTCTTCCATGGAGCTGACAAGGCGCAACTTTGCCGCCATGGGCCCCAGCGGCAAGGCGAGACTGGCTCGCCGCATCGAGTTTGCCCAGGGCATCATTCACGAGCTCGAGCAGCTCAAGGTTCTCGCCGTCGACATTGTGCAGCGTGAAAAGCTCAAGTTGGATGCTGCCGAGCTCGAGCAGGACTTTGTAGACGAGTGCTACTTTCCTACTGCCAAGTTACTGGTTCCTGCTGTAGAGAAGGCCATTTCGTAAGTTTCTCTTCTTTTCTTTCTTTGTTTTGATATACGGACCAGACTACGGCGTTGCATGGGCTTTACTAACTGGCTGTGGACAGGCTGGATAAGGGTCTCTTCACGGATGGCTTGGCCGATTTACAGGCAAGCATTGAGAAGCGGGTGTATGTCAACACCTTGAGCTTTGCACAAGACCTCGGCGATATCATCAGCAAGGGAATCTTGACTCCTCCTGAGCTCTCAGAATCCATTAATCGTGAAATGGAGGAGGATGAAGCGGATAACAACAGCACCAATAACTCTATTATAACATCAACATTTTCAGACATACGAGAGCGGCGGAAGCTCGGAAAGCGAATTCTCAAGGCTGTGCAGCCGCTGCTTGAAATGTCGCTGCAGGTTGAAGCCGAAATATCTACAAAGCCGGCTGAAGCGCTGCAGAGAGAGTTAGAGACCCTTATTGATGCCAGCATCGAAGTAGGTCGACAACCCAACGCAGCAGCACATAACGAGGCAGATACGGCAGCTGAAGATACCATTATGATCGACGCTCCTGAGCCGTCATCTGAAGTCCTCCCTACCATTAAGAGTGAGCCTCTAGCAGGCGGGAGTGGCATTGTCTCCGACAACGGCGACGTAATGGACACTGCTGAGAATGATGAAGAAGATGATGATGAAGACGACGATGAAGATGAAAACGATCGCCATGAAGAGGAAGAAGGTGACAGCATCGAGGTTAATACCGTCGGGTTGGGCATCATGACCAGCCGCACCTCAGGGGGCCTTGGTATCACGACGGAGATGAACATTAAATCGGCGAGAGTCAACGCTGCCATCGCATCCGAAACCCCTCCTAACAGCACGAGCAGCTACGTTGTCATAACTCGCCCATCACAAGATGGGCCACCAACCCCACCGCAGAGTAACGGAAGCCTGGGTAATGAACCAGCCGATCCTCTCTCGGAAGGGGGTATCCTTTGGTACCTTAGGGCGCTTGAGCCATACGGAACGTCCATCCTTGAGGAGCACTGGGCAGCCGGCCGAGATGCAGTGCGGACGCTCAGCGAAGAGCTGACGGATTTCGATGACGAGGACTTTAAGGACCTTGACGATGCCGTGACAGCCGCGGCGATGGATACGGAAGAGCCGAGAGATGCGTCGAGCGCCGGCAGCACCAAGAACAAGACGGCGAGTAGACTACCAAAGAAACGAAGACCGACTAGACGGCGATAAGGCGAGGAATTTGGGAGTGATTTAAGCCAAGAGGTAAATTGGGATGGGCAAGATGTGCTTTCTATGCGAAATTGCTACGGGATTGTTTTTACGTCCTGATGTTTTTGTTTTGCAGCTGAGCGCTTTTACGACGAAAGCATCGGTATATAAGGCTCTGGCGTTGGGAGGACAGCAGCATTGCTTTTTTTATTGTTTCTTTTCTTTCCTATTGATACACCCAGTAATCCGGCCTCTTTTGTTTGACCGTCTCTTTTCTTTTCTTTTTCTTTTTTTTTTTTTACCACTCTTCTTTTCTTCTTCTTCTCATCCTGTCCTTTTATCCACGTCTTTTCTCTGTTTTTTTAATTTCCTTGGGGGGGAACGAAAGGGCGACTTGACTTGCCATGGGCCGGGAACGGGTAACGAATGCCCTGGATCAATGATAATCGGGCGGACAAAGGTGCAACTTTTATGTGTAGGATTAACGTATTCAATGGATCTGATACAAATGTGTATACTCTGGCATCCTCAATGAGATGATTTGTCTGTTTGTTCTACAGAGTATGTTGGAGCGGCCATTTCCTGCTTTGGAAGCTTTGACATCAAAATGAGGCGAGGCTGCGCGAGGCGCTGATAGGACGGCAAAGTACCAGCACAGGATTTTGACGGAGTTTCATCCGTCTGTAGCCAAGCTAAAGCCTCTGCGGGGTGGCGGGGTTGACAGCAGCGTGTACCTCGTACTTGCTTGTTACTGTAGAATCTCCATGGATGGCAAAAGTTAAAGGTACATATGCGATTGTAGGAAATTTAACGTTTTTAGGCTGGGGTTCTATTTTTGCGGCTGACTGTCACTTTCCACAAGGGCTTTTATGGTTTAGGCATGGGCTGATGGGAAAGAAAAACACAACCTTGGAAAGAAAAGCTCGCAGCCGTGTCTACTTTAGTGGGCAAATACAGTGAGAACTTAGTACTACTAGCTACATAGGCTTGCCGTCTCCGTGCGCTGCGGACGGGCCAAGACGGGGGAACTCCAGATGGGAAGAAAATAGGAAACGAGGCGGAATTGCGGGACACACCGAACGACGATTCTATTGGAGAATCCCAAGTTTCGAGTGTGCTCCAGTGACTTTTCTTTTTCAGATGGGGTGGGAGGATGGCCGAGGGAGGGGAGGGGGGAAAATAAGTGTGAGAGAGACGAGAAAAAAGGCGATGCGGAGACCCGGTCCCCCGGTGCCGGACTCGTCAGCAGTGTGATGAGGCGAGAAGCTAGAAAAGGAAAAGCAGGGAGGAGCCCGTTTTGCGCGAGCATCTGATATGAGGCGACTTGGTTTCGAAAATCAGCGGCAGCAGGGGGTGAGGAATCGACGCATCATAAAATATGGATGTGTGTGTGCTTTGTTTTTGTGGGTGGTATCTGGATTGAGGGCATCCCTCGGATGATGATGTTGTTTTGATGTCTTTTTTTTCTGTTTCGATTCTTTTCTCTGCCCCTGTTTTTTTTTTTTTTTCTCAAAGCGAGACGCCTTCGATGCGATACGAACAAAGAGGTGCGTTTAGGTTGGTACATAGAAAGAGGCGGGTTCCGGGCCAGGCTCTAGACTGTCCAATGGACGAGCAGGAAAAAGGGCGCGGAGCTAGTTGAAAAGACGACGCTGGGCATAACCAATAAATAAATAGAACAAATAAATCGGCAAAAAGGGGGTGATGTGCTAGTAGGTTGTAGAAGGCAAAAACAAGAGATCCGAAAATTCTTGGTTCTGGCTGTGATTCGTGGTTTGTGAGCCGCGCTGTGAATAACCTGTTTAGAGAAGAGAGGGGTGAACAGGAACCAAGGCAAGCTGGGACAAAAAAAGGGCCAATTCGCCCCGTTAGCCTCGATTTGGACATATGCTGGATGCCCACCAGCTTTTCAAGGTGTCTGCAGAGGGGCAGTGCCGAATCCGGCTGGGATTTTGACGGGCGCCGCGTTTTCTCGTGTGTTGCGGATATCGTCCGGTTTGATACAGTACGAGTAGGTGTACACGTAGGACTCGACTCGGGCAGGCAGAGAGCAGGTTAAGGTAGTGGGCATGTATCGTTTGAAGCTGGTTGCTGCTGTAAGGTACCTGCTAAGCACCGGGTGCTTGCTTGTACGAGTCATCGTGACAGGGCAGCTATCATAGAAGTCAAAGCGTCCGTCTATCCGCAGGTTCCAGCTTCCGAGTTTAGTCTTTCAATTTTATTTCTTATTTCTCTTCTATTTTTTTTTTTTTTCTCTCACGACAGCTTACCTGACCTGGCTGGACCTGGATGGAACCTGGCCCGGCCCTGGAGGGAAAACTAAGTTCGGCGAGGAGGGGGCCGCTAGCAGGCCGCTTCAGAGCCTGGACACGGGCGTTTTTCTTGGGGGGGTCCCTGGCGGGTGCATTCCATTCATCTCCTGAGTGAAGATTGCACGGATGGGATATGATTCGGGTATGTTGGGTTTTTGTCTGGGGATTGACGTGCGGTGTTTGTACATAACTTGTGGCACGTGGGATTGCGTTTGGGATTGATATTTCGCGTGCATCAGTGTCGTGCAAAGATGGACAGATAGCAGCAGATAGTGATTGATGGGCAGGTCGCACAGAAACTACCTGACCCAAGGTTGACGGAATCATTCATGGCCTTATCAATTGACGCCCACTGCCAGCTGTAGCTTGTTCGAGGCGATGGATGCGCTGTATTACAGGCCATGGCGCCCCGTCGCTGGCGGAGGCCACCCTGCCTGCACTGCAAGCGCCGCCCCAGGCCAGCACCAGCACAAAACCTGAACCCACTCTTCCCTTCTTTTTCGCCTGGCCAGGAAAAAAAAAGGCTTGCCTCTTCTCTTTCTCTCTCCCACCACACAAAAGCGAACCCCGTCAAAGCCTCTCTTTTGACGATCTCCGCAAGAAGACGACCTCTTTTTGCCCAACGACGACCGACGATAGCCATCATCGTCCATCGATCCAGCATCGATCCCACGGCAACGCAACGGCTGCCCGTTTGACGGGACTTTCCAGACGCGACGACTTCGGGCTGATTGTTTGGCTGCGCCCACAGCAACAAAGGACGCTGAGAGCAGACGAAGGCACACGAACTGCCCCCCCGCGAGGCCATCCCCATAACTAGAATTCCCCCCCCAGCGACGAGCCCTTTTCGAGGCCACCCCAAACGGCGACGAGCAGCTGCATCAACCCTTCAGCGGCTTTATTTCATTTCGTTTATTTTACGCCCATCCAGAGAGCAGAAGCCCATCGCGCGTTCAGAACCCTGTTTCTCATCCGCTGCGCCCTCTCTTAGTCTCTTTTTTTCCCTCTCGCGTTGGTCTCTGAAGCCATTTGCCGCATAGCTGTGAGTTTTTTCGCCCTTTTTCCCCCCCACCTGGCGATGGCGCGCTTCTCGTTCTACTCTTCGGCACCGAAAGGCAACCATCCTGCCGGCGATTGTCCGCTCCACCTCATTTTTGGCGAGAGAAGGAGAGACGGAGAGGGAAAGGGGCGGCGTGATGGAATCACCATAACGGCAATCGTCTTTGGATGGGCCAGATTGGGATCGCTCCTGTCATCGGGATGTTGGTCTGACTCTCATCACGCCCTTTTTTCTCCCCCTCTTACTCTTCGTTGCTCGAGTTGGGAGGCAACAAATTCCCCTCGATGACTAAACCCAAGCCATTGATGGTTCTCGTCTATTCTTCTTCTAACGCTCGATGGCAGGATTATCTCTCAATTATCAAAGTGCATATTGTCTAGTGTATCATCATCTGTCGTACTGCTTTTTTTTCCTTCTCGAGGGGCCGCATCATTTTGCGCATCGGCCTGCTTCTTAGCACGCCTCCCTTCTCTTCTCCCGCGATTTCTTTAACGCGCAGCCTCTCTCGGCTTATTAATTCGATATAAACGAACCATCTCTCCCACGGGGAGCATCTATAAGATGGCTGACCAACACGAGGTCGATCTCGATTCTATAATTGACCGGCTGCTCGAGGTCCGAGGTAGCCGGCCTGGAAAGCAGGTCCAGCTTCTCGAGACTGAGATTCGCTTCCTCTGCACTAAGGCTCGCGAGATTTTCATTTCTCAGCCCATCCTCCTCGAGCTCGAGGCTCCCATCAAGGTAGGATAAAGCTGCCGTCACACCTACCCCCTTTGTCAGGGAGGAATGCCGGTGCAGTAGTGGTGCTGACTCGATGCTTGGCAGATTTGCGGTGATATTCACGGCCAATACTATGATCTTCTGCGTCTGTTTGAGTATGGCGGCTTCCCCCCTGAAGCCAACTACCTCTTCCTAGGTGACTACGTCGACCGTGGCAAGCAGTCTCTCGAGACCATCTGCCTTCTCCTCGCCTACAAGATCAAGTATCCCGAGAACTTCTTCATTCTCCGTGGCAACCACGAGTGCGCCTCCATCAACCGTATCTACGGCTTCTACGATGAGTGCAAGCGACGCTACAACATTAAGCTTTGGAAGACATTTACCGATTGCTTCAACTGCTTACCCATTGCCGCCATCATTGACGAGAAGATCTTCACCATGCACGGAGGTCTCAGCCCCGATCTGAACTCGATGGAGCAGATTCGTCGCGTCATGCGCCCCACTGATGTACGTGCCTCCTCTCTCTCGATAGCCTTCTACCCACAGAAGAATCCGGCTTCGTTCTTCTGTTGTCTTTCAAATCTGCTCCATCCGCTCCAACCAAGAGCAGCTCATGCTCTAACTTGCTGGGACCGTCCGCTAACATGTCCATGCTCTTAGATCCCTGATTGTGGACTGCTGTGTGATCTTCTGTGGTCCGACCCCGACAAGGACATTACCGGCTGGAGCGAAAACGACCGTGGTGTGTCCTTCACCTTTGGTCCGGACGTGGTGTCTCGTTTCCTACAGAAGCACGACATGGACCTCATCTGCCGTGCCCACCAGGTCGTCGAAGATGGCTACGAATTCTTCTCCAAGCGTCAACTCGTCACGCTGTTTAGTGCACCCAACTACTGTGGCGAGTTCGACAATGCAGGTGCCATGATGAGCGTGGACGAGAGCTTGCTCTGCTCATTCCAGGTTTGTGCAATCTACCCAAAGGCCTTCCAAGCAACCCTACGGCTGGGAGAGTCTTTTTTATTTCTTTCTGCAGACCTCGGCTAACCTTTTTTCCCCTTGATAGATTCTCAAGCCTGCTGAGAAGAAACAAAAGTTCGGACGGCGTTAGATCATCGGGATGACCTTGTTCGGTCTCTCGACTGAGCACGATCCATCTCGACGACTTGACACTGCCGACTTTTCTTTTTGACTCTCCGACTCTCTTCATACTCTGCAACCTCTTACGTCGCACCGTCGCTGGGCCCTGGTGGCGAGAACGGGTTGCCTGGAGAACTACACGCCGAGCCCTTCCTGCATTAATGTACCGACTCGGCGGTTAGCTCGCATCGCCTCTAATGTCCCAACATGCAAACTTCGTCACGACAAATGGCTGTTTCTTAGCTTCACAGATCAAATCATTCACAGAAAAAAAATACATCATGATGTCACTTTAAACTTTTGAAACTTTTGCTGTCCCAACACGTTTGGGCAGAGCTTCTCTTGACGTGCTGAGTGAATGACATGACGTAGTCGTACTCTAGGCTGTAATTGATGGATATGCCTGCTGTGTAACCTGTGCTCTGATCCATGCGGCTTTGAAGGAACGGGGTGGTTCGTATTCATGCTTCTTGTATCCTATGCCACGAGATCCTCTGCCACGAGAGTGGCTGAACGCACGGGTCCTTGGCAGAGCCCGAACTGACAAGGCAGTGAATAAAGTGTATCTGACGTGTTTCGTATTACGAGGGCTTCCAGAAGAAAACTAGAAGGTGACAATGCTACGTCAGTTCTCGATTCCGGTGTTACTTGTTACTCTGGTATCTTGTTCATCCAGATTGTCTCTCTCCACGCAGCGTTTTGCTTTTGATATCATACATGAGTTCTTTTTCCATGTCTCCGAATCACTCCCGTCCTTGGCTATTCCCTCCTTTAAGTACAGTCTTCGCATAAAATGGTTGACGAGGTTTGATTCTGGTCCTGCTCTTGTTTCGCTGGCTGTTCGGTAACGGGAGCAGCAGTCTCCTCCACTGGAGCTGTCTCTGTGACCGAAGCAGCTGGAGCAGCAGCGCGATGATTCCGGTCGACGTGGCCCAGGTCTCGAGACGGGTCGATGACGTCCCTGACACGGCGCTTGAGTTCTTTTGTTTCGGGGAAGCCGCCGTCTGTTTTGCGGTCCCATAGGGTTGTGGACTGGACGGATGGAGGGGATGATGAAGAGCTTGATGAGGAGGAGGATGCTGGGGAGAGGTGGTGGATGGTGACGATGAAAGTTCCGCCCGTGGAGGGCTGGAGGGCGACTTCGCCTAGGGAGAGGGAGAATGTGGAGAGGAGTTCTTGGGCGAACTGTTGTGAGTTGGTTAGTTTGCTGTGATAGGATTGTTCTTTTGAGGATGGAGTGAGGGGATGGTGAGTAGGTGAGAGGAGTAGAACGAGTGAAGGAGTGAGTGAGTGGTTGATGGAGTAGTTTTCAAAGAAGAAGTGATGAGGAACAAGGATGAAGAAGACGTACATAGGCAGCTCGCAGCATCCATTTACACTGAGTGCAGAACTGGATGGTTATGCGTGGCAGGGGAGCCGTGACGGCGGCATGTTGCAGCGGCTGGGATGATGTGGATGATGATGCAGCCATTGGTGCTGTTGCTGTTTTTATTCTTCCTTTTCAAAAGAGCAGATGTAAATCTAATTGTAAGTAGCAAATGAAGAGATATTTCCCGTAGTGAATTTCAGCGTTCTTGACGGTTGTATGAGGCGAATGATGATAAACGGAATATTGCTAGTAAGCTACGGAGGTCCGGGTTCGGGATGGCTATTGTAATGCTTTATGTGGAGATTGTATTTGGTGCTGCTGATTACTACTAATGAATTGAGCGACTTTTTCTCTATGCTCATCATGAGCAAATATCATTTGAAGGTGTCGTAAATTGTTCTTCTCTTTTGATTCCCTTCCGCAGCAGAGTAAAAATATATGTGAAATCTACATGATATTGAATCCCATATTGGACAACCACATGTGATGCTACATTGAGACTGGCGGGTTCTCCTCTTCATGACCTCACGTGCACAGACATACCAATGCAAAAAACACCACACAATAGCAGTACCAACAACTCCGGCTTACTCTTCCAGTATCAATAAAAATACACTCTTGTCAATGTGACAATTTAACGCGTCTTTTGTCAAATATCCTGCTTGATGTATTTCATATGGAATTGCCGCATTTCGGTGCGTAGAGACCAGTTATCACGCGCGTGTATACTGTAAGGGTACACGTACAGGGTATCACGACAAGGCACTTAACGAGTTTTTTTTTTTCCATCACATCTCCATATCAATTCAGAAACCGGCCGTCAAGTTATCTACACCCGCACAACAGGCGGCACTATACACCTAACACCCCAGCAGTTCTCCGATAATCCAGCTTCACAAAAACACCATCCACGCGCAAAAGACCTCTCCCTCATCACCCGCACCCGTATCCCACCACATCCCCTCATCCTCAATGCATGGGTAATAAACAGAGTCAGCGTAGAATGAGAGAGAAAGAAGAAAAAAGGCATATAGGGGAGCCACTCGATTGAACAGAAAAGGACAATAGAGAAATCGGGAATTAATACATGCTAAAAGAGGCCGGCTTCCCCCAAGAAGACCGTAGACCCCTTTATCTGGATATCTCTCTTTCCTCCCCCATCCCATCCTGCCTAGAAGAAACCGCTCGACTGCTTTATTAAAAAGTAAGAGAGAGCTGAAATAAGTAGTAAAAAAAATAAAACTCGTTGAGAAAAGCGAGCGTGGGGGCTTTCCTCGGTCACAGACAACCTTTTGCTTCCTCATCCCCCAATCGCCTCCTCCCCTTCCCCAGCATTGATATAATCATTTGAGACTGCGTCGATCCAGCTCAGAGTCCCGTTCTAGTTTCTCGTAAAAGGCTTTCCGGACCAGGTGTTTATTGTTTGAATGGTGTGTCGGCGTGACGAATTCGTCGCTCGCTGTCTGATTCCAGCTGCGTGGCGTTGTAAAATAAAGAGAGAGAGAGAGAGAGAGAAAAATAAAACCCATATCGCACACAAGGGGAAAAAGAAAAAAGGTCCCGCGCCAAGAATTCCTCCCAACTAAGTCATCATCGATTGGTCGTTCCTCCACGTCCTGGGAAACAGAATTACATGACGACACAGCAGCCGCCGGATTGCTGGGGTGCGTAGGGATCCTCGCCCTTTGGTACGGTTCCCCATACTGAAGGAACCATGTAGTCTCTCGTACCATTGCAGTAGGCAATGATGCTGCAGCCGTCGCGTTAGCCTCGTGTCCCCTGTCCGGCAGTGGCTGTGGGTGCGTCTTTTAGCTCTTACCTCTTGGAAGCGGTGCTGACGGGAATGCGTTCCCGGTCCAAATCCTCGCGTAGTCTGTTGTTGAGCTCCGTTAAGCGCCTAAGCTTGAGGTCTGCCATTGACTGCTTCGTCTTCTTAATCTGGGTCGGGTCGCCGACATCACGGGAGGTGTACTGAGGCATCGTAACGGTACGTTAAAATAAAGGAATGACTATAGAGTTGGATTTGACCGGGGTCGGGGTGGTGAGAGTGATTGAATGGCTCGCACTCGTCAGCCGGGACGATGGATTGTGTTGACGGAGTTGTTGCGAGAACTGCCTGCAGCTGCCTGGTTAGCCTCAATTTCATCTAGGCAACATCACCAATCGGTTGCTTCGGTGGATTCGCGACGCTAAATGGAACAAAGAATTGCAGAAAATCAATCAGAGACGATGGAAAAGGCCCGTCTGCTCTGCTGCCGTCACGTTGGCGCGACGGTGATGACGGCTCGGGAGACGCAGTGCAACGAATGGAAACAAGACTGAAACCGCGAGACGATGCAGGAGTCGGCAACAGCGGCGAGCGAGAATTCGCCTCTCCTCAGTTGGCTCGCGACCGACTGCTGGTGATGGAGGAGACGAGAGAAAAAACAATGCCAGCCTCTCGTCATTCCCCCTTTTCGCTCATGCCGATGCACTCGTGCCTGTGCAATTGAATCTGTCGCGATGCCATCGAAACGTCGTGTCTGCCAGAGCTTGGGACGCCTCCTCTTTCTTGCCTCCCCCCTAGACCGTATCGCGCAATGCACCAAAGAAGAAACGACGAGGAGAAAAAAAAAAAGACGATGACTTACCAACCGTCGTAGAAACCCTCAATTATCGGTCGCGAGAAACAGCGACGACACACTTGCTCCAATATGGGGGTTGAGAGGAAGAGGAGGGGGTTTGGTCGCGAAGGCGAGACGTGCGTTACGTGAATGTGTGTGTGAGTGAGAAAATGAGAGAGAGGCCCAAGAGAGTGAAAGAGCGGGTTGGAAAGCCTGGAGAAGAGAGTTGGAAGAATCCGCCACACACCAGACGAGATTGGATTGACCCAAGCAAGTCTCAAGCCAAGCAGCTTCTGGGCGGCGGGCTGCTGCCGGCGGATAATTAGCAGTGGGAACTGCTGTAACTGGCCGCCGTTGCTGCTCCTGTAGGGGGCTAGATTCAATATGCTGGGGGGCTTCTTGGCTGGGGGCTGTTTTTTTTTCTCTCTAGTTCTGGCTGTACTTGGCGGGAGCCCGGGTGGGACGTGCGCCGGTGCTGGAAATTGGACATGACCAGGGGGGGGGGGGGGGGGTACTTTGGGGGCTCGGGCAATCAGGCTCAAGGCGCACCACAAAGCGCGGATTTGCTCCAGGATTTCCCATGGCGCGGTGGGTGCTTTGCTTCATGTAACGTGCGAGTGACCTGCCGCCTGGCTGCAGCCATGTACCCCTTACCGTAGGTACGAGCACTAGCTGGCTTAGCACAGCGTTAGCACCCCGTTACGACGTGCGCTACTGCACTGCTGCACTTGCCGGGCCTTTTAGTGCTGCATTATGGATGTACCCAGGCAGTAATATTTGATTGCTGCTCGATGGATGATTTGGAGTTGAAGTGCCCGTGCTGAGAGGTACCTGGGGTTTGCGAGTACTCGTACCTTACTTTGAGTGCGCACTGACAGAACTCTACTTTGAGGAAGAGAGAAAGAGACAGAATTCAATGTCATCAATCACGCGTGGCAGAGTGTCAGTAGGATCTATCCGTACAACTACATCGAGATTCATGGATGGAAACGATTCATCGTGTGACAGTTTTCTCCTCTACCTGACACCGAGAATCCTTCACCACACAAGTACCTCTCCTCACTCATGAAAAACAGTACAAATCATTCTTTCTTCGCCGAGGTACAGTACCTTGCTTGCCAACACAAAACAAAGGAGGTCCTTTTCTTTCCCTTTCTCCTCCCAGTCCGCATCAAGCTTAGACCACGTCCGGCCTAGCCTCACTGCCATTTCCGGCCTCCAAGCCAGCCAGAGAGGATCCATCAACCCTGCTGCTGGTACTGATTTAATGGGAACCAAATCTTACAGGTACATGCAGCTCCAGATACGAAGTACATGTACTGACCCTCCACCGCAACGTCCATGCGCGGGTGCGACGCATCGCGTCAGCAATTCGACAGCGGAATCAATCTCAGAGAACCTGCTGGCGTGACAATTGTCGAGCGGTGCCGTACAGTAGGACGATTTGCTTGAGGGACGATACTAAGTACTTATTTCCCACAGACCCGGAAACGGAAGATGCGATCGCCGTCACGTCATTCCATCAGGTACGGTACGGGGGCACGGGGCCTCGCTACCAACCTGTTCCTGTTCCTGTACGAACGAGTACTTTGAACAACGCGCACCCATGAAATGCAACTCCGTACTGTGCATGTACCCTCAGTTCCCCGAGGCCTTTGCTTTAAATTACACGTACGATGCGATGCTGGCATTACCTCATCTTGTCTCTCCATTACCTGCCACTACCGGTGGTCTTTCTTCAGCTGCCGCTACGGAATGTTCGGTACCATTGCGTCCAAGTCATGTGTCTGTAGGTAGTTTGTATTTCTCTCACCCACGAGTGTCTGAACAAGGATATGCCTTGTCAGATGAATCCTCAATCTTGTCTTGTCAGAGGCATTTCAAATCCAACTGCACTGCACCGCTGCGCCAACTTGGCCAAGACTGTACCAATGATAAACCGGATTATCCTCGCTGTTTGTCTGCCATGTTGATGCGCCAGATCCACAATCCCATCTCTCAGCTCCGATACTGCAAGGCATACTGCGAGCGCACAGTCATGACCACGGACGTATGACTGCATGTACCATGTTTACGACAAGCATGATGGCGGGCGTATCGGTCGGCATGCAATGATACCTCGACTGGTAGTTTTGCCAAGAACCAAGAACACAGCATAGTAGTAGGTGGTTCGTCTTCCCATATGTGTCGTCATCTGGTATTCGTCAGTAAATGGATCAGAATATACGCGGAAGTTCTACGTACGAGAGTAAGAGCAGATGTGGTTGTGTGGTATTTTAATATGGAGCATATGGATTGTAATAAAGTTGCACTTATGAAAGAGAAAGGAGGCGCCAAAACATCTTGCTCAATCGCCAGTGTCAACCTCGAGATCCAGCTGAACTCCATTCGAAATGCCATAGTCCTCCAACGTGATGTGATCCTTGAAAGGCCGTTCGCCCTGCCGTCTCAGCATAATCTGTCCCGCCTCTCGTCCAATGCGCGCCGCAATCATGAGCTTGAACTGCCCGACCGTGTCCGAAGGCAAGCATGGAATGGCTGATTTGGTGCCCAGGCGGTCGTTGATATGAACAATGATAAACTCTTGTCCAGCTCCAGCGGGAGCTTTGGGCACTTTGGTTTCTTTCTTTTCCTTCTTGTCGTCTCTCTTCACCTTGTCGCCCGTGTCTTTTGGTCCAGAACCGTGTCGTCGAGGGGATCGCGATCTTGGGCGGCCCTCGTATCGGTCACGACCACCACGATCTCGCGAGCGATCGCGGTAATCACGTCGTCGATCTCCATAATCGCGGTCACGGCCTCGGTCACGTTCTCTTTCTCGATCCCGGTCTCGGTCTCCATATCGGTCTCTTCTCGAATCATAGCTGCCGCGGTTGTCGTCGCTTGGGCGGCTTTTATCTTTCCACCGAAACCCACCACTGCCTTTTGGTGCCCTCCGCGGAGGTGATCGCGATCGCGATCTTCGCGAAGAAGATTCCATGGCTGGTGCTGGTGTTTGAACACAGATTTTGCAGGCACCTGTTGCTGTAGAAGGGTAGAGTAGCTATCTAGAGGGGCCCTTCGGTAAAGGATCGGGTAATAATGGAGCTTCCTCATAAGATGCCAGGACTTTCACAACGCAAGAGAAGAGATGTTTTTGCAACCATCTTGCTGATGTACTGCAGCTCTGTATAGATTAAAAGCTGTATTTATCTTTGTGGCCGTTCTATAAGGGGGCAACCTCTTCTTATAGAATCTGGTTCGAGCTAGAAGCCTACAGATAGGTGGCTTGAACAATCCCTGTCTACGCCTGTAAACCTACAATAGCTAACTTGGCACTACACTGAGTCTGTTTGGAGAGATATCGCACGAGTAACGGGGAATGGAAAACACAAAATCCTGCCTCATCGCCTCCAAAGAGACATAATTATATACACTTTTACGAGTGCATCTTTCCGTAAAGCACCTTGTTTGCATCCATCGCGGTCATGTGACTTTGCGCGCGGGTAGTTAGCAGTCTAGCAAATCCGCGGCCGCTAAAGGGCCATGAACCAAGAGCAGCGCTAGCGGATTTGCACAGTCAGGATGGCGCAAATTAAGCAACCACTCCGTGCCAGCAGTCCAGCATACGGAGTAGCATCTCACGAGTTGCCCAATCTTCTTGGTTCTGGAACAAGCCATGCTGGGGCTATTGGCCTCCCGCGGATTCGGGTCCGGGAAATGATTGAGCCAAGGGTCTTGTTCATCACTTGCAGTTCTGGATCAATCGGAGGCATCGATCTCGTGACTAGAAGCCCATTGTGGATTGTCCCAGCAAACCGACGCTTACATACATACACGGGAGATGAATCACTACTAGGCCAATGTTTGGGCAACACATAAAGCACCCCCATATCGTGTACCGAGTTGCAAAAGTGCACAACAGCTGCCATCTCTACCTACAGCACACCGTATCTGTTCTTTTTATTTTTTATTTTGAAATAAACGGCATGGCTGGTACTTAAGCTTCACGGCCAGCAGCCAGATGGCTCAGCAAGCTCAGTTCAAAGCAAAAGATGCATGACATAATCAGGCACGTGACATGGGTCGTTCCGCAGCCCCTCATGCTCGGATAGCGTCCACACACGAAATTGAAAAATTCCTCCCCGAGTGCGTCGCTTCACCACCAAGAGTGCCACGCCAGCGCCCCATCTCAACCATCCTCAGGCCTGCGACGGCTACTCATTGCCCCCGAATCTCCTTGTCCGGCTCACGTCGATCCGTGAAGGAGGTTGCCCAGCATGGTACGTACGACAGGCCCCGATGCGACTGACCGTCTCGTTGCCAGCCGCTACCCCTCCCCCATACACCTACAATTGATGGATTCATATTGGGCCGTGATGCTGACCTTGCTTCCTTTCTCCAGCCGCCCCCGCCGCATCAAAAGCCCGAAAATGTCCTGAAGCGCGCCCACGAGCTCATCGGGGTCAACCAGGCCCCGACGGCCTTGACCCTGCTCCATGAACACATCACCAACAAGCGCTCCCGAAGCGCCGCCATCGCTTCTCTGGAGCCTGTTATGCTCCTGTTGGTTGAGCTCTCCGTCGAGCAGAAGAAGGGAAAGCTGGCCAAGGATGCCTTGTATCAGTACAAGAACTTGTCCCAGAACACCAACATATCGACCATTGAGGTAGGTCCAATACCGGCGTTGAATCAAGAAAAGGGGATGAAAGAAAAAAAAGAAATCAAACGCAGTTGGATGGATTACTGACCCGCCCCACAGTTGGTCTTGAAAAAGTTCATCGAACTCGCCGTGGAGAAGGTTACCGCTGCCCAGGCAAAGGCCGACGAAGTTCAGTCTACCATCGAAGCCACCGCTGCCACCTCCAGCATCGACGATTTGGAAGCCAGCGAGACCCCTGAGTCCATCCTCCTCGCCACCGTCTCTGGAGAGCAGTCCCGTGACCGAACTGACCGAGCCATCGTCACTCCTTGGCTCAAGTTCCTCTGGGAGGCGTACCGAACCGTCCTCGATATCCTCCGCAACAATGCTCGTCTCGAGGTCCTTTACCAGAGCACTGCCATGCAGGCCTTCGACTTCTGTCTCAAGTACACCCGAAAGACCGAGTTCCGAAGACTTTGCGAGCTTCTCCGAAACCATGTCCAGACCGCCGCCAAGTACTCGTCTCAGATGCACGCCATCAACCTGAGCGACCCAGACACCCTGCAGCGTCATCTCGAGACTCGCTTCCAGCAGCTCAACGTTGCCGTCGAGCTGGAACTGTGGCAGGAGGCTTTCCGAAGTGTTGAGGACATCCACACTCTGCTGAACCTCAGCAAGCGCCCTCCCAAGAACATCATGATGGCCAACTACTACGAGAAGCTCACCCGAATTTTCCTTGTTGGCGAGAACTACCTCTTCCACGCCGCAGCTTGGTCAAGATATTACACCCTGCTCCGCCAGGTCTCGGCCTTGGTCGCTTCTGGCCAGGGCAAGAAGGCTGACAACCCCCCGGCCTCTGATGCCGATCTCCAGAGGGCTGCTTCTTTTGTCCTCTTGTCCGCCCTCGCCATCCCCGTCATCAGCACCTCCCGATCCCGAGGTGCCATGGTCGACTTCGATGAGGCTCGCAAGAACAAGAACACTCGCCTGACCACCCTGCTCGGCATGAGCCAGGCCCCCTCTCGTTCTCGTTTGTTCCGCGATGCTCTGTCCAAATCCATCATTCAGCGATCCCTCCCTGAAATCCGGGATCTCTACAACATCCTGGAAGTTGACTTCCACCCCCTCTTCATCTGCAAGAAGATCTCGCCCATCCTGACCAAGATTGCCGCTGATGCCGAGATGGAGAAGTATATCCAACCCCTCCAGCAGGTCATCCTGACCCGTCTGTTCCAGCAGCTGTCTCAGGTCTACGAAACTGTGGACCTCAACTTTGTTGAGAGCTTGGCTCAGTTCCCCGAGCCTTACCAGGTTACTCGTGGCACTATTGAAAAGTTCATCATGAACGGAAACAAGAAGGGTGATCTTGCTATCCGCATGGACCATGCCACCGGTGTTCTCAGCTTTGACAACGACGTCTTCTCATCTGCCAAGGCCGGCCACAGCGGATCTTCCGCTGGCTCTGCCGAGGCGGAGACTGGCAACGTTCAGCGTCTCCAGAGCACTCCCTCTGAGATTGTCCGCTCCCAGTTGACTCGTCTTGCCAAGTCGCTCTTCGTTTCGTGCCACTACATCGATCCCAACTTCAACAAGGATCGCCTGGCGGCCCATGACGCTGCATTGGCTCGTGCAAAGGCTGGCGCAGAGAAGGAGCACCTCGATACCCTTGCTCGTAAGGAGGTTATTCAGAAGCGCAAGGAGGAGGCATCCGAACTCCAGGCTAAGAAGGAGAAGGAGAACGCCCGACAGAAGAGACTGCGGGAGCAAGCTCTGCAAGAGGCCGAAGACAAGCGCCTGGCTGAGGAGCAGCGTGAGCGTGAGGCCCGACGTATCAAGGCTGAGCACGACCGTGTTCGCAAGGAGGAGATCAAGAAGCAGATCGCAGACCTGAAGATGAGCGACAAGGCTCTCGACATTGATTTGGAAGACTTGGACAACCTGGATAGCAACAGACTTCGTGCCATGAAGCTAGCTCAGTTGGAACGGGAGAAGAACGATGTCAACGAGAAGCTTCGCATAACTGGCAAGCGACTCGATCACTTGGAGCGAGCCTACCGAAAGGAGGAGGCCAAGAAGCTTGCCGATGATTACGCCAAGCAGACAGAGCGTGATCGCAAGATTTACGAAACAGTCAAGGCCAAGACACTCCAGGAATCTGAGGAGAAGCACAAGGAGAGTGTGGAGCTCAAGCACCGCCTTAGCCGCCTGGTGGGCGTTTACGAGACATTCAGAGCGACGCTGCACGAGAAGCGTCGTGATGAGTTTGAGAAGCGCCGCAGGGATGCCGAGCGCGAGCTGGAGAAGCAGATTGCCATCCGCAAGAAGGAATACCGCGACCGAAAGCTTCGCGAGAAGAGAGAACGGGAAGAGAGAGAGCGTATCCTCCAAGAACAAGAGGAGCAGGCCGCTCGTGAGAAGGAAGAGCAACGCCTTCGTGAGGAGGCCAGGAAGGCCGAACTCGCCAAGCTCAAGGAGCAGCGTGAGAAGGAACGCCAGGAAATGTTGGAGAAGGCAGCACTCCAGCAGAGACGCGAGGAAGAAGCCCTTGCTCGCCGCAAAGCGGAGAGAGAAAAGGGAGGCCTCAGGGGACCAGAGGCTCCCCCTGCTGCTGCTGCTGCTGCTGCTGCCGCCGATGGCCGACGACCACCAGTCATCGGCTCAGGCAGCTGGAGAGACAGAGAGCGTGAGAAGGAGGCAGCCAGAGCTACAGAGGGCGGAGCACCAGCACGGACAGGAGCCCCGATGGAGCGCACCGACTCTGGCGATCGCCCCAGTGAACGCTCATCCGGCGGCCCCCCAAGACTGCAGTTGGCCGGCTCTGGCAACAGGCCAAGCTGGAGAGACCGACAAGCCAAGGAGTCTGCTGGCGGAGCGAGCGACAACCTCCCCCCGCCTGCCAGAGGCCCTGGACCCCGCGACTCTCCTCGCGACTCTCCTCGCGACTCTCCTCGTGATTCTCCTCGCGATTCTCCACGTGAACCTCGCGAGCCTCGCGAGCCTCTTGAGCGTGGTGGTTCAAGGCGGGGCGAGAACGGCAAGACTGAGTCTGCCGCCCCTACGGAGTCTCTGCCCACTCGAACTGCTGGCAAGTGGGTTCCTCCTCACCTGAGGAACAAGTCATGAAGGGAATGAGCGCATGGATAGTCCTGGCTACATATTTTGCACTGGCGTTTTGGGGGAAAATTCAAGAGGATGGATGGTTTGCATTGAATGTACTCTAGAGCTCAGCATAATTCGCCGTCCTCTGAGGTGCGAGCACACCAGAATGGAAGAAGAAAAAAAAGCACACAGCATCTCTCTCTTTTGCCCTCCCCCTTTTTTGCTTTTTTTATTATGTGACCCAGTTGAGGAGCTGTCTTTGCCCGAATCTTTGGTGTCATGAGCCATATTACAGATGTAATTCTAAATAAACAACCGCGTGTTTTCTTAAAAAGTGCTTTGACATAATTCATCTCATATATGAGATGTATCCAGTCCATACCTATTGTATGGTCATGGAAAGTAATAGCAATGACTACAGTATATCATTCTTAGTAGGACTCTCTGGAATTCGTGATTGTCTGCTCTCTACAAGTCAGTATCAAATCAAATGACATAACAAACCTGATATCCGAGACCACCAAAAAGCAATCTCTTGGATCACACTTAGCCACGACGGAAAACCCAGGAAGTCACCAGACTCGCCCGAGCTGCAGGTACTGGCTAGACTGCCACATCTAGACAAAGTATAACGCCTGAACAGCGTTTTGACTAAGGCTTACGGGACCTACCAATGCCGCCCTTTTAGGTTTCGACCCTTCATTGTTGTTTTCCCTTGGTGGGAACTGGCACCGAGCCTTGTGCTGCAAGGGCGGCACAGAGGGCTCAGACGCGGCCCAACAATCAATAGCTCAGGTGAGTGAGACGAAAAAGGAAATGTCGGGGGAGTCGGACTGTCGGGTTGAATTGGGCGACAGCAACGCATGCAGAGTGCTTCTAACTGGGCAGAGGTACACAACAGTAAGTTGCAGCAGTTAGAAAACGAAAACCAGCTCTTTGTAGTGATTGTGAGGTTTCCCCAGGCTAACCTAGGTGGTGGTGTGTAAACAATAAGGAATACGACAACCACCGTCGGTGATTTATTTCGAGAACAGGCCGGCCGCGTGCATACAGTGGCTTTTGGAGTTGAGATGGGTATCACAAGAGTTTGGTGAGGCGGCAAGATGCGAAAACGATTTGCTCCAAGCCCGGAGATCCTAGCTCAGCAGAGCGGGGAGCCTAGACGGGCAAGTCAGGGGTAGATCCGGCCGGTGTGGGCTCCCCTTGACAGAGCGGCTGGATGGAATGGATGGGGGCTGAAGTTTGCTGTATGTAGGGAGCGCAAACTAGCTGTAGCTTGCATGGTCATTTGGTCATTCTAGCTGAACAGCTTCTTCATTGACGTTCTCCATTTCTGCTTGAGATGATGTAATGTTATCAGGAACAAGTTGAAGCAAAACGATCTCCCAGGCCCTGGACTTCAAAGACGACTCTCGGCTTGGTATCCGTAATACGGAACTGGGGCTTGTAGAAGAGGATTAGGATCTACAATCTCAGGTGTGTTAGTTTCCGCTACTAATCTATTTTGACGGTAGGAAAGGTGCTCCGTATCGGAAAACTTCACCGAGAATAATCTAAAATGAGTTCCCAAAATAAATAACACAGGAACAGGCGTTCAAGCTCCACCCTCGCAGCAGGCAAGCGCCTACAGTTGAGCATCCCTGGCAGAAACGCAGCCCCAGCCTGAAGCAATCACGACTAGGCCGACCAGCCGGAGGGCCGAGAGACTGATGCCTGCATTACCTCGGGCCAGCTGTTGATGCTTGACTCCGCCCTGCAACACTGGCCCAATAACGTTATCCTGACTGACAGGAGCCTGAACTCGACAGGCTTTGTGGGCTGATGGCAACTGAGATCGGCTTAAAGCCGGCCATGATGTATCCGACAGTCCATGACAAGCTGCAGTACGCACTAGGATGCTCGTAGCATCTCAAATTTCAGCCCAATGCTTCGCAATGGAAACAATTCAAAATTAGCATCGGGTATAGGACGAGTCCGTGCCCTCCCGGGATAGCCCAAGTGTAGTAACACCAATTCTGTGTTTACACGTCTATTCTTAGCAACGCTGCGGGTGGCGGATAGTCGGTCGGTCGGTTGAGACAGACAGATGGATGGACATGCTGCAGGCCATTGTTCTCTCAGGACGTGCATATCGAACGATTGCTCCTCCGCACTGCTCCGTACGTGCCGCCATTAGGCGATCTCCACCACGGCACACGAAGAAAAAAGAAAACTTCAGCTGCTCGTATTCTAGTCGTGGGATAAATGCAGCTGTGGTACGCAAGGAACTGAGCTGGGATGCATGATGAGCTGGCAGCAAACTCCGTCCTCTCCCTCGCACCCACGTCCGTTCACGCTCTTTTTTTACGTAGCAATATTGGTATGTTGATGTTACCCTCCACCGTAGAGACGCCAAAGAGCACCGACTCTGCTTGGCATTGCTGCGTAGTTAGGAATTGACTAAATAGTCATTGACCAAGAAGATATGAGCGTTACAGCATCTATCATGTTGTTAGCCGGCTCAATGGGACTCATACGTACGCCTTGGTCAATTGCATTTCTTCTTCACTTTTGTCTTCTCCTCCCGCCATCAGCTCTTCAGTAAAGCAACAGATCAAATAGAGAACTCCACTGCGGGTCTCGATCTTTAGAAGCAAAGCCCACATAGTGTGCCCATTTCGCCCATCGTAAAGCCCCGATACCCCAGCATAATAGCTGAAAAGTCGTGGCACCAGTATCGCTCATGGGTCTTTCGTAGTATACGAGAATATGCATAAGTGTGTCCCGTACGCAGAGCCAGTCGCGATGGGCACTTGAGCCTAGGGTTAATCACAAAGTTAGCTGACCCTCCAAGCTAAAAAGGTAAGCAGCGTCGGGACCTGAGAAGGATTGGGGGTTGGAGAGGCTGAGAGGTCTAGAACCCTCCTTGCATGAAGGTTCAACTGTACCCGCCCAGTGATGTTGCGTTCTGACTTACAAGCTCACACATTCATTTGTAAAACTTTGGTTGTGCATTAGTAGTGCTCGACACTCTTATGCCTAGTATGAAGGGTCCTATTGCAGTGGTACTTCAATCTAAGGCCAGCATCCTAAAGGCAGATTCGGACATCAAGGTAGTATTTTGCTGGCGGGTAATAATAATAAACAAATGAAATGCACTGTTTAGTTGTACTATGCTCGGCAAGGCTCGGGTTTGTTGCTGTCCTGGTAGCGGATCTGTCCCTGGCTGAAAGTAGTATATCGTAAGGTTTTCAGATGCTCACGATGCTGACATGGGTAGTATCGAAATGGTAGCATTAACCAGCCGAGGGCGAGGACCCTTCGCACATTCTGCCCTGAAATGGTTCAGGAAATCTGATGTGTGCCAGGCACAAAGCGAACTGCAGCCTAACGTGTGCATGCATATCCAGCCATACTCGCTCTGGCATTTCCACCTTCTTTGACTCAACAGAGTTGCATTCAGCCAGCCTCAGTTCGGGTATCCCAGCACTCCCGTCCTGGCTGGGTGAAAGTGACAGGCAGTTCTGGTCTGTCCGACGATACTATTTCCTCCTTGCAGGACGACAATGGACCACAAAGCAGCTAGACGGGACATCGGCACTGGTCTTGGCAGTGTGCTTTGTTCAAAGCGCTTGTATGCTAACTGTCCGTTACCATCCTTCAGCTCATGACAACTTGCAACGCTGCTTACATTGGCAGCGCCGTGGCGCATCTTTTTCGGGAACAAGGGATGGCAAGCAACAGGGGCACCTCTCAACCCGATCTGGTGGACTTCGGAGAGTAAGACCCCTGCGGCCTGAATCGCAATGCTGCGGGTGGTGAGTGGGTGTCGTCCGAGAGAGATTGTGGAGGCTGGTGGTGTTTAGACGTCAAGTTGTCGTATGGTTCCCAACGGGCAAGCGTGGCTTCGACAATGTGTATATAAATCCCCGGCCCCTCGTCGTCATTTCACTCGAGATCTCATTCATCACCAGTAGCCGCCTGTCTCAGCATCCTGAATAAGGAGTGATTGGCTTACACCAGCTTCTCTTGTCTCAGACCTTCTCCAGTATCATCACAATGGCCTTCTCCCGGTCCCTCGTGGCCGCGGTTGCCACGTTCTCGTTTGTGAAATCCACACAGGCATGGAACGTGGAGCTGCCTCCTTGCTTGGATGAATTCAAGCCCTTTGTCGCTTCCGGTTGTTTCCAAGATGGCACACCTGGTACCCCTCAAGCTCTCATCTTCCGCTCATCTTTGTCCTCTGACAACATGACTGTTGAGCAGTGCGTTGCTGACTGTAAAGGTATGTTTGTTGCCTTCGACTTCATCTGACGTGGGACTAACACTCTTCTTAGGCAACGGCTTCCGTTATGCTGGCCTCGAGTATTATGGCGTCTGCTTCTGCGGCAACACTGTAGATGGTCCTCAGGTTGATGACTCTCAGTGTACTTTTCCCTGCAACGGCGACAAGTCCGAGACATGTGGAGGAAACAATGTCCTCTCTGTCTGGCAAGATCCAACATTCCCCACCAAGGACGTCACCATCGGCGACTACAAGGCTTCTGGTTGTTTCACTGATAATTCGCAACTGGGACGTACCCTTTCCTGGTCCGCTGATGTCGATTCATCCACCTTCACCACTGAGAGCTGCTTGGCTGCCTGCGAGAAAGAAGGCTTCCCATTGGCCGGAACTGAGTTTGGAGGCGAGTGCTGGTGCGGCAATGTTCTTGCGAATAACACTGCCAAGGTAGATGATTCGCAATGCAATTTTGCTTGCAACGGAAACTCGTCGGAAACATGTGGCGGAAGAGGCCTCTTGAACTTGTACATTGCCAAGGATCTGGAGTCCTTGGAGCCCTGCGGCTACATTCCTCCCAGCTCCACGGTTCCTCCTCCGCCTCCTACCTCCACGAGTTATCCTCCTCCGCCTCCTACCTCCACGAGTTATCCTCCTCCTCCTCCCAGCTCCACGAGTTCTCCCCCTCCCCCTCCTCCCACCACGACTACCTGCACGACCACCACCAAGAGCACCAGCACCACGACCACCAGCTCCGTGTGTACAGCCACCGTCACCACTCCTCCCACTTGCGAGTACAAGTGTGGCAAGTGGTGTTTCCCTCCTCTGCCTGATTGGGGTAACGAGAAGGATTGCTTGAAGGCCTACGCTACTTGTGTAGCCGGCACCGCCTCTTGTTTCATTCAAGCTGGATTCCCCGATGCTCTCCAGTGCTTCAACTTTGGCGAGTGGTGCGGCAACATTCAGAAGTACTGCGGCTCGACGTGCAAGTACGGCAAGTGCTCCAAGGGCGATTGTTGGAATCACAACCCCGGCCAGGGCGGTAGCCTTCCCAAGACGTCTACTACCGTCATTCCTTGCCCTGTCACCACTACATCCAAGCCTCCGGCTACCACGACAAAGCCCTCCACCTGCCCTCCTCCTCCTACCAACATTTGCACACAGCCCTCCAACTCTAAGTACGGATATGGCCCAGGCAAGCCTGTCGGTGGAATCGATCTGCCCATTGTTAGCTGCAATGACATCTACAGCGATTGGCGCAACAACCCCTTTAAGCTGTATATTGACCAGAACAGCCGCAACTGCCCCTCATATCCCCCTTCACGCTGCGGCAATGCTTGCGCCGATGCCTGCAAGGAGCAGTACGACCAGTGCACAAACGTCTACCAGAAGGGCTGCCAGGATGGCTCCAGCGGCCGGTGGAAGCGTAACGAGGAGACCAAGCGCTTGCTCGGCATCAGCCAGTTCACCCAGAACTGGGGCTTTGGAGATAACACTCCTTCCAACGCGGCCAAGAAGTGCCAGGCCCAGTATTCTGACTGCTTGGCCGTTAACAAGAATGTCAACCCCAAGCAGCAGTGCAAGACTTGGTGCTATTAAAAGCGTATTTCTTTGGGTAAAAAGCCTGGCGAGGCATGGTGTATATCATACAGGGAATAAAGGGATTCGGATTTGGGACAAAGGGTTCATAGCGCCGTCGATAATGACAATTGGCTGATGCCGTAGATATCCTGACTTCTTGGGCTTCTCTATTGAAGCTTGGAGGTTGAAAGAATTGAAAAAATTGGATTTAAAAATAGTTTCCGTGATCAATTATGATAGTCGTGGAGCACAGATGTCTCAGAATCATCGGCTTACACAGGCAGGAGCACTAGATTCCGTCCGACAGAAGGGCAACAGCCGAGTGAATGACATCGTCCCGCGTTTTGTGATTGGTCTTTGACGACTTTGTTCACGTGCCACGGACAGAGTTTGTCGTCATTAGGTGCGGAAGGTAGCATGATGGGAAGAGCATTCGTTCGTTCTTGCAATTTGGGTTTTGGATAAGTGTCAAAATTCACGGATAGAAATTATATACAATATCACACTGCTACATATAGCGATCTAGACAAGAAGACATTGGTGATATTTTAGCTGGAAGACACCTGTGCATGATATCTGTCGTGCTGTCATACATACATCACCAGTACTCGCCGCCTGCAGCTCCAGCTCAGCAGTTCCGGGCAAACCATTGGATGTAGATAGGCAGCATTAGCATTGCCGAATAGAGACTTTATAGACTACCAATCTTCCCCCACGGATATTATATATCCGACGGAGCGCAGATATCCACAGCTTCTGATCTAGTTTTGATTTGAGGAAGAGTAGATCTTGGACACGCGTACTCCGTGGTACAATATCAATGTAACTGATACAAGCTGATCTCCGAAATGCCCCTCATTAGCCGATCGATATCACCATAGCATTTCAACTTCGATACAACTCCGCCCGCGAATAGATTTCGAATCTACATTTACCCTGTACTAGATAGCCACTTCACGTGGCATTATTCCTAAATTATCGCCTCGCTTCTTCTCAATCCCTCGCAAAGACATCGCGTTCTGTATAACCCATCTCAAGATTTGTCACAGATGCCGGATCGCACTCCCCTTTCAGCCAAATAGCCGTGAAATCGTGGATCTCAAAAAGCAACAATTTGCGGCAAACGCCCATATCCACAAGCGAGCCGCCGCTCAAACCCCACATCAGTGCAACGCCAATTCCATTAGCACGCGGCTTGGCCCTTTATCGCCGATGTTGAAAGTGTTGGTCAATGTCTCCTAAGCGGAAGATGGGGGGGTTTTTGCTATCCGTCTAGCCGCACGAGTTGCCAAGAAGCTGCTGCAGTTGCTCTATCAGGTACCGGCAGTGGTGGGGAGGGTCGGAGTAATGATGCTAGCTCAGGACGGGGCCAACTAGAGCGGCTCTCGCTGTCCACAGCCAAATTTCGCACTACCGATTACGAGTACTCAAGTCTTTTCCAACTGAAGCCAACGCTGAGCTTTTTGTTTACTTATTTATTCATCTCTTGTCCCTGTCACCGTTGTTTCCGGGCACTCTCGTCTTATTTTCTAACCCTCTTCTTTTTCTGATTTTTTCTGCGTCTTTGTTCAGAGATCAAAGATGGGCAGTTCATCCGGTTTGCTGGCCACGCTTGGCGTTGGTGACCCATCACCGGCCGAGTGGTGCCAAATCTTCTTCATTGTCAGTGCGGCCAGCATTTTCATGCTCGCAGCAGTCCCGGAGCATATGCGCAGGGCCTTGCTAGACTACGGTGCCAGGAGGGCAAAGCCCAGTCAACCTTCCGAGAAATCCAAGGCTCCGGAACCCAATCAAGGGGTCTTGGACGTCCTGACAAGCTATGGCCAGGTACCTCATTCATGGTTCATACACTTCTACATCACATCGCTGTCATGGTCTATTTTCTGGGGCTATCAGTACTTGTCCAAGGGGTCGTTGATGCGGACCGTGGCCGAGATGCAGCACTCGTCTGCAGTCAAAAGTCAAACACCGGAGGTTGATCTTACCGGGACGCTGGTGGCGTGGATGTTGATGAGCTCCCAGGGAGCAAGAAGGCTTCTTGAGTGTCTCTTTGTCACTAAGCCGGGATCATCTCCAATGTGGTTTGTCCACTGGGCTCTTGGTCTGTCCTACTACACGGCATTGGGTGTCTCCGTCTGGATTCAGGGCTCAGGTTCGTTTAATGGGCTCTGTCCCTACTCTAGTTGAATGGTCAACATGGAAGTGAAACTGACGGGGCTTTACAGGAGCAATTCTTCAATCGTGGGAGCACCCGCAGCTAATTCACTTCACACCACAAGTTATAATTGGGGCGGCAGTCTCTGGATGGGCAGGTGCTCAGCAGCACCAATGCCACAGCTACTTGGCAGGACTCAAGAAATATACGCTTCCCAACGAGGGCTGGTTCAAATACTTCATTTGCCCCCATTACACATTCGAATGCCTACTCTACTTGAGCCTTTCCGTCGTTGCGGCACCGACAGGATGCATCTTGAACAGACCAGTCCTGTGCTCATTGATCTTCGTCTTGGCAAATCTCGGCGCGACGGCATATGGAACAAAAGCTTGGTATGCCAGCAAATTCGGGGCGGACAAGTTGGTGGGGAAATGGATCATGATCCCCTTTGTATTCTAGGCTAGTTGGCGCATCGAGCATCGAGCGTACTTTTTATCTCTTGTTGAAAAGACCTAGTTTGGCTCCGACTTTGGAAACTTTGAGGACGTCGCGATATGTGAGACTGGTGCGGGTCTGCCTTGGATTTCGACCGCTGGCAAACGCCTCGGCATCTCGAAGCAGGGTCCAGTTCACAATCGTATCGGCGGATAGATCAAGGTCCTCCTTAATGTCGGATATCCCATGCAGATAGTCTGTGTAGAGAGTGTCTGTAGTGATGAGAAGACTACGAGGTTCTTGGATAATGCGCCAGGCAGGCTCGGGATCAAGGGCACCGTCCTCTTTGCTGCGGTACAGATTCAGGCAGAGGCTTGCGCCGAGGCTGACGGTACACACAACTGGCCAGTACGCAGCGCCATCCTAGGGTGGATGAGCATTTCGAAGCTGCCAAGGATCATCTACTTTGCCATAATACTTAACTTATGCGGCATGATACCAATACCGGGAGGATATTCGTTGATGAGGACATGATTCGGGCGCTGGTGGGGGCTCTCGGCGAAGATGTGTCTGACACCGTCGCCTTGGCCGTCATCGGAGAGCGGGAGAGACAGTAAGTGCGATATTACGGGTGTTTCAAGCCAGGAAGGCAGCGGCGCATCGAGGAGCTTGTTCTGGACGAGATCGGACGGCCAAGTCTGTAGACGTCGATGCGTGAGCTGTTTCCATCGCGGACGAGGAGCAGCGGCGATCTGGGTGCGGCGTCATCAGCGAGGTTGCACCATAGCACCCGTCATGGCAGCAGCACAACACGCACTCTATCAAGAATCAAGCGCTCTTCTTCCTCGCTGATAAAGTTGGGCAAATAATAAGCCGTCGACGGAAGCGAAGTGATTCTGGCAGCTTCGAGAGAAGAGGGAAGCCACGCGTCGCCGATGCCTCGGGCTGCCATCATAGGCAGGACTCGGGACTCGTGCAGGCAAAATGTCGAGCAGGAGGAGAAGCTGCCTTGAGCTGCGCCAAGAAACCCCCCCCAATGAGCGAGACAGCCTGTTCGGAAGAAGAGTCGCGAGGGGATGGACTGGCTTGACTGGGAGAAGATCGAATCGAATGGTCGTAAGAGGGGACGATGGGGTGATGAGCCAGCGAATAGCCACATCGAGTTAGGGGGCTGCAGCGCCTGTTTGCTCCCTCGCAGCAGAACGGATGCCGCTTAGGGTTAGCCGGGCAGAATTAGTCCCGTGTAGGTGTAGGTTGTGCAAAGTTCAAGCAATTGCACGAATGTTGTTTATCGGCGTGCAGCGTTTGGCGTCAAATCGCGTTGAGCCGCCTCCGGGCAGTCGGACGCCGCCAGGCTCTCCATGCTGTACTGGTGCTATCTGGTGCACCGCTGCTGGACTGATGGGATCAATGGATCCATGGATGCGTGCTGCAGGTCGCACCAACGAGAGCAGGGAAAGAAAAAAGAGCGCATTTGGTCCATTGCAGCCACGGCACAGCGCGGTCGGATGCGTGCATGCGTGTGAATATGGGCGGGCAAGGATGCCGTCTCTCTCACTCTCTCTTGTTCCTTTTCTTTTTCTTCCTGTCCAAGAGGCGAGACCGCCCGTATTTCAAGCCCAGACAACCCGAGGTGGCCTCCCAGGACTGCCGATGCCGCCTGCAGCCGTGATTGGCAGACGGCGGGGACCGCTGCAGCACCAATGCGTGAGGGCCTTTTGGGGGGGAGTTTTAGAGGGTGGCAACGCGGGATGGCAGCTAGACAGGGCTTGACAGGGTTTTTGTTTAGGCTGCGACTCCGCTGTTTCGGCCGCACAACTGCACCGCGAAGGCGCTGCGCCGGCTGGAGCGGCTTGGGGCGACGGCCAATCAGGAGGCGGCAGCCTAGCCTAGCGCTGCTGGCTGAGTTTCGCACCAAGTCCCGTTTTCAGGCTCTTAGTCTGCGGTGTGTGTTGTCTGGTCGGGTCTGTTGTAGTCATGATGTTGTATGTATGTTGTCTGGTGTGCTTCATTCAATGTTGATGTTGCTCGTGCTTGTACTAGCTGCGTTGTTCCCTCTAGCCTGCTCCTTCTCCCGGCACGCGCTGGCCCTCCGTGATTGACTCGACGCTCTGCCGGCTCGTACCAGCACGTCTTACTCGTGGCGGTAGCAGTACCTCGCTCTGCCGCTGTTGCTGGTAGCACCGCATCGATGCCTGTACATGTTCCGCTACCAGTCGCGACCGCCCACCCCAGCTCCCAGCCCCCGGCAGTTTCGTGCTATTTTCCCAGCTCTCGAGCCCGCTAAACTGCTCCGTACTCCGTGCCCTGGGCAGCACTACGGTGAACACGCTTCGATTGAAGGTTGAAACTCCAGTCTTTCTGCTTTCTTGAAAAAAAAAAAAAAAGCATCGACTCATTCCCACGCCGCCTGTTTTCGCCGCCCGCCCCATCGGCCCTCATCGTAGCAGATATAATTCCTCTTTCTCCTTCACATTGTTTATCCCCCCCAGGCGGCCGCTTCCGTGCCGGCATACTGTAACGAGCTTCGCCACTTTGCCAGCTGCTGTCGTGCCTAAAATCCCCCGGCTGTCCAATCCATCTCCGCAAGAGGCCATTGCCAGCAGCTCTGACGTGGCGGTCGACGTGACCAGATCAATCGGCCTCTTGCCCGGCTCGCACGCTGCCGAATCTCGTTTCATCTCCATGATGGTGGTAGCCGTTGGCAATTCTCGAAGATAAATGTCATGGACGCGCAGAATGCTGCCGAGTCCGACACGCCCAAGCATGCTGGCGCTTCCCCTCAGCAGCAAAACAAACACGAGCGCCCGCGACGAGGCTCTGGCTCCGACTCGGATCCGAAACCGCGTTCGTCTTTGAGGGCCTCGTCGCCCTCCAGGGAGCCCAAGCTGAAGACGAGGGAGTCATCGTCGCTGTCGTCGTCGACGGCCGCTCGAATCGACGACGTTGCTGGTGCCGACCGCGACTCAGACGCCGAGACGATTGTTCTGCCTGGCAAGGATGGCCATTCGCCCTCCAAGGTTCGAAAGGTGAGGCAGGAGGACAGGAGCGAGAGTGACGCCGACTCGGCCAGAGGCAACGGCCAGCCGGCTGCCAGTAACCAGGGCGACAAGAATGCAGCTGGCAACCGGCCCGTCGAGGGTGTCAAGAAACGGCTGCCGGGCCCTGTCGACAAGGACCGCCAACCTCGCAGCAAGGACGGCGCTTCGAGCGGCTTGAGTTCTGCCCCGACATCGCCTCCCCACAATCACAGCCAGCTCCGTCAACAGCTCCCGCTTCCATCTCACCGCCGTCGGCGATCTGACGCTGTCGCTGCCGCATCACCGTCAGACTCTGAGGGCACCCACGCCAAGCCAGTCTCCTCGTCCCTGCGTGACAAGCTAAAGTCTGGAGAGCGTCTGCTGCCGCACAAGCGAAAGGCTCCCAAGGCCGAGTCCGACGACGAAGCTGACCAGCGAAAGGCTCGCCGCCAGCGAACCACGAGCGTCACCCTCGACACCGGGCGGACGCTCAAGGAGACCAAGCCGGCCTCGAAGCAGTCCCATCATGACCCGAGGACTCGGACTCGTTCCATCTCTCCACACCCCCGACAGCATCGTAGAAGCGTATCGACACAGCTACCCGCCCATCATCTTTCTAGCAGCCTTAAAAAGAAGCGTTTACCTCCCCCGCTGCATTCAGCAGACTACCACTCCGACGAATCCTCGGCCAGTGGGAGCCCTCATCCTCGGAGCGCCAAGCTGCGAGGCCTTGCTACTCCCACGGTGCCCGAGTCTCATGCCTCGCCCGTGAAAATGGCACCTCACAAGAAACACCTGGATGCACACGGTCAGACTTTACTTGCCAGGGCCTGCGCACGTGGCGAATACGACAGTGCAAAGAGGAGGCTCAGTGACCGACCTGAAGACCTGAATGTAGCTGATTATGCCGGCAACACGCCTCTGCAAATCGCAGCCATTAATGGTTGCGAAGATATCGTCAAGCTTCTCATTGACGCTGGCTGCAATTTGGATTGTGTCAACTACGATAAGGACACACCTTTGCTGGATGCGGTCGATAATGGCCACGTTGCAGTTGTAAAGCTACTTTTGGACGCTGGCGTCAATCCACGAAAGGCTAATGTGAATGGGGAGGAACCTATTGATAGAGTTACGGACGATACTGAACATGGTGACGAAATCCGCGCATTACTTCTCGCGGCCAAAAAGCGACAGGGCGAAAGGCGCCGCACTTCTGAAGACCGTCATTCTCACGACTACCACGACGCAAGAGACTCCCACGCTCCCGACAGCCCTCGCCGCTCTCCAGCTACAACAATGCCAACAAATCGAAGATCAGGGACCGTTCGGTCCACCAAGACGAGGAACGACCTGCTCTACATGCCTTTGGACGACAAAACCCTCCGGCAGGCCGCTGGCCGTGGTGACGAAGAAACTGTGGCACGTATTTTACAGGTCAAGGAAAACTGCGACGACCCCGAATCCATGGTGGCTGCCGCGAGAGGAGGCCATGATCTGGTAATCCAGCTACTACTGGGCCTGGGTAGTGCCAATGCAGACCCTGCCCCGGTGAAAACGTTACAAGCAGAATTTGCAACTCCAATGCTCGCAGCTATCGGCCAAGAAAACATCAAGGTCGTCGAATTACTTTTAGAACAGCAGGAATTTGACCCCACGCGAAAATACAAAGGGGAGACGTATTATGAGATTGCCCGCCGTCGGCAAGGATCGAATTGGAAGGAAGAAGAACACATGTTGAAAAACGCGTACGACGAATATAGGCGGACGCATAAGGACTCAGCCAGGGCAAAATCGCCCTCGCGGAGAGACAGGGAAAGAGAGCGGGAGGAAAAGCGGGCTAAAAGAGAGGACGCCAAAGAAGACTCGAGACCGCCGAAACGAAGCGCTGCTAGTCCCTCTCGAGAGCCGAAGAAGCCCTCAGCCCCCAAGTCGGATGCCCCAAGGGAGAAGCGAAGGTCGGATTCTTTTACCGGCCATGGCGGCGACGATAACTCTGCAAAGAGAGGGCCTGGACGGCCACGGAAAGAAGACAACAAGGCCTCAAACGCTTCGGATCGCGAGGCGTCCCCTGCGCCACCTACTCACAAAGTGCCCAAACCGAAGCGCACCGAGTCAGATGCCACCGGTGTCTCGTCTGAAGGAGAGGCTGTTAAGCCGAGAAGGAAGCTGATATCCAAAGGCGAATTGCGAGACGAGCGGGAAAGGCAAAAACGTGGCAGCTTGGCGTCTATCGGTTCATCTGGGGCCAAGGAACCGTCCAGCCCTAGCGAGCCAAGACATGAAGAAAGTGTAGACAAGCCCAAGCTATCCGAGAAATATCATGACCGAACAAAGGCCCTGAAACGCGATGAGTCGAGAGATCGCCTCTCGGTATCGGGAGATGGTGTCTCAAAACGACACCGAAATAGTATTACCCCAGATCGGCCGAGCGACATTGACAAGGACGAAGGGCCGGTAAAGCGCCGGCGACTGGAGGGTGACAGCCAGGAGAAGCGATCCCTGCCAAAGCGACCAGTCTCTGAAGAAGCCAAACCCCGCAAAGGTAGTATATCTCGGGATAATTCTTCCAAATCTTCGGCTCTCCTGCCCAGAAAACATCGCGAGGACGACCCACCAAAGAGCAATCACGATGAGCGGGAACCCAAGCGAAAAGACTCTGTCCGAAATACATCTGGCGAGAAGTCGATACGAGTCAAGCAAGAAGATGACGATGTCGAAATGCCAGATGCGGACAATGTCAAGGAACAGGCAGCACCTCGTGATCGAAGGAATCGAGAAAACGAGGAAGAACAAGCTAAGAAGAAGGAGGCTGCTGAGAAAGAGGACGCTCTCAAAGAAGAGGAACGACGGCGTGCCAAAATTGAGGAGAGGAAGAAGCGAGAGGCAGAAGAGGCTCGTCAACGAGAAGAAGAGAGCAAGAAGCGAAAGGAGCAGGAAGAGAGAGATCGGAAGAAACGAGAAGAAGACGAGGCGCGCAACAAACTTCGTGAGAAGGCTGAGCGTGAACGGCGCGAGGCTGAGGAGGCTGCGGCCCGTCGGCGTGAGGATGAGGCTCGCCGCTTAGAGGAAGAAAGGAAGAAGCTGGAACAGGAGGAGAAGAAGAGGAGAGAAGAGGAGAGAAAGAGGAAGGAAGAGGAGAAGAGGAGAGAAGAGGAAAAGAAGAAGAGGGAGGAAGAGGAAGAACAGAGGCTGCGGGAGGAAGAGGAACGGCTTCACAAAGAACAAGAACGCAAGGCTGCCGAAGAGGCCCGACAACAACGTGAACAAGAAGAACGCAGGGAGCGCGAACGTCAAGAACGTGCCCAGCGGGAAGAAATGGAGCGGAAACGAGCCGCCAAAGAAGCAGAACAGCGACGCCTTCGTGAAGAACAAGAACGGCGCGAGGAACAGGAACGCCTTCGAGAGGAGCAAGAGCGAGCTCGAGTAGAGAAGCTGCCCCCATTGCTGCGATGGCTCTGTACAGCGTCAAATCCCAAGACCGCGGCCGTTGCCGAAAAATTCAAGTACATGCGCGCCCCCCGGTTTGACACGATCCGCCCAGAGACGAACAATACCGCCGAGGGTCGTGAGCAATGGATTCTCAACACCCACATCGCTTTGCTGTTGGGAGAGAAGGATCTGAGTCTCTCTAAATGTAAGCCGAACAATACGCCCACCTGCCCCGTGTTCTTAAAAGACTTTTGCTAACACATTGCCAGATGCTTCCTGGACCCGCGTACCGACTTCTCGACTTGCCAAAGTCAGCCTTTGGAGGACAGAGTGGGTGCGATACACGCTCTTCTCCGAGAAGCTGTGGGAGCTTGGCGAACAGCTTCCTGGATGCTATGGCGACGAGGCACCGCAGAGCTTGAGTTACGACAACAAGGACAGGCTCAAGCAAGACGCATGGGAAAAGTTCCAGGCAACGGACATGTTCTTTGTGAAGGTAAGTTGCACCGCAGGCAACGAGAATTTCTAATCATCAACCTCTCCTGACAATGTAACTAATTTTGACATAGGTATCCGACTTCATGGATATTGTGCCTGGCATTCCACACCTGCGAGGCATTAGATTAGGAGTAGAGTATTGTGAGCTCATGGAAAACGAGCAACAATGGGCATCAGCTTCGAAATGGAAGCAAGACCCGGATGCCGGCCGCTACCACGGCCTCGCCCCACGACATAAATACTATGTCGACGGAGTCATGGTCGGAGAAGAACTGCCAACTCTTTCTCAAACGAGCCGAACTCCATTTCCGGAGACGCGAGTTCCCCGACGAGGCCTGACTCGGGCGTATCCCGAAGATACGGACTACAACGCCCTTTGCCTGACTCAAGGCCTAGGGCATCTCATCAAGGATACAACGAGCCCTTCGCCGCTCCCAAACGGCATTCATTCCTCACCGATCAGCCCAACTTCAGCCCCACGGCCCAAGCCGACCATGAACGGCACGAATGGACACGCTGCCTCAGATGAGGTCAAGGATGAGGCAGCAATGGATAGTGGTATAACTAATGGTATTAATGGATCGACCAGTTGATAGCAGAACTGGCCGGGAAGAGAAAGAGAAATACATGAAATCAACTCATGCTGTACAATCTTGCGCTATCCGACACCCTTTGCATTTGGTTTCCGGTTTCTTGGCTTCCTCCTCCTCCTCCCCTTTTCTATCTCTTTTTTTGCTTTGGCCTTGTTCATGTAAATGTCTATAGACTTGGACGGTGGTGGATTGGACGGGAATGAGGCCGCGCGCTCCCTTGTACACACGCGCACATTACGCACACTTTGACGCAACGCAACGCAACGCAACGCAACGCAACGCAATACGACGTTTTGGTGGCTGGCTCCTTGAGGAGGGAATGATTTCTGTTTTGCTTGACATGGGTCTTGACACTTTTACAGCATGAGCAGAGGGACAAAAAAAGCCTTTCTTTCTTCTTTTCTCCCTTTACAGCTTGGACGGAGTGCTATGGTATGCTACGGTACATTTGGACAGTTTGCTTGTTTATGGAACAGGTCAATGGTTCTACAGAGTCGTCTTTCCTTTTTTTTTGGTCGGACAGGGAGGAAAAGGGAAGCTTTGTATGTGAGACGAAGGGCGTTTTGATGCAAGAGTTTCCAGCAATGCGGCATTGGGCAAGAAGAATTCTTGATGGCTTTTTTTTCCCCTTAGGAGGACCCCGGAATTTGGGTGATGAAGATACATGGACTACAATAGCCTTGTATTAAATACAGTTATGTTTTTTTTCGCTCTTGTACATCTGATGGAGTTGTTCGCGTATATGTCACCTGTAAGTCTATAAGTTATAAGAGCTGTGATGGTATCATTGATCTTATGAGACACAAGCTGTGGCAAAAAGCCATCCATCCATATAAATGCTGTGGCTCCTCTTCCCTAAAGCGGATTGGTCCAAATGGGCTGACATCATTGGCCACCAGGAACCACAAACCAAAAATTTACCCCACCAAATTCCTTCCAAAAGATTCATGCCACCACACACAAACAAGTTTGTGATAACAGACGATTATCATCACAGCTGCCAGCACGACGCCGCAGAGAGTTGCGAGCACACGAACATCGAAGATTGAAGCAAGAGGAAACTCGGGAAATTTATTTGGAATAGCTGATACACACCACCGGCATCATGTCGACGACTGTGGACAAGGTATGATCTCGCCTCCCCCCAGCTTGCATTTTGTTTAATTTGTGATTCTTATCTCGACTCTGAGCTTTTGACTGACATTGGACAAATGTAGATCAAGGAGATTGAGGCCGAGGTATGTCTTCCGCATCGAAAACCCTCCAGCGAGACGACGAGACGACGTTATTTCCGAAGGCGAAATCCGGCGTTGGAGCGGTCTGCTTTTTTTTCTTACTAGGAACAAGGACCCTGACGATTTTTTTTTTCTTTTCCCCTGCATTAGATGGCCAAGACTCAAAAGAACAAGGCGACGTCGTATCACTTGGGTCAGCTCAAGGCCAAGCTGGCCAAGCTGAAACGTGAGCTGCTCACCCCCAGCAGCAGCGGCGGCGGCGGCGGTGCCGGTTTCGACGTGGCCAGGACGGGTGTGGCCAGTATTGGCTTCATTGGGTTTCCGTCCGTGGGCAAGAGTACATTGATGAGCAGGTTGACGGGGCAGCACTCAGAAGCTGCGGCGTACGAGTTTACGACGCTGACGTCGGTTCCCGGTCAGGTCATGTACAATGGTGCGTGTTGCTGTGATTATTTTGTTTTTCTTTCTTTTCGCCCGCTTGGGAGAGCGAGAGGACGAGAGAATGATGGGAATAATGCTAACCAAACATTGCTGCATACAGGCGCCCCCTTACAGATTATCGATCTTCCCGGAATCATCGAGGGAGCCAAGGACGGTCGAGGAAGAGGTCGCCAGGTCATCGCCGTCGCCAAGACGTGCCATTTGATTTTCATTGTGCTCGACGTCAACAAGCCCTTGACGGACAAGCGAGTCATTGAGGCCGAACTCGAGGGCTTCGGCATCCGCATCAACAAAGAGCCCCCCAACATTACGTTCAGGAAGAAGGACAAGGGTGGCTTGAACATCACCAGCACCCAGCCCCTGACGCACATCGACCACGACGAGATCAAGGCGGTCATGAGCGAGTACCGCATTAACTCTGCTGATATTACTATTCGATGCGATGCTACTGTTGATGATTTGATTGACATTATCGAGGCAAAGAGCCGAAGGTGAGTGAAAGAGGCAACGAGAATTGTTCCGAAACTACGCGTTGGCTGGCAAACTGGATGATGGATTGCTAATGCTGCTGAATAGTTATATTCCCGTTGTCTACTGTCTCAACAAGATCGATTCCATCAGCATCGAAGAGCTGGATCTGCTCTACCGAATCCCCAACTCAGTCCCCATCAGCTCCGAGCACGGATGGAACATTGACGAGCTCATGGAAGCCATGTGGGAGAAGCTGAGCCTGAAACGAGTGTATACAAAGCCCAAGGGCAGGGCACCCGACTACTCAGCCCCCGTTGTGCTCAAAGCGTCGAGATGCACCGTGGAAGACTTTGTGAGTCACTAAGAAGACCACCCCCCTCTACCCTTATTACTATCACGAGGACTTCTCAACTAATGTGCGTTACACAACATTAGTGCAACGCTATTCACCGCAGCATTGTGGAACAGTTCAAGTCAGCCATTGTTTATGGCAAGTCGGTGAAGCATCAGCCGCAGAGGGTTGGTCTGGCACACGAGCTGGAAGATGAAGATGTCGGTATGTATTACTGTCTGCTTTTTACGTCCTCTACCCCTTATGTTGTGTGAGAATTGGACCGCAGCGAACACACAAAGACTAATTTGGGTTATTACCAGTGACTATTATCAAGCGATGATTTGACAATTTCCAAAGCCCAAAACTACAGTGGGCAATCCGCCGGATGAAGGAGAAGACGACATAACTCATCCGGCTCTTTGAAGTGCCGTGCAAAACCAAGGAGGCTGTCATCCGTTATCTGCCCGCGAAGCCCAAGTCCCGAGTTTCGGCCCAGCAAATGGACCAAGCAGAATTTCATTCACAAAGCCCGAGCGCTTCGGGGGCCAGGGGTACATCCTACGTGGTTGTTTTCAGTTCATGCAAACCTTGGCCGGGTGACTGGCCGGGAACGGGACAGGGATGGGCGGCATTGATGTGGCATATTGCACGAGCATGACAGTTTCAAAGGCCAATGCGCAGGCAATTCGCGACTCGGCACGTCAGAAGGGGAATGAGCTATGATGATCGGCGGCAATGATTCTCTAGGCCCTAAGGAGATGGGAGTAGAATGGTGCATGGAAATGGGACAGTAACAACGCCGCCACCAAGCAACAACTACAACGGCAGCAACAACAGCAAAAAGAAAATTAAAAAGAAAAAAAGAACAAAAGGAAAAGGGGGGATGGCAGACTACGGGGCAAGTGGCAGGGCGTTCACTTTGGGGACTCAAATGAGAAAAGTAGTTACTTTGTAGTACGCCGTGCTCTGACGCTCATAGAAAATAGCCCAATTTCCCTCTCCCAACGATCAGAGCAGTCAAGTCCGTCCAGCGTGCCATCGACAGGGACAACAGACATGGCATACAGAGCACGTGTACGGGTGTCAAATGAGTTGCGTAGAAGCGATAACTGGCACGCGAGTAATTCGTCCTGAAGATAAACCTCGGGGTCCGCTGTTTCGTACGCCTTACTCGCTGTTCGACGATGGATGGTCATAGGCGTGTGAAGAAAAGCATGAACGTAGTTGAATGGGCCATGGCCCAATCCCCGGGGGGGCTGATGTACTTTGGCCCTGCATAGCCGAGGGCCTCTCGATCTGCGGCCGCCCTTCGCAGAAAAAAAAAAGTAGAGCTAGAAACGTGGGGATGGGAAGAGTCCCTTTTGGGGCTGCGGACGAGAGCCCAACCTGGGGCTACACCAAGAAGAGACAACCCGGGAGAGGGGGGTGTGAGCGAGAGAGAGAAAAGAACAAGAGAGAGAGGGCACTCCGGCCTTGACGCTAATTGGAAGTTCGCAGGGTGGCTTTGGATGGGCGACGCAGCAACACGATTCGCTGGATATGGAGGCCCGATGCTGGCTGCATTGCGCCCCAGGGAGTTGTATTGGGCCTTGGTTGTCTCCAGCCCAGCCTTTCAGAGAGCTTCTCTTGCCGCCCAGACGAGGAAGAACTAGAAAATGATGGGCGCCGGGTGGAGACGCATGCGGAAGGCGCATTATTTGGTTTCTTGTTCTTTATGGCGGTGACCCTGCTCGAGACTCTGTATTCGTACGTATTTGTGAGCTCTTGATTTTCTCTGATCCACCTTTGGTGCCAAGTGCCGGAGGAATGCCACTGGCTTCTAAACGTCTAAGTCGAGCCCCGAATTGTTGCTTTGCGAGAGATTGGTGAGTGGGCCAACAGCGACCCGGTCTGAAAAGAACCCCTGTGCTTCATACGGAAGCCAAGTGAGTGCTGCCAAAGGGCAACAAGAGCATGACCACAGGCAGAGACACAAAACACGCGGTCGGTCAAGCCACCTTCATCATGCGTACAGGTACGGGACCCGGCCTGGGATAAGAATCGAGTGGTGAGTGGTCGTGGTGTCGCTTGCTTTCGAAGGAGTGGAGAGATAAAGCCATCTTGACAATGGCGGCCGGTCTAGGAGACGGGACATGGGAGGGGAAGCCGCAGGGGCAGCCTGTACGAACGAGGGTTTGCATGCCATGTTGCAAGGTGCTCACCTGTAAGTACTAGGCCCAGTAATCGCATCCTCAGTGGCCGTAGTCGTACAGGTACTGTGCTCGTACATGCTGCTAGCACTCCATGTGATACTCGTACATGCTTGAGCAGACGCTTCGCGGGAACGAGGATTTTGGTGGCGGCCTGTGTTTTTTAGCAAAGATGAGCGCGCGGCGCGGCATGGCTCATGCATGTCCTTACTGACTACGGAGTAGTTCGCCCGCAGCGGAGACGGAGACAAGAGCCATAAGGCACAGACCAGTGTTGGCCCTGCCGTCAAGAGAACACTAACATGATGCTGCCCTTGTTGAAAGCATACATGGAGACCTTGCAAAGTTGAGTTGCGATGTCTTGATAGGTACGAGTACTTGACTGTGTTCAATGCTCGTACGTACATGCCAGCAGAAGGGAAATCCAATTTTGCAATGGGGCTCGGTGGAGGTGCATAATGCGATAGATAACATCGTGATGCCGGTGAACCAGGCATGATGCCCTGTACCCATGTGCAAGCAGAGCTGGATGGGCTTTCGGTGACAGAGCCTCCGCCGCGGAGCCGCATCATACAAGCCATTGTATCGTACAGGCCGAGCCATGCCGCAAATGAAGTCTTCCACACAGAACACGCCGAAAGTTGGTGGTAGATTTCCACCTGCTGCTCCCTATGGCGGCCAGGATGATGAGACGACTGAGGGTTCGACAAACTCGGCGTTTGCTATATTGTCTACTACAGGTTTGGAAAGTATTCTTCCATATACGAAGCCATCGTCCGGAGACAATTGTATCACCTTTGCCTGAAATGAGAACTCGACGACGTCGTACAAGCAGACTACCGGACAATTTCGCCACGAGGAAACTGGGAAACCTTGAAGACCGATTCCATGGGGTGTTTTCCTATTACGGAGAGCGTCACGCGGCAATATTCCTTCGAGGTATCAGCTCCCTCGAGAAGTGTAATTGGCTGTTTTTGGTATCACCACCAACCAGTCATGATCCACCTTGCCGGCACCTGGACGCGTTTTGAAGAGTGGGCATCGGTAGATCTCGTCGGGATTGGCCGCCTCCTTCCATCTAATTAAAGTCTCCATTTCCATTGGATCAAATCGCGTGTAGCTGAATCATCGACTCTGCCCAAGAGAGAAAGGTTGTTATTCCTACACGAAGTCCAGAATGACCAGGTACTGGTGATGATTTTCATGCCGCCTTGGTTCAGTTGGCTGTTGGGAAAAGCACAGGATGAGGACGCGTCACATCTCTCAACATTTGGTTGCTGAGAACACCCAACGGTATGCTTCGTTGAGCTGCTGCACTGATATCGCCTAACGTCTATTTCGTAAGTCGGAGACAGAATATGAGGAGCTAGTAGAGAGACCAACGGCGGCTCTTTTCGGGAGAGAAAGGTTGATAGCATGAGATTGACGAGAGGATGCTAAATTGGACCTGGCCCTCAGTCTAATAACACATGGCAGGGCCCATGCTGAGCCAAATCTTAACGCACTACCGTGAAAGGATGGGGAATATAATCATTCAATGCCGGCAGTCAGTGAATATGTTCAGCCGTACAGCATCATGTTGGACTCACGAATGCCTCCAGAAGAAGCCATCGTGGAGACCGGGTGTTGTCACACGCCTGTGAGGTACGAGTACTGCCTCTCTCTGTCTTCTCTGGTAAGTGCCAGGTGCTCCGTGTATCTTGCTGGGATTGAACGCTGAGCACGGACCTCCACGCAGCGGCAGCCAGAGGCAGGGGTTGAAATTGGCCAACTGGAAGAGAGCCTGGAAGCGGAAGCTATTCACTTGGCGCGGACGCCACCAGCCCCTTGTCCCCGTTCAATTTGAGCGACGACGAGAACAAAAGATGCCCAGATATTCACAGCATGCAGCTTAAGAACTCCCTGGCCTTGGATCGGAAGCTTGTGAGGTCGGGTTAACGATATGCCGGTTATATGAGTATGTCACTACCAGCATGAAGTTAATCTTTGGTGTTGGTATACGATATGTAATCGTTCTGGTAGGTATGTAGGTACTAACAGGGGTGCAGAGCTGCTTGTGTACGTACTTTTAAGTATCATATCCTCATGACCTATCTCTTGACAGGTGCCTGTTTGTGATTTCCACCGGACCGTCCGGGTAAAAAGAAAGAAAGGGAAGGTGAAAAAAGATTTCGGACTGAGCGCCATAGTAAATGAATTCGATATCGAACTCTCCAAGGATGGGAGACTGGTGCTGCAATAAGCAGTTCTACATCACGTTGTTCCGTCTAACAGGCTGTGATTGGAGTGTCAGCACTGCTATTGTTCTCAGAGGCACCTCCGTCGTAAACTGACCACTGATACCGTTGTCTAGTACAATGCCAAGCCTCATTTTTTCTGAATAAGAGACCCTCTAGCACAAATAGGCTGATGAAACGGCACCGTAAGACGTTTGTGCGTAGATAGAGAAGCATGTGCATGACTTCGCCAAGTTGGTCAAGCGATAAGTCATGATCTCGTCCAAATTGGTCGATGAGGAAACACTCCCCTCTAGAGGCACTCGTATAGTAGTAGCCAGAGATCTTGTTGGTGGAATGGCCGATGAGCTCGAACCAAGGTTATGTTCGATGTCAAGCGATCCAACAGTTACACCCCTCTTAGTGCTTTAGCGTGTGAACTACCACCACGCCATGGCTCGCCGCCTCGCCGCCTCATCATCCTCCAGAAGTACTGCTTGCAAGATAGAAGCCGTCGAATACTTCACACAAGTATTTACCTCAAGAAGGAATAGGCTAGTGGCACGGCCCTGGCCAACGTGGACGGTCTTCCCGCGCTCCCGTGCGTTGACTTTCAGAATAAAGCTCGAGAGCACTAGAGGGTATTTCGCACAGCAATGTCGATCAATCTTGTCTTATAAGACGAGCCAACGGCAGGTTCGGTAAGTCTCAAAGCTTCTCAGGCCAATATTGGCTTTCGAATGAGCGGGTGACCATAAATCTTGTTGCTTCCGTCGGGGTAGAACCAAGCTACGATGGTCGTGTCTCGAGCAGAGGGACAACCTGGACCCTTTCTCGTTGAACTAAAAAAATAATTATCGGTCAGCAGCTTCGGCATGAGCAGGCTTGCCTGTGGACGAAATGGCGGATTGGTCTCTGCCTTTGCGGCGTAGTCAAGATGGCGTCGATAAAGCGGCTGTAATTTCTCTTGTTGCTAGTGATAGTATTTCCGATGAGCGGCTAGGATTAGCTACCCCTGTCAGTAGTATAGCACCCATCATTTGGCGCGCTCGACTTGCGCGTAGCTGAAAACGTGGAGAAGAGGGCAACCGGTAGGAGTACCAACAGGTACGACTCAGCATCCTACCTAGTAGGTAACCTCCATCTGGGGGCAACTCTCAAATCTCCGTAAGCTATTATATCTGAAACTTCCATTTGTCTAATGCTTAAAATTGCGTATACTTGCACTCGTAAACGGCGCGGTGGTGGAGACGGTTGTGGCTGAACAAGTGCCTCTCTGGCATTGGGCTGTCATTTACATCTGGAGTACTTCCTCGACGGCCACCGTTCCTTAGCTTGATTGACATGATCAGCTGCGGCACTTCGTACATGAGGGCATAACTGTACCTTGAACTAGGCAAATGATTCGTTGTTGATCGGTATCATCTGCGACAAGTGCGCTAGCTAGTTCGGGCCGCTCCACAGAGACATGCTCCAACCCCTCTCTTGTATACGAGCCGTTGAAGCCTCATCCACCACAGCTTGAGCAGCGACTTGGCAGTCAATCTACTCAGCTATCACTCGCGAGATTCGAGCGTAGAAAGACTGCTTTTAGCTGGAGAGCTGAACTCCGTGGCGAATCTCGAGACCAAGTGGCTGTGTTTGCATGGTGTTTGATACAGAACATTTCGATTCGTAATTGTCCACAAGCCCAGGTACGGTGTGTTTGCGCGGGCTTCGCTGTGGCTATTGGTGATGAGACCGGGATCAAGGTTTCTTATTTTTTGCCGGGGTTCTTTGACGCTGCTGCGTCCTCGTACGGTAGAGCAGCTTCGTACTGGGTACCTGGAGCGCTCCGGAGGGTGGAAGTGGATTTTCCACAATACCTGTGCTGTGCTGTACTGTAATCCTGCTTGGATGGATGCTTGCCCGGAAGACTATTTCCTAGTCTGGCTGATGAAATCGTCGACCCATGAATATGCCGGGCCAGGCTCTCGTGCGCCGGAATCGCGATGAAGCCCTGGGCAGCAGTCAGTTCTGGACTTGTACTCGTACAAGCACTCGTAGTCGGTGACGGTCCATGTTCATCCTACCTAGACAACCACATGGGGCTTGGAAGCAGCGGCTTTTTGCGTACTTGCACCGAGTGGTACTAGCATTGTGCATGGCCATCGGAAGTATTGCGCTCGCGTGGTTTTCGTGCTTCTCTCTGGGCTCATTTTGGGTGCTCAACGTGCTTGAAGCGTTGCCGTTGCCTGAGATGAATAAGCTTCATTCTGTCTATCCTTGTCGTTGATGGCTCTTGTCACGCTTCTGGGCCGACGTCACGGAGGGAAGGTACGGAATGCTGAATCATTTTTTTCCGACGTCGCACAACACCAGACAGGGCATCTACTCTGGATGCTACCTACTAACTTACTAAGAGCATACATACTCGTATGCTGCATCCTGCAACAGGCCGTGCAGAAAGGAAACTTGTTCCAACTTACAAGGCCGACGGCACGGATGCGACACAGCGCCAGCAGAAGCTCAGGAGACCGCCAACGAACCAATATTAATCAGTGAGTGGGTGTGGGTTTGCCTTGCCTGTACCTACATATGGTCCCATGTCGAGTTCCCAGATCCCGCCGACGCTGCCTCTTCTGGCCATGCTGGCCCTGGTCACCCGTTGGTCAATGTTTGCCCTATCATGCCCAATCTCCATGATCCATGGCCCGTTCCCAATCCTAGCTTGTCCGTCCAGAGCACCCCTCAGTCATTCCGGTCTCTGGTCTCTCAGGCCCATTCCCTTCTGGGACGGAATCCCACCCGTCTTCTCCCTAGCAAACAAGGGCGCCGGACATGCAGACAAGCAAGCTATGTAGACAGCCAAAACTGACACACGCAGACTCACTCACTCACTCACTTATAGGTTAAAGGTACGAGTACCTACTGTAGCTCAACTCGCCCACACGATGGAGAGGCGCCCATTACCTTGCCGACTCACACGCCCCCTCCTCTCCATGGGCCCCCTGCATCAGGGCCCCTGGACGTACATGTACAGGACCTCTTCGTGCATGCGTCTGCATGCCTGCCTCCACGGCCAACGTTCCGCTTCCTTCGCAGACAATGCGCTCCGGCTTCAGCATCTTCCCAGGACGAGTACAGTTACAAGAGCCACTTCTTGTACGCCTCTGGGAGGATACTGCTTGGATACCCTAGTCTAGCCCGGCTTGGTAGACCTAGCATAGCACTGGCTGGTGGGCCACTTGCTCGTCTGCAGCAAACCACCGAGCTTGCCGTCTCCTTGACCAACAGCATCGGCCTGCTGCAGCTTGTCAGATCTTGTACGGACTCGCTTGCCGCACAGACAAGCACGCGGTGCGACGACTTCCACTTCCACTGCCAGGTCCGGGGCCGGTACTTGGTTTATCATCTTAGATGCATCACCGCCCCTCGACCAGACCGAATGCTGCTACTTTCTGTTCTTGCCCAGGGCTGACATGAGTCGTTTCCCTTCTCCGCAGTCTTGTATTTTCACCCCCACGAAAGCACGAGGCAGCGAGTAACGGCGAAGAAAAGTTCCGTCATTGTCTCACCAGACCGTTACCGCGCGGAAGAGAGTCCACCAGCGGGTCTTGCACGCTTCAGTAGTAGTTAAAGTGACGTGAGAAGCAGGGCTTTCCTTGACAGGTGTGCTTCTTTGCTTCTTTGCTTGCTCCAGGGCGTTGCTCTACAGCTGGCCAAGTAGCGATACATTATCTAGCAGAGCACCCCTCATCCAGCAAATTTGTCACCGAGACTTCATTCTTTACTATTACCCATCTTGGTTCTCTTTGCTCTCAAACTCCTACAAACTTGCTTATACTGCGATACCTTTCTCCATTATTAGTTTGCGTTGCAATCATATTTTAGCATCTCGATTTATTTGTCCTTCTCGTCTGGTCTGTTCATCTCCAAAAGAAAAGGGTTATGCCAGTCCCTAACATAACTGTCCATGAGGTTCGTACGCTTCTTTTTGTTTGCTCTGAACAAATGCTTCCCGTAACGATACTTGACATATTATTGCCGGCTCATTGATGACGGCCCAAGACAAGGTTTTGACTTTGTCTCTTCGCTGACGGATGAATGATAATACCCCCCACTCGTTCCGCTTCTCTCTTGCTCTCCTCTTCCTCCTGTCCGTTTTCTGGCAAGAGACTATTTGCCAAGTGCTGACTTTCTCAGTTTTTCAGTAACTAGCAAAACCCAGCGATAGACTGGGCCTCTAAACTTCTTGGAATACATACAATGAACACTGCTGGTCACGGTTCTGCCAACCTGGGCCAGGACGCTACTATGGTACAGAGTAACGGAGCTGGGTATTCCAGCGACCACTGGGCGAGCATCAGTCCGTATAGTCAGAGTCCTTATGGAAACAGCCCTCTGAATGAATATGGCGCCACCTTTGGCGGATTTATATCTCACGGGTTGCCATCAGAATCACTCAACAGAATGCCTCCGCCCATTCAACCGTCCATTCCTCCGCCCTCGACCCATCAGCTAATCCAGCCTGCGCCGCTAATGGGTCATCACCAGTTGCCGATGCTGAACACGCAGTGGCCGAGCCAGTTGACAAACCCGACTCCATCAGGGAGCTACTCTGCACCTCCGTTGTCGATTGCGCCGGCGTCCAGCCTGCCCCCCGTTGACCCGTCGCCGAGACCCCCTGTGCACCATGAGAAAGCAAGAAAGACGTTGAGCGCAGAGCAAAAACGGGCCATGTGCCAGTATCACGAAGACAACCCGGGCACAAGGCAGGCAGACATCGGCGCAAAATTTGGTGTTGAAAGAAGGTAACTTCTCCAAACATTACTCGGGACTTTTCCCCTTTACACTTGGACGAGAATAAACTAACGTCGGCGTCAAGCACTGTATCCAAGGTGTTGAGGCACAAGGATCAGTACCTTAAGCAAGATCCGGAGCCAGATAGCTCAGCACTCAAGCGTTTGAAGGGGAAGCATCCGGATTTTGATCGAACGCTCAGTAACTATGTCCGTCGACAACAACAACGAGGATTTGAAGTCAAAGATGAAGAGATCATCGAACAAGCAAGGCTCTTTGCTCGAGCTAGCGGCAGCCAAGACAGAGGGCTGACTAACATTAACAGCAACTGGCTCCTCAAATTCAAGCAAAAACACGGCATAGGGGCTGGCCGGTTAATGCGCCGTGCCTCTGAAACGAACATTCCGGACCGCATTGCTGTGTCCACAGCTATTCCACGTTTCACAGGAGATAAAACAAATCCTAACGTCTCTCCTGTTTCTCCGACTCAACAACTCTCCCCTTTGTCTGCCAGCCGCAGCGATGAGGACTTGCAAGCTGAAGCACATGAATTCAGTTTTCGGTACGGACATGCTGGGTCACACTCCTCTACATCGTTGGCCAGCGATTTGAGGGACCCAAGTGTTTCGTTCCCCGGTGATACGATAAGCCCAACAGCGCCCTTTCACTTCTCACCTGACCCCAACATTGGAGCGTTTCAAAATAGTTTACACATACAACCGGCCGCCCCTGATTTCCAACAACATCGCGGAAAGAGAAGCAACACATTCCCTTCTCTTAACATCGACTGTGTGAACCAGGATATAAGTGCGGGTCCACTCACCCCTCGACACCCATCTGCCGTCACGTCAGCTTCAACACTTGAATCACCAACAAATGACATCCGAAACACTCCTTTCACGCTTGATTCAACAGTATCATCGCCGCCGGCTTTACGCCGCAGCAGTAGCAACTCGAGTATTGCTGCGCGGTCAAACAACCCTTCCACAAACACTAGCTCTGTATCCTCGACAACTGCCGACTCTTCGCCAACATCTCCGACCCCCGAGGATGCTAGACGTGCCGCGGAAACGCTGCTAAATTATCTGCACAGCATGACACCCAATGGGCCATTTGACAAAAGCGACTACGCCACCATCGTTCAACTTACAAAGAAGCTACAATTACATCAACATCAGACTACTCGTCCTTCTATAGGAGGGCTATCGAGGATCCCCGAAGGCGATGACGGGGAAATTCAGTCGTTGACTGAGACATCGATGGTGGGGATATGACAGAGACATCAAATGGGTCTCTGGAATATCAACTACACACTTCTTTCATACGCATACGCCTGTTTCCCTGTTTTTGAATGTCTGTTATCGAAGTTTTTTTTCCCCTGGCGTTACGGAATTTTTTGAGCATTTCTGGAACAAACAAAGGAATGAGTATGGGAAGAAGACGGCGGACCGGGCTACCCAACTCGGAGTAAGAGCAAAGATGATCTTTTCACATCGAATCAATGCTGTGGCACCGACCTATTTCATATAACATGAAAAGGCTTCCGCTTCCACACCGCAGGCGACGGAAGTGGCCCCTAAGGAATGGACAAGGAACTGAACTGGATGGAAACGGGGTTATAACTAAAAGAGAAAGGCGACTTCATCTGGCAACAGATCTACCAGCATCAAAACTGATTTTTTTTTTTTTCTTCTATCATTCAGATATCACTCATTTCATTATTTTTTTAACCTGGTTTCCATTCGAAACCAGTGCGATGACACCTACCACTCTCCTAACACATATCTAGCGACCAAAGATTCTGCTTGCTGCTCGCGCGCAACCTGAGTGTGCTACTGCTTTGATTCTTATTTCATCCGCCTTTTGAATTTTCTTTACATATTTTCTTCTTATCCTTGGTTGGACTTGATACACCAAAAAAAGGACAAAAAAAGACGGACAGGTGTCGCTGACATGGTGTGGGAGTAAGCAGGACCTTGGGCTCCATCCCCTGCCGCTTCTGGTTTTCTTAAGATTATCTACTTGGGTCTTAACATTTCTACATTTTCCTGTTTCATTATTTGTCGTGATATTTCATTTTTTGAAAGGATATGAATTGGGGGAACAAGACAAGACCAAAAAAATTACAAGGGCCTGTTTGGCACCATACTCCTCACGGAGAAAGCATGCTTTTCAATATCAAATGTGTTTTTTTGTACGGGAATGACCAAAAGAGGGTCTTCGGGGAGCGGGGGGGAACCCATATGGGGACATAATTTTCTTCTCGGCATCTACATGCTTTTTTCGCTTTGTTACTGTACCGGCTAATCCCCGTTTTTTTTCTCAACTTTTGTCATTTAATATGGGCCACATTTAACATTGTGTGTGAGTATCTGCGTGTACTGGGTACATGTCGATGGTCTGTCTATCCCATGTGGAGGTCGAGAGCAGGTGTCCAGATGGGGACCTGGAACAGGGGGCTACGAGTAGGCAGAAGCTATAATACACACTATTACTGGGCACGACTACGAGTTGCACACTGCTGGTTCAAATCCGTACAGAGTACTACGTGCGCAAAAAGGTTGTGTTTATGCACTTTACAGTTAATAAGGTATATTCGTGGGTGCTTAGTATTAACCAAGTCTGTCTTGCCGTAGCTCCACAACGCCCTTGTCGCTTAGCTCTGGCATCAGCCTCACAAGAACCAGTTCCAAGGCGCTATACATCAAGTGTTTGTTGCAGTACTCGTCCCCAACGACGTCGAGGAGACTCTCGAGCTCATCCAAGATCCTCTCGTGGTCCTCCTCGTCGATCGCGGCAGAAGGCGATCCCGCATCATCGCCAGGGCCAAACAGCCCGCCCAGGCGCCAATGCCGACGGCCAAAGTACACGCGGGTCACGCTTGCAGGGAGCAAGTCCGAGATAGCGCTGGCGGCCCTACGGCGCAGAGCGAGCAGCTCCCTCTCCGACTGGGGAGCCACAAGAGTGGACGTGCCGGGGCTGTTGTTAGGAAACAGGGCGCCTCGGAGCGACCGAAGGATGGGTGGTAGATGAGACGAATCGAAGAGAGATTGAATATGGTGCGAGAGGAGTCTACACAAGCCGACGGAAAAGCAAAAGGGCCATTAGTTAGCTTCAGTTAGTCCCCCATCAGAGAGCAAGAGAGAGAAAAAAACGACGAGCCCGGGAAAGAAATGGATATTCCCATCGGGTCCGCCCGCTATAGGTGGGGAAAGAAAGCGAGATTCAGAAGGGGAGGGGTTGGTGGATGCTGTGTGTGGGTAGACAAGAAAAAGAGATAGAGAATGCGAGAAGGAAGCGTTGCCATCGAGAGCCACTTGCTGGCAAGTTTAGCTTGTGAAAGGGGACGTCTTGTCAAGGATGACCCGTGCTCCCTTCTCTCAAGGTGTGATGGAGAAAGGTACATGTGATCATGGGTCAAGGTCAAGGCCAGAGAGGGGGGAGAGAAAGCTCCTCATGCTATCCATGATCCATGGAGGCAAATGTTGAACCAGATTGGATAGCAAGACAGGAGGCTTGCTGCGTGCGGGGAAAACAAGAAAGGAACATCTCCGATGTGTGGTACGGTGCCTGCTGGATCTTCGTAGTGCGGCGAGGGACCTGCCAATGGGCATCGTGGGAGAAAGTGATGTGTCGTGCTCCATGTCGGTCAGGTAATGCGGCAACAGCCAGGAGTCGTTGCGACGACGGAGGGTGAAGGAGGCTCACAGGCCACTTGCCAACGAGCGCCTTGCATAAGCGCGTTCTCGCCCAAAGTCCGTTGATTTCTGACAGGTAGTTTCGTATGATTCCTTTAGCCATTGACGCAAACGATCCCAGCTTCCGCAACAAGCCAGCGGAGGAGGAGAAGCGAGTGACATGCGTCCCATCAGTGGCCTTGGGTACTAACCACCGAGCGCCCACGCGTGGTGGAGCAGTCGCTGGGACAAACGGGTTTTTTTCCTTTCCGTGTGACAAGAGAAACCGGCGCGGTCAGGAACCACGAGGCCTTGCCTGCTTTGGGGGAAGTCGGCCCAATGGACAGCAGATGGCTACCTGGAGGTGGCGCGGCACGGGGCGAGCGGGTGATTTGATTTTCAGACGAAATGCTCTTCCAACACCCTTTCGTCGTGAGAGGCTAGACAGCTGGGGTCCTGACCCGCTTTCTCTCGTAGCTGATTGCCCCCCCTGTTCGAGGCCGGCGCGTAATAAAGGCTTCTCGATGGACGGGCCGTTTTGTGGTGGCCCAGGCCGGCGCGATAATTTCGAGCAATCGGAGCCGAGATGGCGAGCCTCGCATTTCCATTGGCTAGCCAGGTAAGGAGCTAGCAGCCCAGATCTAGAATGCTCGGTGTGGTGTGGTCTTGGGTTGCAAATTGCGCCGGTCATGATAACCCTGTCGGGATGGCCATTTCGACCTCTCATCAAATGGAGCTACCTATCTACTAGATAGACTCCGAGGGCGTCGGCCAGGCAGGAGTGTGCACAATGTAGAGAGTATTTGTGCCACAGATGGGGAACGCGGCATCCGGCTAAGGCACGGTCCGTCCAGAGAGAGACCCTGTTTTGAAAGCTCACTCGCTGGAGGCAAGGGGGGTAGGAAGGTCCAGTGACTTTGTGAAGATGCGAGATGACGAGTAGAATCAACAATGATCAGGGGTGGGAAGGGAAGGGCCAAGACGATTCATCAGTACAAGGAAATTTGCGTATCTTACCTGTCGAGAGGACCATTAAGCCCCGCAATACGCCATGGCCCATCAATGGCGGCAGTCTGTAACAATGATATGAAGCCACCCAGCCAGGGTTTCCTCTCCTCCAGCTCAATCAGATTCCCAAAACACGCCCAGAGCTTGAAGCTAAGTACAGGTACTTTGGCCCCGAGGTTCGTATCCGTTGATGGTGGTGGTTGCTTGTCACTGTGAGCGTCTTCTGCGGCTTCCTCATCGAGATGAAGCGCCGTTCTGGGAGGTAGCGATATGGAGTCCGCCAAGGTGCCGGCCATGAGCCGAAGAGCGTTGAAGAAGAGGATGCCCAAGTGAATAATCAACACAAAGACCCCTTGGGCCGTCCACTTTGGAGACTTGGCCGCATCCTGACCAAGGTCTGGTGGTCCGTCCTTCCCAGACACGATCCTTGCCTTTGTCCTATCTTTCTGTTCGCCCAACGACCTTGCGGCGATACAGATGGCCTCGTAGAGCAGCCATGGCTGGGATGCTTTGCCCGCGATGACATTGCCAATGATTAACTCCGAGAATATTTGTTCCACCAGGGCCGTTAGGCAGGGGTTCTCCAAATCTTCAGTAGGGAGCAGGATGGCTAGAACACCTTGGACCAGCAACTGGCGATAGGTCGCCTCGTTCTCTCGTTGTAGCTCCCCAGCCGTGTTATCATCCAAGCGAGGCACGGGGGAAAGGAACGGCAAGGGGAAAATGGAGTGGTAGACCTCTCGGGGATCAGCATCAACCGAGGATTGCAAAGCAGATCGAGAGGCCACGCGGCGAGCTGGGACCCAGTCAGTGGCAGATCCAAAGCGTAGGGCAACGCCACACCACTACTAGCCTGTAGCATGTCTATCGAGCAGATCTGGTATTTCATCCAAGAGCAAACTCTCGAGATCCAACTTCCTAAACCTCTGCTCCAGTGCCGTGGTGCAGTGTGCAATGATACGCAGAATCTCAGGCACAAACGTCTCGTCGGCAGTGATCTTGCTATACCAGCTCTGTACAAACTCCCGCATGATTATAGCGAGGAAGGCGTAGAGCTGTAGGTCGACATCATTGCGGCTCGTCAGCGGTGGCAGCAGGAGGTCCTGGATGGCGGGCTGGGCATCTCGGCCTTTGTCTCCCAGATGCTGCGGGCACAGCGTCCGGCGGATGAGGTTCAGCGTTGCCCGATCAGACAGCGGGTCTATCGGCACGGGACGGGTGCTCCGGCGATCTGGGGTGCCGGCTTCGGGGGGCGGAGAGGCAGCAGCATGTTTTGGCCTCGTTGAGGCTCTGTGAGCGAGAGGAGGGGGAGTTGGAGCTGAAGCTGAAGCGGAGGCGGCTATCATGGCCGGCGAGTCGAGCGGCGTCGTCGCAGGATCATTGCGCGCAAGAGGCGGGGAGACGCAGAGGCGGAGAGGCGATGACGGAGAGAAACAGAAGGCAGCGGAACTGCACGGAACTGGACAGAGGAGGCTGGTCGTCAAGGTAAAGTTGGGTCGCCTGTTGGGTCGCAGGTCTGGGATATGCAGGCATGCAGTTCGATGTTTGGCCTTGAATTGGCTTGGGCTGGGCTGCACCGTGCGCTGCAGGTCACCCCGCACGTGCGTCAAGTGGGTTCACGTGTTTTGGATTAGGCGCTGTGGCGAGCTGTTTCACCGGGAATCTGCAGTAATACAGGGCACTTAGGTAGCCCGTAGATGCTGCAGCAGTCAGCTTAGCTTGGACCTCTTAAATCCTGCATATCCGGCGAAACCAGACAAGAAGTTGTAATAAAGGGACGCAGGACAACTATATAGTATATCGAGGGATTTTGATGACTCTGAAGCAACCCAGTTTTTTTATCTCTCTCTTTTTAAACGCCTCTTAGATATATAGTACATTGGAGAGGTGCATCTATGCATACAGTATAGCCGTACAACGGTGGTGGATGGTTTACACTTCTTTCAGCATGGCGTCTCGCACAAGCCTGCGCCATCAAAACCCACCTACTTCTTTGGGTTTTCTTCCTCTTCTCTATAGGTCCCTCGTGGTCGTCTCATATCTGTCAAGTTTGTTAGCCGGCCTGAAGTGGAAAAAACATTATGCAATCATCGTCAAAACGAACCTCTTTCCTCGGAACGCCCAAACGCCCCAGTTTCCACAGCTGATATCCTGAGGGTCCATGTCATCAAGGTCCCATCGCAGACTCCGGAATTTGTTCTCTCCAGGCTCCAGCAGAATGTCAAACTCCCCTCCTGACTTCTTCTTCACCCATTCAACATCACGATCCAAGTCGACCTGAGTATATCCAGTGCTGATAATTGGCACCTTGGTCTCCAGCAGCAAGGGCAGAGTTTCTTCCCAATCGTGGCTGCTTGCAGGGTGGCCAAGGCCTGGGTGGAAGAGCATGAAGCAATCAAAGTAAGGATCGTAAGGCGCAAAGTGACCCGTCTTGTGAATGGTGTGGTAATAATCCACAATGGTGCTAATCTTCATGTTGTACCACACTCGGTCTTCAACTATGGTGCCAAAGGGGTTCGACGGCGTGCGTTCTGGCAGTGGGAATTCTTCGTCACGGTTGGCCATGCTCTCCGGTCCGATAAAGATAAGGTGCAGTCGTGATTCTGGGAATAGATGGGCCAGCTGCACCCATACAGGTCGTGGCAGCGATGATTCGGCTCGAGCGCCGAGAATAAATATTCTCACTGGCGGGGGTTCTGGGCGAAGCTGGTTGATGCCAGCGCCACGGCCAGACCTTGGTATATGCAGGTTATATCTCAAAGCTAGAATCGCAATCCACATTAGTCCCGTATGCAAAGAGACAACAGATGTCAAGCCACGTCCACGGCTCGGTTTGCTCTCACTTACCACTAAAGCTCTTCAACCCCTCGACCGTTAAACGTCCTCCATTCTGGATATTGTAGGGGCTCAGTTCATGAAGAACACTGCCGATTGTAATCGGATATGTAAGGAGTCGAGTGATTTGTCTCATCGAGCGGTCCGAGTCAACCGCCTCAAATTCTCGAGTGTACATGAAAGTGTCCCAATTTGTCATGTTGACCGCAGCATTCTCCATCTGAAGATCGGGGAGGTTGCCTTCGTGGAACACTCTTCCGGATCGCAGATCGTGATCGTCTTCGTTGATTTGGCGGAGAGTATCGCAGATCTTCAGATGGTTCTCATAATCATCCATCCAGTGCTCTTTGCTGCAGTATACCGCAATGCCGCAGTCGGGGCACTCGAAATCCACGTTCGCAGGCGGCATATCGCCACCAGTAGCCGGAGCAGCATCATCAACCGCCGAAGCGTCGAGGGGAACTCGGGCATGCTTGTGGTCTGGGTGAGGGCAGTATGCATGCTGCTTCATAAAGGCAGCTCGGCGACGGAATTCGGGAACTGGCGATTCAGAAAACGGATGGAAAAGGTCATCGGAGTTCAATCGAAGTGTAGATACCGGCGACTTTCCAGCAGCAGAGGCCTCAGAAGCTGCGTTGGCGCTGGATGTAAACTCCCGCGCAGTTGTCAACTTGGATCCCGCAATCGTACGTTTGGCGTCTTGCGACTTGCACGAGTGCACGCTCCGGATTGACACTTGCGCCCACGGCTTCAATGCGCCTCGCACAGCTGTTTGCCTCCGCAAAGATGCTGAGCAACGCCCACACAGGCTGTGAGCCGCTCGACGCAGAGCCGGCTCCATTGTAATGCCTGATTGACTGGAATTGACGTTGAAAGTGATCCCCCGCTATGCCTCTCTCGCCTGTATAAAAAAGATGGACTGAATGGGCGCAATTTGCAAGGAGCTCGGACCACCCTCGCACCACCCCCGCATTATTGTTCCTCCATTCTTCCGGCCCTTTTCCAAACTTTTAGCATCAAATCTCAAGCAGAGCTCCGCCTGTTGATTTTCCACACAACAACCGCTTCCCAACGCGACTGAGCTGCTCAATCGGCCATTCAAGCTTCTGAAAAGCCGTGCAGGCTTGACTGCGCCCAGTCAGGAACATGGCGACCACTTCTAACATGTTCCTTTACTCGCTGACGATCCAGCCGCCAACCAATGTCGTCCAAGCGGTTCTGGGTCAGTTCGCGGGCACCAAGGAGCAGCTCATCATCACGGGTGCTGGGTCACGGCTGGCTCTCTTACGGCCTGACCCGTCGCAGGGAAAGGTCATCACACTGCTGTCTCATGACATCTTCGGCATTATCAGGTCTTTGGCGGCCTTTCGCCTAGCAGGCAGCAATAAGGGTGAGTTCCTCAGCTCCCATTATTTTTGGAGGGGCCACATAGTGATGGTGAAGATAAAAAAAAGCTTTACAGCGCACCCTACCAGACAAACACCCCCTTATAGAGCGGGGGGTTATTGCTATTTCGCGACCAATGGGCTAATATCATGTTCCAGACTACTTAATCTTAGCAACTGACTCTGGTCGGATCACGGTTATTGAGTATCTTCCGAAAGAGAATCGATTCCACAAGCTGCATCTGGAGACTTTTGGAAAGTCTGGCGTGCGGAGAGTTATTCCTGGAGAATATCTCGCTTGTGACCCCAAGGGGCGCGCGTGTCTCATTGCATCCATTGAGAAGAACAAGCTCGTATACGTGCTCAATCGAAATTCTCAGGCAGAGCTCACCATCTCCTCGCCCCTCGAGGCTCACAAGCCTGGAGTCTTGGTCATTTCTATGGTGGCACTAGATGTTGGCTATGCCAATCCTGTGTTTGCTGCTCTAGAGATGGACTACACTGAGGCGGACCAAGATGCTACAGGGGAAGCTTTGCGAGAGCTGGAAACTCAGCTGGTCTACTATGAGCTTGATCTCGGTCTCAATCACGTCGTGAGAAAGTGGTCAGAGCCTGTAGACTCAACTGCCTCGCTGCTATTCCAGGTACCCGGTGGCAATGATGGGCCCAGTGGCGTCCTGGTGTGTGGCGAGGAGAATATCACATACCGCCATTCCAACCAAGAGGCTTTCCGGGTGCCAATTCCCCGCCGACGAGGAGCAACGGAGGATCCGTCCAGAAAGCGCACCATCATCTCTGGTGTCATGCACAAGCTCAAGGGCAGCGCTGGCGCTTTCTTCTTCCTACTCCAGACCGAGGACGGTGACATGTTCAAGGTCACAATCGACATGGTAGAGGACGAAGAAGGCAACACTACAGGTGAAGTCAGAAGGCTCAAAATCAAGTATTTCGATACAGTTCCAGCTGCAGCTAGTCTCTGTATTTTGAAGAGCGGCTTCCTCTATGTTGCCAGCCAGTTCGGAAACTTCTCCTTCTACCAATTCGAAAAACTTGGAGACGATGACGAAGAGTTGGAGTTTACCAGCGATGACTTCCCCGTCGATGCACAGGCTTCATATAATCCTGTCTACTTCTATCCCCGGCCATTGGAAAATCTGGTCCTCGTTGAGAGCATTCCTTCCATGAACCCTCTTCTTGACTGCAAGGTTGCCAACCTGACCAACGAGGATGCGCCTCAGATTTACACCATTTGCGGCAACGGTGCTCGAAGCACATTCCGGACACTGAAGCATGGGCTTGAGATTAATGAAATCGTGTCCTCTGAGCTGCCCGGTATCCCATCTGCTGTTTGGACGCTGAAGCTGAATCGAACTGCACAATATGATGCATACATTGTCCTCTCCTTTACTAACGGGACTCTTGTCCTCAGTATAGGAGAGACGGTGGAAGAAGTCAGCGACTCTGGGTTCCTTACCAGTGTCCCAACCCTGGCTGCCCAGCTGCTTGGTGATGACGGTCTGATTCAAGTTCACCCCAAGGGTATTAGGCATATCCGTAACGGGCAAGTTAACCAGTGGGACGCTCCGCAGCACCGGTCTATCGTAGCCGCTTCAACCAACGCCCACCAAGTAGCTATTGCCCTAAGCTCTGGTGAAATTGTCTATTTCGAGATGGATGATGACGGTTCATTGGCAGAATACGACGAGAAGAAAGAAATGTTCGGAACAGTTACTTGCCTGAGCCTGGGCGAAGTTCCCGAAGGCAGATTGCGGAGTTCGTTCCTTGCAGTTGGCTGTGACGACTGCACAGTTCGCATATTGAGCCTTGACCCGGAGTCTACTCTCGAAAACAAGTCAGTGCAAGCACTGACAGCAGCGCCCACCTCCCTCGCCATCATTTCCATGGAAGACTCGTCATCAGGCGGCTCCACTCTCTACCTACACATCGGCCTCTACTCAGGCGTCTACCTGCGGACTGTCTTGGATGAAGTTACTGGCGAATTAACAGACACGCGGCAGAAGTTTCTGGGGCCGAAGCAAGTGAGACTATTCCAGGTAACGGTCCAGGGAAGGACTTGTGTACTTGGTCTAAGCTCTCGACCATGGCTGGGATACGCTGATCCCATCACCAAGACTTTTGTCGTCACTCCCCTCAACTATGTTGATCTAGAATGGGGCTGGAATTTTACAAGCGAGCAGTGCGAGGAAGGCGTCGTGGGCATTCAAGGGCAAACTCTACGGTAAGTGATTGATGTCTCTTTCTCCTGAATCATATCGTGCCAAATGATGAAAAATATGGGATCCAAGCCTGCGGGCTATGAGGTTCTTATTACGCATTTTTTTTCCAATTGTTCCTACTGAAAGGCACTCGATCATCTGTTTTTGTTCTGATATCATAAAACCTACCATTGCAGATGCTGATGATTACTAGGATTTTCTCTGTCGACCGACTTGGGGACACACTTATCCAGAGTTCAATTCCCTTGACTTACACGCCCAAGAAGATGGTGAAGCATCCAGATCATCCTCTTTTCTATGTGATTGAGGCGGATAATCATACTCTTGCTCCTGAACTCTGCGCCAAATTGCTCGCAGACCCAGCCCGGGTCAATGGGGACACCAAGGTCCTTCCAGCAGAAGAATTCGGGCACCCCAGAGGCAACCGACGCTGGGCCTCGTGTATCAGCGTCGTTGACCCTCAAGCCGAAGATGGCCAAGTTCTGCAAAGAATAGACCTAGAGGAGAATGAGGCCGCAGTCAGTGTGGCCATCGTTACGTTTGCCAGTCAGGAGAACGAAACCTTCCTGGTCGTTGGAACCGGGAAAGATATGGTCGTGAACCCTCGCAGTTTTTCTGACGCATTCGTCCATATCTACCGGTTTGAGAACGACGGCAGGGGTCTAGTATTCATCCACAAAACCAAGGTCGAAGAGCCTCCTATGGCCATGATTCCTTTCCAAGGACGAGTGTTGGTGGGCATTGGAAAGACACTCCGCATATACGATCTCGGTATGCGGCAGCTGCTACGAAAGGCCCAAGCCGAAGTCGCACCACAGCAGATCATTTCTCTAAGCACGCAAGGCAACCGAATTGTTGTTGGAGACGTGCAGCAAGGCATAACCTACGCTGTCTACAAGCAGTCAACAAACAAACTCATTGCTTTCGTGGACGACACCGTCGCCAGATGGACAACGTGCACAACGATGGTAGATTATGAGACTGTTGCTGGTGGAGACAAATTCGGCAACATCTTCATCGTGCGCTCTCCGCAGAAGGCCAGTGAAGAGGCCGATGAGGAGCAAGCAGGGCTTCATTTACTCAACGCGAGAGACTATCTTCACGGAACCTCTCATCGCCTGGATCTGATGTGCCACCTCTTCACTCAGGATATTCCAACGAGCATTGCCAAAACCAGCTTGGTGGTTGGAGGGCAGGACGTCCTGTTGTGGAGCGGACTTATGGGCACTATTGGTGTTTTGATTCCGTTTGTTACGCGAGAAGATACAGACTTCTTCCAAAGTCTAGAACAGCATATGAGGGCCGAGGATCCTCCTCTGGCAGGCCGAGACCACTTAATGTACCGCAGCTACTATGCACCCATGAAGGGCATCATCGACGGTGATCTCTGTGAGAGATATGCTCTGCTTCCAAATGATAAGAAGCAAATGATTGCAGGGGAGCTGGACCGCTCTGTCCGAGAAATTGAGCGGAAAATATCGGTAAGGACCTGCCTTCCCTCATACACCATACCGTATCACGGCGAAACACAAGCTAACAGTTCACACTTAGGACATCCGAACTCGGTCTGCCTTTTAAGAGCCTTGGTTTTTACTTTTACTTTAATTTTATCATGTGGAATATATGGCAATGAATGGTGTAACTAAGTAGGTTTCAGGGATGATGGCGTTACATACAGGATGATATATGCCCAATAGGCTAGGCAGAAGGCATCCAAGAAGATGCTCGTGCAAATTTTGCACGTTTACATGAAATACGAAATTCTAATGTCCCAAATTCTCCAAAAGCAAAGAAAGCAAATATGCGCCAGAAAACCAGTCGTGATGGGTTTACAGGCCCCTCCAAAACAATCCACGACTCTTGACCTTGTTGGCCTCGGCATTCCTCTCTCGCCGGTTTGGATGAGTCCTCTCCCAGACTTCATCATCCATGTAAGCGACGATGGCGGCATCGATATCATAACCGGCCTGCTCCATATACAACAGAGCGTAATCATAGTCGGCAACTTTGCAAAGTGTCATGAAGCGCCGGATTTTTCCCTTTCTCAGCTCCTCTTCCTCGCCCTCGACCGGCCGAGGCGACAGGCTGACGCCGCCCTTGTAAAACTCGCCGGGAATCAAGATCGTCTTTCGGCCGACTAGCAGGTGATCACTTGTGAGGTTGTTTCGCCGTCGCAACGCCGCGGGTGGCACGCCATACCGCAGCGACAGCGACTGGACAGTGTCGTGGTCATGGTCCAGGAAATGGAGGGTGTCGTCTAGGGCGGCTTTCTCATCGAACTCGGGCGTGCTGCTTTTGTTGCTCTTGGCTGGTGGCGCATCATCTACGGATTTGTACGGTGGCGGGGGAGCAGAAGCCGGGATGGATCTGGACCCCAAACTTGGGACCGAGGTGTACAGAGGAGGATCCCGAAGGCCTTGAGGTAACGGCGAGGGCGTGCTTGATACTTGGCAGAATGGACAGTAGGATGCAAAGCGCGGATAGCTCTAAAAGAAGATTGCGCGGATTAGCAACAGATTTCAAGGGAGTGGTATAAACGCTGCATCATGTAGATAAGAAGAGCTTCAAGTTGTGGCTAACCTGTATACACTTTGCGCAGATAACTCGGGAACAGCACTCTACTCTCCGGTCTTGCGGGAAAGATGCGGCGTCTTGCGAATATGGAGGCGACGAGGCAAGGCTGCCTGTGCAGGTACTGCAGTATTCCATGATATTCCTACTATACCCAGTAGTTGCGAGATGTACAGAAGCAGAGGTTGGAACTGGAACTGGAGGTAGAAATAGAACTGAGGTTTGTCCTCGTGACGGGCATGAGAGAGGCACGAACTTCGGTCTTGTGGTTTTAGTTTATCTCAAGACACACTGCCCTGCTATCTACTAACCTAGGCTGAATAACATAGAGTGCTTAGTAGGTTGTATTAATAGGCAGTTTAATCGCCGCTTTTGGATTACATACTCGAGTTGGCTGTGGGAGAGACAACATGGGGGGCCAATCACGTCATGGCAGATGACAAGCTGCTTGTTCTGGTTGTTTGTCGCCACATGGGGGGAGATGCTAATGGAAAAGGCGCCAGAGCTGGAGTGTTTGATTCTCATTAGCGGGAGAATATCGAGATTGGACTGTTTTGTTACTGTAATGAATGCGTCTGTGGCTAAACTGAGCTGCTGAGCTACCTCGCACTTTACAGGTTACCCGGGACCTGTCAAAATTGTCAAAATTGTTAATATGGATTGGATCCAGAGATAAATTGCGGAGCCGCCTGGCGCGCGTCTATTTGGTGCTCCGGTTTGGTACTTGGTCAACGCGCCGATAGCTTGGTAGCTTTTGTTCTTTTTCTTCCATTTTCATTTCCACGAACTCTCGAATTGGAATTGCATGTAGTGACTGCTCTGTTCCTCTATGCACGCCTTTGGTCTTCATACATACCTATCACTTGCCTCTATACCGCAGAATTTGGGTCGATCAATTCGTTATATCATCACAGTCTTCAAAGTCAACCGAGGCGATGAATAAACCAAAGCTGGCCTTCGGGCTCAACCTGACGAAAAAGCCTGGCGCATCCAAGCCGCTGCCTTCGAGATCGAAACCCATGTTTGGTAACCACGACGATGATTCAGACGATGAAGGAACTACCAAAGTCTCCAATATTGAAGAAATTGGAGGCGATTTGGACGATTTCACATCTGTTCCAGCTCAAGCACCGTCAGACTCAACGAGGGGACCCAAATCAAAAAAGGGTCTCATAAATGAACCACCAAAGCTAAAATCAAAACCTCAAACAAGTACAATGTTTGGCGATCTCTCCAGCACACTCGCCTCGCGCAAAAACGCCGAGGCAGCCACCGAACTGGACGCCAGCGTCTACGAGTACGACTCCATATACGATTCCATGAAGCCACAGAAGAACAAGTCCAAGGAAGATGAAGAACGAAAACCAAAATACATGAAGAACTTGATGCGCGCGGCCGACGTGCGGAAACGAGACCAGCTGATTGCTGAGGAAAAGAAGATTGCGCGGGAGCGCGAAGCCGAGGGAGACGAGTTCGCAGACAAGGAGAAGTTTGTGACGGAGGCATATAAGAAACAGCAAGAGGAGAATAAGAAATTAGAGGAAGAGGAGCGCAGGAAAGAAGAGGAGGAGGCGAAGAAGAATGAGGGCACTGGCATGGCGTCTTTCTACCGGAAGCTGCTGGACAAGGAGCAGGAGAGACATGCAGAGACGGTTCGGGCCGCGGAAGAAATGGCCAAGAGAGGTCCTACAGAGGCAGATGGAGAGGGTGGAGGAGAGGCCGATGATGATAAGGAAAAAGAATACGCCAAGGCGGCGCAGGAGCTCAATGAAAAGGGCGCTTCCATCTCCGTCAACGAAGACGGCCAAGTCGTCGATAAGCGACAATTGCTCAAGGGCGGCCTCAACGTCGGCGCAAAGAAGCAAGTAGAGGCGCAGCGAGAAGCCGAACGACCGGTGGAGCGGGAGCGTCGGGAAATCACAGGGCAGCAGCTCGGCCGGAAGCAGGCCATGAGGGAGCGGCAGTCGCGGATGCTGGCGGAACAGCTGGAGGCGTCGCTGAAGCGCACGCGGGAGGCGGAGGAGACGAAGAGGGAGGAGACGGAAAGGGCGGCCAAGACGCGCAAGACGGAGGGGGAGATTATGGGGGCCAAGGAGAGGTATCTGGCGAGAAAGAGGGCGGCGGAGGAGGAGAAGAAGAAGGCTGCTGCTGGGGCTGCGGCGGAGTGATGGCGCGGATGATGATGTATATATACGCACTTACATATAGATACCCAAAACGGAATGTAATGAATGATACACGAGTTGCAAGGCAGTTAATTGTTTCAAGAGGTAGAGTGGATGATCCATTGTATATGCTCTATGTCCCGTCCCGAGATTCCGCGCCGTGGCACCCAAGACCACTCTAATTTGAAGAAATAGTAATACAAAAACTCATCAGAGGGAGACTCAAAGGCCAATGCAGTGAGACCTTTTTGTAGTTTTCCCAATTCATGATTCCTCCAGCCCCATTCGTCCGTCTGAACCGTTTCATACAGCACATCTCTTTGGCCAAGTCTTTTTGCTCGTTCGTTTATGATCCAAGCTCGGATTTTATGCTTTTGCTCCCCCGCCGCTTCTTCCAATCATTTCTCATTCTCTTTATTATTATCGAATCTTTAGTTGTTTCCCTGCTCCTGTCGTATCCTGTTGATGTACGCCGCGTTGACCTGGTTCCAGGCGGCCATGTACTTCTCCATGCAAGACGTCATGCAGGTCTGTTCGCTGCTGGAGAGCGAGCTGCCGGGCTTGGGGACGCACTTTTCGAAGCAGTTTTCTTGGAGTTTCTATATATAGGTAAAAAAAAAAAGAAACAATATTGTCAGTTTTTCTTCTTATTGCCCGAAATCACCATAGGAAGATAGGTGGGGGATTTTGCGTACTTCTATGAGGACTCGGGCGTTGGCGAGGTTCGCTTCCGCGAGGACCTGCTTCATGACGGATTGCTTGATGGAGGATGAGTCGGACATTTTGGGATTGGGGTTTGCGAGGAGGTTTGGGTGATATGTTTTGGAGAGGATTGGTTGACTTGGAAGATTTTGGAGATGTGAGGATCTGGAGTAGTTGCAAAGTTGCTGTGGCTGAGTGTGGCGTTGGGGAGCTAGTGGAGAGGCGGTGCGGCTGAATAGGTCGAGTTCAAGTTGTAAAGTCGAGGTGAAAATTCCAATTAAGATGATTTGACAAAGAACAGATCTTTATTGAATCTTCGTCTATATGTATTACATTTACTGTAACGTATATAACGTCCTTTCTTTCTCAATTCCTTTGTGGTAATTCTATAATGAACACTTGCTCATTTTCAAGTAATACCCCAAGCTAGAGCATGTTGATGATGCGTGTTATTGTACCTATTTGACTTCTGTCACGCAATTTCTGGAACCAAAAAAAATACAAACACTTAATTCTTCTGAGCACTGAGTTGATGCATTGCACCCAGATGGCTGAATGCGTTTTCGGTTGTCTTGTCTGCATTGTGATATTGACCTTGTGAGCTATGGCATATGGCATCTGACATGTGACTACCTGCCTAGATGGAACTGTGATTCCTGGTCGAATCGCAGCAGAACGCATGCTCTAAAACACCTGCCCATGAAACTGCATGTCGCAAAACTGGTAGACAAGTAATATTTATTCAATTAAAACTATAGTTATGGATCACATACCAGTATTCGAGAGCTCGTGCCTCAAACAACGTCCTGAGACAGCACAGTGTATAATGCCCCACTACAGGCATACAAGTCGTCTCCGTCAAGTACCGATACTCGATGTGTGACTTGGTATTAGAGCCAAATTTTCCACAGCGTTGATATTGCAGGCTCAAAAGTTGCCAATTGATACAGTGTCTAGATACTGGAGATATCAAGGAGTATGAAATAGTAATATAAGGGGGAATGAGCGCTATAACATCTGCGCATATCAGACAAAATATACCTACAGGTACCAAAGCACCCGGCGCAGCTCCAGCAGGTGCTAGTAGGGGCGGATACCTCCGGGCCTCCACAGTCTAGCTCTTTGAGGAATAGCACTGTGTCGCGGGCTTAACACGAATTGTGGCCTTTCGGAACCTCCCATGTGAACCGCATCACTGGCCGGTGCTTGTTGCTTGTTATTCCCAAAAACACCAAAAACTCCGGACGACGAGAGAGGCGGTATCAGATCCCGTGCCGATCTCCAAGTGACCTCGCCGACTGCCCGACCATTGGATCAATCTACGTCACAATCGCGCCAAGATGCGGCTCTCCTCGCTGTCGGCCGTGCTCGCCACGGCGTTTGCGTGGACTGCAGCGGCCCAGGACGACTTTAGAAGCATAACGGTTGGTTTGATCTCGGACATGGATTGCGCAGGAATTGCTATGTGCTAACGACCCGCGCGCAGCTCAAGACGCACACTCTCGAACAAGTCAGTCGCAAATCGATGCAGAGGAAAGGGGGGAGGAGAGTGGACAAATGTGAACAATGAGGAAGCTGACTGGCATTCTAATGTTTTTAGCCCTACCTGGACTCTGACATGCAGAGCCGATGGTTCGATTTTGGCGGTGATACAATCATTAGAACAGACTCGTACGTTCCATGCCCAGTGCACTCACTCTATGCGACCCAATAGCTCAACCATGCTACAGATATATCCGCCTCACCTCCGATCGACCTTCGCAAAACGGTTGGCTCTTTTCACGAGTACCCCTCACAGCGACCAACTGGGAAATTGAGGTCGAGTTCAAGATCCATGGCAAGAACCAACTGTATGGCGATGGCTTTGCCATGTGGATCACCAAGCAACGAGGCCAACTCGGACCCGTCTTTGGTCACGCCGACAAGTTCGAGGGCCTGGGCGTTTTCGTCGACACGTACAAGAACAACCGCCCCGGCGTCGTCTTCCCCTATGTCATGGCCATGTTTGGAGACGGACAAAAGTCTTACGACAAGAACAACGACGGCAAGGAGACGGAGCTGGCTGGTTGCTCGGCCAGAGGTCTCCGCCACTCGAGCATCCCCACCAAGATGCGATTGACCTACTTCCAGGACAAGAGCCTCAAGCTCGAGCTCCAGTACAAGACCGTGGGCGACTGGTTGGTGTGCTTCGAGGTCGACAACCCCCCTGCGATCCCCAACATTGCCTACCTGGGCTTCAGCGCCGAGACCGGCGAGTTGAGCGACCACCACGATATCATCTCCATCTCTGCCAAGAACCTGTACAGCAGCCCAACTGCCAGTGGCCCCGGCAAGGCGAACACGAGGAACCAGTTCAAGGCCAAGAACGACACAAGCGGCGGAAGCTGGACCTGGTTCTTTACCAAGATCTTTTTGTTTTTCCTCGTGGTAGGCGGCGGATATGCGGGCTTCACCGCGTACAGGTCGAGGACCAAGAGCCACAGATTCTAGACAGGGCCACTGTTTTTGAACCTGTAGACGTGGGGGAGGAGGGAGATGTTGGACTCACCCGGGAAACTGACGCAGGCAGAGGGAAGGGATTATATAATTTAAACGGTCGATGGATAGGCGGGAAGACGTCGTTGCCACATAAAAAGCATGCTAGTGTTGGATGCCGGCCATGTCTGCTGTCAGGGATTTACTTTGTGCTGGGAGTTGGGTCATTTTGTGATACATTGCTTGACCGGCACGGGGTGGTGGGATTTATCATGATGGCACGGAAATAAAGTAAGGAGGCGGAGGAAATTGATTGATGGGTAAGAGCGCATTCTTAGCAACGAAATAACGGCTTTACTGGTCCAATCTTCTTTTCATTTCTGACGATTAATGATGTGTTGAACATGTTGATTGAGCAAGAGGGGGCTTGACGAAAGCAATATAGCTGTCCCAAAGCGTCTGAGTTCCGAAATATGGATATTGTAAAAGCTACAGGGTAGATTTGCTGCAAGCAATCCGTCGTTCTCCGGAGCTAAGAAGCACCACATTTCTGGACAATTCAGAGTTTTGACGGCGTCACCAAGAAGGATCGCCAATTAAGCAAGCGAGTGCGAGTCAAGAATGAGGGGAAAAGAAAGTCTGAGCTAGGTGCAGCTAAACAATTTGGTTACACCACTGGAATTGGAACAGGGTGTCGTGCATTGCTGTGTATGTGGTCTCGTCACCTTGTCACCGGTTCATGCACTGAGCTGTCTTGGCTATTTTCTCCTGTTTCTTATTCATCCACTTGAGACTGATAGTTAGCTTCCTGGCTCCAACGCATGTCCTTGTCAGAATTATGCGTTTCCACTGAATCACCCCGGGCATTGTTTCACTGGGCATGGGATTTGCCCGGATTTCGCGAATGCATGTGTAGCTGAATCTGACTTCCCCCGCAAAGTGTGGCGGCTTAGCTCGTGTGATTTACATCAACGGCTGGTTCGGTGAGGGAGGGATCGTCTGTGTTGCTTTCGGGACATGGTTGCGCTGCCGGGAGATGAGGAAACCTTGAAAATAAAACAAACTAGAGAGAGAAAGACGAAGAATAACACATAGATCGATCCAACATCCGAGAATAGGCATTATTCGATATCTATTTGTCGAATCGATAGTAGCCTCCGAACCAGATCTCGCTCATGGGCATCATCATCTTGCATCATTAGTTCGGCTAGAGAACGAGTCCAAGTTACACCTAGCGTCATCATACATCTACGATCGCTTATTCAGCGATTGTTCGGTCCAGGGAGAAAGAAACAGGGCGATACACATGCAAGCAGCTACGGTCACTCAGTGGAAGCTTCATTAATGTCAATTGAATGCTTCCAAAGAGATTCAATCGGACATTTGATCCTCAAAAAAGCCCGACGACATCATTAAGCGTTCTCGGCAACGAAATTTGAAGTGTTTCAGCTATTCGATTGCCCCCCGAGGACTGCCGTGGGGCCCAGCGAATTGGTAGCTGATTGCTTGGCTTTGGGGACTTCGTATTGAGTCGGGAGCAGCGCATGGTCTGAGCACTGGACTTGACTTGATCGGAGGAACTTTGCTGAAGAGCCCAAGCAGAGCAGAGCAAAAGAGAGAACAGACGAAAAGGGATTGAGGGTTAAGCTCGGGGACTCGGCTGCAACCATTCAATTCAGTTCGAAGGGAGGGCAAAGCGTCCAACAGAAGAAGCAAGTAGAAGCAGCAGCAGAAAGCAGCCCGACGAAAAAGCAAAAAAAAAACTGCCGAAGCGAACAGCAAGGGACAATTGGACCAAATCTCGCCAAACCGATTTCGCAGCATTGCAACCGATCCAGGCAGCCGAGTGCCGCTCTGCCGCATCAATCTTGTTGTTGTTGCCCGCCTCAGTTGCTGGGAAACAGCAGCTCAGCTCGAGCTCAAAGGCGGTACGTGCGCAGAGGAGCAAGTTCGGCCAGCTTGTCCAGTCGCATTCTGGTGATTTGCCCTCCAAAGCTCCATTGCATCAGACTCGACGACTACCTACGCAGCCCATTGACGCCCTGCTCCGCCAATTGCCGGCCCATCAGATCCAATTCTCTGCATTTCAATCCCGATTCCCTGCTCCAGCCAAATTGAACCTTGATCGGTACTTGCCTGCACAGACGCCAAAGCGCAGCACTCAACTGAACTGCTCTCAACTGCCTCGGCCCCTGAAGCAGCCACCAAGCAGCACCTTCTCCCCCGCCTAAATAGCACCATAAGCCAGCGCCCCAGGCTCTCCAGTTCTCCAGCCCGCCATCCTTCCAACGACGACACGCTACAAACTCCCCCAACTTTTCCCCCAGCGTGCTCCATCTTTTGCAATTGATACGAGGTACCTCCTAAGCTCAGCAGGTACTCACTCGTCACTCAGCTTAGATCGGCGCGAACGGAACGGAACCAAACCAAACCAGCTGCTCAGTTGAATCGAATTGAATCGAATCGAGCGCTTCCCCTCAACCCAATTGCTCGCTCTCCCCACGCCCTGTTTGCGGCCTGGTCTCACTATATTTTTTTTTTACACTTGTCTCAACCCCCCCGCGGCCATTGACCACTTCGAGCCTTATGCCTTCCTTCGGCTCATTCCTCAAGAAGAAGCGGACAAAGGAGGGCAGCTCTGACCCCTCAGCCAAAGCCAGCACCAGCACCAGTAACGGCAATAGCTTGAGCACTGCCAACCCCACCAGCCCCGTCGCACCCACGCCGGGCTCGAGGCACTTGGATTCGACACAGCCGCGAGTGACGCCCGGGTCGAGTACGAGTGCCACTGCAGGTCCAACTACAGCGACTGGCGCAGCTTCTACAGGCGACAGCAATCACTTCCCAGGTGCTCTAGGCACAGGTCCAGCGCCAGCTCCAGGCCCAGGCTCAAGCACCGTCGCCGTCTCGCCTGGCTCCATCTCGCCGTCCGCATCCACTCCCATTCCCGCCTCCGCACCCGCGTCCTCCACGCCAGCTCCTGCGCCGGGCTCGACTCTGACCTCGACAACTTCGTCTCTGCCAGCCTCAGATCAACAACAAGCGTCAACTTCCGCTCCCGCACCTGCCGCTGCCGCCGCGCGAGACCCGGCCACGGCCGCTCCTCCCACCGCTGCTCCTGACCCGGACCGCCAGCCAGCCATGAATCACGTCAACGTTCAGCCGCCTCACTCGTACGCGCCGGGCCACGACTCGCAGAACCTCCCCAGCATCAGCAACCTCATCAATTCGCCCCAGAATGACGGCTCGACCAACGGCTACCCCCCCTCGCCGTATCAGAACTCCGCTGCCGTAGGCTCCCAGATGGCCGACCAAAACGCCCAGCTGCAGCAACAGCAGCTCCTACAGCAGCAACAACAGCAGCAGCATTTGTCGTCGGAAATGCAGCTCGATCCTCCTCATCAGCAACAGCAACAGCAGCCGCAACAACAACAGCAGCAGCAGCCACCCCAACCCCAACCCCAGCAGCAGCAGCAACAACCCCAGCAGCATCACCAGATCCACCATGGCCACAGCGTATCGCTATCCCAGCCCCGCGTCACCAAGGGCAAGTATTCGCTCGGCGATTTTGAGATCCTGAGAACGCTCGGCACCGGTAGCTTCGGGCGCGTTCACCTGGTCCAGTCCAAGCACAACCAGCGCTTCTATGCCGTCAAAGTGCTCAAGAAGGCGCAGGTGGTCAAGATGAAGCAGGTCGAGCACACAAACGACGAGCGCCGCATGCTCAGCGACGTCAAGCACCCGTTCCTCATCACCCTGTGGGGTACCTTTCAGGACTGGAAGAATCTCTACATGGTCATGGACTTTGTCGAGGGCGGCGAGCTGTTTTCGCTGCTAAGAAAATCCGGGGTATGAAGATCCACCCCTGTCCACTGTTTTGCATGAGTGTTTTTTCTTCCTTTGTGTCAACTGTCTGCTTGGTTTGACTATGAGCTCTTTTTTGGCTAACTTGATGGGAAATTCCCCAATTACAGCGGTTTCCTAACCCGGTCGCTAAATTCTACGCTGCCGAGGCTACGTTGGCATTGGAATACCTGCATTCTAAAAACATCATCTACCGCGATTTGAAGCCCGAAAACTTGCTGCTGGATCGGCACGGACACCTGAAAATCACCGACTTTGGCTTCGCGAAGCGGGTGCCGGACAAGACATGGACGCTCTGCGGAACACCAGATTATTTGGCTCCTGAAGTAGTCTCTAACAAGGGCTACAACAAGTCTGTAGACTGGTAAGTCATTGTAACCTGGCGCTTGGATGGACGAAACTGATTGTGCCTGCCTAGGTGGTCCCTCGGAATTTTGATATACGAGATGCTTTGTGGATACACGCCGTTCTGGGACAGCGGTTCTCCCATGCGCATATACGAAAACATCCTCAAGGGCAAGGTCAAGTACCCGGCGTATATAAACCCGGATGCCCAGAACCTGCTCGAGCGGTTGATCACGGCAGACTTGACCAAGAGACTGGGCAATCTGTTTGGAGGCTCACAAGACGTCAGGAACCATCCGTGGTTTGCAGAAGTCACGTGGGACCGGTTGGCGCGCAAAGACATTGATGCTCCGTATACGCCGCCAGTCAAGGCTGGAGCCGGCGATGCCAGCCAGTTTGACCGATACCCCGAGGACCCTGAAAAGTACGGGGGTCCGGGCGGTCATGATGAGTGAGTGGTGCTCCTTTTTCCTTCTTCCATACATGTATTTGGAACGTTTGTGTGGCTAACAAGTTGGGTGTTTTTGCAGGTACGGCAATCTGTTTACTGAATTCTAAGGGATCAACATTCAATATCCAGGCATACACGAAAACGTTGACGACTTGATGAAGTGCGGCGATGGATGCGTGACCCAGGGGGAAAACAAAAGAGCAATGTCTGCTCTTTGACTGTTTTGTTTTTGGATGTAAAAGATGCGGGTTGATGGGCCATTTTAGTTGCGTCTCGATGATGGGCTCTGCATAGGAGATGGGTTTTCTTCTCTCTTTGGAAAGGGCGGTTTGATCGGTCTTGGGGGGCTCGTTTCGACCTGGAGTCTGTGTTGGAAAACGTGTATTCGGGGGAGGGAGGAGCTGTGTTTTGATGCTGCAACGCCAAAAACCGTCTCGCCCGGTAGCCAATTATACGACACACCTGTATATCCAGCTTTTCTTTTTCTTCTTGCTCTTCCTCTTCCTGTTTCTTGTTCTTTTTTTCATTCCTTTTCTTTTTTTGGGCTACGAGTGGGCGGGAAGAGGGGGTGAATGGGAGACACATTGTATACTTGGCCTGTCTCGGGGGTGAGAGTTGTCGCTGTCGAAGGAGCTGAGCCTGGGAGGGCGTACGTTCAATTGCTTGTGCTCCTCATTATACCTTGGTACTAGTAATACTACATACCTACTACTATACTTATCTATGATGGTGTGTTACCTGAGCATCTAGTAATAGCATGGAATAGGATTACTGTCACGCTTATGGTATACATGTCAAAAAGGTTAATGGTGGCCTCGAAATATCATAGACATGATGGAGTCTGACGCGTGCATACCATTCCAGGTAATGGAGCACACGTATATCCATGCTGTTGATAGTACAATGCATGCAGAGATTTTCCATGGGTCTGGGGCATTACATGACCGATTGGCTGCATTTGGCTATAGAATGACAGAGAACCCCCGGGAAAAAAGGAGCACGGAACGGAAAAGCTGAGGTGGTGCTGTTGATCGTGTGGCCTCGATGCTGATGCTCCGAGATGGCGGAGAAAGGCGGTGGAATAGATTAAAAGTCAGTGCTCCGTAATACCGAGTTGCATTCTGTAGCTTACTCGGCAATAGGTGAGTTGATGTTCAATGCACGTTGTTTTACCCTCCCCCTGTGCGGAGCCGCTAGGGGTGCTGCAGGTGGTGACATTGAGTGAGTGATCAATGCTCCAGTTCCAGCGGTCTACAGATGACTCCGTCGTGCTGTTGATTCCATGTTGTCTTAGTGTACAGTATCGCTCCATCTCCATCTCCATGTCTGCCACTTTCTCTCTATTTTTACAGGGGGGTTTGCTGGCCACTGAATTCGACTCGGTTCGCTGACGTGGGGTTCTTTTATGTGCCCGTTTATGATAATTGAGATTTCCCCCCCTGCTTGCATATTTTTTTTTTTTAGGGTAGCACGTCTTATGTGGATGCATGGAGGCTTTTCGGGGTGACCTTTTGCTTGCGTGGTTGCTGCTGCAGCCGAAGTCGCGAGGCTGGGGGGGGGGGGGGGGTTTGCCCGAAACAGTTTCTGGTCGTTTGTCTCTTTTCCTTCTTCTTCTTTCTTACTCTTCTTACCGTCTCTTTTTAACCTATTTTGATCGGTTACTTTGTATGGCTTGATTCCCCTTTAATCCTGCCCTGGGAAAGTGGGGAATTGATTCTGGGAATTATTCCACACTACATGATACTTTGATGGGGATTTTTAATTCTTTGTTATTTATTTCTTCGTTGTTGCATTGGGAGTGATTGATGAATCGGCTTGACTGTCCATTTGTCATTCTATAAGCGTGCGGCTGCTTCTTATTCGTTAGCGGAAGCGGCATAGCGAGCGTGACCTCCATTGTGTTTGGGCGGAGGCCTCGGCGATATAGCGCAGTTTGAACCCATCACGACAATTGCCCGCCATCACCATCTCGCGACGTTGGAATCTACCTGCCATTTACTCTAAGATTCGCTCGAGGTTTACGGCAAGGACTTTGCAAAGGGGGCCTTTTGAGGAGGCGATTGCGCGATTACCCGTTTTTGAAGGGCGTTGAAAAGCTGGGGGGCCCAAGATGGACGAGTACATGTTCAAGTTCTTTGTGGATGAGTGTCGCGTGGTAGAGGAGAAGACGAGCTATGTGGAGATTTTCAACTACACTGTGAGTATCTGAGAGGTCCATTTGGCTGTTTCCGAGGGGAGATGGCTTTTTTAGGGGGAATGAGGCGGTTGAGCTGATGCCGATGATAGGATCCGTTTTACAATTCGGTAGAGGAGCATCCGCTGCCCATGTCGGAGTTTGAGAACTTTCTGAATCGAAGGGTGAGTGCAGTGGCGGGTGCCGTCTTTTCTTTTATCCGATTGAGAGGCATTGATGGAGATGAAGATGCAGATGAGATGAGATGAAGATGAAGATGAGACGAAGTGAGATGGGATGAAGTTGAAGTGGATGGGATGGGATGGAAGCTTTGGGCGCTTGACAGTCACAGTGTGAGGCTGACATGAACATTTTACGATCAGGGCGCCTTTGAGCCGCCGCAGAAGATGCGCGAGGGCACAAAACTCTTGAGCGGCATTCGACTCATGTGAGTTTTTCTTTTTCTTTTTCTTCTTGATGTCTGATTGATTTGTTTATTCGCTTTTCAATATTTGAATTTGACCCTCCCCCTGCAGTCATGCCGACGCACTTTAACACTTGGACAAAGCACAAGATGCTAACGTTTGCACACCCAGTATCCAAAAAGATGCTCAGCACAAAGACACATTCATGCCAAGGATCATCTCCTTACCAAAGGACAAGTACATGACCATGGCCAGGACGCTCAAACTGCCATTCCGCGCCATAGAATCATCGTCTGTGGTCGGGCCCTTCTTTTGGTGCTCGTATGACCAGGACGATGAAGACCCGCATCTTCGTATGTGAAATATCCTTATGAACCATGAATAGTGACGGTAAAATGCCATTTATTTTCTTGTTCTAACCTCAGAAATACAGACATTGTACATCGCAAGTCAGATGTGCGCAAAAAGGGCAGAACCCGCGGCTGGGAAATGATTCTGTCTTACTCCTTCAGAACCGGCATCACCACGGGCTTCATCAAGGGCACGCCCAGCTCCGACATTGTCCAAGCGCTCAAACACCTGCGCGGGTGCTACAGCCAGGTCGGCCACCCGATGCTTCTCTCCACCATCATCCTCTCCCACGACCTCTCGCCCGCCAACGACGAGAAGCAGCGTGATGCGCGCGACTGGCTGCGCCGCCTGGAGAACGCAGTCAGCATGCGTGACGAAGTCGACACCGAGGAGCAGTACTTCCAGGACGGCATCCTTTCCGTGGACGGGCTGAACCGCGACTTGGTCGAGTGCCACAGCCACGTCATGTGGAAGCGGCCCCAGGCGTATTTCATGCTGGTTAGGGAGATGGAGCTGTGCATGGAACGCTTCAAGGTTTCCTGGCTGGATTGGAAGAAGGACTTCTTGAGCGATGAGGAGATTGCGCATAGGAAGACGATTGATCAGCTGCATAGGAGCATTCTTGCGCGGCTGGAGTTTTACAAGGTCAAGCTTAAGGGGCTGGAGAATTATATCCACACTACGCTGGAGAGGTTGAAGGTCCAGCGAGAAGCAGTAAGTTTTTTTTCTCTACTGGCATTCTTTTACTTTTCCTATACTAATCATGTCCTTCTTTTCTCTACTAGCTGTACAACATCATCTCTCAGCGAGAGGCCCGACTCAACCTCGAAATCGCCGGAGAGCAGCGCCGCATCGCACACGCAAGCAAGCGCGACAGCACCGCCATGAAGACAATCTCCCTCATGGGCGCCCTCTTCCTTCCCGGCACGTACCTCGCCTCCGTCTTCAGCATGACGTTTTTCAACTTCCAATCCGGCGCCGACCCGGTCATCTCCAACTGGCTCTGGGTCTACTTCATCATCACCATACCCCTGACCGTAATCATCGTCGGCTTCTGGCTGTGGTATGATCGACGCAGGGAAGCTCGTTACGCGAAGGAGGATAAGGAGCTTGATGGCGATATTGAGCAGATGGAGGCTCATATATTGAATTCTTTGCGTAAGAGGACGATGAGTAAAACGCATACTTGGAACAGTCGGAACAAAACGCTCAATTCTCCGTAGAGCGGTGATGATTACGGCATGACGACGGGGTTTCTTCTTTGGCGCTTTCTTCATGGAATGATGAAACGGTAACGATATTTATTTTCTTACGAATTTTACGAATGGCGGGCATATATTCTTTTGCTTGTTTCGGCGTGGATATACTACTCAGTTTCAGGGGGGTGGGCGAACATACGGCGGCAGATTGTGAACAAAGCTGTGGGTTGGCTTCATAGTTGGCAGAAAGGTAATACGTAAATAGCATAGCAAGCAACGATGCAAAATTGCAATAAACTTAATATATATATTATTGACACCACCAAAGTTTCCCCTAAAACAAGAACAACACTGGAGGCGGTATTTGAACGCTGGAGAGAAAAAAAAATAGGAATAGACATGAGATCTATGGTTCTAGGATATTAGAAGAAAAATATATATACTCCACCAAACCTAAGATGTATTAAGCACCACAGCTCCATGACAATGCGGTAATAAGGCATGTCATTCATACCCAAGATAGACCGATGGAACGTTAGATGGTGGTCAAGAGAAATTATGGAAAAAGAACAACAACAAGAGGCTTCTGAAATCAAATGCGGATATGGCTATCGCCACCACCACCTCCGAACCATCTCCTTATGTCGGTCCCGCTGTCATTGTTGTTGCTCCCACTGCCGGTGTTGGCTGGCTCGGCATCGTTTCCTCCCATCCACTTGGGTTTCTTGATGCCCTGTCCGAGATCTTGGAACCACTGCGGTGTCTCGAATGAGTCGACCGTATTCTTCATGCGATGTCCAAGGATCGTGAAGATGTTGTCATCCTCGGGCGGTTCGTCGGTGAAGCGGGGCTGTGTCTGGCCGAGTCTACGGTTGTTGCTGACAGGGGATCGCAGTGGTGATCTCGATGGCGTGGCAGCCGAATCTTGGATGGCGGGAATGGAGAGAATAGGAGCTGCCCGACTCGAAGCCCCATTGGCTGCGGCGCCGCTGCGTCGTTGGGTTGAGCCCCCTAATTCTCTAGCGATGAGATCACGGCCCTCGCGCCAATTACCAGTGCCGTAGCCCGTAGGATTATCTTCCTCGTCCTCGATAATGTCCACTCCTGTAAATATCCGCTTGACTTTGCCGTACAGTCCGAAAGTGGCAGCCAGGACAGGCACCACGAGGGCGATGGGGAAGAGATTGTCGAACCATTTCCCCAATGGAGTAACATCGACATACTGTCCAAGGAAGTTGTAGAAGATGGTCTTCTGGTAGACTTCGGCGGACAAGAAGGTGAGGAAATTGTATGAGAGCGGGACACTGAGCTTAGCCACTTGCCCTGCGAACCAGAACGCTGCTTCGTGTCCGGTGTTTCGCCTGACAAGAGCTCGTCCGCGCCATACCTTGATCCCGGTCATGGACGAGAGAGCTGCAGCGCACATGTAGCAAATCCAGAAAGCGGAAATGACCTGCCCCGCGAATCCGACCTGGGCCTTGTCGCCAACCCAGTGATGGATCACGCTGACACGAATGATGGACAGCTTAGGGAAGGCGAACTTGACAATTTCCGACCAGACAATGCAGGCAGACGCTAGAGCCAACAGCCCACCAAAGGCCATTCGAGTATAAGGAAGGACGTAATAATAGCAAACGAATCGAGAATACGGTGTGAGTATCTTTACCCGGTCCCAAAATTCGGCATGGGGGGAAACATTGCCAAAATCAAGTTTCTGGGAGGCGACCGAGTCCAGGATCGTTTGAAGGTTGGCAGCCTCTTGCACCAATCGATTCCACTCCCCAACATATTGCGATCGTGAGTGCCGTGCTCGTACGAGTTTTCGTGTCAAGTCGGCCAAATACTTTTCGGTAATGACATGCGGGACTGCTTGCGCAGGTGCCGTTGAGTCGAGAAGCCCTGATCGAGGCTGTGACTCGGGAATATTGGCAATCTCCTGAAGCTCTTCAATCCAATCCTGAAAGGCCGCGGCACTTCCGGTTTTCCGGCGGCCGAGCTCTGAAACCTGCTGCTCAACCTCCTCGACACCGGTGAGAGAGTCCTCCATCTTCTCATACACCCTAGGCGCCTGTATCTGTAATCGCCGTAGCCTGCCGCTAATGCTTCCGCTTCGGAGTAGGTGTCTTGGTATAGCAACAAGTCCGTGGCCCATAAGGTAGATGGCAAGAATGAGACCCCAACAGTAAGAAAGAGCCATGATGAGCGCTTTGAGAGCTTCAAAGGAGAACTCGTAGGAGGCGAATATGTAAACCAGGCCGATGATGCCGGCTCCCAGAATCATGGCATAGAATTGCGCGTTGGCTCGGAGAGAGTACATAAACTTGTCATAGGGCTCCCGGTAGCCAGTGTCGGAGTATTCGGCAAGGATGGGGAGGATGAACCTGCAAGAGATGAGTTAGAAACAGCGACAAGCATACGATCGAGTCTAGAATCTAGAGTCTCTCTCCTTACCATGTCAAGCAGAATGTCAACCAATATGTGATCCGCCACAGCACCAGGACCACGCGCTGAGGCAACCAGATGCCCCGCGAAGCCACATCGTCGGTGATGGCGCTCGAAGCAAGATCTATCGGAACCAGGAGAACGAGAATCGACGGTAGCCACAGGGCGAAGAAGATGGGGACGACGTAGAAGGCCGGCGTGGTTCGGAGAGGGAGGTAGTGGCGCAAGATGAGGAGGACTGCTAGCGACACCAGCAGCAGAGCGAAGGACGAGAAGACAAAAGAGCCAACTGGCGTTGGACTGCTCGCGATCTCAGGCATGGCGAAGAGGGGGTTCAGGGGTGAACGCCATATGCGCTCTCGTATGAAGGATGCTGCAAGACAAAGACGGCGACGCAGCTGCAGGGCGGTTCGACGCTGGAAGAAGCTTTGCTGCAAGGCACGTAAGACAATCAAGAAGCCGGCGCAGTGTTGGGTGGTTTTGTATGGACAAGTCCGGATTATGTCCACACAAGTTACGGGATGCTTTGGATGGGTTTCGCAGACCCACCAGGTGACTTGACTTTAGCATGCGTGACGTAACAAAAGGACGGTACTCAGGTACCTAGGTGCTGTACCTGGCGCTGGTTTCTGCCTTGGATATGAGGCACCAACGCAGCAGCAGCTGCAGCAGCTTAATTGAATCGCGTTACAAGGATGCTTGCAGACGCGCTCTGCTTTTAGTGCCAAAGGTCCGAATTGCAGCTGACCAGCCTCGTTGCGACAAACACGGCCTCATTCCTTTCTTTTCCTCTTTTCCTTTTTTGATTGGATGATTAGAGAGGCTCTCTATCTCTACAATCATATTTCTTCTGCGTAGTTCATCTACCTCACTGGACCTTTGAAACCTAGCGCCTCTTCTCTTCTTTTTTGACCATGGCTGGTCTTCCTGACCTCGAAGAGTGTAAGGGTCCATCTTGCTCTCAGCAAAACCTCTCTTTCTAACTTTTGCGAAACAGGGCTCCAAGATGCCAACGAGGCGCTCAATATCAGCCTCGTGGCGCCGTTGAAATCGGGCCTCAAGACCATTGCGGCGTTCAACCCAAAGTTCACGTATCCCATCTTTGGCGACGACGAGAAAATATTTGGTTACAAGGACCTGAAGATCCACCTGCGATATCGTGCCAATGATATGCGCCCGCACCTGCGGGTTGCCTATAGCAAAAAGTTCAAGCCCGTTGGCGAGCAAGAGCCCACCGATATTGTGGAAATTCTGGAAGAGGGAGGCCATCTGCCAAAAGGTTTGCGCTACTCGACGTTGGGATACTCTACCTTTAACCAGCAGTTGCTAACCTTAGTGTAGTTGCTTTCGTTAAGGGGTCAGACTTCGACAGCAGCTCGCAACAACTTGGCGATAACTGGTCTCCTCCTGGAACACTGCACGATACGTTCGAGGGTCCCGATGGCCAGTATGAGATCTGGAAAGGAAGTCTTGTCGACCCTGCCGTGAGACAGTTGAACAGCCGAATTCAAATCCTGGTTCCCTTATTCATCGAAGGAGGCAGCTACATTGGCTATGATCCAGAGTCGGACTCGACAGAGTTGGATTTATCAGACGCTGATCGATGGACCTTCTTCTTCCTCTATCGCAAGCAAAAGTCCGCTGATGACGCGGAAAAGAGCTCTTACACCTTTGCAGGTTACGCCACAGTTTACCGCTTCTTTTACTTCCCACCACTACCGACACCGCCAACCTCCCCAGCGGATACTTGGGAGCTACCCACTGGTGATATGGACCTGTCTCAGCTTCCGTGCAGAACGAGGCTCTCGCAGTTTATCATTCTCCCACCATTTCAGGGCAAGGGAAGTGGCGCGCGTCTATACAACACCGTCTTCAAGTACTACCACGACCACCCTCAGACACACGAGTTCACAGTTGAGAATCCCAATGAAGCTTTTGACGACTTGCGAGACAACTGTGACCTGGCTTTTTTGCGAAGCATGCCCGAATTCAGAGAGCTTCGCCTTGATACCAAGGTGACTGTCCCTAAATCAGGACCCCTGCCCCGACTTATCGCTGGAGGAGATGATCTCGAGAAGATTCGGCTGCAGGCCAAGATTGCGCCCCGACAGTTTTCCCGAGTTCTAGAAATGCACTTGATGTCTCAGCTTCCAAAATCAGTTCGTCCAACCATGTCACTGGACGACTATGTTCCGTCTCCTACAGCGGCGGACAAGCATAAAGAAAAGCTGTGGCAGCTCATTGTTAAGCAGCGATTATATCGCCATAACAAAGAAGTCCTTTCCCAGATAGATGTTGGCGAAAGGATCGAGAAACTGTCAGAAACGCTAGGAAGCGTTGAGTTAGAGTATGCTAGGATATTGGCAGCCCATGATCGTGCCATGAAGCATTCGACCTCATCGAATGGAAAGCGGAAACCGAGTGAGGCTTTGGCCGAGGCAACGTCCAGCAAGAAGGCCAGAGTGGAGGACGCGTGAAAGGGAAGACTGCGGCATATCAAGATTGAGCTTGATAGCAGACGGTTGACAAGGTAAATTAATAGCAGGCGTTGGGGGAAAATCTTGATACGATGCTTTAGGAGAAAAACAATGACTCTATGTATTCTATTGTATAACTGGGCAACCCGAGCAAGCAAGACATGCTAAATGCTCCCTCTTCATTAAAACAATCATTAAATGGAAAAACACCTGTACCTCCTCAGACCAAATACCTACTCATCGTAGTGTTGATGAACGTCATTCCTGGGGGCTACTGCAGCAACCTGAATGTTCTTACCAAGCTGGCTGGCAACCAAGCTGGCCTCCCGCACGGCCTTGGAAATGGTTCCACGCACACGCTCCTCTTCCAGTACGAGAACGCCGCTGACGGTGCAGCCTCCAGGGGTGCACACCTTCTCGCGGAGAAGAGCCGGGTGCTCTCCGCTCTGAATAAGACCAGTCGTTCCTCGCATGGTCTGAGTTGCCATCCTAGTTGCTTCGGCACGGGGGAGACCCATGGCGACGGCTCCCTCAATGGCAGCCTCAAGGAACAGAGAGTAAAACGCAGGCCCGGAGCCGCAGAGGGCCGTTGAAGCGTTCATGTAGCGGGCAGGCAGGTAGACGACATCGCCGACGCGCTTGAAGATCCAGGTGACCAGCAGCTCCGTCTCCAGGGGCAGGGGGGGCTCGGTAGCGCTGATGACGGTCATGGACTCTCTGATGAGGGCGGCCGTGTTGCACATGGCCCGGACGATCCTGCAGCGGCCGTCCTCCTCGGGGTCCTTTGACGGGACGGCGCCGTGCAGGGCGATTTCCAGCTGCTCGACGGTGATTCCCGCGCAGACGCTGATGAGGAGCTTGCCGTGCAGGGCCTTTGCCATTCCCGGGGCGCCGAGGATCTCCTTGACCATGAAGGGCTTGCAGGTCAGCAGGATGACCTGGGACTGCTGGACGGCGGCGAGGTTGTCGTTGCGGACGACCTTGAGGATGGACGAGTGCTCCCACAGCGCGCTCTTGACCTTTTTCGCGGTTTCTGGGGTCCGCACGCAGGCGATGAAGCGAGACGGCAGAGAGCGAGGGACTTCCTCTGAGGGCGTGGAGGCGCCAGATTGTAGTGGCTTGGGGCCTTGCATCTCGACCAGGGAGGTGAGGATGCCGTTGAGGATGGCAATTCCCATGGTGCCTATAAAGAAAAATGCATCTCGTATGAGCCCAGGAAAATGGTCAAACGATGCCTTGAAGCGATGATGCGAGGCTTCAATTTTTATTTCTTTTTCTTAAGACTTACCGCAGCCCAAGACCGCCATGGTCAGGTCCTGAGGCGGCTGGGGCATGCTGTGATGCGTGAGAGCCAGCATGTTGGACATTTTGTCTGTTTGGTTTTGGGTTTGGTTTTGGTCTTCCAGGAGTAAGAGTTTACTAGCACTAGCGGTGACAGGTGGCCGAAAGAAAAAGAACAACGAAAAGAAGGGTCGCGAGAGAAGAGAAAGAGTCCTGGTCACCCAAGTCGTTGCCAGGGTGGCAGGTTTATTTTTTTAAATGGAAAAAAAGGGATGAGAGAAAAACTGGTCAAGTTAGATTTTATTTCACATCTCAAGATGGTCCAAGTTTAAATAAGAAAAAACGACGAGCGAGAGCCCATCCCGAAAACAGTGCCATTTTGGCCCCCTCCCCCCTTTTTAAACGGTTGTCTCCGTAACGATTGCTGCCCAGCGGGATCGTCAAAATGGGACAAATAGGAAGCAGAAAAAAAAAAGGGAACAAGGATCTTTCTTGGTGTGTGTGTGTGAACACGGCGGCCTACGGAAGTGTTGGGCTCCCTGGATTTGGCTGACCGACTCAGTTGAGCTGAATGGGAGGGAGGGCATGAATTAATGGCTCAGCCGACGATGTTTCATCGCTGCGAAGCTCACGCCTGAGCTTTTTGCCCCGGACTTTTTCGCCCTCGCCGCCACTAGGATGGGCGATGATTGACGGGCACTACTGTACTACTAATCTTGATGCTATGGAGAGTCGATAATACTGATCGATTATGGAGTTTATACTATTATTATTATTACAAGACAGAATGGAACGAACGTGTGTCTGTTTTCAAGAATTTATTTCAGGACTTTTACTTCGAGCACGGACTGCCTATTATGGGCGCCACATGTGGCTAGTACCGTGCACCCACTGTAAGCTACAGGTAGACCAGGATGAAGTCGCTGTGCTCTGCTGGAGAATAATACAAGCACTTGAAGCAATGCCATTATTTTCTCTGTTCGCCTCTTTTTTGTCCGTGACTATTGGGTTAAGCAGGTCTCCTTTACTGAGTGAGGTAAAGACCCGGCGCTAAGTTACTTGAAGATGAGTTCAGAACTTCTCGCCAAAGTACGTACAAGGGGTGTTGGTGGTGATATATTACATGATGGAAATGTACAGGTGTTGTTAATGCCGGGCTTCAAGTCAGCTAAATTACCTTCAAATAAGTCTTTATCAAACAATGTTGGCAACCGTTTCAGCGGGAGCTTTCTTCTGCTCCTCCAAGTTACCCGCCAATCCTCTTTCACCACTCTCTGACTCTCTCCATCTTCTCATCATCTCAGAATCTCTCACCTTCTGCAGCTCGTCTGCAGCCATATCAACAAGCTCATGGGGACGTTTTCCGGAGTAGCACACGTAGATCGCCACTATACCCGACACCACGAGTCCAAGACAGATACCCTTGAATATCCAGGACGCCAGAAAGCCGAAAAGTATCGCGAGTGGCCCAAAGACTGCGGCGAGTAAGATTGAGAATGGAGCGAGAGCCCGTATGATTGCAGCGCGGAGAGGATACGTGTTGGATGGCGATGAAGAACGCGGCTCTGGTGAGAAGCTGGCTCTGATTGTCGACGTGTGGTTCCCCTTCATCGTCAGAGACAAAAGCGCATTATCTCCGTGTCCTTGATCATTAAGCAATATATCGAACTTTGCCACATCTTCCGCTTCCTGTGTCGACCATACTAGTCTGAGTGGAACAGTCGCATACTCTTGGTGAATCTGCCAGAAGAGTAAGAGTGCATCTGCCTCTGGGAAATATGGCAAGTTCGCGCCATCCGTGTCACCCGCTCGTGCGGTCGCAGATACTTCCTCCGTGTGTCCGTTGCCCTCAGCCGATGCATGGCGGAATATCTCTATAGGCTTTTCCAACCCCGAGACGGCAAGGGTGCGGCTGGAGATGTTGAGCTGATAGTCAAGCGCAAAGCCCTGTCGGGAACCATCGGGCACCTCTGCGTATTTCCTGTAATGATGACAAGGTTAGCTTTTTGGTCTTCATTCGCCTCATTTGCATGTCCTTACCAGTATACTCGACGCAGTATCTTGCCACCGAGGAGCGTCTTGGTTGCGTAGTCGGCGCCGTTGTTAATGTCTTGTCCACCGGAAGGGAAGGGAAGAAGTGCCCAGAGCAGGGCCAGAAGCAACCAAGCACTGAGGATCGACAAGAACAGCCGCCAGACGATACGGCACAATTTCCAGGGGCCCATCATGATGTGTGAAAGGGCTCTGCCGTCTGCTGAGTGGCGAGATTGTATAACTCGCACACGGGGCGATTGACTTCAGGGACAATTTCACGATGTTGAGAAAATACTTGAGCAAGAACCTTCTTACAGGTTTGATGCTTGTATCATATGAATAACATTATTTCTTTTCGCCTCAGATATTGTCGTGCGGAGAGTCGAGGATTTAATCATAAGATAGTATCCAGGCAGAAGCCGGGCGGCTGAAGCATTATATTGTCGGCGGCTTAGCAAGCATCTCGTATCAGGGTTATTTCTGGCCGAGTTAATAGGGCGGGTTCTAGTTACTTTCCGGGTGCGCAAACATGATAAATCGCACTATGCACAGCCACACCTCATCTTGAACATCATTTCCGATCACTTGTATGCAAAGTATGGAGCACATTAGGCTCGCGTGTGTTTGAGCTCAGGGGCTTCCCGGCATGGCTGAACCGTTGGAAACGTCAGTCCCAGCTGCGACTTCGGGCCCATCGCCTAGATCGGGGGCCATGCAGCGTCCCGGCTCTTTCCCGTGGGTTGCATGGCATTGCGGGCAAATTAAAAGCTCCAGTCCAGTCCAGTCCAGTCCAGTCCAGGCCAGTCGAATAATAGCCCCGGAGTGGCACAGCACAATAGCATCAATATAGAGCATCAAAGCCCGGAGCAGTGATACGGAGCACGACCTGCAAGCCGATCCAGACTAGCGCTGTGGCTGGCTCACTCACCGAGGACCCGGGTTTAGCTGGACAAGCCACACTGAGGCGCACCCTGGACTCCATCTCTCAGCCTTGCGCTCGCACTGCAGCAATTCAATTCAGACTCGACAAAGCCGTGCCCAAATCCTGCAGACGGAGGATTCACTCGGAAAATGGCGGATCCTTTCGAGGTCCGCATGCGCTTCAGCTCACAGCTGCAGCATCTCAACGCATCCGTTGCTTCGGCGCAAAAAGCAGCCCAATATGCGCTCAAATACAAGGACATGGATGAGGACCTGCACTCATGTATCCTGGAGCAAGTAGAGCGGGTGAGTTTGAGTTGGTGGTGATGAACTTTGACGAGTTTTAATTCTGCCTTTTCCCTTTCAACGCTGACCATGTATCACATAAAAGAATAACATGAATACACGTGCCAATATCATGTATTTTATTGAGCACTTCCTCGACTTGGCTCAGCGGGATGGCCACTCGGATTATATCCGCATGATGCAGCGTGATATCATCAGAGTTGTCGATGCTGTGGCCCCCGATGATGGCTCTGGAGCCGCCAATGTCAAAGTTGTCCGCAAGGCATGTGCATTCCTCTTCTCAGCAACCATCCTTTTGTCTTTTTGATGCCCTCGACTAACTCTGCGTCAACAGGTTTTGATAGGCCTTCAGAACAAGGGCTTTCTGGAAGACCAAGCGGTCACGCAGATTGAGGACGTCATCAAGGAACGCGGTACTAATGATGACGATTTGGGCCTTGCATCTCCCAACAGCGACGTTGACATGACAGACGCTCCTGCTTCCGAGTCAAAATCTCGGCGGCGACCCGCGACCCATGGCTTGGATAAGCGTCAAGTAGAGCAGCGGATCGAGGAGGATCGAGAACGACATAAGCGCGAGCGCGAGAGGATCTGGGCTGTCCCCAAGGGAGAGGACGCCGAGATGAACAAACTGTGGGAGGAAACGAGCGACTTTGGCGATGACGACGACCGCCTGCTGACCGAAGAGGGTGACGATTTCACCAAGGAGATGGAGATACAGCAGTGTCATCACCAACCACCGACGAATGGCAACGGCCATTGAATTTTTGTCCTGTTAGTTGGCTACTGCATTGGGCGGCGTTGTGTGTTTCAGTGTACACATTGAGGTTATGAAAATTATATGCATGGAGTTGAGAGATACCCCAGAGAATTTCTGTACTATTCATGGACCTGGGAAAATACATTTGCAATTGGGAAACAGGCCTCCGCAAACACTGAGAATGGTTTTGGCCCATATCATGCAAAGGGAAAATAGAAAAAAGAATTCTCTTCTTTGAATATATAATACACAATATTTTGTTGTACATGTACCTCGACCATCTATCGTGTCATAAAGATCATGCAAATATCCTCCCGATATTTTCTTTGCTTTTTCGTTTCCTTTACTCCATCACGACCACCGCACCAAGCTCCTTCATGGTAGCAATGATCTTCTCTGCGTCCTCCTTGGGCACGTTCTCCTTCATCATCTTGGGCGCGCTCTCAACAAACTTCTTGCTGTCGACCAGACTCAGGCCCAGCATACCCTTGACCTCCTTGATGATCTTGGCCTTGGCGGTGGCATCGATTGACTGCAGCTTCAGTGTGAAGAGAGTCTTCTCGGCGGGGGCAGCAGGGGCCTCCTCGGCTTCCTCAGCAGCAGCAGCGGGGGCGGCAGCGGCAGGGGCAGCAGCGAAGCCACCGATGGGCATGTCGGGAATGTTCAGCGTGCTCTATTAAAAAAATCCCATGTTAGTCGAGTGTTTGGTGGCATGACAGACTTTGGTCAGCCACTTGTGTGCTTTGCTAGTCATTTACTTTTAGGCTTGAGACGAGATCGGCAGTCTCCAGCAGCGTGAGCTTGCTGATCTGGTCGACAATGTCGGCAATCTTGGGGTTTACGGCGGCGGCTTCGGTTGAGTTGTACCGTCTCGTTGTGCATGACACTCGGAGCATTTGTGCGGAGGATCGGGGAGAGGCGGCTGATCGCAACTGGCGAGCGCAGCTGCGCGCAGCGAACCGACACGGAGTGGCCATTGCTATGGTTTGGGAGGAATCGGCGGCGGTGGGCAATTCGCAATTGACGATTTCGTGGGGTTAATCACTCGAACCGCTTTGGCTGTCGTGCGATGGCCTGTCATGAAGTTTTTCGAAAGCTTCAAGTTTGCTGGTCTGGGTGGGCTCTGATTGGTCCGGAAATTCGTAGCCCCGAGTGCCCCTCCTTCCCGCACCCTTGTTCCCGACTAGGAAAAAAAAAAGTTGGCGGGTGCTCTCATATCCATCGATAAGAAAAAAAAAAAAAGTTTAGAAACGCGACAGCAGCATAGAGGAGAGGTGAAAATTCGTTCGACATAGAGCACAATCATGGCCATGATTGATGTCTCTCGGCAGAGGAGGTCGCTCCTGAAGGATGCGGCTGCATTGGACCATCTGCCCGCTGAATTACTTGAAATTATCAAGCATCAGTCGTCGACGAAGCTCTTTGATGCTGTATCAGAAGCCGCGCTCATACCATCACTTACAGAGAGAATCTTTGTGCATTTCGAAGATGTGTTTTCAGACATTTGCGCACGATGGATTCTCAACGCCGGCAACGGACCACGAAGGTTATTAATTGCGTCAGCTATTGCCAGGATTTTACCATTTGCGCCGTATCTCTCGACTTTTCTTCAATGTTCCGCCAGAGCTGGAGAGGAAGCGGCGCAGGGACCTTCGCTTCACTTGGTGCTGCCGACCCTTGATGGAGTGGCCTTGGGGTTGGATGCAGATGCATTGCTGCAGGCTTTATTAACATACTGGCGACTTTTCAGCTTCGATCTGAGAACTTTCAGCTCATTAATTCCACCCGAGTACCTGCAGAGCTTGTTTGCGCATGAGAGCCGGGCAGTGAGATATCTTGCGATTCGAATCTTCTGCCAGCTGTTCCACGCCTCCGATTTCAAGCTTGAATCGCTTATCGAAACACACGTCGGCAGTGCGAATACCATCACTGCTGATTTCGACGGTGCATCGGTGGATTATGGATTTCTGTCACTGCATGAGCAAGCACGTGCCAAGAGAATCATCGCATTGCAGCAACAGGTGAAGCGATACGCTCAAGACTCCGAAGATGATTGCCAGCCTTTACTCCAGTCTCTCACCCAGCATGCGGTTTCTTATGGCAAAATTGTTCTCCCGCGACCACTCGTACCGACTGGAGGCCCATCGGATCTTGTTATGACTGCGACAACTACTAATAATCTCGAACGGTTCGCTGCCATGATCCGCAATCCCGAACCCATCCTTCTTCATGGCCTGCCGGGTGTTGGAAAGACGGCACTTGTCCACGAAATGGCCAAGCAACTCGGAATGTACTCCGGCATGGTTACGCTGCACTTGAACGAGCAAACAGACGCAAAGATGCTGATAGGCCTGTACTCGACGGACTCAAAACCGGGCAGCTTTTCGTGGCGTCCGGGTGTACTAACCACAGCCATCAAGGAAGGCAGATGGGTGTTAGTGGAGGATCTCGACCGAGCCCCTACCGAAGTTCTCAGCACTTTCCTCCCTCTGATTGAGCGAAACGAACTGTTGATCCCGAGCCGAGGAGAGAGGATAAAGGCTGCGAATAGCTTCCGTCTTTTTGCGACTGTGAGGACATCAATGGGTATGAATGGACGCGAAAATCTGCCCAGCATTGTCGGCATGCGATTCTGGCAATCCCTGTATACAGAACCCATGATTCAACCAGAATTGGAGGAAGTAGTTTTGCAGACGCATCCTATTCTGCACAAGTTTCTTCCCGGAATAATCGCTGTCTATGGCCGTCTGACCCAAGTCAGCGGCGGATCTCGGTCATTATCCCGCGGACGAGCACTTATGGATCGACAAATGAACCTCAGAGATTTGTTAAAGTGGTGCCGGCGACTACAGGAGTGCCTGCTGGCTGCAGGCTCAACAACTGGAGACGAACCAATAACCGAGACCACGCGAGACTGGATGTTCATGGAAGCGGTCGACTGTTTTGTGGGAAGCTGTCCAGATGATGAGCTTGGCAAACAACTCATATATGCCATTGCGGAAGAGATGCATTTGTCCAAAGAACGGGCAGACCATTATTTGACTGCCAATATACCCCCTTTGGAAGAGAATGACGTTCACTTCAGCATTGGGCGAGTCCAGCTGCGGAAAAAGAAGACTGTGAACCGGCTGCAAAAGTCAAAACGACCCTTTGCAAGCACTTCGCATGCCAAGAAGCTCTTGGAACAGATCGCTGTAGCTGTCAAGCTCAACGAACCGGTGCTTCTTGTCGGAGAGACAGGTATAGGAAAAACGACAGTCGTTCAGCAGTTGGCTGAGTCGCTTGGCCATAAACTTATCGCTGTCAATCTTTCACAGCAGAGCGAGGTGGGCGACCTTTTGGGTGGCTTCAAGCCCGTCAACGTCCGAAGTCTTGCGGTGCCCCTGAAAGAGGAATTCGAAGATCTTTTTTCAGCAACGGGTATATCTGCGTCCAAAAACCAAAAATATCTTGAGCAGGTCGGAAAGTGCTTTGCCAAAGGACAGTGGTCAAGACTATCCAAATTGTGGAGAGAGGCTCCCAAAATGTTTCTCAAAATTGTGTCTGAGTTGGAGCGGGCTCACTCAGAGAAGGCCGAGGCGAGAAACGGAGATGATTCCCAACCCACAAAGAGACGGAAGACCCAGTCCAAGCTGCAAACACTACTGGAACTCAAGCCTAGATGGGATCAGTTTGCCCGCACTCTCGAGCAATTTGATATACAAATTTCAGGTGGAAACACCTTTGCATTCTCATTCGTGGAAGGAAATTTGGTAAAGGCTGTCAGAAATGGCGACTGGGTTCTTTTGGACGAAATCAACCTAGCCTCACCAGACACTCTTGAGAGCATTACAGATCTCTTGACCGGACCTAACGAGAGACCTTCCATCCTTCTCTCTGAAACGGGAGAGATTGAAAAGATTGTGGCACATCCAAACTTTCGCATATTTGGTGCAATGAATCCAGCGACCGATATTGGAAAAAGAGATTTGCCTATTGGTATTCGATCGAGGTTCACTGAGCTTTATGTGAAAAGCCCCGATAAGGACTTGAAGGATCTCCTTACCATTATCAAGACATATTTAGGCAATGGCAGCAACAAGAATGACCAAGTGGGAGATGATATCGCACGCCTGTATCTCAACACGAAGCGAATGGCAGAGGAGAAGCGTTTGGTAGACGGAGCGAACGAAGTTCCTCACTTCAGTCTCCGTACGCTAACTCGAGTGCTGAGCTACGTCAATATGATAGCCCCCTTTTATGGTTTAAGACGAGCAATGTATGAGGGATTCTCCATGGGTTTCTTGACATTACTGGACCGAAATTCGGAGAAGATGCTTCTGCCGCTTATTTATCACCACCTTCTGGACAAGCATGGAAATCCGCAGTCATTACTATCCCAGCCTCCAAGGCAACCGGGCGACGGTAGACAGTATGTCAAGTTTCAAAACCAGAGCCGGGATCGACATTACTGGCTCTTCCAAGGCGAGCAGACACCTATCGAGAGAGACGATTACATCATTACTCCTTACGTGGAGAGAAATCTTCTCAATCTCGTCCGAGCAACTTCTACTAGGCGTTTCCCTATCCTGATTCAAGGACCTACATCGGCCGGTAAAACTAGTATGATTGAGTATTTGGCAAACTTCACCGGAAATAAATTCGTCCGAATCAACAACCACGAACACACTGATCTTCAAGAATATCTGGGCACTTACATTTCGGGGGCAGATGGCAAATTGCGCTTCCAAGAGGGCCTTCTCGTTCAGGCCATGCGACAGGGACACTGGATCGTTCTTGATGAGTTGAACTTGGCACCGACTGATGTACTTGAGGCCCTCAATCGTCTACTTGATGATAACCGCGAGCTGTTAATTCCTGAGACGCAGGAGGTTGTTAAGCCCCACGAGAACTTCATTCTATTTGCTACCCAGAACCCCCCTGGTCTTTATGGAGGCAGAAAAGTGCTATCTAGGGCGTTCCGAAATCGATTCCTCGAACTTCATTTCGATGACATTCCCGAAGATGAACTGGAATACATTCTTCAGCAGCGAAGCCGCAATACCTCACCCCCCGATTGTAGGCGTATTGTCAATGTCTACAAGGAATTATCACGACTCCGTCAAACTAGTAGACTTTTTGAGCAGAAAGACAGCTTCGCCACTCTTCGAGATCTATTTCGATGGGCTCTCAGAAGTGCAGATACACGTGAAGAGATTGCCGCACATGGATTCATGCTTTTGGCCGAAAGAGTTCGCAATGAGGAAGAACGAACAGCTGTCAAGGAGGTTATTGAAAAAGTGTTCAAAGTTGGCCTTAATCCCCAGGACCTTTACTCCGCAGAACTGGCACCAGAACTGAAGCACATTGCTGATCGGGCTAATGCGCAAGGCGTTGTTTGGACTCACGCAATCAGGAGGTTGTATGTGCTGGTGTCTCGAGCGTTGCAGAATAACGAGCCAGTTCTTTTGGTTGGTGAAACTGGATGCGGCAAGACAACAGTTGTCCAGCTGCTCGCAGAGATTCTGGGCAGACAATTGCACATTGTGAATGCTCACCAGAATACAGAGACTGGAGATATCATTGGTTCTCAACGCCCTATCCGAAACAGGGGCGCCATCACTGAGGCACTGGACGCTGATGTGACTGAGGTCTTAAGACACTGCAATGCAGATGTATCTGGCACAGCAGCAGATCGGTTGGAAAGATACAAATCTCTCGATAAGGCATTCCTTGATGGCATTCCCACGCAGACAAAAGAGAGAATTGCGTCAAACGAGACCAGGAGCATGGCCTTGTTTGAGTGGTCCGATGGTGCGCTCGTTGAGGCTATGCGAGGTGGTCACTTCTTTCTCCTCGACGAAATCTCATTGGCCGATGATTCGGTTCTGGAACGACTCAATTCCGTTCTTGAGCCTCAGAGAACACTTTTGTTAGCTGAAAAGGGAGTGGATAATTCATTCGTCGTTGGCGCAGACGGCTATCAGTTCTTCGCCACCATGAATCCCGGAGGTGACTTTGGCAAGAAAGAGCTTTCTCCGGCCTTGCGAAACCGATTTACCGAGATCTGGGTTCCTCCGCTGTCAGAGAGCGATGATATCTACGACATTACTCGGACGAAGTTGACTGAGGCCGCCAAGAGTTATGCTGAAGCCGTGGTACAGTTTGCGGCTTGGTTTGGCGCTACGTTTCGACCGATGGCCACTGCTCCATTCTCAGTGAGAGAGGTTCTCGCCTGGGTTCAGTTCATCAATGCATCAGCAGATCAGGATGTCGTGTTATCAATAGTTCATGGAGCTGCTGCTATCTTTATTGATAGCTTGGGTGCCAACCCATCCGCTATTTTGGCAACGGATATCAACGCGATCCACCGCCAACGGGTAGACTGTTTAATTAAGCTGGGGCAACTCCTTGGCCGGGATGTTTCTGCTACTTACCAGACTCAACCTGAACTTGACGTCACGGAATCACACTTGACCATTGGAGGATTCAGCGCAGTTCGAACATCAGACGCTTCCAATCCTTCAAGTTTTGCCTTTCATGCGCCAACTACTCGTCTAAACGCCATGAGAGTGATACGAGCGATGCAAACACAAAAGCCCATCTTGTTAGAAGGCAGCCCTGGTGTTGGAAAAACATCTCTTGTGGTTGCCTTGGCGCAAGCCTGCGGCCGGCCATTGACTAGAATCAACCTGTCAGACCAAACTGATCTAATGGATCTCTTTGGAACAGATGTCCCAGTTGAGGGAGAGGAAGCAGGTAACTTTGCATGGAGAGATGCGCCATTCCTCCAAGCAATGCAAAAGGGCGAATGGGTTCTTCTCGACGAGATGAACCTTGCTTCTCAGTCCGTCTTGGAGGGTTTGAACGCCTGCTTGGATCACCGTGGTGAAGTATACATCTCTGAACTCGATCAAGTGTTCAAGCGCCATCCAAACTTCCGTCTATTTGCAGCTCAGAATCCCCACCACCAGGGTGGCGGCCGTAAGGGACTTCCCGCTTCATTCGTCAACCGATTCGTCGTTGTATATGCCGATGTCTTCAAAGATGATGATCTCAAACTCATCGCCAGCCACAGCTTCCCGCGGCTGTCAGCTGAGGTTATCAGTTTGTTGATCCAATTTGTAACACAGATTGAGCACCATCTTCTGGTCGAAAAGACTTTTGGTGCGCAAGGTAGTCCGTGGGAGTTCAACCTCCGAGATGTCCTTAGATGGCTCAACCTACTGAGCTCGTCCGACCCGCTCCTGAAGACTCGCCATGTTGAAGACTTCCTTGACATCGTAATTAGGCAGCGTTTCCGCACTGAAGCCGACCGTGCTGAAGTAGACAAGATATTTCGACACGTTATTAGCTGGCAACCACACTCTCGCCACTTCTACCATGATCTCGGGTCTCGATTTGGCCAAGTTGGTCTTGCTTTACTGGACAGGAACTTGAACTCCCAGCCAGAGAGACTTCCTAGTATTGACATTGTACCAAGGCTCCCGGAGCTCGAATCCATTATGCTCTGTGTGAAGCAGAATATCCCTTGTATTCTCAGCAGCCCTTCAGGATATGGTAAGTCTGTGCTGTTGAAATATGTTGCAGCACTTGCCGGAAAGCCCCTCGTCGTGTTCCCCATGAATGCAGACATTGATACCATGGATTTGGTTGGTGGCTTTGAACAGGCGGATCCTCTGAGAGAGATTAATGCCACTCTCCGGAACCTGAGAGATTTCCTTCAGGATTCAGTCATGTCGGTTGTTCCTGCACAGGCTCCAAGTGAAGTGCTACAGCTGCTTCATCAGCTCGACAACTACAATGGCGATAGTGACAGCATCGTCACTATCCGAACCACGATAGAGGCGTTGCTCCAGCGAATTGCTGCCGGTTCTGAAGTATCCCTCTCGCTTTCTCGGGCTCTAGAGATTCTTCACAGCCCTCTGGTGCTTTCAAATCCTCGATTCGAGTGGCTAGATGGTGTGATTGTCAAGGCTTTGGAGACTGGCCAGTGGCTAGTGTTGGATAACGCCAACATGTGCAATGCTTCCGTTTTGGATCGATTGAACTCTTTGCTTGAGCCCAATGGATTCCTTAGCATCAATGAACACTGCGGCCCTGGAGGAGAACCTAGGATCGTCAAGCCTCATCCTGAGTTCCGAATTTTCTTGACTATGGATCCTCGTCACGGTGAGCTTTCTCGTGCCATGAGGAACCGTGCCATTGAGATTCACATCTACACTCCGCCGCCTGTCCTAGATGCGTCCCTTGCTAGGATGTCGCATGTTGAGAGCTCTCTCCAACGATACCTCAAATCCACAGAATATTCGGAGTCACTACTATCTGAAGGTGTTGACCCGGAGGCCAGTCTAGTCTCTCTGGAGAACCTTTCTCTCCAAGACGTTGCTCTTCTTCCAAGATTCGTCAGTTCAATGACAACTGAACGCGCCACATACCTAAATCTCGTACAAGAATTTTTGACGCTTCTACAGTCGCCACTTGGATCGCGATTACAACTATCTCTCAAAGAGTTGTATTCAAACTTGGCTGGTGCTGCCTCAGATGCACTGGCAAATGCTCAGGTAAGACATTCTACCTCTTTTTGTAACTGAAGTTGGTTCATTCGCTGACATTAACATAGCCATTACACCCTCTTAACAATATGACTGTCAGCAACATGCTTCCCTCGGTTGATTTGGCTAGGTGGAATGCAGCTCGTTATGATACATACCGACACTTGTATCACATCCAAAGCATTCTCGATTCGCAGCAAACACAGGCTCGCTCGGCAAAGTTGATCTCTCTAAATAGATTACAGAGATCTCTCATTAGTGATCGTGTGGCAGCTGTGTCGAAGGACTCTACTGTGAAGTTGGCTGCGTTCGTCTCTTCAATTTTGACTGCTCTGACTGAGTTTTTCGGGCTCGAAATGCTGTCCCATGATACTTGGGAGGGTACGCAGTTTATTAGAGCTATTCGATACTACATGGACCGCACAATTGCTCTTGCGACAAAGGGTGATTTTGATGAGGCCGTATTCCAGGCCCATTTGGCACAGGGTACAGCGCTCCTAGGGAAACAAATCCTGGCTGCGAAATCCGATAATAACCGTCAGCTTTCAACCTATATACTGGGAAGATTGGAGGACGACTTTGATGGCGGATTCAAACTGAGTACCGGTTTGAGTATGGAATCGCTCTGGAATTTGATGAGGCCGATCCCTATTCCTGACAAGTCAGTTCTTGATCGGTCGGTTGAACTTGACCGACTGGGCGCTAGATTTGACAACCTACGATGGAAGGCTGGAGCCTCTGTTGTTGATTTGTCGAAAGCCCAGCAGACTCTTGAGCAAGCTTACAAAATCATCAGAGACGGTGTTGTCACAACAGATGGATTGGTCAAAGATCTCATTACGGGAATCGAGTCTCTGGAGAGTCGCATTGCTGACGAAGAAGCCGAGCTGTTGCCATTTTTGGCGAATGAATTCGAGTCTTTGAGACAATTCGACATTCTTCGATCCGTGTCGCCCAATATTATTCTGGAGAGCGGGTTCCGGGATCTCTCCATTTTGTCAAATGTTCCAACCAAAACAAGATTATCGCTTGTGAGTGCCACTAGGGAAGCGGCACTTCTACAGTCGATGGATTGTTTGGTACACAAGGATCAATTTCCATGGGATGGAACGTTTACACCCATCTTGTGGTCAAAGCTGCAGTCTATGGGTGGAGTTAGTCTTGGATCTCTGGCATTGCTTGATGTGGAGTTGCCGGCTATGGGACGACATGTCGCTTCGCTGTCTGCTGAAGTAGCTGCCGACCCGCTACCGAAGCTGAACAATATTCTTCAACAGCTGATTTTCGAAGTATTTGGTGCGCACTCAGCGAGCCTCAAGGAAGCTGCAATTCACGCCTATCGCAACGCAGAGGAACAAGCCCAGACGAACGGCGATATGGCTGTTAGCCCCTTTGATGCCTTCCTGAGAGCCATTGAGCCTCTCCATCTTCAGCAGGTAGCCGAACAGCATCTGATTCCGGCCATGGCTTCTCTGCTAGCGAAGAAAAACGATGAGCGACACACATATCTGTCTGCACTGGCATGGACTCACTTCAGTGTTGGCGTTCTGGGGCTCTACGTTCCTGACCGCGTCTTTGATCCTCAGCTACGCCCCAAGATGGAAAGAGAGTTCTTTGAGGAGCTTCAGAATGGCATTTCTGATAAGATATCTTCACTTATTGCCTTTGAAAGCAAGTTTACTGGACAAAACACAAATGAGCGTATTGAATTGCTCAGTCAGGAGCTTTCCAACATGGGTCCATTGCCTGAAGAGGTCCAACCAGTGTTCCGACCAGAGCAGTCAGAACTTAGCCGGCTGCATGCGGAATTCTCTAATGTCCTGAAGGCGATCACAAGCCCAGCTCTTCGATCGGCACTAGAGTTCTCTGACAATATCAATTCTTCAGTTGACAGGGAAGGGTTGGCACTGGTAAAGGAAAATGTCAAGAGGCTACAAGATCGACTTACAGCTCGATTCGAAGCATACCAGGATATGACCAGGCCTGCTGCGAACCTCTTGCAGTGCCTACGCGTCGGCCTATCACTCTATGATGCAGCCGCAGCTTCATCGCTGACATCGCCTACATCCCAGCTTTTAGAGATGACACCGTTCTTCGGAGGGGCAACCTGGGATGTCACCATGCAATCCTCTTTCGAGAAGAACTTTGAATTCCTCAGCCTTGTCCGAGTTGCTGTGAATATTGAAGGGAGCGAAAGTTTCCGACCAGGCATGCGAGAGGCTATTTTCGAATGCTTCCACGGGTTTTACGACGAGTGGAGCAAGAAACTCGAAGCAGACCGAAAGGCAGAAGAGACAAAAGGCAGCATCTACCAATTCCGTGGTTCCTTGGAGGATGAGGAAGAAATCGATGAACAGGAGTTTAATGAACTGTTCCCGACGTATGATGCTGATAAGGAGACTGTTAGTTCAGGGAACAAGAAGGACACTGTCCGCAACATGTCTCTCAGGGTTGCCGAAGCTCACAGGAAGATATTCCTGGATAGAGAGGATGCCCAAGTCTCGATCCAAAACTTGAGCAGAAATGTGGGCAATAGGGTTGCGAACGAAACCAAAGATCAGTCATATCTTGATCGTGAACTGAACAGCAGAATGCTCGCAAGCACAACGCTTCTACTTGACGACAAGCTCAATGGGCTGCAAACGTCCGAGAAAGACAAGTCATACAGCTTCTATACTAGCCCCAACTTGCCTGAAGCCCGACAACTTGTGATTCTCATTGGCAAGATCAAGGCTAGGTTCCGCGAACTGCAGCTTGTCGATGAGATTGGCCACATGCAGCCGCTAGCAGACGTCATTCAGAGCTGCAACAACGTCCTTGAGCTCATCCATGAAGATCCCCTAGCCAAGATCTTACCAAAGGTAGAGCATCTACACGCTCACGTTTACGAATGGCAATTCGGCGGGTGGGCTAGCAAGGTGTATGCTGTTCTGTCGCTTTATAACGCGCTCACGGATACTATTGTTCGCTGGCGACGATTGGAGCTGTCAACATGGGCTAATCTATTTGAGACGGAACAAACGAAATGCCAAGAGGACGCTTATTCATGGTGGTTTATCGCCTACCAAGTTGTCGTTGCTGTTCCACTCTCTATGGTTGATTCTCCCACTGAACTGCAAGAATATACTGTGTCGCTTATCCAGAGCTTGGAGACGTACTTTTTGACCTCCATCGTTGGGCAATTCGCAACCCGTTTGTCGCTTTTGCGACAGTTGCAGAGCCACCTTCAACTCCTCATTCAAGACTATCCCAGCCTGACAGTCATCTACTACGCTCTTACAAATTTCATTTTCTACTTTGCCCGTTACGAGAAGGCTGCCGAGGCTGCTATCCAAAAGGGCCGGGCCTCACTTGATAAGAAAATGAAGGACGTTCTTCTCATGGCCAGCTGGAAAGATACCAACATTAACGCTCTCCGGGATAGCGCCAAGAGATCTCATCAGAAGCTTTTCCGAATCGTTCGAAAATTCCGTGGCATTTTGGGCGCGGAAATGAAAATGGTTATTGAGCAGGGTCTTCCTGATGAGACGACATCTCAACAGGCAGCTGGGGCAAGCCAAGTTGGCGAAATCGACGTCCCTGATGCCGCTGTTGAGTCGCTAAATGGAGCACTTCCTGGTTGGCTGGAAAAACGTAAACGCCTCGGCAACGTGGTGAAGACGGTATCTGTGATGCAGAAGATCGCAGCCAGTCCCGAAGTCACTAGCTCTGTTCCCCAGTCTTTGGACGCATATCTCGCCAGCTTGGAAGAGTCAATGGCAGAGCTGAAGAAAGAAACCCCGTCAACTCTGACCGACGAGAATAAAGAGCAGGTCAAGCACATGAAGACTAGGAAGCGCAAGCTATTTGCCGACACACTACGAGATCTCCGCGGCATGGGTCTACGATACAACCTTGGCCAGGATAATTTGGCTGAGCAAGAATCGTTGTCCGTTGTACTTGCTTCTACTGCGCCGTTAGAATTTTCTGATTCTGACGTTTTGAGCGAAGCAGAGTATTACTTCCACAAGACTCTGGATCTCGCTCCAAAGGCTCGAAACGCAGCTCGAGAGCATTCTGAAGATTTGACTGGCGCCGAGGTTGCGCGAAGCATTGGCTTCGTGGAAGGATTCATTCACTTCGCCTTGTCTCAACGAAACAACCTCGCGAGCATCATGTCTGTTTTCGGATCACTTAAGAAGGCGATATTCCAGTTCCAAGACCTGGGTAAATTCCAAAGCTTGGGTGGTCTATCTCGAAGCCAAGGAATCACTGATTTGTCACGTTTCCTCCCATGGACCGTACAAGGGCTGAAATTTGCCATCTACTTGCTAGGCGTTCACGGCAAATTGGGCAAGCTTGATCACAGTGCATTGGTTCAAAAGTTGCAGACGTGGTTAAATACCATGGAGAATCACGCAAAGAGACTGGGCGAATTGGCCAAGCTTCCTGCACTGCTGACGTCCGATGTCCATATCAAGCTACACGAAGATGTGACAAGAGATTTAGCCGAGCTGCAGTCAACTGTTAGCGAGGCTATCCAGAGCAACCCTGGTGTTGGCTTCATTCTTCAGCAACTCCGTGTCTGGAGCCATACGACCAGTGAGGCCTTGGAAGCTCGAGGCCATACCATGGATCTCTTGGGCTTTGCAGAATCAGTTTCCACTCTGTGTGACACTGTTTTGGTGGCCGTTGAGAATGCAAAGAAAGCCGGAGCGGAGATTCCGAGGAAAGAGGATGAGGCAGCCTGGTTAAAGAAGCATAGCGACGCCTATCTCTCCATGATCAACCAGCTTCACATGAAGAATGTTGAGAAGACAATTGAGCAATGCATTCGCGCCTTGCAGAAAATCGATCTAGGACAGCCACTGGCAAGCATGGCCGCAATGAGTGCCATTACCGTCGCATCGCCAATCTTGAGTCAATTCGCGGCGCTATGTGAGCAATCTATTACGGCTGGTCTGGATATCCATCGCGCTACTGTTAAGATTGGATATGGCATGACAAAAGCTTTCACGCAAATCGCTTCACAGGGATTCTGCACGCCGCAAGAGAAATCGGACGAGAAATCAGGTGCCGAAGGCAAGTTGGAATCTGGCACTGGTCTTGGCGACGGTGAAGGCGCTGAAGATATCAGCAAAGATATTCAGGCCGATGAGGACCTTTCTGAGCTTGCACAAGAGGCGAATAAGGAGAAGGACGGCGAGATGGAAGATGAAAAGGACGCAGTCGATATGGCAGACGAGGAATTGGAAGGAGATATGAACAGTGTGGATGGCGCCGAGGAAGAAGACGAAGACAAGTCTCAAAAGGGAGATGAGGAAGAGGAAGAGGATGCTATGGATGAAGAGGCTGGTGACGTGGACGACCTTGACCCCACTGCCGTTGACGAAAAGATGTGGGATGGCGATGATGAAAAGGCAGAGAAAGACCAGGAGGGTGATAAAGCAAAGGGCCAAAAGCAGGAGGATGAGCAAATGGCGACTGAAGGAGAAGCGAAACCAGACGATGCGGATCAAGACCAAGATCAAGATCAAAAGCCCGATGGCGAAGAACCCGAGGAGCCTGAGGCCGAAGACGCAGGGGCAGAGGAAGAAGACGTGCAGGCAAAGGAGGAGCTGAACCGCCAAGATCAAACAGTGGAAGAGAACGACGCACTGGAGCTTCCTGAAGACTTGGATATGAATCTCGACGAAAACGACGCAGAGGGCTCAGATGAGGATGACTTGGATCTTATGTCGGACATTGAAGAAGACAAAGAGCAAGAAGAGCAGCCTAAAGATGCGGAGACAGTTGATGATGAGGAGATGAAAGAGGACGCAGAGCAACAAGTAGAGCCAGAGACTGCGGTTGAGGATGAAGTGAGCGAGGCGGAAGAGATTGAAGAGAATGTCGGTGTCGACGAGATCCAAGAAGAAGCAGAGCCTGAGCAAGAGGAAGAGAAGAAGGAGGAAGAACAACCAGACGAGACCCATCCAGACCAGACGCCTAATAAGCAAGAGGAGACCAAGGCAGACAAGGAGAATGCGGCACCAAGCGATGTCAAGAGTTCCGGAATCGACCAAAACGCAGATTCCATGGACATGGATGACGAATTCCAAGCCAAGGCAGCTCAGCAAGATGAAGGCGACATGGGAGACGGCGCGGCGGACCAGGATACAAGTGCTGGCAACAAAGGAGCTACATCACGATCGAAGGAGGCGGTAGACAAGCCTGAAGACGGCGATGCTCAGGAAGAGGCTCGCAGCGATCCATTCAAGAAACTGGGCGATGCACTGGAGAAATGGCACCGCCAACAAATGGACATTAAGGATGCCAATATGGAAGAAGACGAGAAACAGCACGGGCCAGAAGCCGAGGAGCAAGGCCAGCGCGAATTTCAGCACCTGAAGGATGACGAAGCGGCTGAAGATACTCAGGCTCTCGGCACAGCAGACAACGAAGAGGCACAGCCCCTGGATGAGTCTATGGCAATTGACGAGGAGAAGCAAGACCCAACCAGCCACGTCATGGACGGAGATGAAGAGGAGAAAAATGATGCAGAGCTCGACAAGATGGACCTCAGTGAGCCAGCAGAGGACGACAAAGAAGCGGGCATGAACGATGTGGATGACAGTCGCACTGGCGTGAAGACAAGACAGGGTGCCTACAATAAGGAGCCTACGCCTGAAGAAGAGGAAGAAGAGGACCAGAAGCTCAAGATCGAAGAGGAAGAAGAAGACGTACAAGACGCATCCGCCCAGCTCTCGACAACTCACCTTTGGGAGGATCAACGACCCTTGCGCGACTTTTCCCAGTGTCTTGAGCAGTGGACTGAACTTCAGACCAAGTCCCACAGCCTGTCGCTGTCGCTAACATCCCAGCTGCGGCTGATTCTCACACCGTCGCAGTCTACCAAGCTGTCGGGATCGTTCCGCACCGGAAAGCGGCTCAACATCAAGCGCATCATCCCTTACATCGCCTCGAGCTACAAGCGAGACAAGATCTGGATGCGGCGCAGCATCCCGACGAAGCGGACGTACCAGATCATGCTGTGCGTGGACGACAGCAAGAGCATGGGCGAGTCGTCATCTGGCGCGCTGGCAATGGAGTCGCTGGTCATGGTGTCGCGATCCCTGACGATGCTCGAGGCTGGCCAGGTGGGCGTGCTGGGCTTCGGCGCCGACGTCTTCACGGCGCATCAGCTGACGGATCCCTTTGGCTCGGATGCGGGTGCCAAGGTTCTGCAGCGGTTCTCGTTTGGCCAGGACAGGACGGACATTGCGCTGCTGATCCGGCAGACCATTGACACGTTCCGCACGGCACGACAGCGGTCGAGCGGAGGATCGGACCTGTGGCAGCTCGCGCTGATCCTTTCGGACGGCCTGACGCCTTCGTCGGCTCACGATTCCATCCGGCGGCTGCTGCGAGAAGCCATGGAGGAGCGCATCATGATTGTCTTCATCATCATGGACGACACGGGCAAGAAGAAGGGCGACAGCGTGCTGGAGCTCAAGGAGGCCAAGTTTGTCAGCGAGGGGGGCGAGAGCCGGGTCGTGATTGAGCGGTACCTGGACACGTTCCCCTTCCAGTACTACCTGATTGTGCATAATCTGGAGGAGCTGCCGAGCGCCCTGGCGGGATTGCTGCGGACGTGGTTTGCAGAAGTGGCATCATGAAGTTGTGTAACAGCGGATAAGGTCTAAAAAAGCATGGGAACACGGCGTTTCTTGGGGAATGGATTGGATTGGATTTGTGATCATATGCCTGTGTTTGAGAGCTTAGACGGATTTCCTTTTTTCTTTTATCATAATGCATAGAATAGTGGTATTTAGATATGTTATTCATTTTCAAATAATCACATGTTAATCAGCATGAGTCGTCTTCTCTTTAACATCTGCCGTTCTGAAATCCTACATGGCGCCATTCCGACTTGCATCCCTGCACATGTCAATATATTCATATGCATCATGCAAGCCATACCGCAAGATTACACAAACACAATAACCACGTCTACCAAGGCCCTGATAACGCAATTATAGCCGTGTCTCTAGTATTTGAGTTTATTCTTCTTCTTTCATTCTTTTACTTCATCCCTGCTCAGCTAGCCAAGTCCATTGTCTCATCTGAAACCTGGAAATGAGAGCCCGGATGTGGAACATACCCTCTTTCAACTGAGACTTTTTATTCCCCTCCTCTCGTCATCTCGCCTTAGCGTGTCTATCAAATCTGCAAGGAACCCACAGTCTAGGCTGCGATAATTTGAAATACTTTGTGACTTGGCGGCCTCGGCTCATGGATCTGCCGGGCGAGATGTTTGTCACGAGGGGAGACTATGGGGATACTCGTATATGTGTGTCTCATATGGATTATTTTGGCGTCAGTTTGGAGGCTATTACCCCTCTTGTTAACGAGACCAAGACATTGAAAGAATTGATTCCTTCGGTATGTCTGTCTTTATATAAGGTATACAATAATACAAATTATTTCTTCTTCATGCATACATCCATTAGCGTAAATACCTTGGTATCGAGAATGTACTCTTTTATTAATGCCAACATCTAGATCAGCAGATATACAGTAAAAGCGCAACGCTCTTCACTACCCCCACGCCCCGGGGTTCCAAACGCCGAAAAAGGTCCGTCCGTGGGCGATCTCGGTCTCAGATGGAAAATCAAATCATTTTGATAGCTTCAAGCCGCACCAGGAAGGTGGAAAGAAAGAAAGTGAGACTCTTGCCGTAGAAAGAATAGATGAGATGAATTCCATTTTCGGGAAATGATGCTCTAAAACAGACACATTACCTATATTCTATCTATCTATTTATCTCTATCAAAACTGACATCTGACTAAACAAACACCCCCCCCGGATTCCGTTCCCTTTCCCCGCCGGCAGATCTTCAAGGCCCCAGAACTAATTAATAGCACCATCTGCCAGCAACTTCATCTTCCTTCTTCCTCTTTTCTCTCTCCTCTCCTCTCTTCTTCTTCTTATTTATATCTTCTCTTCTACTTCTCTTCTGTCTTCTTCATGCTTATTCGACGGCCCTTTTCCCTTCTAGCACACCGTCCCGTGATACTCCCGTCCTCCAATCTCGCACACCTGCGTCCCCTCTCTCTGCCGCATTCTCTCTCATCTCCCCTCAAAATGGCCACCCCCACGGAATTGCGGTTCAGTAAGTTGTTCAGAATTCGTCTTAAGAGAATCATTGAAGAGAGCTGACATTATTTTCTTTTTCTTCAAATAGAGAACCCTGCCATCTTGTAAGTTTGGCGCACCAAGCCAATCGCAATCTCGACCCCAGACTCCGTCGTCGAAAGCATCATGGCGAGAGCCTCGGCTGACGATAAACTCCAAACACACAGCGTCTGTGACATGCAAGACAAGTTCCGCAACGTCATTTACGAATTCGACAGCATGTAAGCTCTCACTCCATCCATTTCCCACCCTAAAAACACTCTCCCTCGCCCCGGCATCACCATCACCAAAACCTCCATCATCCATCCATCCATCCATCCATCCAGCTAACAACGCCAAAACAAACAGCGTCACCACCACCGTCAAACTCCTCACCTACGCCCAATCCCTCTCCATCCCCGTCCACACAACAACCCAAACCTCCGCCAAACTCGGCGCAACCGTCCCCGCCATCGCCGACCTCCTCCCCTCCCCTCCCCACGACAAGACCAAATTCTCCATGCTCGTCCCCTCCGTCGCCGCCCAGCTCGAACCGCACTCCCGCATCGCCCTCGTCGGCATCGAGTCCCACATCTGCATCACCCAGACCGCCCTCGACCTGCGCGACGCCGGCCACTTCCCCTACGTCATCGCCGACGGCGTCAGCTCCTGCAACCGCGGAGAAGTTGGAATTGCTCTGGATAGGCTGAGGAGCGAGCCCGGCATCACAGTTACCACGAGCGAGAGCTGGATGTACGAGTGTCTGGGCGATGCCTCGCACCCCCTGTTCAAGTCTTTAATCACCGTGGTTAAGAACAAGAGTAGCGAGACTAGCAAGGTTTTGAGCGTGCTGCCGCCTGCTTCCAAGATCTAAAACCGGCAAACCATGCCCTCTTTTTTTCTCGTTTCTATATTCGGTTCTGCTCCAACACTTTTGTTCAAAACATTCTGGCTACGTGCTAAATCTTCATTTTGGGTCGAGGAGGAGGCAGTTAGTTAATTCACAGGGGCATATCATCATCACCAGTCTTATGTAGGTACCTAGATACAGCGAGGTTTGGAAAATCTGGGAGGAATTAGGGGCGCTGAATTGTTTCAATTCCTAGCTACAGCAATAGACACGGCTGCGAGGCCCAAGTCAAAAATCAAACCAACCACTGCACAGAGTGTCAGTTCATCGTAGGAAGTGTAAATGTTCAAATCCACAGCATTCCTATTGCCGCTGACTGGGGCAACCATCCTTGCTAGGCGTTTTTTATTCTGCCGACGGCGACGTCTTGGTAGGCTTCGCCGGTGGTGTCATCCAAGGAAAGGCCGACGCTGCTCCTATCGGGTTGTTCGCCGATCTGGGCAACGACACTGAAGTCGAGGCCGCCCGGCCACCAGAGCTAGAACCGGACTTTGCTGCTTCACCCTTTGCCTCACCTGGTGTCGCTGGCCCCTTGAGATCCCACCTGATGCCGCCATTCGCAGCCGTGGAACTTTCACCGTTCATGCTCACCTGGCTCTTCCGTCGGCCAAGCTCAGACTTGGACGGAAGCGGGGGTTCATACGACGCCCCGGTGCGTGCTGATGATGACCCCGATTTCTGGGCTTTGAGCACCTTCATGTTGCGCCCCCGAGGTGCAGGCTGATATCCGCTCAGAGGCGGTCCAGTCTCACGTTGATCTGCTCCGCTGCCGTTGGGGTTGCGCCAAGAGCCCCAGATGCCGGACGACGTTCCTCGTCGCGAAGTTTCAGACGCGCTTGATCCGTCTCTTCGCCGGCGCTCGGAGCCGTTGGCGTCTCCTCCAGACTTTTCATTTTCCTCCTCGTAATCGGGAACACTATTCGCCCGAACACGGCCCGAAGGCTCGGAATGTGATGTAGCGGGGGAAGCCTGGCTTCTAGTTTCGCTACTTCCCGACTCTTTGGTTGTTGCTGTTGCTGATGTAGGTGTCGTGGCAGTCGCTGTAGATGTTGCGGTTAGCGGTGCAGCCGCGGCCTTGTCCTCGCCGTCAGCCCGGGTACCGTCTCCAAAGACGAATGGCGCGGCGTTGGCATTCAGCTTTGGCCGTTCTGGCGCAGCGCTGCTGGTGGTGATGTGGCGGAACACCTCTTCGTCCTCTGGGCGAATAAAGGGAACGCGCAACCGGTCTCGCTCGTTGCTATAGAGCACCATTGTGTTTTGAGAGAATAGAATATCGGCCGCGTGTGCCCTCAGAGCATCGCTTCCGATGAAGATGCGGACGGCTTTCGACACCTGATTCGGCTTCGTCTGTTCACTGCCGCACATTTCGAAGCAAACCGACATGGAGGGCACCGAGCCTGCAGCGGAGTCTGACCGACTGCTATGGCGTGTGATGACGGCCTCTGCAAGATAAACATCCAACCTGGCCCTGTAAACTCCATTGACGTCTCGGTGGAACTCGCTGAGAAAGTCTAGCTCTTTTACGAGCGAATAATCAATTGTGGACTTTTGCGATCCAGTGCAAATGTCTGCATAGAGCAGCGTTCCGTGAGCGTAGTCCGTGGTCAGCCAACAGCGAACAATGGAAGGGACCGTTCCTAGGACGTAAACGGAGGCTGGAAGCCCCGGCATGTCAAAGGAGGAATCGTCGTCGTCTTCATCGCCCGTGGCAAAATTTGTGTCGAGGCCAATGCTACTGGCTCGGCCTGACGCTACAGAATGGTGCGAGTGAACCGAGTGGCCGGCCGAGCTATGCCTACCGTCTGACTTGTGTGACAGGGACCGTTCCATCATATATCCGGGACGGACTGCGCCAAAGTCTCCAGAGTGACGGTTGTTTTGGGCACCCCAGCTTGAGCCGTGCAACGCGCTCTCGTCAAACCGGACGCTGTTTGCTCGCGAAGCCGCACCACCGCGCCGAACTGGTTCCTCCTCTGCAGGTCCCAAGTGTAGAGAGCCCAGCAGCTGCTCTCCCTGCTCATCCAAGTCGTCGAACACATCATTCGTTGAAATTTGGACGGGCCCTACAGAAGATGTTGTTGTTAGTAAAGATATGAAGAAAACATGCATTCAGCATAAACAGTACAGAGGGCCATGGCTCACCATGCTGTGGCGTCCCGGCCAGAACTCCTGGAAACGGTGAGTTCCATACAGATTTCAGTGCAGAGTCATCTGCCTGACGCTTCTCTAGTCTCACGATTCGTTCCGCGTGGTTGGCTTGGGCATATTGGACCTGCTTCAACTCCATCTGCAGGTTGTACAACTCGTCCCGAGAGACAGAAAAGCGGGGATCCATGTCCGAAAGACTTCTCAACAAAGGGATTAAGGGGACATGTGAGGGTGAAAAAAGACAAGTTCAAGCTGGTAGGAAGGGAGAGTGTATACTTGAACAGCGGGTTTAGGAGAGAGAAAAAATATTAGGCTTAGGTATCGACACAAGGAAACAAAAGGAAGAAAAAGCAGGGTTCAGGCAAGGTTGCACAATGTTGAAGCCACAGGGGTAAAGAACGAGAAGGTACCAAGTGTCGCAAGCCTGGGCCTTACAGTCGACTCGGCGGTCGTAGAGAGGTGGTGTTGGTGCGTGGCTCTTTTGGATTTATTCCCTCGAGTATTATCGACAGTTCACAATCAACTTCGTCGGCCACATCTCCTTGCCCTACACCCCGGGGCCACACTGCCGATAACGCAGAACGTGCGCTATGGCCTGGGTGGAAATCAAGAATTTGGGCACTTTGGATATTAGATGTGTCGATAGAAGTGAGAAATGGTTCAAGTGGCGGCGAAATCGCGTGGCAGGTACTGTGTCGTCACGGACACAAGGCGGCACCAATATTGCGGCTCTAGCCACACCCAAGAGGCCTCGTATGCGGGGGTATAATGCTAATAAGACGTGCAGGACAATTCCTGTGTATACGATAACGCGGCTAGGACAGAGCAGTAGCCAGATACAGAGGCAGAATGTATGTCGGTATGTGTATGTTGGATGCGTATGTAGTAGAGCAGCTCGACAGTTTGCTTTTGTCAGGCGCAGGTGCTGTATATCGCAGGGAGAGTCGCGACGAGGGCGCAGCGTCCAACGAGCAACGGGCAACGGATATGCTGAGTCAGTAGGCGGTAGGAATGTTTGAACTACACGAGCGAGCGGGCGAGAGGGGGGCAGCGTTAAAGAAGCTGGCTGGCCGTTTGAGCGGAGGCGTTGGAGAGGGAAAGGCGACGAGTCGGAGCAGAGACGGGAGAGAGGAGAGACCGAAGAGGGACAACCGCAGAAGGAGACGGCTTATCGATTGGCGGGCTGTGGCATGTGCATGTGCATGTGCAGAAGGGAGGTAAATAAACGGCTGAGGGCAAGCACAGCACGCGGTTTCAGGTCCAAAGGCGGATGGGATGAAATGCCTGGGCGATGGATGATGCGAGGTTGTTGCGTCTCTCCACAATCCAGGATTCCAGCCCGAGAAAAACACCACCCATGACCAGGGGGCTATCGATTGGCTAACAGCGGCCCTTACAGCGCAGGGCAGCCCAAGTCCAGCCATTGCTTACAGCGCCGTAGCGGGTAGACGGCCGGCTGTAAGCTGGCGCTTCCCCGCAGACAGCCCTGTAAGTCCAGGTTCTGACTGACAAATGCGAGTTTGAGCTTGTTTCTCATGTCCCATGCCATCCCATGCATTCAGCATGATTCCTTCTTCAGATGACGTACTTTCTCAGCTGATTACTGCACATCAGATTTCTCGATATAAATTCGCATCCAATTTCATGTCATGTATAAATTTGATGCATTACGTCAGACAGCTTTACCGTACTTCGCATCACTCATTTAGTATCTATCTACACCTTCTACCACTCCCTCTATCTATTGGATATCTACTATACCAACATATCTATAGCATAAGCATGTAAGTAATGAGCGGTTCGTCTATCCAAGAGAAACGCGCACAGGAGGAGCCAGAGCCACCTTGGGAGGGTTCACCACTCTCCAGTCAGGCAGCACATAGTCTCCCCTCTCATCGGGAACAATATCTTGCCCAATATGCGCCTTGATCTCGTCGAAAAACACCTTGTAGCCTTCTCCGCCCATGTGAAGCCCATCCGGAAGAAGCGTGGTCAGGCCCCCCTGCTTCCCATTTTCTGGCGACCCCAGCCACGGACCTCCAGGTGTATAATCTCCGGGAGCCATGGAAATCGCCTCGCCCATAATGGCCTGCCAGAGATCAACCAAGACCACGCCGGGGTTCTCGCGGGCTACCTCCCGGGCTTTCTCTGCATACGACGCAGATACGGCCGAGCTTCGGATGGCTTGGGCGTGGCCCTGTGCCATGTCTAATTCCTTGAGCCTGATTTCATCTGCCGGAGGAGGAGTTACCAGCAGGATCTTGGGATTGTGCGCCCGTACCCGAGGATCGTTGATAATCTTGTTCAAGTTCTCTTTGTATGTTTCAATGGGAACATGCTGCGAGGTAGTCTCCAGAGGAAGAACTGCGTCATTTGCGCCCAAGAGAATAAGCTGGTGGTTTCCCCGTCTTATCAGCGTTATATACTCTTGATGAGTCAGACTTTATCACTCTGCATTTGCACTCACCAAATACGCAATCTTTGGTGACGAAGCAGATGGCTCTGAGAAAATCTCGGGCAAATACTTGACCACATTTGTCGTATTCCATCCTGAGAAGCCGCGGTTAACCACGTCGAAGCGTCGTATCAGCCCTGTAGATTCTTCGTTAAATATCCCACTCTATTTCTGCGAGGCCTGCACTTGGAGGCCTTACTTGTTTGAAGAGCCGACTGGAACGAGAAGCCGCTCAGAGTGAGAGCCGTAAACTCAATCAGGGAGTCCCCCAGGAGGATAACTTGAGGATACGGTTTCTGTGCACAGTGAGCTTTCTACAGAAACTACCAGAGTTATTGAGTCACTTACCGCCATTTTACCACATACACTACAAGAGATCTCTTCCTTTGAGTAAATTGTAGATGCGGAAGTAATGGTCTTTACGAGGATGCGGGGGGTTCAACTGTTAGGACTCGACGGAGTACGGAGTATTGCCCGCACTTATATCAATAGTAGCCTCCTCCCCACTTGAATCTCACCGAATAACGAAGTTTGCCCTTTTGCTGCCTTTGTTAATCTCCAATTGGTCGGGTATAAATGCAGTGGAACACGGCACCACACAACTGGTATGGAGTAACTCAGATACGCAAACACTGCCTCAGTTTGTAATTCTTAGTCAAGTAGAATAATAATGCCTCTAGGTAGACTTGATATTGAACATACAGGAACTGTACTACACATGGATGTCATTCCATCTAGCTGTAACATCGAAAGCTCAATAGTACAAAACCAGCTGAAGAAATGGTAGGAATAGGTGGCCAAGCGAATTCTTTAAATACGATGCACCATCGCAAATATATTCCCAGACCAGCCTCACGCGACAAAAGAAAAGTTGCAGACGGCTAATTTCATCACAGCACTACAGGCAGCCTACACATGTACTCCGTACTGCGCGGATCAATGGATGTCTTAGTGTAATCGCTGGTGCTCCAAATTTAGTGGTGAAATGGATGACACCAGCCACGTGATTGGACGTGGAGTACATTCTGCAGCCAACATGTTAGTGCGGCGTTATCGATAAGAAAATTATCAGCAAGTCTCCGCCAATCTTCCAGGTCTTGAAAAAAAAAAAAGTTCAATAGGCTTCAAGGCGCCATAGTCAAGAACGCCGCGTTCCTGATTTTCTCCCACCTCGAGTCCGTTTTCCGACCTGGAGCCTCAACTTTCGACATAATGGCGACCTCGCTTGCCGCGCAGCTGGCGCAGGTTGCCGCAAACTCCAAGTCGAGTTTGGACATCAAAGCGCAAAAGGCTGCCCATTCAAAGTCTCTGATCTGGGAGCCTCGAGTTGCAGCCGCCCAGAGTTATCAAACTCTGTATGCGACATGCCACCAAGGCTTTGAAGAGCTTTGCCAATTGGACGATCGATTCACTGCCTTCCAATCAACACTATTCAGTGAAGAGAGCCAGAACCAAGATCGAAACCAGCTCACAATCGCTGAGAATGAAGAGCTGGACCGTCACATCGAGGCCTTTCTCAGGCTTGTGGGAAGTCGGCTGAGACTGATGCCCGCAATCAAGGCCATTGAGTGGCTGGTTCGACGATTCAAGTGCGTTTATTACCAAAGCAATGCAATTGCTGTCCCCCCTCCAGTTGAACGGGAGTTAGCTGACCTGTCTACCCATCTGTAGCGTTCATGTGGATAATACGTCAATTCTGCTCATGACCTTTTTGCCATATCATTCCATCACCGCGTTTGCAACTCTCCTATCCATTCTCCCCCCGAAGATTCCGAGCCAGTTCCGATTCCTCGATCCCTATATTCGATCTCTCACGCCACCTCCCCGATCCATCTTTGTTCACCAGGCCATCCACCACGTCGACTTCGTAACTGCCGTGTCTGAATACGTTCTCGAATCATGCCGCAAAGGCTATCAGTATCCCGCCCTCATCACCTTTTGGGGCGGGCTCGTAACCGAAGCCGTGAGTGGAATCCTGGATCGCACCAAGTCTGGCCGAGCTGCGGTGCAGAGCGACAGCAGCCAGGCGTTGTTGCACAGACTGGGCCCCATCTTCGCCGAATCGCTCGTCATGAGAAAGGTCCCCAACCTCCAAATTGCCTCCTACATGGCTGTGACCGTTTTCGTCTCAAAGGGCGACCTGCACGACAATGCTGTTACGGCGCTGATACAGCAACTCGTTCACGGCTGGACTGCCGACACCGTTCGACCCGGTCTTGTCTGCTTGACGATCCTTGCTCAGTTCCGATCCGCCAAACAGATGAGCAGCAAAGTTACCAGAGCGCTTATGAAGGTGCAAGATATCGGTAGCCTTCTCGTCGAAATTGGCCAGGAGCGTCGTGTAGATAAGTTGGCGAACGGATTATGCTTGGCGCTGGTCGAACGATTGGTAAAGAAGGGCGATTCACGAGGACTTGCAACCATCACCACGATTCTGGGCAGCAACATCTTGAAGGACAAGCAGGTGTCTGTCATTTTCAAATCGCTGCTCTTAACGGCTCACGAGCTCAACGACGAAAACGACAAGGACGGTTCTCTGAGAAGGGATGTCGGATCTACCCTGATTTCTTTGTCTCAAACCACTGGATCGTCTGGCGAGGTTATCCAACTGGTCATTAACGAGGTCAAATTTGATATCGAAGAGCTGGAAATGAAGTTGGACCTCGTATTTCGCACTAGGAAGCTTCCCGAATCCACGAGAGAAGATGGGGCAGGTGACGCCGCTGCTCAAGCCCAATCACAGGACCCTGAGGCACGCCTCGCCGAGTTGGCCAACATCTCCGAGTCTCTTGCTTCATCTCTCTCAACAGAGGATGACACAGCCTTTGTTAGCCTCAGTGATTTGTTTGTGTCCATCGTTTCCGACCAAACGCCGCGAAAATCGGAACTTCTTGGCCAGTTTGACCAGTTCCCCAAGCTCAAGCGGGAATCAGCCTTGGCAGACTGCACATACTTTACCTTCTTTATTAGGATCTGGTGCGGACTATATCCAGCATTGGCGCGTGCTGCGGCATTGGATACGGTTCGGAACAGATTAAAGGCTGCACAAGGGTCTACGGTGGATGTCCAGGCCCTTATCCCTTACACTGTTGCGGCTCTGGGTGACCCTTCCAAGCGAGTGCGCCAAGCAGCAGCAGATCTCATCACCGTAGCAGCTGGGCTATACAAGCCTCCCTTTGCTAAACAGTCAGTAAAGGCATGGGGAGCCGAGTCTCTCTATGGAAAGCTCAAGTCCAAGGATGTCGCAGCCCTGGGTGTAGATGTTGTCGCCAGATTCCTTCACCTCCAGCTTCTGCCAGCAGTTGAAGAGTGCGTCATGGACCCAGAGCACATCTCTGCCGTTCTCAAGTCTGCCATCGAGAGCGGCAAATATCAACTCGCCCCTGAGCCGTCTCTGGACAAGAAAGATCACCTGTCCCAGTCCGGCAGACAGGCGCTACTAACCTTCTTCGCCTCTCACATTGTTTCGACTCCATTACTACTTGTGAAGAGCAGACTCCTCAAATCCCTAAACGAAATCCGCGGTGTCTCCAACGTCACACGAACACAACTTCTTCTGCCTGCTTTGCAATCTTGGGCTAGCTTGACGGATTCCGAGGCGACAGAAATCTGTCTCTCTCAACAGCTGGACAAGTCTGTCCTGGATTCTCAATTCATTGACATCATTGTTCCCAGCGACGCTGCCGGGTTGGAATTTGTGTTTACACTGCTGAAGGGCACTGCAAGTGACGAAAGACCGGGCCTTATTCGGGCGGCTTTCTCTCGAATCAAGAAGATGTGGGCTTCGATGAAGGACGAAATGAAGTTTTTGGTGGCGGAACAGTTCTTGGAGCTGTCTCAAGAACCAGAGGCTGCTTCCGACAATACGGAATCCGTCATCCCGGCCGAGGCTGCGGACCTTCTCAAGTCCGTGCCCCTGACGACAGATATCCTATCCTTCTTCTTGGACTCGATTCAGACGGGCACCAAGATGATTACCGAGCCTCCTCCCAACAAGCGAAGGCGAACAAGCTCTTCCGATGCCAACCGCGGTCTAAACACCCAGGTTACTCCCGAACTGAGCCGTGCGCTGCGCAAGGTTACTTTTGTTCTGCAAATCGTCGACAGCTCGGATCCTGTATCACATCCTGAGCTGCTGGACGGTCTGTTCACAGCTTTATCCGAGCTTCAACACTTTAGGACTGTCGTCGGCTCAGAGCTAGGATACCTGCAGAACCTGATCCTACGCAGTCTTTTGGCCATGATGCCAGCGTACAAGGCCAACAAGAATCTCAAGGTGGACAGCTCTGGCGGTTACGGAGACTTGCTCGTGAGCTGTATCCAGAAGTCATCAAGCCCTGTAGTCCAGAACGCCGCGCTGCTGCTGATCGCAAACCTGGCCACTATTGCGCCGCACCTGGTGCTTCACAGTGTCATGCCTATTTTCACCTTTATGGGCACATCGGTGCTTCGCCAGAGTGACGACTACTCTGCTCACGTCGTAGCGCAGACAATCAAAGAGGTCGTGCCTCCGCTAATTGAATCGCTACGCCAAGGTCAGAAGAGCCCCGTTGCCGGCGCTTCAGACATTCTAGTCAGCTTCACGACGGCATACGAGCATATTCCGGTGCACCGACGGCACGGCCTGTTCGTAGCACTGGTTGAAACCATGGGACCCAAGGACTTTTTATTCACACTGGTGAGCATGCTTGTCGACCGCTATGAACTCAACGACGACTTGCTCCAGTTTGTTTTGGACCTTCTCAATGATTTCAGCATCGAAATCCAGCTGGAGACGCTGGTCAAATTGCTCGACCTCACTTCTGATCTCTTCAAGCCCAAGCCTTCCTTGTCGCTTATTCTGCTTGGTAGCGGTGATGAAGATGAAGAAAAGGACGTTGAGAAGATTGCCCTTCGCCAGCTTTCCGTGCTCCCTAGTCTTTTGGCAAACCGAAAGCTCAAGGTGCAGATTAGCAAGCTTGCCGACCGAGATGATATGGAAACATCAGAGGTCCGCCAACTCTATGCAACTCTGCTTGAGGACGTACTGGTACTCGCGGATACGGTCAAATCGAACAAGAGCCTGCACAGCCGATGCGGCAATGCACTTTCTAACCTACTGAACCTCCTTTCAATTGGTGAATTTATCAAGGCCGTGGAGAGCCTGCTCGACAGACCCAACCTTGACCTGCGCCAAAAGGTCCTTCGCGCGTTGGAACTCCGTGTGGGATCGGAAAGCAACACGGATCCTGCGTCAAGGACAGCCTTGCTCACCTTCCTACCACAGCTTACGGCGGCGATCCGGGAGTCCAGCGATATCCGCTACAAGCATACGGCCGTCACCTGTGTTGATAAGATTGCTGAGAAGTATGGCAAGAAGGATATCGAGGCTGTGGTTGCGGCTGCATCAACAATTGCTGGAGAGCACTGCCTTGGCCAAGACGAGAAGCAGCTTCGTATCATGGCTCTCTTGTGCCTCACCTCTCTTGTCGACGTGCTGCAAGACGCCATTGTGCCGGTTTTGCCCATTGCTATTCCTCAGGCAGTTACCTATCTCAACCTAAGCTTGCAAGAGGATACACGAGATGAAGAGCTTCACTCGGCCGGCTTCGGATTCATCAGCGCTCTTGCTGAACACCTGCCATACATGCTCTCCACTTACATTGGCCGGATCCTGGAGGTCTCCAACAAGTCAGCGGAAGCCGAGCTTGATGCGGAAACAAATGAGGCCCGTATTGGCTGCCGCGAGTTCCTTGCGAAGAAGTTGGAAGCGAAGGAGATCTTTACAAGCTTGGACCTGAACTGGGAGAGCGCCACATTCAATGGCTTTACGGTAAGATATGACAAAAAGAAAGCAAGTTTTGAAGAAGAGAGCAGGGCACTAATTTGTGGGACACAGGCTACGTCTGAGTACATTGAGATGCTGGGAATGGCCATCGACAAGCACCCCAAGTCTGCCATTACTAAGAATGCCGGAGTTTTGTCCAGCATCTTGCTAAAGGCATTCGACTTGCGAAGGCAGATACTGGCCAAGGGCGAGACCAGCGATGCAACACTTGCTCGTGTCACTGCCCTGGAGGATTCTATGAACGACAAGGCGCTGAAGATGATTTACAAGCTCAACGATGCCGCTTTCAGACCTATTTTCGTGCAGCTTATCGAATGGTCTAGCACTGGACTCCCCAAGAACGACAAGGTTGGGTTGGCAGCTCGACGATACAGTGTCTACGGGTTCTTACAGTCATTCTTCGAGA